>NC_135054.1:12472692-13104038 GCF_051014685.1 Ptiloglossa arizonensis
AGTAGATTTTGCAATATATAATTTTATTACGAATGAATGAAGTATCTAAACACTATTTACAACTCACATTATATGTTTCCAATTTCCCTCATTTTCTTTTTATACACATTAATACCGGATTATGATTCTATTTTTTTTCTGATAAAACAAGGAGTAATTAAGATCATTATAAATGAAACTGTTCGACCACAATCAATTTATACGCAACGTATGAAAATATCAATCGTTAAGAGGCACAGATTCGCGTCACAAGTATCTTTTTTCCATGCCATCGAATAAACTGTTGAAAGAGAGATTACAAAGTTTTGGTCGATTATGCTAATGATATCCTGGTTTGCTCTCGACGCCCGAGCAGCCCGAGAATAAGTACCAGCCCTGGCAAATTTTTCTTTCGCTTTATCGAGAATGGAAAGGGACGTGTCAGTATCAGGAATGCCTTAATACCATTTATGCGGCCAATAGCGTTTATATATTTCTCGGCAAATCGTCTGGCAAGCAGCAACAATTTTTCCGCCATTCAAACCCATTGCTTTCTTTTTCAAGCGTTCAGATACTTCAGTTCCTCGTAGTTTCGTATCAATATTATTTTTACTTGTATCTCGACGCAACGAAATGCTTTTTGCACACGATGCAGCTTCATGTCAATATTACTTTTACTTCAATTTTTAAATGAAATTCCAGTAATGCAAATATGCGAACACTTTATCATTCGAATAATGACATACAAATATTTTCTTATTTGAAAAACGATATACCTATCGGTAAGTATATTCAAATGAAAATATTTAAATAAGAATATTCGAATAATAATATTTGAATAATGATGTTCGAAGTATTATCGTAAGATTCAAACGTGTACTTGTAAAATATTCGAATCGTTCCAGCCTTAGACGCGATTCATGCTACAAAACACAGCATTTTAAACTTTTCTCTGATTTATTTTCACTCCTACAGTAGTGTCATTCAAACTCTAAATCAATAGAAAATTATTTCCATATCGATATTCAAACTTCCAGTGAGTACCAGTTCATTTCTATGTCTATATTCAGTGGCTGTCAGTATCAGTTCAGTTCAGTTTAGTTCAATTTAGTTCAGTTCAGTTCAGTTCAGTTCAGTTCAGTTCCAGTTCCAGTTCCAAATTCTGTTCATTCTACCACTGTATCGTTACGAGAACCTTTGCAAGTTTTTACAGATCATAGGTTTCCTCAAACTCTACTCCGTGTACTTGATTCCCCATAATTCAATCTATTACGTAACGTAAAAATCAATTCGAGATAGATCGACACCAGTTACATTTTCACTGGCAACAGTCATTCTGTCAACTGCATTCCTCCTCGCGAAGAAGTTCTGCTTCTTCGAGAAATCCTTTTCCTCCTAAACGTGCCTTTATTATTCATCCTTTCGTTGGCTGTAAGTGCACACTGGCCAACTGGAATGCCAAATTAGTCTTGAGGAACAATGGGTGTATCGTGAGTACTAAATATGCTAAGCCTTGGAGACAGGAGGAGTGGGTAGTTTGAAACGAGGGGAACCGAGGAGGGAAATTTCGAATGGTCAGTGGAGTAGGTAGCATTTAACAGGACGAACAGAAATGGAGAACTCTAGGAGACCATCCATCAATGTCGAAGCCTGTATATATAACACAGAGATATATCCTCATCTTTCTCTGCTCTGTCTGTGCAATTGCACACACATACACACGCATACAAACACGATATTATAGAGGCAATGTGTTGGTGAAATAAATGAGCGTAATGCTTCTATTGGGGTGAATCTCGAAAACAATCTTGACCTGTCGCTCTACGATCGAGGGTTTGTTAGATTTGTAATCGTGAGACGGATAAAATGCTTGCAACTAATGCATTCACTTACGTGAACATTTCATAGACGAGTAAATGCTTGTATTAATAAAATGAATTGATAAATCGTTGGTCGATTCAAGAAATTTATTATAGTACATAATCATTTCGATTATATTCTGAATCGTCGTTGGAACATTGATTATCGTAAACTTAATACAAAATAAATGTATGGAAAAATCATTCAGATAAAAAGTACATTGCGTTCTTCTATTATTAATTAATTGTAACTCAGTTTGTAGAATAATGAGAGATGATTTCTTGGTGAGTAAACAGAATTAAGAAATTAGAGCTTCCAGAATCTCTTCCATTATGATTATTTTTTCCTTTCATACGATCGTACGAGGTTTTTTCGTCAAGAATAAAGCAAAACGTGTGTGTGTGTAACTTATGTGAACACGTTGAATATTTTGCAAAGGGATTTCGTAGTTCCGCAACAGAACGAGAAGTATTTTTATTACAGGAAACCGGGTTTTACATTAATTTCTTTCTGATTGCTGTGTTTCACTGTCACAAGGGCCTCGAAGTTTTAATCTCGGTGGGTAGAGTGAAACGAGCAACAGAACACCTCGTAAACTTTAAAAGGTAACCGACGTCGTGTGTTTGCCTTTCTTCATTTAAAAAGGTCGTACCGTTTTGGTACTCTTTTGTAACTGGAAAGCGTTGCATATTAAAACTTTGTACGAGCTTTTTTACTGTGAGAAAACACGAAAACTGGATTTAAACACAAAACTGCGAGAATGATACAAAATAAGTATTCACAGCAGTGAAATAAATATTTCTGTCCAATCCCAAATAATTGATCCAGAATTTGTAAATCGTAAATTATAAATTGTGAGCCATTCGTTGTATCTAAAATAATAATACATATATTGCCATTACAATTATATAAATTACCAAATTAAAATTATTGTGAAAACATAAATTTTCGTTCGATATTTTAATACTTGAAATACACCATTCTTTAGTAACAAAATATTTATTAATTATAGAAATGTGAAAAATTATTCGTTGAGAATATAATACTGTCCCAATATAAATTAAACGATCTAGAATTTAACTGAAAATTGTCTACTGGTTCAGAAGTATTAAATAAAGTATCTATATGTATTATTCAAGAAGTGCAGAAAGTAAAGATTGCATTAACTTTCTTTAGTTTCACAATTGTAGTATTCTTATTCGTCCATGTTTGAACTAGAATAAGTACGATGCTATTTTTCTTGTTCGTTGATTTCATCGCACAGATCTTGAAACATTTACCTCAATCTATTGTATTCCGACCAAATATCTGCTACCACGATTTTAGAACGTTTCGCAGCTGCTGTAATACATTCCGACGCATCGCTCGCATCACATTACTATGCAATTAGTTCCAGCTTGCAGCTGTTGCAGAGAAACTAATATACTTAGTTTTTGCACGAATATATTTACATCTTAGCTTCTGAATTAAACTTAAATTACTTAACACTCTACTAATCGACTCTTAATGCTCTGTAATTTTCAAGCAGAGTATTATCGTTGGAAGGTAAAGTTCAATTACTTTGAAACACACGATTGTCTACATTGGAAGTAAGTATATTTCAATGAAGAATTATACTATTGTTTTCATTGTCAGAATTTCTTTTTACACGTTCTTAATAAGAAGTTTGGAAAATTCTTCCGAGAAAAATTTATTCGATATAAATTGATCAAGGCATTATCGCTCTTAAGACCTCGCTGATATAATTATGTAAGTAATCCGTGTAAAGTCGTTGAGGAAATTTTCTACAAGACTTGCACACGTCTGCTGAAGAAATTGAAAAAATGATACTATTGGAAACACTTTTCCTTTCAAATTGACATTTGAATCGGCCTCTAGGATACAAGATTTCAATGTGTAGCATTTAATGTTTGCTGAATGACGATCGAAATTTCTAGAGCAACTGTGACCCACTTTTATACCTGCTTTTACATAGGCGCCAAGCTTCGAGTAGGTCAATGAAGACGTGCCGATGAGAGAGACAGAGATCGCATAAGTCTATCGATAATCACTATAAGCACTTTTTTTTTGAACGTTTCGCAGTTATTACTGTTAAGAATCCATTTTCTTACTGTTAAGAAATTGGAGATAAAATTTAGAGGTACGGTTAATTTCTGTTGCATATTCTTCTCGTACAATGAAAAACGATAAATTAATTTTCCATAGGAAACATTCGTATTAGGTGTGAATTGTAAGGCACAACATTGGCCGTCATTGTGGTACCATGGTAACGGGCCAAAAAGGGGGATAGTATCTAAGCTCTGGAGCTTAGCTTGGATATACCTGCCTCAATCAATTGAGATGGAGTAGTGACCAGGATGACCAGGATCGACCAATACAAGTATTATCAGAAATTTACACACCTCGTGTTCTTATTAAATTCTCGACGAAAGAATTTCTTTCGAAATCACAATCAGCCTGAAACAAATCTCGTAACAAACCAAATGAAAACTATGAACAGCAATTGCTATCACCAAAGCACTGTAGGTTAATATTCCAGTATACGACTGATATAATCTGTACTCATTAGTGACAAGATTAACTTGTGCCGCGATGACGTATGATAATTATCGCGATGCATGCAACAAGCTGATAATGGGAGTGAGAAAGGTGAATAGTGTATTTTTAAATTATGAATAATATTATTAATGAATATTTTATTTAATATTTTACCTTAGTTTTCGTATTGCCTTCGAAATGTAGAATTACGTATAAATTGAAAAACACACTCGTATAAATTTTCTTGGAAATAAAAACTTTAACAGCCATTCGTGATTATAGTAATTCTAACAATTTGGACCTTTTGGTGTCTTAAACATTTTTACACAACAGAGTACTCGTTTCGGTATAATTTACACGTGTTTTGAACTTGTTACTCGAGCTACTGAGAACTAACTATGAATTATTAATATAGAATCAATCGTTTAGCCTAATAAGAAACCTGATTTTCATAAACTCTTGTTTCTATTTATCACGTTCCTTTTTCAGCTACATAATTGATTCCATATTGTTAGTCCATGTAAATCCAAATTTTCCAAAATATCTTCCAACTTGCAAAAACTACAAAACGTCTTACTCGTCATAAACAGTAAAACTGCTTCGTAACGTAGAAGAATTTATTTCAAACTTCACTGAATGTATCAACGATGAATTCGATTATCAAGTTGCATAGAAATTTGAAACATAAAAAGAAAAAGAATTTTAAAATGGAAAACGAGTCATCGTGATCGTGTGCAACCTTAAATCGCGCGATTTCAAACGGCCGGAAACTTTTTTCTGTACGTAAAAGTTTCCATAAATGACGCAAATTCGGAGAACTTTAAGCTGAAAACAGAAACTTGTTCCCCGAGTTATTTCATCCCGTGTCGCGCTTCAATTTCCTTGGAATTTCTCCGGGTACAAAGTATTCCTCGGTCAGGGTGGATACTCGAATTAGTAGGTCATAGTTGAGGTGAGGACATTCCGTGTGTCAAAACGCTTTAGCGATCGTTAGCCTGTTAATGCCCGTGACACGCGCGAAATTAACGTCTGAATGGCGAATTATACTGGATTTACAGCTACGGTAAAGGACAGATGGCACTTCTTGCCAGACCGACCACTCCGTGAACGCTAGGTGTCCTCGAAGAACAGACGAGTGTCCTATACACCGATCCATCCACGCTTAAACTGGACGCTCGAGTTTATGCAATTAAGTTCAACGCGCCTAAGACGAACGAAGAGTTTGTCTTTTACTTACGCGGGGAGTCCACGATCGATACGAGAACCTTTTGGATGGAACCGGATGGAAAATATACCGCGACAATGAATACAAACGTCATTGAAAGGATGCAAGTCACTTAGGACTCCTCATTAAGGCTGCGTAATAAGTGTACGGTAAAGTTTGCCAAAATTATGGAGTGATACTCACTTGAATATAAATACCTTTTCAGAAACGCATAAACGACCGTTTCGCGTGCACGTTTTACGAATAATTTTAAATAGGTAAGTATATATACGTACGTGTGCAGGTATATAGATTTATATCTGTACAGAAAGGTGAATTAATATCAAACAAAATTTACTGACTTTAGTGATACTGAAACTAGAGTTCTCTGTACAAATGTGTTTCGAGGGACAGACCAGATGTTAAAGGGAAATTTTGTTTGCCAATACATACTTGCAAAAAAGTAAAGGAAACGATTCGACGTCGTCGATCGTCGATTGAACGCGTCTCTAAACGTATTCTTGGAACATTGACAGTCGAGGCAACTGGATAGACGGGACGCGGTTAAATTGGATCCGAGATGACGGAAATAGAGCCGGCAAATCGAAGGAACAAGATTATGGCACCGGCAATGGTGGATAAAATTGCTGGAACGGAGGCAACCGAAGAATATCTTTGTGCTTCCTCGATTTTTCATCGCGTCCTCCTTAACTTTCGTCCACTTTCCTAGAGCAAATGATTCGATTCCATCAATTTTTTCCCTCTTTGCCGGACGAGTCGATGCTCGAGAGGGTTACGGTTAAGTGGTTCGTGGACTACGAACGATAATAAATGATTTCGGATGTCGACGGTGGCGGTGGTCACGATAAATAAACATGGTAATTTTCAAGAAAATCCCACCTAGTCGACGTCGCGAGCACCTGTGCCTTCCACCTCGTCGATCGAGCGAATCCTTCGAAGAATTAGTTATGAACGTTCCGGTTCCCGCGTACGTGGCGAATCGCCGGATGCACAGATTCAGCGTGCAACAGCTGACGAGAAAATTACAATGGCAATGCCAGGAATAGCGGTCGAAATTGCGGGAAGAAACGTTGATTCGCGGAAATTTGTTTGGATTGCGAACATGCGTCTTAACGGCATCGTAACAATGCGAAATTGTGCGACCTCGGTCGATGGTTTGAAGTTCTTGGTATAGGGTGTATAAATATTTGGATTATACGACGATATATGAAAAATAGTTAATCGTTCAAGCAATATGAATGTAACATTCGAAGCGAGAAAGATTCTCTTTATAGTGTAAGAAACTTTGGAATTTTTTCCATTGAAATTATTTATTAAATAAAGATGAATATAAACGTGGTGAAAATTGATTGAATTTTGATCCGATAATATTAATTTACTTCAAGAATGAAAATTCTGAAATAAATTCTATTTACAGTATGACAGTTAACGAGAATCTCTGTCTTTGACAAATGTAATACACGTTTGACTCTAAATGACTTTTGCAACTCTTCTGTGTGTTTTCATACACTGTCTACAACGATAAGAATTCCTTCCATTGATGATTTCTCATAATCTGTTAATCTTGTTTGATATAAGTACTTGTGTCACCATGGATTCAATTTTCGAAAGAAACAGAAAAACAATTTAAAAATCAATGGTGAAGGGAATCTTACATCCATGGAAAATGAAGTCTCGCGGAGAGACTTACAATTAGTAGTAGACCTGGAGTAAATTAATAGTTACTGATAGGTTACTGGTAAACATGTGGAGGAATGTACACAAAAATGTGTACTTAGCCTACTAACAGGCTACTTCATTTTAAGTGCATAACGGAAAATCAAATTCTAAGCATATTTAAAATGCACAACATTATCTGTAGTAATGTTGTAATTTTTCTTAAAATCTGTTCCAGACGGCGGTGTGGTGGGTGGATCGAGAGCAGGACCGGTGGTAACTCTTCACACATTGGAGCTGACACCACGTGGTAGAGTTTTGCTCCAACTTGCACCACCTGAAACTGCTCGGGCCTATCTGCCGCCAGAATATCGACCGGGTCGCATATATTCGGACACCGATTCAGAAAAGGTACGTGGTACTATTTTAATGCCGCCTCGCATTCACTTCCTACGGAGTCAATTCACAGATCGGACGATTCGGGATGTAAGAATGTTGTAAACTTCAACATTTTCAGGTGACATTTCATCGAGTCTCAACGAAAATGTATTATTCGGTTAATCTGAAACGAAAGCGAATACTTCAATTGTCTTACTTCGTACAGGGTTGATTAACAGATCAAACCAGTCAAGAATTAACAATTTTAATTATGGAGATTATAGTTCACGAAGCTCTAAAATCAACAGAAAAGTTGCTATAGTATTTATAACCTTTTCCGTGTTTACTTACTTCAAATGTAGATCTTTGTTTCCATTGAAAACATTTGTGGGATAACATTTATATTTAATCTTGTACTATTAGATTTCCTGATGTTTATTTTACAAACATCGCAGGCACTGATATTTGAAGTATATTCGCTTTAGAATTACTTGATTTTATATATTGCATCAGTCGTTCGTTTTTAAGGATTTAGATACTACTCTTTGGACATTGCTAGGTATAGAAATAAATTTATGAAAATGAAATGTAAGCAAGTTGTGTGCATACCTACATGCTTGATCTTCTTAATATAATTTAACAAATTATATTCTTACGAATACATCGACCTCAATACTAAACAAAGTAAAGAAAGCAAGTATTATTTATCTATAAAACATTTCTTAGATAATAAAATTATTATAAAGTAAGCCCTTATTATTAGTAAACTTCTTGACATATTAATACATTGGAATAGGTGCAATTTGGTTCTTTTTAATGATACAAATTTTAATTCTGTTTTCAAGTTTTGTAATATTCCAGGTATTATTTGTTACCATTTTTAATTCCTAGCAGAAATATTATGTTTCAATGTTTTTCTACCGAAAAGAGGATTACATGCCATGTAATAATAACGAATTCAATGGAACCGGTGCTTCGTAACGTGACGCCGCATGTATCGAACAAATTCTATAATTATGGTTCGTTCGGTGCACGTTACCACAAAAGAATGTTTACGGATGAACGTTGCTAAATTACACTGCATTCTTTTTCACTTTCCGGAGCACAGATATTTTTCCTGAATAGCGCCCTTTCGAATGAAATTAACGCCACCGGTATAACTCACGCGACCCGATAATTAATTGCGGTCGGTGTGTAATGACGTTTTATACAATGCGACAATTTAGTGCGAAATAGGTAGAACTCGTGCGAACGCTCGGATATCGAACGATAGGCGAACAAATTGGCAAACAAATTGTTTATCGGGAAATTAGCGGTCCACTTTTTTCGCCCGCATTCGTCATTTCGCGTGACTGTAATCCAGTGCCATTTGCGCGTGTGAAATATTTATTTTCAATTGTCGAATTCAATTGATAAAATAGGTGGAGTTCAAACTTCCCATAATTGGAATTTAATCGAGTTAAATATTGATTTGGAATAATACTGAAACAGCCGAAGAAGCAGATCCACTTTCAACGAGAGTAATAATGTACAATTGGTACGTACATTCACATTAAAAAATATTTTAATTAATTTAACGAAATGTATTCTTTACGTATATAACGTGTGCGATGATAAAGGTACAAGAAAACATTACGTATCAAGAAACCTTGTAAATTTGATCAGAGATTTTAATTGTTACCTTTCCTGATGATAGAGCATAAGATTGATTATAGATCAGCTACATAGAAGAGCACTGTATTTTCAACATTTAATTTAGAGTGTTTCTCAAGAAAGCAGTACAAAATTTTAACTTAGCGTGACAACACTTCAAAAGTATGCAAGTGAAATAAGAAAATTGATCTTTAGCATAGTATTTTCACGAGCTGGTGCTGTAAGGGAAAATTCTAATTTCTGAAGTGTGAGTAGCTAGGTTTGTTGACTATGATACGAATGCACTGCACTGCTAGGACGCAATACTCTTCCTCTACTTCACAGCTCTTTTCCTTCCTGTTTTCAGCCGACCAGAAGTTCGTTGCTTTAGCTAGCCGGTATTTATCTCCTGCAGATTAAAGAGAGAATAAACGGCGCGTGCAATAAATAACCTTCGAACGCTTCTGCTTTTTCGTCTCTGTATGGGTGCTCCGAATTTCTCCACATTTTCACGACGTTCAACCTTGATTATCAATTACTTCGTGCCAAACTGCTACGACGAAAATCGATTTAAACGCATTTAAAATTATTTAATTTAAGCAGTTACTATATTTATAATTAATAATAATAATATTAATAATATCTGTTCCATTGAATAATAATAATATTAATAATTGATAATATTTGCTCTATCTGGAATTTCTCTTAAAAGGACCACCTAAAAGATTAGAGAAGCATTCGTGTAAAGCTCTCCAAACAATACAGGATAAAGGACTTTACGTAGACGAAGTCAGGAATTTTGATCGAAATTAAAATACATCACAGTCTGCATAAAATTAGGCGGGATGTGAGTCGTCACTTTGTTGATTTCGAATTTCTTAAAAAAGTACCAACCATCGAAGTTTACGTGTTCCAAACCAGCCTGCATAAATCAATTTTTATCTTCAAAACTATCAACCACATTGACTTGGTTCTTTTTTTATTTTCTTTGGCAAGTATCCGTAATACGGAATAAATTTTCGTTCAGAACGAACAATCGTTTTGCACAAAAAGTACGATATTTTCGATAATATTCCGAATTTCGCTTTAATATTGGGAAACGATAAATTTTATGAAAACGTAAAAAGCAGAGAATCGATGTTTCAAAATTGTAAAAATGATTTCTGCGAAAAGTTACGCAAACGAATTCTAACATTGTTAAAACTACACTAATGAATTTTATTCAAAATATTGCGACTTGGGAATTTTTCTCCAAGAAGTACTCAATGCGGACATAAAACGAGGAACAAGTCGATAAAAGACCTTGTTTACAAAATTTGTGCAAGTTTATTACAATATTTATAACTGTAACAGCAGTATACGATAATTGTAAAAGCGGAAGGAATGGAATCTTGGTGAGGTGTCGTTTATTCACAAAGGTATGTCTTCCTCGAGCAGAGGTTCAAAAGAGAGACATCAGTAGGAGGTGGTGTTTATCTGCAAAGGTCTTCCCCTACTGTACAATGGAAAGAAGTTAAAAATAGAAGAAACAAAGGTACCGTTTATCCGCTAAAGTACATCTTCCTCTGCCATAGAAAGAAGGTAAAATTGGAACGGATAAAGGTATTGTTTTATCCGCGAAGGTACCTGCTCCCCGGCTGAAAAGAAGCAAGAGAAACACCGTCTCCTATTTAAGTGATTTTGGAGTGAAACATTGACTGTGTGTACTTGTCAGAGGTCAGAAGTACGTAACGTAAATACGTCGAGGGGACTGCTATTTATCCTCGTGGGTACATCTTCTCTTCTGAAGTGCGCCTAGTACTCATTGCCGCTTTCTTGACAACTCAAGCCTGAAACAGGCCCATATATACTGTTTCCTCAACTTGCACCGAACCAAAGAGGAATCTCCACGAGCAAGAATTGTACAATAATAGGGAAATACTGCTTGAAAAATACCAATACAAGATACCAAGGTGCCAAAATTCTCGAAATCTAACAAAGCTTTGTATTACATATTATAAAGTGTTCAACAGTACGTAAGATCTTTTCGACTGCGTGTCTATCGCTTCGTGTGAAAAACATTTTTTCAAGTATCGATAAAACATTTCTTGCACTCGATCGTAAGTCAGATAAGATTAAGAAGCTTACTTTCGATCGAATATTCTAAATATGTAAGATTTTGCAGAGGTTAAGGCTTCATAGGGAAGATTTGGAATTTTCCTTATTTATGTTCGAAAAATTAGCTAAATGTTGAGACTCGTACTGTTTTTTTAATAAAGAGAAAAAATCTAATTGAAAATATAATTTATATTCGTAGCGGTTGACACGTAGCCTCGAAACATATCCAAAGATTCATACTTATACATATATGTGACAGCAGGGCACGACTAATCAATTAGTGACGCTAATTGTCACAGAGATATTGTTTTTCTCTTTCCATATCCGCAAAATGCACTTTTATGTATTTCGTGACGTGTTGGTTCAGCTTCGACGTTTTACAATAATTCTATGTAATACACTGTCTAACCGTTGAAGTCTCCATGTTGCATCGTATGCGTACCATTTGCAATAGTATGCTGCATCGAGGCCAGCACAGTGTCCTCGTACTCTCTCTCATTTTCTTACTCCCACGCTAATAACACTTGGAAAGGAACTCAACAACAGTGTTCTATACAAACACTAGACACATACTTTGAACATTTTCTACTCCTCATGAACAGCTTTAACGATAAACAATTGCAAATTATAATTAAGACAATTCCAAACTATAAGGTTGAAGTATTTCTAAATCCATGTCGTATAATAGCTTTATTTAATTTAATCATTTTTTATTTATACAAGAATATCAAAACACTGTGTTTATAAATACAGTTAGTATTAATTCAGTTGTTAAATTATTTTAAATATTTTTACATGTACCAAAATTCTAAACGAATATTCATATTTAAATTTCTGAATTACACACCTAGAGCAACATCGTTACAAAGTCATCGATAAATGTCATCGATCTATGTCAGTTTGAATTCTTGTTAATTTAAGAAAGTGTAATTCACACTTGAGATGGTTATACACACCTGTTTCAAACGTTGGTGCATTATTATCTTCATATGAAGTTTCACTGCTTTCAGATGTGGATGTACTCGTTGGGGAGGGCATTATTGGACACAACACCGAGAGTTGCTGCACTGATGGGAACAGTTTCCGTTTCACCCTCGTCGGCACTTCAGTCTGTTTTAGCTGCGATGACGGAACCCGATCCTCGAAGACGAGCTTCCTTGATGAATCTTCTGGACGTGAGTCTGCAAATCCAGTAGAAATTGTTTTCTGTTGTTTCATTTTCTCCATTCGTAGAATCTGTAGCAAAGATCGGGTGGCTCTACATTCTCGTTCCCTCGCGAGACACCTCGGCATAACAATTCACACTCCAGGCGGAAAGAAAGGATAAAATATTTTTTACCGCCGTGACCCGTCTGTCTGAAATATGTTTCAAATTTGTTGCTACCAAACGTAACCGCAGGTCTTCTAATACTAGCTGTATCCGTCGATGTAAATTTTAATATCAGGTGATTTCAAATGATGTCAAAATGGACAGGGATACTAGATTTGGAGGTTTGTTTTATTCATCGGGATTAGTTTAAACAAACACTATAAACTTGGGAAATTCAATAATTTTCACAGACATTCATTGACCAAAAGTATTTAATAGATAAAGTACAATGGATTTATATTATAATAATATTACACAGTGGTACTTTTTTGGGAAAATTATCACAATATTATTTAAAGTGTTCACTTGTGATACACATATAAAAAAATTTCCTAATAGATTTTGGCCGGTTTTTCAATCTTCGAGGTTAAGTTTCTTAAATCATTTTGATTCATCATTTTGATGGCCCAAAAAAATTTGTAATTTCATGTATTGAAAAGTTTCGAAACGTGTCGGTCATTTCCAAGAATTTATGTATTTTAAATACGAAAATTATTCCACCAGTAAAACACCATAATTGTATTTTGTAAATCAAATAACCATAAAATGAAATAACTTGTTACTTGAAATAGTATTTCCAATAACGTTATTTAACAAGTACTCAGAATGAATCTAAATTATTCCACCAGTAAAATACCATAATTGTATTTTGTAAATCAAATAACCATAAAATGAAATAACTTGTTACTTGAAATATAATAGTATTTCCAATAACGTTATTTAACAAGTACTCAGAATGAACCTAAATTATTCCACCAGTAAAATACCATAATTGTATTTTGTAAATCAAATAACCATAAAATGAAATAACTTGTTACTTGAAATAGTATTTCCAATAACGTTATTTAACAAGTACTCGGAATGAACCTAACCGCGGAATTATCCTTCCCAGTTAAACCGCGCTACGTTTTCCGCGGCGTTTTAAATCGTTTACAATTACCCCTCTCGCTAATTCGATGGCCGAACGTTTTCACGAACCGAAAACTAATTTCCGTATAACGGCCAAGAACAGCGCACACCGAGCTATCTTGAATCACAAGCGCGCTTGAAGAAGCAGCTGCATCGGAGTTGAATCGGATGCATGCGCATGATTCAAACAACGGGCCACCCGTTCGTGGGAATAATAATGCAATTTCCTAGCTATAAAATACAGCGTCCTCGTGTTGGTGAAATTTTTTCACCGCCCAAAATCGAAGTCAGTCGTTTTCTTATTATCCATTCAAGTTCGTGCAAATGATTACGCTTTTGCATTCGGGGTACTCTGTTCTGTTTGCGTAATGTATTTTCGTTTCTTAAAAATTAAAATATCCAAAATGAGAAGGAAATGAGTAAAAATTTAAGAAAACTATTTGTATTCAGAATTTAATTATTTAATCAGAAAGAAAAGGAGTGGATACCGGTGAATGTTGAATGTTGTAACATTTTTATTTTCGATGCACGTTAAAATTTTTCATACGTCTGCAAACGTTTGCAATCTTTCGTTCATTTGCTATGAACTTTTTTTGTTGACAGCAGAATTTTATTCTAATACGAAGAAAAATGTTTATTCGTAATCGTTCCCGAGTTTACTCTTCAGAAATCGAATTTTGGATAGTTATTTCACCTGATAAAATTAGATTAATCCAACTAAAAGAAAAAACATGCGAATATCTATTTTTTACCATTCTTTAAACCTGCAAAGTTTCAACCAAATCAAAACCATAACAATAACATAAAGACTGATAGACAACTGAAAAATGATCATTCCTCCAAAATAATGACATCGATAAAATGAACAATAATATAAAATACTATCGAATAACAAAAGAAAATAATTTAATGACAAATTATATTATCGTAGCACGACAATATACTTGCAACGAGTGACGATCATTCCTATAATTATCTCATTATTTCTACACCACTCTGTATAACGTTCCAAACGTTGAGAAGTATTAGTTTGTCCAGAAAGTCATTTCATTTTCCAAAACGGAGAATATATAATCTACTAAAATGTTTATACACTCTAAAAAAAAACGTGTTTCGTTCTCACCAAAAAAAAAAAAAACAAAATGAGTCCGAACAACCGAATAATTTCAATTCGGAAAAAATAGCTTCGGTGGAACTTTGCACGTCGTTTCTGGTAAAAAAAAAAAAAAGGTAATCCAATACAATTTTAATTAATATTGGACCCGTGAAGACCGAAACGGTCCGTGGAATAGAGGCGAATATGATGAACTTCACACGATCGTAGAGAGCACTTGAGCGCTTGCGGAGGCAGACATAGGAGTTCGCTTTAATCGCGTTATCTATCGCGCGAACGGAATGTAGAAAGAGAACGGTGAGAGTCAAATGATTCTAGCTGGGTAATACCTGACCTAGCCCTTTAGACAGGGCGAGAATTTAACCCTTTGACGACGGCGAACGCGAGTGACGATAAACGATACTCGACTGTGGTCCCGGCAAGAATATGAGCAACTACACTGTAATACAGTGCAGAGAATATTACGCAACATCGTGTAGGTTTATCGTCTACGCTGATGATTGTTATCGAGTATTTACCATTATTTACATTTATGTACAGACATTGCACAAGTGCAACTGACTTACGAAACTTTTACAACGAGAGTTTTCAAATTTTTCGAACCGAGTGTCACTCTGGATAATTTCACGCGAAATTGAATACCGAATGAAGCATTATTTATAATTTTGCTTAAATTTGAATGTGTTGTAGCAATTAGCGATATTTAAACGTAACTCGAAGGATTTTTCAAAATTTTAGAAATTGTAGATTTTATAGCTGCTCGTAAAATAGAGCTATACATTTTTCGAAAAATACATAATTGTTGAATTGGTAATAGGATGAGAACGAGCTTTTGAAAAGTTATACAGAAGACATTAGTATACCGAATAAAAATTGTTTCGATCTAACAAAATTACTGTCTCGCTATTTTTTTCCAATTGAAAACAATTGAATACTCATTCACATTTGTTCTTTTTAATTATCAATCCGTTCCAAAATATTTCTTACATTTTTTCTTTGTACAGTGACCTCGAAGTGATCTTGAGAAAGAACGAGTTTAAATCGAAACGTTCACGGGTGTATTTAAAAAATAAATACTGATATACAAACAAAAGTGTCGTTAACCTTGTAATAACTTTTAAGACTACCTTGGCGAGATTTTTTCACCAGCATCGAATGCACGTCTTGAAACCATTCAAACACCTTTTATTATTACTCGTTCTCTCTTACCTTCGATATAAACGTAAATAACTCGGATGTTCAATTTAAGCAGTTCAACACCCAGTGTATACACTTTAACACCTCAAGTATCTCGATTCGACTTACAGAGAAATAACAAAATCAATGAAAATTCTCTGCTAGCTCACATTTCACAAATAGTTCTTCACGTTCCGAGTAGACAATAGCGAGGAGAATCTTGCGATTAACGCGGATCGTTCTCGATCGCGCGGCGTCATTTTCTTGAGAATTGTTCACTTTAATAAAGCTATTCGTTCGGCCGATCGTAACTCATCGGTTGCACCTGAATGGGCCGCGAAATTGATGAAATCCTGGGACGAGGGCGTTCTCGACTCGCGAACTTATTCCAGCGTCACCAATTTCTGTGAGGATTCCTCGACTGGCGATAAATTATCCAGCCGGAGATCGCCACTCCACCGATGACTGTTATGCAGATGAAACCTAACGGAAGAAGCCCCTTGAGATAAAAGAAAAAGTACACTTTCGCTGGCGTCGGTACCACGACGTCCTACCGCGGTAGGACGTCGACGTGAAATTAACGATATTGATTTTACGTTTGTCAGCAACGATTGCCTTTTTCCTAGCCAGAGGATAGCCCGGTGTAATACGGAGCCAGAGATCTTAACACTGTTTCACGAATCTGCGAACTGGCTCCCTTGACAGAGATTAAACCCCGATTGATGGGTATCGATCGAATCGTGTCCCTAGAATTTCAGAACGAGGCATTCATTTTTAGGGACACTATCTAAGGCCAATTGTACTTGGATTGGGGATTGGTTTTTTTTTTTTTTTCGAGTGCTTCGATGAACAATCTGAATTTGAGACATTTGAGGGATTAGCTGCAAATCGTACGTGCGTGTATTTACAATCTGGACGTAATAATTTTAAAGTGAAATCTTGGTAAAACTTCCAGTGTTAATTTTATTGCAATGCTAATTATTGATATTGATATAATATAGTATGTATAAGTGTATTTTTATAAATAATAATAATACCTATGATATGATTATATATATTAATGCTATGATTTATTATGATATGAATACCATTCTATTATCATGAAATTAGAAATAACTATTAATTATAAATGAACCAGAATACTATTTGAATTTATATTTGTTGTAGTGCCTAAATATGTAGAATATAGAATAACTTTCTCTGCTTCTGCCTTCACCGGTATTGTCTTTCAATGGTAGTTATATATGTATCTAAGAATTCGCCTTTATCGTCGCAGAGTGGTAGTATACACAATGAAGTGATAGTGGGTTAGTCTTGTGGACAGTTTCTGGCTCGATATCGTAGCACACCGAGTCTACGAAATTCGTGCCGGAGCTATTGTTTCCTGAAACTAATAGTTTGTCTCCAAGGGGATGGCGGCAATTTCGAAATTGGATAATCAAACCGTTTACGTTACATGATAAATACACGTGTACAATCTCATTAAACTCACCAGTGACTGACAACAATATCGTTTCTAAGAACTTCTAAATCTATTTAAAGCATCTGACCCGATAGTTTCGTTCCAGTTGGAAATTTCCACCTACAGTCCCATTTGTCTGATTTTCACCTTCTGGTAACCATATAATAACAGCACACCGTTCAATGATTTACCGTTCAACTATTTTTATCTCTTTTTTGTTAGCTTTCTATTAAAACCAGAAGAAAGTTTATCTTGTATAATTCAATAATAACGGTAATATATAATTTACTGCAATATTTTCACTAATGTAACGCTAAATTAAACTACAATATGGTGAATTCGTTTCATAGATAGAAATTATTTATTTACTTTGGAATTAATATTTGTGCCACGATTATTATTTTACGGTATTATTATTATTTATAAAAATTCAAATATATTAAATGTCAATATATATTACTTATACAATACTTTCTACAACGTGATTCAATATTATAGAAAGTTTAACTTTCTTTACTCAATTTAATGTGTTCGCGTTTAGCTAGTCTCGTCTTGAAGCATCAAATACCGAAACATTCCAAGCACTATATCTCTAGAAAGTATTCCATTTAAAACAATTTTAAATTGCAACGTGCAACTCTTACGCAAGGGTAAATAAATCGTAGAAGAGTAATTTCTTGAACCAAATTACCCAATTTCACAAAGTTTCTCCATCACGATATCATTCTGTAGAACAGAACATTAAAACGTTCTAAATCACGTGTAATCGACAGCGACGATTTGAAAATCTTCCATCGAACATTAACAAGTGCACGTTTTCTTGTCCGTTTCAGGTGATATCCGAGTATTGTCGCACTCGCTTGCAATCGAAGCCTTTCACTCACATAGTCATGGACATGTACAGAGAGGTGGTGAAATCACCGCAGTACGCCGCTCGTAAACGCATGATCTATCAACACCTGAATCCACCACCGCCGCTACGAAATCCCACAGAGAGGACGGAACAAAATCGTTGGCAGAGCAATTATCCTCATCATCACCAACAAACGTCCCAGCAACTGGATCCCATTCAGTTGGCGCACACTCAGGCAGCAACGAGTCGTCAACATCAGCATCAACACCAGGATCGACCGTATCACACGACCAATCAATTCAATCCACCCCGTCAGAATCAACAACAGGATCGTGTGCAGAGATCACCGAGTCAAATTCACCTGTACCATCATCACCAAGACACCCCGCAACAGCATCAGATACCGAAAGTTCATCACTTCCCCCATCATCATCCCGGGAAGGGTGCCCTGTTCAAGCTGCAATCGCAAAACTCGCTCTCCCATCCAAACCTCACGAGTCTTTGCAACCAACAGACGCAACAGAATCGACGTCAGGAAGCGAACACGGAGGATCGAAGGGCTCAGTTTCAATCGCAACTGAATATGCAGGCAAATGGACGGGCAGTCGGGCCAGCGATCCATCATCAACGACGCCACCATCACTCCAGAACGTATTCCCAGCCGATCTACACGAGATTGCAGCACACCAGGAGCAGTGGCAATCTACCGACCTCGGTCGTCGGTGAAAATAATTCCGGAGGGAACGTTTACAGTGACCCTATTTACGCGTTGCCCGTTAAACCTTTCCTGAGCTCGCAAGACGTCAGGGTAAACGGACTGTCTGTGAAGCCATCTGTCGGTCATTGTAACGAGGACGTTTATACAGGCACGACGATAGCGAGGTATTATATACCCTTTTTGTTTTTCCTTAATGATCCTTGTGATTCCTCTCCTCATGACGGAAAGTGTTTGCTGAACCCTTCAATCAAGGTGTCCTCGTTTGCCTGTTATTAGAGGTACGTACGCCTTCATTTGCGCGAGAGGACACATATACCAGTGTATAATATATAGGACGTTAAAACAGAAGGGTTCAGAATTCAGAGAACGCGCAATACCGACCGAACTGAGCAAAAAGTAAACGCAATCTATAAATTAAACGTCACGAGCATTTTCGTCGGAATGTTTTCGACCATTTTTTGGGATTCTCGGAATCGAAATTGATTAAGAAATTTGACTATGCACGTTTCTATTTGATTCGTGTACAATAGATCGAAGAGACTTTTATTTTTAACCAGTTTTTCTGGATAATATATACCAATCAATATTGAAATAACAAACTGCGTAATACATCTTCTTAATTGCCTTTAATAATAAAGTGCTCAGAAATTGCGAATGCAATCAAACGATTTATCTCTGTTTACCCTAACATTACTTACTGCAATGTGCTTATATAAGCACATTTACTGGGTACTCGGTGGAAAATTAACAGCTTTACAAAAAAAACTCGCAATATATATTTTCTAAATATGTAATAATTCAATTATATAGTAAATTAAAATATATCGAGTCTGATACACATTCCATAATAAAATCGAAAAATCCAAGAGACACATTTTCTTGAAATATCCAATGAATCTTTATGCTCGTGTTCGAAGGTACAGTTACAAATGAAAATTAATTCTCACGGTCTCTTTTCTCAAAAAGGGAATATTTTCATTTACTTTTGACGCAAACGCTTCTTCACGCGTGAACCGCAAAAGACTGTAAAAAATTGAATAGAATTGAAATGTAAAAAAAAAACGTTAATTATTTTAGGCGACCGTCTGCCGCCGGTTATTCTCATCCGGACATAGCAACGTCGTCAGCAGAACGTATACGGGATGAAGTTTACGGGAAATCAGCGGGACGACCGAATCCCACGTTACAAAGACAGTGCTCAAATCCTCAGCTGCCCAGCAGGGATCAGCAAGAGGACGATTTCAAGCCACCTCCGGAGCAAACTTTTGCAACGACCGATTACAGATGTCTGACTGTTAGGAGAAAAGAGGAACCGATAGATCAACAACAAAATCCAGTGTCTTCCATAAGAGTCAAGAGTGTTCAGGGGCCGCCTAAGCCGCCGCGAATAATCACCACCTTAAAGAAGGCACAGTTTTCTGATGTAGAGAGCAGCAGGTCGGAACCACCAGCGAAACCACCCAGGTAAACCAATCCTTGCCCTTTTGCTTATTTCGTGGATGTGAATGTCGTTAGAGTGTGTACTTCCTTTTGTTCTTTGCACTTGTGGACGAAAAATAATAGAACGAAATTTGTTTTTGATCATGAGAATAGTTAATATTGATTACTGAACCTTATGGTACTCTATTGTATATTATATTTTTTTCACGAGTACTTGGTTTAGAAGAACCCTAAAGATAGTGCTAGCTATTGAAATCGTTCATTAATACGAATGTCTTGTGAGTGCTTTTAATTTGACTAAGTTTATGGTTTGAGTATTTGATAAGTATATACTTCGTAAGTGTATCTTACTTGAGAGTACTAACAACTGATTTGTGAGTGCTTTTAATTTGCCTAAGTTCGAATTTATTTGCACTAGTTAAATCCGAATTTATTTGCACTAGTTAATAATAGAAGCATTATTTCAAATGGTCATATTACATGATACAAACTTGCAAATATTTTGCAGTATTCTAAAAATATTACAGAAA
Source organism: Ptiloglossa arizonensis (assembly GCF_051014685.1). Lineage (NCBI taxonomy): Eukaryota > Metazoa > Arthropoda > Insecta > Hymenoptera > Colletidae > Ptiloglossa > Ptiloglossa arizonensis. The sequence goes on from NC_135054.1 coordinate 12,493,629, forward strand.
CTTTCGACCTATCCCAATTTCTATGTGAAGCTTACCAAGCCATATTCTCCAATTTTGACCAGAGTTTATAATCTCTCTTAAGTGGATGTAAAGCTGGTCTTCCAGAAAACTAGTGATTATTTTACGAAAGGTGATGAACGAAGGTGTTGCATGTTTTCATTTCTACGAGAAAGGCGTTAGAACCGGGCCAAAGTCCACTGGAAAGAGATGCTGGAAGGAGTAGTAAAACCCCTGAGTATGACTCTCTTTGAAAGGCAAAGGTGGGTAGTTTTCCAACAAGACATCGCACCAGCTTACAAAGTAAAAAGAACTCAAGAATAGCTACAGAACAATATTTCAGAGAATTCATTTCAGTTGAAAACTAGCCTCCTAGTAGATCCGATTTGAATTTTTTATTATAATTCTGACCAGAGCTACAGAACATGGCTACACGACTCCTTAGAAAAAATATGAATAGTCCAAAGAACGCTCTGACGTAAACAATTGGAATTCAAGAAAAAAGTTACACTCTGTGTTCCCATAATATCTAATATCAACACCAAATTCATTTGCTCGTTATTGAAAACGTTATATATTTTCCTAATTCTATCAATGTTACTTCAGATTTTCATACACTTATTTTCTAAACTCAAAAAGAAAAAATACTAAATGAAGAAATTAATGTTAATTGCCTTCTAATAAAACTATCAATGTTACTTCTACCAATACATGATAAAATATTTTAATTGCATCAATGCATGATTAAATATTTTACAGTTTAGTGTTATTCTATCAATGAGCATTTCCAGTGGATTTACGAGTTAAGGTGACTCTCGAGGTTCGGATAAAGAACGTTCTATTGTACATATTGTGCTTGATCCTATCCTCGTATATCCATCCCCTGCCATCCGATTACCCAGTTACACTTCCTTCCCTCCGAGTCTGAAGTTTAAAAGCAGTTGGGAAACAAGAGCAACGGTACAATGCCGAATCGATCCGCAGTTTTCCAAGAATTTGTGACCACCGTCGTCGAGCAGACTTTTATCATGGAATTTCATCAATCTCGGTGCGAAAGACGAGACGTTAAATTAAAGTGAAAAGCGTCTCTGAACAGTAAAATAGTCCTAGGGACGTTCTTGTCCCCCTTTCTGCCCTCATTATTAAGTTTGTCCCCAAGTCATACGTCCGCGTTAATATATGCTTTCAAGCGATCTGGGTCGCACCCCCGGAACCGGCAACCCACAAAGAGAAGAGTGTAAGACTTCCGAGCCTAAGAGCGGAAGGACACAGCGATGTTTGTCACGTAGAAAGCGCTCACTCGTTGCGAAACCAACAAGTTCTCATTGATTTTGGATTTGCGCGCCGCCACGATGGATTCTCTTCGCGTTAAGTCGAATCCACGCCTACCTGCTTCACCAACGAATCATTCAATGATATATTTTTTCATACAATTATTTTTTATCAGTTCGAGACAGGTGTTTCAACGTTAATATTTCTCGACGACTTTACACGAAATTTGAAGGAAAACACATTGAACTCTCGAGCACAGTAAAGGAATGTTTTAAATCATTACTTGTAATTAATCCGAATTTATTTGCACTAGTTAATAATGGAGGTATTATTTTAAATGACACGGTGGAAGAATATCTTTTTATAAGCTGTTTCGTAGGAACGTTTTTGTATCGTTGAAAGTACTGGGTGTTTAAATTAATTCTCAGGCTCTTGAGAAGTCTTTTTTGAGTTCTGTTTAGAAAATAAGTGTATCAAAATTTAAAGTAAAATTGACAGAATTTGAAAAACATATAACGTTTTCAATAACGAGAAAATTAATTTAGTGTTCGTAACGCTAGAAATTATGAGAATAATTGAATTATTGACTAAATTGTTTCAATTGCGGTACAGATTTCAACTAAACTGTTTTACCGTCACGTTAGACTCTCAATGTCTCTCAATTAATCCAACATAAAGGATTAAGTTTAAACAGAACTCGATTATATGTCCGATATGACTTCAAGGAACACTAGTAGACACGATGAAGAAACAACACATTAGACTGTATACTTTTGCACTCCAACTAAAAGAAAATACCGCTGAGGCTAAGTTTCGTCGAGTTCTCCTCACGCGGCTTATTCATTAGACCTGGACTATCATTTCTCACGAACATAATTTTTCTGAGAGGAAATATGTTCACGTAATATGAATTTTAATTTATTCGTACAAATTACATATCATACGAGCTTGTATACAATTGTGGCATCCACATGATCTGCTATTATTTAATAAATATTATTTGAATTTGCAAAGTACATTAGAAATTTTCTCAGTACACGTTCATCAGGAAATTGTAAAATTTTCTCAGAACGATTCACGTAAAACCAATTATTTATCCAAAAATCGAATAGAAGTTCTGCAATGAAAAATGGTCTCTACATCATTCTATCGACGATATTTGAAAATCTTCGGCTCCGTTCAATAATTCCTTTATTCAACGATTCCTTATTTGGATAAGCCATTGAAACTGGTTAATGCAGTGATACGTCACCTTATCAGTCCGCTGGTCTCCGAGAGAAAGGAGTCTGCTACCTTCTTTCGCTACCAACTCGCCGCCAACAAATTGTAAAAATCGATGTTGGTCTGTCACCGAAAGAAGGGGTGTGAGAACGAGAGAGAATACATGATCTTTTATCTCTAGCCGTAGTTCACCAACGAACTTTGGACCTAGAAAACGGGAGGAAAAAGAATAGAATATGTGGACAGGAAGGTGGAACGATAAAAGGAAATGGTAAGACGCAAAAAAGGGTTTCATGCAGTAGAGGTGAATTGGCTGACGAGAAAGACTACTAAAAGAAAATTAAAAAAGGAACGGATGCAAGAATAGGGTGCGACAGATGTAGAAAAGAGGAAATAAAGAAGAAAATTGCTTAGATATTATTGCCTTCAAAAAAAAAAAAAAACTTTAAAACCATTCAGCGTTTATCGTATTTGAAATTTGAATCTGAATAGAAAATTCATTAACGTCGGTATATGAACAAGGTGTAAAATGATTTCAAATTATTACACTTAATTATTGGTAACAAAGTATTTAATTCGCTATGAATTTTTAATGTTTGTCTCTGAATGTAATTGTCACAATCTTTGACTACGTTAGAGAAACATAATTATAATAATTCTTTGGGTGTTCGAAGTGAGTGTGCACTCTGAACTCTATAGAAAAGTGCTATCGTTGAAAATTTGTAAAAAATTCTACATTATTAATTTAGTTAAATTGAATTTTGGCTAAATTTCAAACATCCAGAAATACCTAAAATTGATGGTATATTGAAAATCTTTATTGTCCCGTAGCGTATTGTTATACTATTTGTGCTTTCAAGACACATTTGTTATCGATGCTTTCAGAAACCTCATAAAGAATGGACCGAGGGCTCGACGCGGTAAAGCGGTTCAAAGGGCGCCGTCCCGTCTATACAGAACGGTGGGTGGACCCATGAGATCATTCAACAGAGCTCAATGCGTTGGTCCTGAATTTGTGGTGCGTGCAAATCAGACACCAAAGACGCTATGTGTTGGCCAAATAAAGGTACATAAATTTTTTCTTTTTTTTCCTCTCCTCTCTCATCTAACGAACTTTCAATTAGCACCGACGATTAATTCTTGTATTCAGTTAAAGGTCGGAGTGACTAATTATTCTCAATAATGGATAAAATGTAGAAAGATGAAACTGACTTAGGAAAAGTTTGTATATTAGGTAAATAAAAACTAGAAAACATTGAAATTCTCTGAAACACTTATATGGAGATCTTAAAATTAATTAAAACTTTATATAGTTGGTAATCGAAAATATGTAAAGTAAATTAAAACAAAAAGTTCAAAAAAATCATTCCGGTACCGGGAATCGAACCCGGGCCTCCTGGGTGAGAGCCAGGTATCCTAGCCATTAGACCATACCGGATTTGAGTTTCACTTTCATTTTCCGTAAACATGAACCAAAAGTAGAATATTTAAATAAGACGTAACTAAGTTTTAAATAATATTTTATCAATGCTTGAACAATATTCACACAATATTATAACAATACTTCAATAATATTGACAATAATACAATAATATTTAACAATATACAATAGATACAATATAAATAAACAAAATAGGGTTTTTACATATATGTATTATGCAAACTATATCAATCACATCAATTACACATAGGGAAGTGAGTGTTTAGAGTCTCTAGAAATTCAGACAGTTATAAAATATAGCTTATAAGCAAAATATTCCAATCCTCTGTTTGTATTTTGTAATTTTAATCAATTAACGTAAAGTTTGTAAAGTTGTGCACAGTATATATTACAGTTTAGTATTAACAGGCAAAATATGTACATCTTGAATAGATCTATATTTTCTTGAATATTATCATATAAATGAGAAGTAAATAATATATACAATTAATACAAACAAAAGTAATTTTTATGTTGAATATTTTTAATATGTTGCGCGAGTTTAAAATAGAAGAAAAATAATAATTTCCGGTACCGGGAATCGAACCCGAGCCTCCTGGGTGAAAGCCAGGTATCCTAGCCACTAGACCATACCGGATTGAAAGTATATTTCTTTAAACTCTGTTTTGTAGTGCATAAGATACCTATATATTATTTTATAACGAAGAGAATTGCTTTAATATTTCATTTAATACACATATGTAATTCACAATAGCCATAAACAAGTACGAAAAATAATAGTATTCGAAGACTCAGCACATGTTATGAGTGAAAATTCTGTTGTATCTATTATAAACTTCTACAATATGAAAGGAGTCAACAAATATTCAAATTAAGGATTATTTGCATAAAAGCGTGATACATTTTTAGGCATATTTTTTTTAATCGAAACTTATGTGCAATTTTGTTTTTCCTCTTTCTTAAAGTTTTTCGTAAGTAAAAATATTGTATTATTATAACCTTTATTTTATATAATCGGATGATCAAATATTAAAAATTATAATTACATCAAGTTCATTTTTTATATTTACATCCGAACTAAATCACTTAAAAGTAAAAATGTTATATAATGAAGAGAAAAACAATAAAGAATAATGGGTAGTATCGGTGATTGAATCCGAATCTGCTTGGTAAGTGTCAAATTCTTTTTTTAATTGTTTATTGCAAAATTAGAAAAAATCGGCGTTACAATCAATCAAAGTACCTATTGATTGAGCTAGATTGAATCGGGTCGTGTTTGGAATCATTTACATTAGGAATCCTCGTCGATCCATTGAGAATACTTTAATAAAAATATAATAAAAAACATAAAAATTAAAATTACCATTAGCAAATGACTCACCTATACGCATGCCTTATCACTGTCGCAACCTTGTCTGGCGTTGATTACCCTGGAGCTTTCATTTTTTTTTTTCATTTTTGAGTGCCTTCAACGTCAAATTATTCCTCGTACTTGTGTTATGAAATTGACTAAGGATTTTAACATCTTCTAACGATTTCCATGGCCGTTTTATAAGAGTCACCCCGCGTGTCTCTCTCAATTAGTTTGCACATTTCTTTTTATGTTTTTATCTAATTTTTACTTTCAGTTACTTCTTTTTAGCCATTTTTGGTGTTTGTTGTTGATGTCCCTATCTCTTTTTCTGGCCCTTTGCCAGAACCAAGCTTTTGCTGCATGTTTTAGTTTTGTTTATGTTTTGTAATGAGTTTAATGTTTCCTTTTATAATAATACCGAATGGGGTTAGATACATTATTAACATTTTCCATTTTCGTTACCATCTTTAAAGCTCTTGTAGTCCCAGGAACTCTTTTCCAGAGTGCAATTATCTGATGTTTCATTTCTAATTTTGATTTGTTTCTTTTTGGTAACAAGTTTTTTTTTATCTTTTCGTTTCAGCAGCAATCTAAGTTCCAGGTTATTACTCTGAGATATAAGTTGTCGAGCTTTCTTTATTTTTAGCATACCTTGTAGCGAAGTAACCTACATTTGTAAGTTAGTTTCTGAATAATAAATTGTATTCACTACTAGTTTCGATAGAGGTTTTCTGGATGCAAGTAAAACATTTGAATAAGGAATGACTAGAATTCAGGAAGTCTGAATTTAAGTATTTCGATTTAAAATCGAATGAAAAAAAAAAGATTACATTTCCGGTACCGGGAATCGAACCCGAGCCTCCTGGGTGAAAGCCAAGTATCCTAGCCACTAGACCATACCGGATGTCGGAATTTTTATTGCTTCATTACATAAATATATTTTAGACACATGATTGAATCCACATTATTTTATTTTTTCATATAAAATTAAACATTCTAAATATAACATTTTACTTTTCAGCGATATTAAGTTTTAAACTGAATCTGAATTAATTATAGTACAATCACCTTTATGTTACACTTGACAATTAATATGATACTAGTGGTATTAAGTAATGACTTATTTCAATGATTATTTACAAGGAAGGGAATTTCGTCGATTTGGCTGATTTTTAAGTATATTATCAAACTCAACATTTTGAATAACTTTTTCCTATACATATAACCGCTGCTTGGTCTTAATTTCCGAGATATTGATATGTGTTAAATAATCCTTTCATATATTTTGATAAAATATATACAAAACTGCTGCGTAGATATTTAATTACAACATATTGAAGAATAATAATTTTCAAATTTAATACACCACTTTTATTTCAAAAACAGGCTGGAAATTCTGGACGAATAGTTGTAATAATGCTGACTGGGCAACGAGTGGAAGTAACGTGTGATCCTCAAAAAGTCACAGCTGGTGATTTGTTCCAGGTAATTGTAAAGAAACAACATTTTGAATTCGTTTAATTACATTAAATAGACAGAAAAATTTCATTTTTAATTTTTGTCTCATTTACACTGTACAAAAGTATGATTTTAATACTCTCTGAAATCTATATATTGATTCGGAGTATACATCTCTTTTCAAAGATGAAAAGTGTTGAAGTTCAATCAGAAGTACGAACTGCCGAGAGTTTTCCATGGTGAGTGTCCCTCGATGATAAGAGATTCAATTTGCTGGACAATTATACTTGCATGATACGTATAATATAATTTACAGAATCGTATAGATTTTTTACAATAAAGTAAATATAAAATAATTTCATAAACGAATCAATAAGAATTATTCTTTTATATATTTAGTGTCGACAAACAGAGAAAAATGAAAGGAAGAATTGATATTGTAGAAGACATAGATCCTTTGCAATTTGTAAGAAAATTACAACAAATGTATATAGTTAAAAAAATAATATGAAACTTAAATATTGACATTTCTTGACTTTTTTATTTCAAAGTGTTATTATAGCGAATTCTTTTAGTATCGTTATCAAAATTTGTTCGTCTCAGTATCATCAGACTATTTTCATTTGAAACGAAATGTACATAAATAAAATATACGCTAATATATAATGTACTTGCTTTGTGAATCGTCGCACGAATATCTAAATGTTACAGTATAAAGTCCAAGACGTAGAAGATTATTCATGAGATCACAAATTCCGGCGTGAAGTCTCGAGAAATTCTGGCATTCTGCCAAGATTAATCGTTATATATGACAAATCCACAAACCACGAGATATGCGATACCAATGATTATCGCGTGGTCATGCTACACAAGCGTCAATTTCATTCTCTTCCACTTCAATACCTTCTTTTTAGCGCAATTCTCTCTCACATTTTAATACTTTTATTTCAATTTCAGTTAAGAAAAGTTAAATCTTGTATCTAGTACTCTAACTGGTTTGCAATTATTTATTGTAATAATTGTACGCGAATAAAAAATTAAACTTATTTAAACATACTTTTTAGTTAAAAACACTATTATCGTACTTAAACATCATAGCATCGATAATTTTCGCTTCCTTTTTATCAAAATGAGAAATGATACGATTTGTACAATTGTATAAGTACTGTACCTAGAGCCAAATTAATTATTTTTATCTAAAGAAGCATTTCTTTCCAAAATATATACTAAAGAACATTTTCAAAGATAAACAGTATTATGCTAACAAAGTAATTTTGATTTACGTACTTTTTAACAAAAATGAATAGTATAGAAAAGTCAAGCTTTTGCACATCATTGAAACTTTACCTTATTTCATTGAAAATTTATCATCGTAGTCATTACGTACTCACTACAGATAATCACACATTACTGTAGAAACACATTGCAATAAATTAAATAGATTCCCAAGCTCATCTAATCAGAACGTATTTTTAATCATGAACAATCATATGGCTTACATAATGTATCCCTTACAAATGATTTTAGGCCATTGTACAAGCTGAATGTCTCGACGAAAACTTCACCCTTGGTCTAGCTGTGCTGTTGGCGGGTGATTTCGCAATTTTACCGCCTGAAACTAAATTGAATAAGGTTGCACCACCGGGATGGCTAAACAGTGGCAAGAGTAAAGGCCTCCTGGGTCTTCCAACTAGTTTTATGCTGTATCTGCGGCTCAGGTTTTTTCTACCCTCTCTTCGTGGTATAAGGTACACTCGAGCTCTTTTTTAATAATTAATATATATATATATACTTGGATTTTGAGGACACGTTCAAAGATTTATTACGTGACTGGTTCTCATAAATGAACACTGCCGTGTCAGATATGATTGTTTATACTGTCAAAACGCACGTTTCCATTTTTAAAAAGAACAATACATTGAACAGTTGTATTCTGTTGTCAAATTGAAATCATAACATTTTTCAAAAATTCAAAAGATTAATGAAGATCTTACTAGCCCTGTTTCAACCCTGGATTAGGACTGCATAGTAAACAATGTAATATACATAAGTGAAAATTAACTAATATAAAACTAAATTTAATTTTTGTAACGAAGAGGTTTCAATTAAGGGTTAGATACGTTTAAAATGTATATATACTTGTTCAAAAATTGCTAAGCTGTAAATTTTTATAAATATTTTGCTGACTACAAACAAATGATTAAAAACGTGGAACTTTGACATTATGCTATGCAAATAGACGTTTGGAAAGGTCCATATTCACTTCAATTCACTTATCGGAACAGCTGTTTACAAAAGCACCGTATGTCGTGGCGGAAGCATAAACTACAGATAACTGTTCCGCATCTCCAATTAATCCCACCACCTACTCTTCCGCATTAAAATCAACTGAATTCTGACTGACTTAAAGTTACTTTAACTTTATTCTGAAGTAACTTATTTTATTCTGATTTTGAAAATTTTTGACGTTAATGAGTTATGCGAATTAATAAATGGTGATATTTGTATAACTTTGTCGAATGATAAAAGTATACGATGAAAATATTTGCATAATTATAAAATGTTAAATTCAAAAATATAGCATCGAAAAACTATTTAAAGTGTGTTAATTACATGTTTACCTTTCCAAAAAAATAATATGAATTTTATTACTGTAGTTAGATGTAAAATGAAAAAAAAAAGAAAATTTCCGGTACCGGGAATCGAACCCGAGCCTCCTGGGTGAAAGCCAAGTATCCTAACCACTAGACCATACCGGATTGCGATATTTGTGCTGTTTTATGGTGTAAATATATTTCAAACGTGTCAAACAAATCTATTATTTAATTTTTTTATATAAAATTAAAAGTTCTAAACACAAAGGTCATTAATTCTCAGTGATATTATCTTTTAAAATTAGTCTGAATTAATTAGAGTACTATCATCTGTATGTTGCACTTGGCAATTAATACTGTATCAATAATAATTTTATCGAATGATAAAACGATGTAGTGAAAATGTTTGTATACTTATGAAATGCTAAATTCAAAATTTTATAATCAAAAAACTGTTTAGAGTGTATTAATCACATGTCTACTTTTCCAAGAAAAAGTAATATTAATATCTAACGAATACACGATACCATAAATTTACTAGAAGTGATACATTGTTCACAATTTTGTAGATCTCTATAATTTCACTTTGTTCTAACAACCCTTATTGTTAGCTGGTTATCGCTTGTGTAAATAACCGTTTCTAAATCTTTCGAATTTTCTTACTTTCATTTTCAAGTTTTTCAAATATTAAATAAAATTGCTGAGTGGAAAATGTCCTATGTTGTATTGATACATTTATATAAGATTTAACTTTATTTGTAATATGGTCGTGTGCCTTTTACAAGAAAAACAATTTCCTTATATGCATTTTGTGAGACATAGAAAAAAAACGAACAAGTAGCGTATTGTAATGACATATGAATATCGATTAATCGTAAATTATTCGTTCAGGAGTTGGATATCGAAGCACTTATTGTATCTGCAAATACGGCGATGCATATTGGAACAACAGTTGGTGTGCCCGAACCCAGAGTTAATTAATCTGACTGGACTGGCTCTTCAGGCCGAATTTGGAAATTATAACGTGAACGTGAGTAAACGAGAAATTTATTGCTTTCACGCATTTCGTTTAAATTAGATGCAAAACGATCGAGTTGATACTAAATTTATTAAACGTACCTATATTCGTACACAGTAATACGAACAAAATGAAAGATACTTATTACCCTGAGAAAGTAAAGAATATTTCAGGCATTGCAATACGAAAGACAAGATTTAAAAATCATAATATCGAATTATTTGCGGGATAATGTTTATTATTAATTAGTATCTCAGACAAGTATTTCATTTTGTAAACAATTCGTCGTACATACACATTTTGCATATTTTTGTATTTGTCGTAAACACAAATCTTTATACTTTCCTAATCATTCTTATGTTACATTACATTAATCTTTACTGTTCTATTATTTTATAAGTGTACTACTTTTGATAATTGTTTCATAGTACGAGTAATATTCACAAAATTCGATAGATGTCTACAGCGCACAATTTATAAATCCACGTTTCGTTCGTGTTTGTCGTAACGCAATTATTCGAAATCGAATCGTTTTCGTTTAGGAGCACGGCTGCGGGGATTACTTCTTGTTAGAGCACTATGTCCCGGAGTCGTTGATCCTGAACATAGATCAACATCAACCACAGATTAACAACGGAGGAACGGAGGCTCTTCGAGGTCGTCTCCACCAGGCTCATCGGAACAGACGTGGCCTCGACTCGAACAAGGCCGAGGAGATGTTCGTGACTCATGCACAGACGCTGGCGGATTACGGGTCGCATTACTATATCGCCACAGTGGATTCGAAGGAGCTGGAGAAGGTGATGGCGCAGCAGAGAAAACGAAACGTAAATCGCGATGCGTCCGACGGATTACCCGAGGCCACGGAAAATATTTACAGCCGGGACAGGCTTCAAGAGTACCTTCCTCGGGCGAGAACTGAGATCGCCCGACTGGAGTCGTGCGAAAATCTACCGAAGATCCCGTACGGTGGTGACGAGACCAAACCGAGTCTTACCAAGAGCGTTATATCGAACGAGATCTACGCCGGTCAGAAAACTCCCAAGACGCGAGTCGAGGCCTGCAACAACAATATCAACAACAACAACAACAATAATAATAACAACAACAACGTGAATAATAATATGAACCACGGAGTTAAGAGCAACAAGGGCAGCAAGAAGAAAACGGAGAGCAACGTCTGGCTAGCTATCCATGCACAGGGATTGAAGCTGTTCGAGAGAGGCGGAGAACCCAGAGAAAGGATCGAGCTGGCAGAGTTTCAGTGGAAAGACATTCAGACGTTGAGCTACAGCAAAAACTGTCTGGTTGTTTACAGCAAGGTGAATGGGAAACGATGCAAGTTCAAGCTCAGAATGGATCACCGAAAGTAAGTTTTTGTCGAACGTGAACGAGCAATCGGGCCGGATAAATTTTCAAATTAAACTCTCGAGTTCACGCTCGTAGGAAATTAGTAACTAGAATTGTTTCTGATTGTCTTCTGTGCTTTATTCGGTGACGGTTTTGTCAAGATTTCGTTGAGAAATGTTAAGAATCGTAGAGTGTTTACGAATCGAGAATCAGATTCTGATGTGCAGTTGAATGGAAATGTTTGAATCGGTTTAACGTAAAAGGGGAATGGGGAACACGCGGGAAACACTTGAGTTTTTGCATTCAAGTAGAATTTAAAAGGGGATTTAACGTACGGCGCGAGGCTTTGCGTAGGCTGCAAGTTTAAGAGGGTATTTTCGTTTTCCAGAAGTTACTTCGCTTTCAAGCTCACCTCTTTGCACCATCAGTTCTTCCTGAGGCTGCGTTCGGAACTTACTTCGCTGCAGGGACTTGCAAAAGGTACGCTTCAACTTCTACGTATTCATTGCTCTCAGCGCGACTAAGCAGCTGAGAAAACGGTATTGCTCGATGGTGAATTGAATCGAGTGAAAGAAGGAAAGATCGAGCAAATTTTTAACAAAAATCTCGAACAAGTCTCGTGTGCCCGCAAACACAACGAAACGGATAAAGAATATTAAACTTACAGATAGTTTGAACGAAACGTGTTCCTAATTACCATTTCTTAGTTGGCTTTTTCGACTGAAAAGGTTAAGAGTTAAACGTTCCTGATTTCGAATACAGACTTCAGAGCGTAAAATAACGAACGGTTTGCAGAGTTTGGAGTCCCCACGACTATGGAAACGAAAGCCTCGCCGTCGAAAACGAAGTCTCACGACAGCAAAACGAAAATAGCCATCGCGAACACCGTGAAGAACACGCAGCTGAGACCAACCTACCCAATGCAGCTCGAGGAATACCAGAACAAAGAGAACGAGAATCCTCAGAAGGAGGCGAACGCGGTTTCGAAAACGAAAGACACCATTCGCGAAACCGGTCCCTATTCCTTCGAAGAAGACGCCCTTTACGCTCAAGTGAACGTTCGATTGGAGCCGGAAGGGGAATCTCGCGACACGGAAGACGAGTCCGAGAGAAGCCTAACGACGCCCAACGAACCGCTTTCGTTGGACGGTAAAGGGATGAAAAGTAACGGGAAAGTTTACAATTGTCCACGGATTGAATTAGGAACCGAAACGGAGTGCGGTTATTCCCTTCCGAAAATTGTCCCGTCGAACGATTTGGATCAGTTGGAGAAACCGGACAATCCTGAAGAGTTGTACGCGGCTATCAACAAAGTGGGGATCTCGAGGAAAATGGAATTTCCTGTTCCGGACGAGATCTGGGACGTGTCTGATGTGAAGAAGTCGTTGCATAAAGTAAGAATCTCGTTTAGAGACGCAAACCTATTTTGGAAATAATTGTCGCGTGTACTCGATAATCTAATTTTCGTTTTCCATCGTTGTGAAACTACAATCGGTATCTTGTATCTTTCGCAGATGAAGACTTCGAGTTTACCGAATTATGGAACATCGAGACAAACCAGCGGTTATCGCACACCGAGTTTACCACGTCGTCTGGGGGTAAAAATGGGCACGCGAGCAATCTACAGCAGCCTTGCACAGAAAGACACCGCCCTTACCGACGACATGGAGTCGCTGTCGTTAAAATCGGACACGGAATCCTCGATCCAATCGCTGTCCGGACGGTCTACAGAATCTCCTTTGCCGGAAGCATACGTGCTCAGTTAGTAACAATTCTGTTCCAACTTTCCAAATGACTGACGTTCCAAACGTACACTCTTTCTCTTCAATTCTTTTCATCGAGTAATATTAATTCCGTAGTCAAATTATCACTGTAAAATATCTGTTAGAAAGAGGACTGTCATCTTCTAAAGATAAGATTCAAAGATTGAGCAAAGTGTACACCCTGATCATATTCCAATAGTTTCCAAAGTTTAGTTAATACAATCGTACAGTGTTTCTCTCCTGAGTACAAATAGGTGAAATTCTATTGGTGTATAATAGATGGTTACGTACACTGCACTTTCATGAATTCTAAATAATATATATGTACTCTTACCTCGTTAAAAGTTCAAGTTTGTTACTGTACGAATTACGAACACCGTTTAATTTGCACAAGTGTGTAATACATTCAGGAAAGAGTATACAAAATTTAAATAACTGAATGTATTGGAAATGTACACAGAGCTAAGTTTTAATATTGGTAACGAAGAAAGTGTACAAAATTTAAATAATTAAATATATTGGAAATGTACACAGAGCTAAGTTCTAATACTGGTAACGAAGAAAGTATACAATATTTAAATAACTAAATGTATTGGAAATGTACACAGAGCTAAGTTCTAATACTGGTAACGGAGAAAGTGTACAAGATTTAAATAACCAAATCTATTGGAAATGTACACAAAGCTAAATTTTAATACTGGTACATCGATCATTTCAGACGCTGACATCCGTACAGACGATGAGACGTTCCACGTCACCGAGGATGAATCAATGTCCGTTTCCTTAGCAGCGCGTCTCGAAGAGTTGTCCTTCGCCGAGGAACGAATCCTGCAGACGATTAAATTGGAGAGGGGCCATGGGGGTAGCATAGGGTTGCAGGTGACGGAAGGCAACAACGGTGGCGTTTACGTTCAAGCAGTGTCGGTCGGAGGATCTGCTGATATGGCCGGTAACGTGAACAAAGGTATGCCGTGAGTATAATTTTTCACGGAGTCCGCATTAATTCGGTGAAATTTATTGGCGGCAGGTGATCGTATCGTGGCGATAAATGGGCAAAATTTATTACACCTGCGGTACGAGGATGCTCTGAAGATGCTGCAGAGCTCGTCCGACACGATCGAACTGGTCCTTTCGCAAGCTACCTCTCGGAAAAACGCGATCTCCAGGCAGAAGCACGAACAGACTGTCGTGGAAAATAATTATCTGAAGTGAGTGCGAATGTTTCTCCAACGAATCACACATGTGTTTGTCTCTCACTGACCTTGACAACATGTAAAATACATCTGATACGGAACGCAACGTCAAGTCTGATATCGACGCCAGATTATATTAAATTTAATGCAATCTGATCAAGGCCACATTAAGTTGAATATAATCTGATCAAGATTACGTTAGATAAAGTCTTTCCTTCTTTGTAAGGTAACTCCTTGACAACGATGGACGAATGAAAAAACCTCGAACGTTGTGTTGGCAAAAGTCGAGCACTTAAACTGTTGTATAGCAGCACTCGGGAAATTTTATTTAAAATTTTTTTTATAGTATATTGTAGAGAATTTTACGCGTCATTGTGCACAATTATTTGTATATGTGTACAGAAAGTATCTATACTCGTATATTTCATAGTACACATCCAAATTACGATTATAGACGAATTAAATTCGAGATAAAACGCAAATAACTCGTATCTGAGAAATTGAACTCCATTTTCTTTGTTGAATTAGTCTATTTGCTTTTCATAAATTCTAAGCTTTGCTGCTCGAATCCCTGGCTAATTTCTTATTGACTAACGAAACACTTAGGCGAGAAGACTCTCGAAGTGTTAGCCTCAGTTATCGTAGTCCAAAAAAATGATACGAAATGAATGTATCGATTAACCTTTGCTAGAATTCTCTTCCAAATGTGATACACAACTAAGTGTGATAAAATAGTTATACGAAGATGAGTGAACTCATCGTACTCATTGTCAGTGCAAACACATTGTAGTAGAGACTTGATTTTTCAATGTAATTCGTTAAATTGCAACGAGTCATCGTCTAATCAAAGGTTAAGGCTGTGCTTGCATTAATTTCAGTGACATCAGATTTGAGGTGTCCTCGGAGGCGGATTCATCGAGTGTGACGAACAAATGGCTCGTCCAAAGAGCTACCGACGGTGCATCGGTGCAAAACACCTCGAGCGCGTATAGCAGTGCTGCATCGAGCGCTATGGGCAATCATAATGCAAACAGTTTGTACATGAGCGATCTCGTCGAGCATGGCGGGCTTAAGTCCGCTAGTATGTTACTGAACATAGAAGACTTCGACGTTAGCAGAACGAGCCGCCAAGTCTTTATTTAATCGACGATATGCAAGGTAGTATCTATTCCATCTGAAATTTTATAATATTGTACGCAGGGGGAGAGAGGGGTATTTATCAATATAAATTTTTAATTCATCATTCCGTTGTGAAAAGTTAAGATGTAAGAGATTTGTTTGAAAAGAGAAATTTCTAATATCTAGAATACGTTCTCTCCTCTCTAAAAGTTTGATTTTCATCTGTGATACATTTAGGTGCATAATGTATGGAAATAGTAATTATAACCGGTTACATCGCGATTATAAATTTTTTAACGAAGAATACTTACGATATTTTATTATAATCGGTGACAATTATGTACCAAAGAGAAGATAATTAAACATGTGGGTTTCAATTTCGAAATTCACAATTACGTGTTCAATATCCAAACGGGCTTTTAATAAGTTAAATTACTCTTTTGTCCTCTTAATTTCGTTTTTTTTTTTTTTTTTTTTAACAAAATGGCAGGTGCTCGTAAATGTAAAATCCTGTAGAAAATACCGTTAACGCTGTTATGTCCATTCTACCGATCGTGGCTGCACCGTCCACGTAACCTAATCGAATTGTTTTTATCCACTTAGCGGACGAAGCCTTGCCCAGAGTTCGAGGCGACACCATTTGTAACTATTTGTATTTGCGCATTTAATTCGTTACGGTCACGTGCAGTTCGTCCTTTAGCCGAGCAGGAAAGATTAGAATCTGATCTTGAAAAACGTCTTTGACATTCGATTCTGAGACTCTGTTCGATACAAACTGTCAAATCAATCGTGTACTTTAAAGGAAGGATTAGACCTTGCACCACAAAAGTACGAATAAAATTCAATCTTAAGTCTCGACACGTGTATTGCCAAAAACTTATCGTAACACAAATTCAAAACTAATTCCTAAACTTGTGTCAACAATAACGATAAATTAACTTCCGTAAATTGTCAACTAACTTTTCGTTATTTTGGTAATTGTACGTATCCATAGAAGCTACTTGAAACCTCGGTCACCTTCGGAAACGTCATTGATTTTAGAACTTTACTAGATGTCTTATTAGGGTCTTCCTTCATTCAATAGGAAATTTAAACTTGGCAGCATTAGTGAATCACTGCTATTGACCGCGTGTTAGAGAAAGACAAACAGAGAGGTGGGGTAGTGGATCGTCATTTGTAGAGAATCACCTTTAGTATCCCTCGGACGGTCTAACAGCGTGGTCAGTCACGCGTTTCCGCATCACGAGTTTCCTTTAAACGCATCCGCGAACCGTGGCCCATCAGCCTTTAATATGCACAAATGTAAATACTTCGAACGATCGGTATAAATTTCGTTCAATTTTCAAACAACAACTGTCGTTCCATTCTACTTTCGTTTCCAACATACTCGAACTCTAAGAAGTGTTTAGCCAATGTCTGTACACACTTGGTGACCGTTGCGAAGAAATTGAAACATTGAACACATAAGATCTACATATTATAAGATCTACGATTTCTGAGCGAAGATTCTTAGATATTTCCCAGTACCATGCAAACCAACGTTCGACCAATGGTTGTTTCAGGCGCAGAATCTGCAAACATACCGCCAGTCCCGCCGAGACGCAAAAAACGCAAAGCCAAGTTTGCAGAAACTGTAAATTCACCGCAAGGAACGTCACCGACGAGTCAAAACAACATGCCGGACAGAAAACGTTTGCCACCACCGCCGCCACCGCCGCCACGAGTGGCTCGAAAAGTCAAATACGACAAAGATCAGCAAAAAGGAACGATATTGAACAGAGTGATCGAAGACATGGAAGACACTCTGGACAGTCTGAGTTTGAACGAAATCGAGGGAACGCTCCATCCGTCGTCTCTGCAGTTCGAAGACACCGACTTAATACCGACGAAGGAAACTCGCAACAATACAAACGACAAAAACGACAACCACGTTACAGATCGCGCCGCGACGCCGTCCAACAAACGTCCGTTCTCTCTGTACGAGGCACAAGCGACGAAAGAGACCAACAATTATCCGCCGTTGTTCTTCACGTTGCACGATTTCCAAAACGTGATGTCGAGCACGTTGCAACACGAGGAAACCACCGATGACAAATCGTCCATCGAGTTCGTGAGTTCCGTACGCGAGTCATTCGAGCATTCGTTGGACGACGAAGAGAACGAATTGTGCTTCCGTGTCACGACGACCAATCTACCGTTCGAGAAGTCCAAGGACAGATGGAGCAACCCGTTCGCCGACCAGTTTTTCGAGCAGATGGACGACACCAACCACTACATCTTCGAGGACTACATCGACCGTAGCAACAAGGTGAACATTCGACGATCGGCTGGTCCGATGTGCTACGACACAAGCATCGAGGAGGTGCCAGCGGTTCCTCGATTGTCCAAGGTGAGATTCGTAATCGAGTCACCGAGTTCTTCGACTCCGGATTATGAGTTTAGCGAGGATGGCGAAGCCATGTGCGACAGTTTGCAAAATATCGATCCCCTCGTGGACGAGGAAGTAGGGTACAATTGTGTCGCTTCCGCGCAGTTGACGGACGTCACGGGAGAAACGGATCGCGCGAAAGGATCGGAAAACGAACAAGATTCTCAGATGGCCGACCAATTCGGTGACGTGCCTTTCACCTCCGTTTTGAAGAATCGAACGGGTACCGTCGAATGGTCCCCGTTGAGAAACGTATCGTCCCCGGTCGGTGTAGCTAATCAGGGATCACGCGTCGAGGACGATAACGCTCGTTTCGTTTCGAGCGATTCCTTTCGTCGTTCGGTATCACTGGATTCTCGGAACGAGTCGTTCGATTCCGTGTGCACGGTTAATAAATTGGAAACTGGGAACGCGAACGAAGAGAACCATAATTCGAGGAAATCGAACACGGAAGACACTTCGGAGCGCGTTCCTGCAGTGGACGAAATCGAAGACGAAAGTTCGAAAGAAAGCAACGAGAATAACAATTCGGGACTCGTCGCTTCAACGGATTGTATCGCGCACGTCGAAGAGTCTCCAGTTGTAAAGGATGACTCGGACGGGGTCCACGAGAATGAAAACAACAACGTTCACGCGATCGAAGAGACAAGTGTGCAAAACACGAACGAAATCGTGTACAATATTATCCAACGAAGGTTACTAACAGCGGATTCAAGAAACAACGTACTTGTCAAGCAAATGTCGATCGGTAAAAGGGGTTTCGAGATCGATGAACGAACATCGACGATAAACGAGACGAAGATCGAAGACCTTGATCGAAGGTTGGGAACGAACGAAATATTGGACAGCGTTTCGAAAGAACATTTCATCTCGAATAGGGTAAAGAGTGACGTAGATAAAGAGGTGTCATCGATCGAAGAAAGGATAGAACGCGACGAAGAAGTGTCAATGGAAAGCAATTCGGTTGACAAGACCAGTCGGGAACATAGACGAAAATTGTTCGTCGACGAGTCCCTTCGAAATATCACAAATCACCATGATTCATTGGCAAACGACACGGAGAATATATACGAAAGTTTCGAAACGAAGAGCGACAGTTCGGACACTTGGAACTTCTCTTTGAAAAGGATGGAAGAAAGTTCACAAGAGTCAAACGCGAAAAACAGCATGAACGAAATTGAAAATATCTCGTTTTTTCAAAAAACCTTTGAAAACAGAGAAGGTGTTAGTACTCCGGTCAACGTTCGACGAAACTCGTTTTTAGAAAATATGCTTGTCGAGGATTCGAACGAGGCGTGGAACGTTTCGCACGGTTGTCAGATTGTTGGTATTCATCCAAAATTACAATTGCCGGTAACGCACGAGGAATCGATCCCGGTAATGAAAGAGGAGAATAAACTCGCGCATAGGTTAAACGAATCGATAAGAATGGATACGGAGATCCAGAAGATTTTACAGGAATCGAACGAATTGTCCAAGAAAGTGAACACCGTGATTCCAAAGTCGAGGTCACCGACGATCGTCCAATCGAACAAGAAGAATGTTAGCGAGATGAAATGCACCGTGCTGAACGAATTGCTCTCTAATTTCGGCAACATTAAATTGAAATCGGTGAACAGCGAGAGGCGAACCGACACCAAATGCCTTTCACAGGATAATCTCTCGTTGAACAAAGAACTCGAGAACAAAGAAAGAATCGAATCGAAATTAAACGGTTGTGCGAGAACTTTCAATAACAACGCTGATAATTCACCCATTGATGACACTTCCAAGGGAATGGACAACGTAAATTCAAAACGAACGATTCACCCTCTTCCTTCGACGATCACGAACGAGGTTAACGATAAACAAATCTCCACGCGATTTTCGAGCAATCGCGACCAGGAGCCAGTATCATTTAACAACAGTACCGAATTGTTTGGAAAATCTGAAAGATTTCGTAGCAACGATAACAGCTTCTCGAGAAACGCAGCGTGTACGAGCGAATACATCGACTCTTTAAGGAACTGCAAGATCAGGAACAACTGTCACCGAGAGATCGTAAAGGTGGAGGTGCACAGATCCGAGTCATTCACGAACGAGGATTACTCGGAATCATCGATGAGTACGAGCGAGTTTCAACCGAAACGCGTTGAACCGAACCAAAACATCGGTAGCAAGGATGACGTGTCACTTGGGACGAACGATGGAGTCATTGAATGCTCCGTGGAACCTCTGCAGGAGGCGAGCTGCAGTGAAAAGACTGACGCAAAAGTTTGCGAGGACGAGCTCGATGATCGTGGCTACATGGAGACAATTGAGCCGTATGATCGTGGCACGATCGAGCGACAGTTAGATTTAAGGAGGAGGACAGGTAGCGGTGACAAAAGTGCCATAGCTAGGAGAATTCCTCGATCCCGTTGTAATAATAATGACAATAACAGGGCCGTAATACCCGTAGCTGTAAGTGATGACCAATCCCGCGATACTGTAACGATAACCCCGGGTAGAGTTAGGAGCTTCGTTAAGTACTATGAGATTCGAGGCGAGGCGACCACCGACAAAGATTCCAAGACTAACGATAGAGACAAAGTAGAGACGGACACGATGACGGGACATCAGTCGGTGTTCAGTATCCGCAGAGGTTTGGAGGCGAGGGCGAACGAAGCCAGGTCCTACGATCCAAGGAGGATCGACTATTTTCAAATGTCAGCCGTAGATAAGAGCGGTGAAAAGTTGGTCGATTCGACGTCGAAGGAGACCAAGTGTTCCGCGATTACGAAGAAAGTTCAAACCGAACGAGATGATTCCAGTCGATCTAACGATCGCGACGCAGAGGTACCGGAGGATCCCGCGGAAACGAAGACGATGAGAAATTCGTCGGAGAAGTCCTACGGCGATTCGAGCACACAACCCGGTAAGGTTACGAGGAAGAAATCCGTGAAATTTCAAGGCGGGTATACTGTGATCGGTGCGAATAGTACCAATGAGGATGGTTCCGTAGGGAGTGTCACGAACCGAGATGCGAAGTCGACGGGAAAGAGAAAGGCTCCCGACAGACCAACAACCGAAGAAACCATGTCCAGCGAAAATGTGGATTTCAAAGTTATCAAGCCCGAGGAGCTGGACGCTGACTCGTTCGCTTTCGAAAAACGAGAAATTGCTGCTCAGGTCAGTGATCTATATAATTCGAGACGAATCGCGTGTACTTTGTACGTGGAAATATTTTTCGTGTTATTTGCAGATAGTGTTTTAGGTGTTTTAGGTTTGCGGTATATAGTAGTTTAATAATGTTTTGCACCGTACACGAACCGATCCCATGATTGAAAGTATCGCAGTTTCGATGGGATTCTGTTATGCGTGATATTGGATTCGAGTTATGATTTATTGTTTTGATATTTTTGTGTATTTGTAAAGTACCTGCGACGATTCTTTTTAACTTTTGTTTGTGAAGCAGTGAAAGATCGAACGAAGAAGTAACTTTTTTCAACGGTAAGGAATAATATTTGAATCGCGTAAAATAATTTAAATTGCATCATATGTTTTCCTGTTTTGAATTCAACAACGCGAAGGTCAAAGGGATAAGAATAATTGGGATTTATGTTGTTTAAATATAATAGTGTCTTGATATTCGTTACGTATTTTTCTTTCTTTATAAGAAATTATTATTGAATATTAAATAGTTCAATCTACAGAACATTGTAATTAATTTAATAATGTGATAACTTTTGGTGTATATAATTACTTTCGTGTTGTATTTACTATTCTAAGTTATTTTCGCGTTACTTTTGTCGTAAACTATAAATAATTGTTAACCGATTTTCTTGTTCCAAGAAAATGCTCTACCAAATCATTTAATAGTAACAATTTTATAATTCATTCGACAATGTTTCGATTTAACAACAAGGAATAATTAAATCGTCTTAAATAGAACTTGTTTACCTCTGCTAGGATTTTCGGATCGTTCTTGAACAATCTGCATCTCTATTTATATTTAAATTATTTCATCGCCAATAAATTAAAGTAACATTTCCTAAAGTAAATAATTCTACAGATTCGTAGTTTCTTCGTATATTTCTTTTATTGTACCGCTCAAAGATTGGATTTGTGGGTGTATGTAATTTTTTAATCAATCGTATAATAAAATCGAGTATCTTAGCAGAGTTACTTGTAACGATTAATCAAAGTATTGCGTAGCTGCACGGATTTTTATACACCGTTTACATTGTTTCATTGATACTTTGAACCCTCGTAAATAAATGTTTACATTGTCCACATTTGTCTGTTTAAGAAACAGAGAACGCGTGCTCTGCAGATTTGTACGAAGATAAACAAATAGAGCGAGAAGGAGATAGCCAAAGAGTACGGTGGGGATAATCTCTCCATAGTTTCAAACGACTAATTAATTTTATTGTGACATTGACATTTTTAACATTGACAAAGATTTTCAATTTCAAATGCTTTCTCAAAGACTTCACGACAGTCTTACATTTACGTTTGTACATACAATACCTCCATGACGATTTGAAATATTAATTATTATTTATTGATTGCTCGAAAAGTGATCAGTTACTCACAAAGGCATAGAAAATGTATTCAAAGAGTTCATCGATTCGAAAGTAAGCCAGTTTTTTGAAATAAAAAAAAAAAGTTTATTTGCTAACACGTATCTATATATATAGACTACAGAAGCTTACAAAAACTAAGGGCACGTATCTTAACAAATGAGAAACTTTTCATTGACAGTAAAGTGTTTCATTTACAAGAAGAAATCTATAAAAATCTCTGCACCGACACAATAGTAAATTCGATCGTATATTTAAAATTATAATTACTTTCTGAATGTACGATAAAAAAAAAAACAAAAACGAGTTAACAATTTAATTTCTTTTCGCAGATACACGCCGCAGCAGGACGCGAGGAATGTTCAGGTATTAATCGCTTCGTTCCAAAAACAGAAACCCCACGCCTCGTATTTTATTGTACCGTATAGTTAAATCGTAGTTTCTATTTACAAATTGTCGTCGTCGTGGTCGTTTCCTCGAATCTCAACGAGATTATTGCCGCGTCGCTTCGTAGCGTTACAGCAGCATCAATCTTTCGAGGGTTCGTTTGAAACTTTAACCGAAGAACAGATTTTGCAACGTTTCGCAAGATCAACCGATCGGAATGAACGAAACAATAACGATAAAATAATAAAAAAAAGTATTTCTTCCTTTTGATCTGCCGCGACAATTTTCATTATACTTCGCTTTCTGATTCGTGAAGATCTAAGAAAGGGAACAAAGTCATCGATATCGAACGAACGATAAAGACGAACGCAACTAATCAATATCGTCCAAGAATCGATGAACGACATCCGTTCGGGATACAATCTCACGGAAATGTTTAAAAGTATAAATAACCCTCGAGTACGGAGAGTTCTAAAATTTCCCAATATTATCGGTTACAGGATGAATCTTCGTTTCGAAGTAACGTGACAAATCACAGTACACCGGAGTAACTGTAATTAAATTGCTCGGATAGATGAAGCACGGTCGTTCGACAAACGCGCGAAAAGGTAATCACATATTTCCAAACGGTTTACCCTCTTCTGTGGGAAAAGGGGCACGTGATACGTTTCATTTTGGTAAACCATTTATGGTACACATTTCGAGCAACATCCGTGGCCGGATCGCGAGAAGCAGATTTTCCAGTTTCCCGGAAGGATTTAGAGTTACCGGAGGTTCAGTGAGCAAACAGATTTTTCGGTCAAGTGCATTAGCTACGAGCAGACCGACCGTCTTTGGTTCGGATTTATTCGATTTAGCCAGCATCGGGCCGTTCGTTTCCGCGGTGCTTCCGCCCGTAATTTCTTGCGTCATTTTGTCTGACTTGTTTTACGTATTTTTCGGATAATGGGGCTTCGCTAGATTTACCGTACCCTCGACGCGAACCTAACGAAAAGAAAAAGTGACAGAATTTCTAGCTTTCTTTGAGACCATATTTCTTGGAAAACGTAACGTTCCATTCGAACCAGAATTTTTCGACGTAATTGAAAAGGAAATTTTCATTTCGAAACGGTTGTGGAATTGAATCAATTTGTTCCATTTTACGATCAATTTTAAACGATTCGTGATACGTTAGAGCTTTCTTTTGGGTAGGTCGTTTTGAATTAGATTTGTTTTAAATTGTACCGAAATTCTTCTACGCTATGTTCTAGAAAAGTAATAGCAACTCGATCGATCATAGTCGTGGTCACTTTTAAAACAGAAGAGTTGAAAGTTCAATAACGGAAACCGAGGAATTGTGATTACATGTGTTTGAAACTATTCTTGGTCTTTGCAATGTAAAGATGTGGTTGCATTGTTACATTTGTAGCAGACTTGTGCTTCGAAATATTTTTGGCAGACTTAGTTTCTCTGTTGAAATTCAAAAGTATAACGATTAACAATGTGTACATCTTCGTAGACACGTTGCCTTAACTTCGTGCATTTTATAGGCAACAAGAATTGAATCAGGAATATTGATATTAACGTTTTTTGCATAAGAATGAAACTATTTACATACACGTGTACTCGGTAATTAAACGTATAGGAGATCTTGAAATGATAAATATAAATTTGATTAATTAGCGGATAATGCGTATACAAATTTACAAAAATATCTTAACAAGTAGATTAGTGATTTCGCATAAGACAATAGCATCTCGTGAACGCAGCTTTTCTTTAAAAATTGTACAAATATCGTTAAGTAAGAGTTAGCGCAACTGACGAAAAGAGATTCTTAAGTGTGACGTTTACTATATAATGGGATTTTGCATAGTCAAAGTGTTTGAAATACTGAAGTTAATTGTAACAGTTTTGAACGTAGGTGATTTACAGTTTCGGAGATATATAACGTTAAATATTTGCGGGTTTTTTTATATTCAATAGTGTGTGTCTGTGAATTGCTCTTTTTTTGTACGTGGATTGAAATCTCATTGATACAACGCTTTATTTTTCTATCGTAAAATTATTTTATCGTGTACGTTTTATAGAACGCATTGAATCAATGTATTTTTTGAAAGTGTAAATTGCATTCAATTAATCGTTTCATTATAGTCTGCACGTAAACTTGGACGATGTTTATCGTAGAAACATAAAAAGCACAGAAATTTTATACAGGTCTGAACATGTCAAAGTTATTCTTACAGGATAATGTATTTTTTATTATTATTAGCGAGAACGCCATCGCTATAATAATCTTCGATAGTTTACATTGTATCTATGAGCTGGCTAGGAGAAATATCATTCAAGTGTATACGTAGATTACAATGAAAGTATAAATTAAATGCGATTCGTACCTTGTAGATAGAATTCATACTTATTAATTAAATATAATTCATACTTTGTACATATAACTCATGCTTATTTTTAAATGTAATTTATACTTTTAAAAATGTCATTGTCTATAGTTTAAGCGAATATTTTAAGATCGATGAATTTTACGGTAAACAAAATTCAGTATTATTTCAAAGAGATTGAAATCCACGATAAAAATAACAGCGGTTTCACAAGCACACGCTTGTACCATTTACACCACGAATTCATTTGTGGACATTGCTTATACCAACAGAGACAATTAAATAAATATAAGAGATAAAGAACATCACCGAACTTTAATACTGAATACTTCCCAAACTATTAACCATCCACACTTAACACCGTGTATCATTAATTTCAGTATTTCAAGCAGTATAATTATATGAAAACTCGTTAAAAAATGGGCCTCTCAATTAAGAACCTCTCTCTGAGAGAAACCAAATGATCAGATAGAGATAACTTCTCAAGAGACTCGAGCGGCCAATTATTGTTGATTCGATCGTAATTAATTGAAAATTTACACCTCGAGTTTCGAGGTGCTCCGTATTTGCATTAGATTCTACACAAAGGATCGTGCATTGTTTGAAAATTTTAACTCGTTACTTGTTTTCTCTCGTTAACGAATCTCACCGTGAAATTCCCAAGAGTTTCATTCGTTTGAAAAAAGGTATCGTGAAAATCAAGGGATAAAATATATCTATCTAGCGCGCTGTAAATCTGTTCTTACGTTAAGCTGTCTTTAGCATCGTTAATTTTCGTTCTCCGGCGGACGTATTATTAGTCATATACGTTTAACAAAACGGCAAACAGCTTTTAGCTCTGTTATTGTCGCAACCTTCCTTGCGTAACTTCATAGGAGAACGTTGCTTTTTGGCATCATAGCGTATCGCAGAATTCTCGTGTGTATACCCTATTCTCCTGTGCATATTGTGTAATTATAACGTAAATTGGAAGTAATTTACGTGGCAGAATAGCGACGAAATAATATACTTGTTGCGCTGTTGTGTTATGTATACGTGTACAGCAGATCAATTTAGTACATATTGGTAGTCAGTGTTGTAAAAAGTACTTTCATTTTGGTAGTCACGGATCGCTATACAATGGACGTAAAAATATGGTTCACCTACTTTGTTAAAAGATTATGACTTCTAAGTTTCTGGAGTCAGAGGGTATAAATTTGATTCTCGTGAAACTGTGAACAATGCTTTAACAACACGCGTAGAAATTTATAAATTGTTGTTTATGAGTTACAATCGTTGTTCAACTTGGTATAATCACTCTGTCACAACAAAGTGAGTTTTATCAAATAATTCGTACCTTTGTTATCTTTCAACTACTACGATGTAGTTATTGGTATAATAAAAGTCTTAGAGAATGCATACTTAGCTATTAGGATAGAGTCAGTTTTACTCCGATCAAGAAAGTAAATAAAATACAGTGTATTTTATTATTTAATTAAATGTGTGATTTCACTGATATTAATGGTAGATCAACTTCTGGTGAGATTATTAATATAATCAACGAAATCAATGTAAAAATTGCCAATCAATAGTAAATTTTGTTGCTGTAAGTAGTAAATACAAAATGTTTCTAAAAAAATAATTTTACTAAGGTATCAAAAATAGCACGATGTATATTGTCTTTCAAAAAATTTGATACATGTGTTAGATAGAAATTTGTAAAATTTCCCCTCACTGGATACAATTAACGCAATAATAACGCAAATTTCGTGACGCTTATCGCAAACGTCTCTATCAGTATCCACATCTCTTCTTCGTTAGTATATTTTATTATACTTTCACTTCAATTCTGATATGTCCTATTTAGTTAATGATATGTTACTTCATCTATTCCACATCAAATCTTTGAAATATTATTTCAATTTTGAACAACGTTTTCCAACAACGTCAAACGTGATTTTAAAAGGAGTCCTCTTTAATATAGTTTGTTAAAACTGATTAAAGACAAAAAACTAGGATCAGTCGGCGATGACTTATTAGCGTAATAGCTGAGCACTCGAAAACTTTTCTGATCGGGCGAAACGATCATTAGAAATTCTTCTTCTTCTCTTCTTCTTCGTGTAGTCGAGAATAAAGAAACGATCTATTCGTCGAGTCTCGAAACTTTATATCGCTCGTATAGATAACATCCCATTCGGTACGTGGCATTGCAGTTTCGATAAGTTTGAAAATAGCATCAGAATCTCAAATTGTGACTCTACAGTTGTTTATATCTAGTAAACAATAGTTGTTCGAATTACCGTCTGAATGGCTTTCTGCAATGCAAAGGTGACCGAAAACAGGTCAAATGAGCGGCTGATCGTTCGTTCTCTATGAAACTTTCGCGGGAATTTGAAGAGAAGAGTGCGTCGTAAAAGATTGCCCTTACAGCGACTCGTGAAAAGTTTTCTAGCTCGATTTCGAGCATGTCATCCACAGCAGCGAGCAGAAAGTTTCTGATATGCGTGGCAGATCGAGTTAAAGGACGGTTCAAGTTCTGACGAATCTTTTGGCGCGTCGAGCGAAAATAAAAAGTCACGGTTCAATCGGGATCGCGTCTCTGTTCCGAGCACGCAAATTTCCGCGTTATTTTCGTTTCGCGTGTCGCAATTTCCGTATTCGTCGAACGAACGGCGAATTGAAAATAATAACATCGGTGTTACGTGTCATCGGAAAGTAAATCGTTGTACGAGACAAAGAAACGGCACCGTGTACAAATCGAAACGAGAGTACTTTTTCAAACACCGACACACGGTAGGTGATATAGCGGTTTCCTTTGAAAGCGTGCAATTTGTCAGCCAAATGAGACTTAACGTGGTGTAATTATGCAATGTTGATTTATTGTAAGCACGATAATTTATCATACGTTCATTTGAGTGAGCGCATCACTTTATACGCATTACTTATAGAAAATTAACGATTAACGATGAGAGTAACGTGTCGTTGATAACCGATACCTAGGATACGTAAATGAAATGCTTCTTACGACTTAGTATTATTATAGACGCACAGTTACGTTCATTCGTATTCGTGCTGGATGTGTTTGTCGAATGGAAGTTAAAGATATCGAGTATTATTTTTATCAAGATTGTGTTTATAAGACTTATGTTACAAGACGTGTGTTTATAAATGTTTTAAGTCCTCTTCGGTGTAAAGTATTACAGTTTATTACAGTAATCTGAAGAAACAAAATATAAATATAGAGAGCAAGAAAAAGTTAAAATTCGAGTATACGAAAAGTGGAAAGTTACATAATTTTACTTCACTCGGTGTCATAATAATAATGCCAAGTATTACTTCTTCGAAGATAAATGTTGAACGATGTGTTATATATTCTCAATACGAGATATATTGTCTTAAAACTGTACGATACAAGGTTCAACTATTTCACAAGCAAAATCAGCAGAAAGGCAAATATTTGTTGTGTACTTGCAAATAGCTATTCGTAATTAAATTTTCTATCGATACAACCCGAAAAAATTATCGCAAGATCGACGAACATCGAGAATTAATATCGTTTTGTATTTTCACTCGTTTCTAAAAAAAATTCAAGACAAGAGACATACATTTCTTTCACTTTTATTCGATACGTACGTCCTGCTTGAAGACGAATGGAAATAACTGTCTATATATTTATAGAGATACGTGTGTATATGTACTTGTACAAGACGAATGTGAGTATTATTACGCGATAATTATTCTGTAAAACGCAATGCGATTTATTCCCTTACCCCCATTTGTCGTGCGACCTTTTGTAACATTAATTTACATAGATAGGTAGCGTGGAACACAGGAAGTGTGATTTGTGCGAGATTATATCACGTTTAACAGGGTGTTGCGTGTGGTCGTGCACTTTGAACCGTAGATTGAAAAAGCAATAAACCACGATGTAGTGGATTCTTTTCATCGTGGGGCAGCTTCACAAAAAATTATGTAGATTCTCACGTCGATCGAGAATTCAGATCTAACGTATCAATGGAATTTGAACTACTTTCGTTTCAATTTACCTTCCGTGTTATAATTCAGTCACCTACGAGAAATCGTTCAATGATTTCATACTTACGAATTTAGTAGTCGTTCGGTGCAATTGGACAGAATTACGTTTTCATTGAACGCAACGATCGTTCAATGCACGTTCAATGATCTATTTTACCTGTGTTAGATACTAGAATTTTTAACATAGATTTTGTATGCGTCACTTATCAATTGTATCATAATTTTTAAGTCTATTATAGTTACACCGGTGCTTGCAAATTTTGATTAAGCATCGTGCAGTGGTCGATGAACACGTTCGATTAAATGCATAAGCATTTGATTATTGAATAAGTAAATGTTTACTCATTAATCATTTGTAAACGAATGAATTTTTCGCAACGTTCGCGAACATTTGTCTCGAGTTAAGTATCAGACAGAATTTTTTGTATCGTTGCTGGTACAGTAGCTATTAATATTTGCATTAAAAATAAATGTACGCCTTGCAGAAATATTGCTTTCTTTTAACGAAAGTTTTCAACTTCGTTTATTACTCTCTGGACGTTTAATTATTTACATAGTTGCTCCCGAAGCTTCTTTTATAACTCTTTGTAACTATATATTCGTTGCCCGCTTAGCACAGTCTGTTCTATTTGTGTAACATTGAAACTATCATGCGCACAAAATTGATTAACTCTCGAAATAATTTAAAAAATATTTCATCGTAATGTGGGTTCACATTTACTTCTTCAATTATATGAAAATAAATATTTCACTGTACTTACTTAGTCTCGACAGAAGATGCGAGCACATTTTTTGTGTATACTAATATTTCGAATATTTATTTAGGAAGTAACAGTTACGAACAAGTGTATATTATTCATTCAACTCTACGTCCTGTAAAAATGTAGAGCAGGGGTTTACACGATGGTCTGCGATAGTGGCTACTTTGAAGTAGAAATAATAAAGTGCGAATTTAAACAAAAGGAACGAATGGACCGAAATGTTCATTGAAGAATCATTGTACGAAAGTACGCACGAGGAATCCATGTTCTATATCCATGTTAACAATCATGGACGCTTGGAAATGTGTTAGATTCTTTTAGAAGAAGAACAGATTGTGGGTAAAAAGTTTAGATGAATTTATCGATTAGCCTCCTTAATACATTTTTAGACGGAGATGAGAATCTTATTACTGTTTTGTAACGATTAGAAGAATATATACAAACAAAAGGAAAGATGTGTACCAACTATGCCACGTTATATGCAATAGAAACATTCGCTGTTAAAAATAGTTGAAATTTTTGTTCAGTTCGAAAGGAATGTTTTCCTGCAGTACACTGTACGTTTATATTTCCGCTAAACGCTGAATAAATTATTATTTTCTATGCTACGAAAACGTTTCACGTTTAATTCGACGACCTGCTCGCTACATAAAATACATGGAAATTTTACCTAATTTTATTATAAAGATTCAGCATATTCATTAAAAAGAATAAGTAACCTGTTATAAATTGATATCTCAGGGACTGGTGAAGATATTCATTTAAAAATAGGCAATTTTTACCGATTGCAAAGTAAAGTACCTTAGAATAACAGATTTATTTAAAAAATTATACGGTTTAATTTAACTCTCTTACCTTGGTGTCAATTTGGATTATATTTGTACAAATTGTCGAAACTATTTAGCAAACTATGGGCTTTTATCTAAACGTTTATTAAAAATTGAATTTTCAAAATTGTATGTCAATGAAACAATCTCAATTTTATTCAGAATGGCTTATATTAATTTTTATTCAAATTACTTATAAAATTACATCGTTTATTAAATTGTTATGAAAGTTTAATTAAAATCTAAATTTAATGCATTACAAATGCTAATGAATTAATATGAATTAGTTCAAGAAATATAATGAAGCAATAAGGTGTGGAAAATTTTCAATAACCTTGTTCTAAAAAGTATGTCGAATAAAATTAGTAGAAAAAATTTTGTAATTATAAAATCTGATTATTTATAAAATGTAAATGTTTCTTCTTGTCTAAAGATGATAGGAAAGAGCTAAAGAAAGAAACGTGGAAAAATTTATGAGTATAAATAAAATTAGAAAAAGAAACATCGAGCAGGTTTGTTTTATAGTGATCTATGATGTAGATGAAACTGATAAATGTACATAATTTTATGTAACATATGATCGTACCGGAACCGTAATATATCAAAACTTCTGCTTATCTTGGCTGAGAAATTTAAAGATATTGGGTAAAACATAAATATTGTACGATCCCAGGATTGTAAATGGAAGATTTATGCTCGCTATGCATTCATTTGTAACAACTTGTGCGAGCATATTTCACCTTGCATCTTCTCCTTTTTTCACAGATACGCTTTCTTGTTGCGCAACCACTGTAGATGAGCAACGGGGCAATTTATGTCACGGTGAAAATTTTTGGCAATTGCTTGTGTTCAATCTGACTCATCATTTGCATAAATGTTGCATAAATGGAACGTCTATTAGTGGCCCCTTGCTATCGATTAATGACTCTTCACGCATATATGTAATTCTTCGTATATTTAGAAGATAGTAATCATAATGACATAATCGAAGTAATTGCTTTCCCTGGCTAAAATAATTAGAGCATCACAACTTACGAAGTAAGTCGCTAAAAATAGAATCTTTAAAAAGTATTTCTGTTTTAAATTTTAAATTAAAATAGAAGCGTAGAACGTAATTGAAATTACTTACATGCTCGAATGAACATAAAGATTGATTCCCATTAACGCTCTTGAGCGTTACGATTGTAGGATTATTTTGGTAGAGCGATCCAGGTTTGCATCAAGTAGTTCAAATAATCATGATTCCACTGCAATCTAAACCTGTGATAGGTAAATCAAAATCAAAATTCCATAACACGTCAACACGTGGCACGATAAACCAAGCTTTATTTTTGCACAGAGTCGGGATACATGTATGCACTTGGGCACCTATATCGTCTACAGGTCGTCGTGATCGAATGTAAACAAATTTTCAATAGATCATTGATCCATAGTGGCTACGTGTAGCTTTGTCTTGGCAAACAATGTTGCACATCTTGAATGCACAGGACGTCTATAATGAAGTTATTGGCACGACAAGCATCGCGTTATGCAGTTAGAAACTTCTAATGATACTACTGATAAAACTTAGTAGGGAACTTCCGATTATTCGATGTAAATTCTCCCCATTAACGATGTTGAACATTTAAAGGAGAAATCACTGCTTGCGAAATTAGTCACTGTTACGTTCTAAAATGTTTCCTTGCATCGATACGATTAGGAGAAAAGATAAGAATCGCTTTATTTTACATTTTTTTTCGCACTTCGTTACTAACAGCAATTTTCGGTGTAAGTAACAATTAAATCAAGTACCTCGATATTGTTGCATAACTAATTACAAATGTATTAATCGGGATAAGATACACATTAGTTGCTACCGTGTTCGTGGAATCGATTATTTAATAAATAGAAACATAATTTCAAACGAACAATATTTGTGAAACACTTACAAATGTAAAACACAAATAAAATTACAATGTTTTCGATACAATATTTCAAATTGTAAGTGCGATAAACAGTACAAGTACTCGGTGCATGGCTGTTAGATGAAACGTTACTGTTTAAAATCAAACTCAGTTCGATTTGAGCAAGTTCAATCTTCCTCTCAGTATACGTGGAGGAACATGTATTTAGGTGGGAGCATGTTAAGACTAATGAAAATTGGGGCGGTTTCCTCATTATGGAACGCCTACGAGACTGCAATCATCCTGGAAGCAAGCTGTGAAGGAACGTTGCACTGGAAGCCCTTTGTTCGAGGAAACCATCCTTGACATAGCCATAAATCTTTTCTCTTTTCCAGAGAAAGTTAACCGATATTTTCCAGTCGTACTCAAATTCTTCAAAGTGTAAACAAATCTTGACAGTCTAATGATAATTCTTATCGACGCACAATGGGGTCTGATGTCCCTAAAAACTGGCCAAATCTCATATTTTCTTAAGTCGAAAGTGTCATTGTGTTCTAAATACTTCAAAGTGCCTATTCTATAATTTTTGTGTAATTCAATGAATTATTATACTTTTGGCAGGTTGGAGAATTTCAGGAAAGAAAAGTTTATTTATAAATTGTCTCGTAAAGAAAAATAGGTTACGTAATTAGGTTTATCCCTTTTGTTTTTCATAGTTGCAATGAAACTAAAATATTCCGAGTACTGCGTTCGTACGATTTTATAATGTAAACGAGTATATTGTACGTTTAAGTCAATGTTATAAGTTAATAGAAATACTAATTAAAAAATGATAAAGAATAGATTTCAAGAGTATTTTTAGCATTGGTGTGACTACACTTGTAAAGTTTCAGAATAGAACATCGGTAGCACAATCGTGTCTCCAATGAATTAAACAATTCGTTCCAGGTTTGGAATTTTATTCAAACGAGTTTTACAGAAATAAAATGACGTTTCGTCCAGGTTTTGCCGATGGACTCGTCGACAAGGCTGATCCAGCAAACCTTGCCTCAGACGCGACTAAAGTTCAATAGACTCTGGCTTTAGAATGTTTCAATCGAACCTTCAGAAGCGAGCTAATGCTTATTGGTGGTCATCGAACGATCGTGTTCACGATAAAAGTACTCCACAAAACCATTTTGTATAATATTTTATTTATTCGTCGAAAGAACAATGGTCTCCAATGTTGCAGAATTCTTATTCTTCCAAATATTCATTTGGAAGGCTTTAGAATATTTCAATCGAACCTTCAGAAACGAGCTAATGCTTATTGGTGGTCATCGAACGATCGTGTTCTCGATAAAAGTATTCTACAAAACCATTTTGTATAATATTTTATTTATTCGTCGAAAGAACAATGGTCTCCAATGTTGCAGAATTCTTATTCTTCCAAATATTCATTTGGAAGGCTTTAGAATATTTCAATCGAACCTTCAGAAGCGACCTAATGCTTATTGGTGGTCATCGAACGATCGTGTTCTCGATAAAAGTACTCTACAAAACCATTTTGTATAATATTTTATTTATTCGTGGAAAGAACAATGGTCTCCAATGTTGCAATATTTCTATTCTTCCAAATATTCATTTATCGTGTATTTCCCTGTGAAATGCTTCGTCCCTTCGTGCTGTTCAGGTGGTTGCTTCACACGCGAGATGGGAAGCATGTATAGTGCACGAACAAGAACGGGTTAAACAGTTTCCCGTATCATCGGAATCAAAGGAGATAATTGGGTGTTCCGGTTCTGGTGGTAGACTGTATAATTGATCGATCAACAAAACCTAACCCTTTCGAACCTGACGGTAACACACGTATGCTTCTGTGTACGTAAAATTATCGATTACATTCTTATAATTATATTATTTTATAATCGATAATTTTCCGACTCGTGTACACGTACCTATGTTACACGAGACGTCTCACAAATTTCCATTGAAAATATTGCCAGAGTATTCTACAGCTAAAAATAAAGCGAAAGTGTCTATAAATGTCTCGATTAAAAGATTATATGAAAAATATTTAATGCCCAGGAAGCGATAACCCCGTTTTAGTCCGATACATGGCAAGAATAGCTTCTAAACGATGTTTGTGTATTATCTGTTGATACAAACTGTGTTCACTGTTTTAAAACCGTTCAACGCGAGCATAAATTTGAAACTTCTTCACCGACTTACTTCCACTGGAATTCTGGCTCGTGAAGTAACGGTTTACTAAATTTCAATTAGTTAAAAACGAAAGATACTCGCTTCTTTCTACCTCTAGTTGAAACCTAGCGTGGCAAATCTTTACCAAACGGTCGCACAAATTCAATATTGAATTCTATACATATATCAGTCTCTTCGATCTTTGTCAATAAAATTTTCTTTCTTCTGCTCTTTGTTAAAAATTCTCTTTCAAGCCTCGTAATCCATCGTTACAGAGATACAAGTATCTTCTTCTTCAACTTTTACTCTTTTTGAGTAAACGTCGACCCCAACCGCACTCGTGAACCTTAATTAAATCTTTATTAACACGTTCGTGAACGCTAAGTGCCGCATAGTATTCTTAAAGCAACAAAAAAAGAAAAATTCTTACTAAAAGAGTAAGAATCATCACAATTTTCTATCACAATTTTAAAACAGCCAGAAAAGTTAACATTTGGATACCATAGATCAATTTTCTTCATTACACAGATGCCAATTTCATATCTACGTAAACATTGGATAGTTCAAAAAGTAATTTCCATTTTTTCGTGAAATCGAAACCAAATCGAAATTAAATTATATACTCTCCATTTCGAAAAACGAAATGACATTCCAAACAACCCAAAACAATGCCTAAACATGTACCAACCTTCATATTGCACTGTACACCCACACGTCCAAACTTGCATAAATATTTATCACACATATCAAACTATTCACATCGCTACCCGATGTTACAACCGACCCCGTTCTCCCCAACGAAGCGCAACCTAGCGAACAGTTTCCTTTAACGAAATCCAAGCAAAAAAAAAAAAAAAAAAAAGAAACAAAGAATCTCCGAACGCGAATACGCACCCGAAGGAAACACTGCGCACTTGGTGCACGACCTAATAAAATTTCACGCTTGCCGAGTCGCGTGTCGAAGGGGGTGAAGGGGAGTTCCTCCGCGATGCATACCTGGCGGAAGAGAACATATGGTAGCGTAGCAGCGAATGATATTCGTGACACATCCCACGTGCCAGCATTCCTGCATCCTACCCGTCGAATCCCGCGGGATTTATTTTAGGATCGGTATGACGCCACCGTGGGTTTACACACCGGTGCCGCCAAGCAGCCGCGCGGAGGCTTCAGTGAATCTGTGGCTGGCCCGTATGCGAGTCACACGATCGACGATGCTGCGCACCGATAACGATAGATCGATCGATCGTTCGCGGAACGGGTCGCGAGCGGTGTTCGCGTAGCCGGATTCCATTGGTGGTGCGTTCGATCGCGTACCATCGAATCGTGACTATTCCCTTTCTTGCTCGTTCCTCTTCCGTGTCGTCCAAACTGGTGACGTACGCCCAAGTCCGTTTTCTCGGCTGTTCGTCCGGAATCGGTAATCGTTCGAAGTCCGCGTGCGACGAGTTTCTTGATTTTTCTTTTTCTTTTTCTTTCTTTCACGTTCCTACAGGCCACGGAGCTATGCTTACCGAGATATTTTGAGATGTGTACGTAGAGTCGAGACGGCCAGTTCGAGCGAGTTCGAAAAGCGGGACACCTTGGAGTTCTGTGATTTACGATTACGCGACGAATAGATTCCGTTATGGGTTACCAGCTACGTGTTTACTTTTTGTTCATCGAGATCACCTGGCGTTTGTCTAGCGCGTTACTCGCTGTTGTTCGACTCGCGGTCTTAACGTACAGAGATCACCGGAACGTTTAACGATCGAGGAGGCTCGCAGAGTGATATCGGGAATCGGGGAGATTGCGCGAAAAATCACAAGATTTATTTATAACAGGTAGTCGCCAAAAGCACGCGTTGCTTCGCTTCTGCGCGGACCGCACGTCGTTTCTCGCTTCGCCAAAACGGTTATAAAACAAGCGGCGAACCTTACCGCATTTCTTGCCAGGAATTTATTTTCGCGTATTGCGAATTACTGTGTTAGGTGTCCGTGCTGCATCGCGTTCTGTCTTTTTCGAATCGAACGATGAGGGAACGTGGTTGATCGATGTCGAATGTTTCGGATCGATTTTACTGTTGTAATTTACCAAGCAACGAATTTATGTAAACAAGTTTCTCGAGTTCTCGAAACTTGGTTCGTTTAGACATTCTTATTTGCACGTGAGAATTATTTCGCGATTATGTATCATTTGGATAACAATGAAACGTAACTCGATGCTGATTTTTATCAATTTCGATCGATCTTTCTTTATTTATTTTGTCGTTTGTTTTTTAGCGATATGTTGATCGTTTCAGGAACCTCGTCGCGAAAATATTTTTTTTATTTCCAGACCAGAATTTATGTAATACTAATCTCGAGACGATTGATAATTCAAATTTTGTACAGGTTGTCCCATAAAAATATGTTAGACAAATTCTTTTTTTAATTTGGGCTATGTTGCATTCGCTATAGACACATTCAATGGCACTCTATACTTGTTTGGGGATTAAAAAAGCAATCGATAACGGGATTATTTTTTAAAAATTACGATTAAGTTCATTTTATGTCAAATAATCTCGAGAGAGAGAGAGAGAGAGAAAGTTCATTTCACACAGTGTCTTTCTCAATCGTATTTTACAAATGTTTATTTCCTTCTCGCGAATGACCACTGCCGGCCAAAAATTCGAGATCACTTTGTGTTATATAGGAAGTAGAAATTTTCTGGTTACATAAATAAATTTGGACAACTGCGAATCTATGGACAATTATATTCGTCAAAAAGACTTACGATTAAATTCACAATAACGAATTTGTACATTTATTCGCTCGATTCAAGAAGACACAACAATTATTCCATACTTTTCTTCGAAAAGCTACCTTTGTTTATAATAATTTCCCGACGTATTCTAGACACTGTAGCAATTATGTTTTGTATTTCTTTCAGCTATGTGTTCTTATATAAAAATTTCGAATAAAAAATAAAAGGTAAACAACTTTTCATTCGTTACCAGTCGGATCAAAATTTAAATATAAATTATGGAAAGAAATTATGTTTTAAGAATTAAATAAATTACTCTACGTTGTTCTCTGTTCCATATTTTACACACATTTACATTCTCATCGATTATTAATAATTATTAACGTCAAATTTTGTTGGAGTTTATTTAACAGTTTATTATTGTCAAGAAATTCACTGAACTTATTATCACCCCTTGACGCGATTAGCAATTCCTTTGTACATATTCGTGTTTACTCCAAAAATCTTGTTTTTCGTATTCCTTGCGTGTAATCGGTATTTGTTCAACTGTAAAGTGCAATGTTTGTTCTTCTGTATCAAAATTTTGTCACGTTCACAGGCTGCATTCGTCCACGATTCTATTTACATATATTCGTTACACCATTACAGATTTTCAAATTCTATTCCATTCTTCGTGAATGACTTCAATAGCACAACCCATAATGTCTTCGCGCGGAATTGGTATAGAATTTCTATTCAGTGGGTTAACCGTAGCTTCGTTTGCAATTCGATCAGCCGTTTCGTTTCCTGCCATCCCTCGATACGATGCTATCCCAGCCAAGCCGATACCAAATTTGGTATCGTGCAATTTTGTATATTTGAAGTTCGTTCGTTGCATTTACGTTTTTAAAGACCAGTGAAGCGCTCAAAGGATCATCGAATACAGATGTATTCCTTGTTTTCATTCCTCGTCTATCATTCGGATCAAATCTTGCACGTCTTCGTTCAAAGGGTACAAAATTAACGATTAGGTAAGTCACCTTGTGCAAGTCAGAGTAAGGATATCTTTCTCGCGACAATGTATTAAAATTTATCAAAATTAAAATACGTTAACTTTGAATTCGACGCATAGAAGTGTCATCCTCGTGAAAATTGAACAATTGTAAATTTTTGGGCCGGCAGTGTTTATCTTTCTTCCAAGTGGAAAGGAACAGCATCGATATTTATTATGCTAGGAGCTTGAGCGGTAAGGTAGAAACTCGTACGCGAATTCGTGAAAAACATTCGCAAACATAGCCAAGCGGAATGGTAAAATAGTACGACGACGTTTGAGAAACCTTCCCAAGTCAAATTTCCAAGATTCTGACAAGCAGCCAAACGTCCGAGGTCGCGTTACATAAGCGATATTTGTGCAATTCCGTCGAAGAATGATTCTCGATCGTGTCTTTCGTGCAGTGGATATCGTGTGAACCGTGTCGACGTAGAAACGAGAACACCTTTTAAAATGAGAATGTGAAACGTGGACCAACGACGAACGATAACGCGATTTTTCATTCGTCGCGCGAATCGAACGTCAATGAAAACGAACACAAGGAACGAACAACAACCGTGACGATGCGAATGGATTCCCCAATCGATGCATCTAATTAAATTTCGTTCGGAAATACAACCGTATCGTTTCCAACGCATTGAACATCGAATTTTCCGTGATCGTGTCGGACGATTTGTTCGAAAGTTGATAACAATTTCGAAGCCTTTCCTCGCAACGATATCAACCCGGTAACGTACGAACGATCGAAATATTTTCATCCCGACGGACGATATTTTTCAATCCGCGCTGTTATTTGTGTATCAAAGTGAAAGGAAATATAAACATCCGAAATATTGATGTAAATATTTCAATATCGATGTTTCTGCCCCGTGTGTTTGTCGACGCACAAAAAATCAATCTCCGTTGAGGTCCCGATAGCGTGGAATTTTTCGAATTTTATACCACCGTTCGTATCTCGAACAACTTTTCACTAAATTGTCGCTTCGTTGCGGTACCTGAACACGATTGAACCGATTCAAAGTTCGATAAAAAGAAACGACCGACACCATCGCGACTTTCACGAACTTAACAACTCGTCATCGACCCAAAGATTGTTACTGTACCTAAAAATGTAGTGTTCGTTAAATTCGCGTTAACCGTAACCCAACCGTAGAAACGAAAACCAGCGAGCGCATCGTCCGAGCTCGAAAACCGGAAACATGAAGAACTCTCACCCGATTATAACAGCGACGACGTCCAATCCAGTCAATCCGGATTCTTCGTCTTCCAACGAGGCTACGGAACCGTGCATCAGACTGAAGCTGGACAAGCCGCTTCACTGGGAGTGGGAGTTGACCACGTCCGCGGACACGCTTCCTGTCATCCAGCTTCTTGGCAAAGATGGCCGTCTGTTGGTCGAGACGACCGGACGAACAGCTCAAAGGGCGAGAGGTTCGTTCCGGGAGGGTCTCAAGTCCTACGAGCAATTTCCATCGTGCAAACCGACCACTGGAAAGACCCTCACCGCGTCTTCGTCATTCACGTCCTCTTCTCCTTCGAACTCTACGTGTTCGGTACTAGCTGCACCGGTGCCTGGTAACCGTAACATCGACGGGTTCAGCACGAAGTTCGGTAGTTGCGAGTTCGGTTACAAGCCGCGTAAATCGAAGAGCGAAGTGACCGTGAAGGAGAAGGAGAGAAAGATAAAGAATAGACACTCCGACGAGTCGACGGTGATCGCGAGACAGAACGAACAATCGAGGACAACACCGAAAAGATACTCGGTGGGTGATTATCTACGGCAGCAGATCATCGACGACCTCAGGACGAAGAGCACGGTCGGCAAGTGTCCAGAGGAGATCGCTAAAGAGAGATGCGAGAAGATGAAGGCGTACTTGAGGAGCCAGAGCGAGATTCTACCGAGATTGAACCACGTGAAGGAGGAAGAGAGTAGCGAGAGAACCGAGTCGGAGATTAACGTGGATCAGGATCGAAGTCGGAGAATTAAAGACGGCTTGGAACGTCTACGGGAGGCGATCGCGGAGGAGGATCCGAGGCTTAAGGTGCACGATGATACGGTGAAAGAACGATACGGTGATATTTCGAGGATCGACTCCACGGAGAAAGAATCTCCGTCGAGTAACGAAGCGAGCACGAAACAGTTGGACATAGGAACGAGCAGTGGGGTCAAGAACGAAGAATTGGAGAAGGTGAAGGCGTTCCTGCGGAAGAAGCTGCAACAGAAGATGGAGTACGAACGATCGGTGAACACGAGTCGTTGCAACGAGATCGAACCTACTGCTGGCGGTATCAAAAAGAGATACTCGGATTACGCGCGCAACGAGACTCCGGGTGGTTATCGTACGCGCAAGGTGCGCAGCGAGACGAGCATCGTCAGATTCGATCCGGAGATTCTACCGAAGAACGGTGAGAGAACGACAAGGCAAACTGAGAGGGAGAAACGATGGACCGGGAAGTCGCATTCGGAGAATTCGTCGAAGGAAAGAGTTCAGCAACGGTCGAGGAGCGAGGCCCGTACCTCGCCGTTGGAAACACCGGGGACAAATCACCGACAGAAATCCCAAACAAGGGAACCGACCAGCTCCGAGAAGCGGAAACTTTATCGAAAAACGAAGAGCGACGTTTTATTGGGCCAGGTGGGACGCAGCGCCGACTCCGAACTGGATCTCGGGAATCCTCCGAGACGCGTTACGAGCCAGGACAACGTGGACGAGTCCTGGCGCGAGTACAAGGAACGGAAGAGACACGAGAGGCTTCAACGGGGGAACGAGAGAGACGCGAAAGAGGAGGACTTCATGAGTAAGCCGAGGTGGAAGGATCTACAGCCGGATCTATGCCCCTTCAGAAATTGCAGAATCTGTCAGAACTTGCGGAACTGCGTAAATCCGTTCCCGGGACGAAACAAGAACACGGAATACCACGGGATCCCGGAGGATCGCTCGACGAAGGATCACGACACGATGTTCGACGAGTCCGTGAACGACAGACCCAGCACGCGTCTTCAAGAGAATTATTTGGTCATCGGTGGGGACACGGACAGAAAGAACCCCGTACGGATCGGGAACCGCGGGATCGATGCAAACTCGCCCGATTGTGGCTACAACACCATTCCCAAGCAGGCTTACAAGGACTATCGGGAGCTGTACGCGCGATCCAACGTGAAGAAAAGCAACACGTTCAAGATCGTGGACGGTAGCGAAGATCACGAAGAGACCGACGAACGAAACGATTCGAAGGAGGAGTTCGATCAGGGTTTGGTCGATAGTTTCGGATGTGCCAACGCGGAGGGATTGTTGACGAATAAATCGAACGAGGACATCGCCAGGGATTACTTCAAGAGGGTTTACGAACTGTTGAAGAAACGACAGGAAGAAGCGAGGAGGATCGAGGAGAGGCAGGGAATTCCGGGCTGCGACGATTCCTCGTCTTCGAATTACACGGAGAAAGTGCAAAAGAAGAGGTTCCGGCGCAAGAAGAAGGAACGCAGTGGACAAGGTAAGATTGTTTTTTTTTTGGTTCTTTTGATTTATTGTACGAAGTAGACCATTTGAAAGAGAACACTCAAATTACTTTCGTATTTTTAAAGGTACGAACAAATGTGATATTATTTTTATAATATTGGGAGCCAAATAATAATACAATTTATACAATGTTTCTTGTTAAGAGTGTTCAAAGCAAATTTACTTTCTTTGTATGAAAAAGATAACACTCGAGTAATTTTCGTACTTTCAAAGGTACGAACAAATATAATATAATTTCTATAATGAGAGCCAAATAATAATACAATGTATACAATTTTTTTTTCTCAAGAGTATTCAAAGTAAATTTACTTTCTTTGTACGAAAGAGATAACACTCGAATAACTTTCGTACTTTCAAAGGTACGAACAAATGTGATATAATTTCTATAATATTGAAAGCCAGATAATAATACAATCTATACAATTTTTTCTCAAGAATGTTCAAAGCAAATTTACTTTCTTCGTACAAAAGGGATAACCACGTTCGAATAATTTTCTGATTGAAATGTATATGTAAAATATCAAATAGGTACACGATTTAAATAATTTGAATAAGCGACAGAAAAGTTGATATTTTGTATTCCCCGATGGTCGAATATCAAGATTCATGTCTAGTTTGTATTCAATCGCATTGTCGAGTATTGAATACTCTTGTAACTTGTATTCAACTTGTATCAACACTTTATATTCGATACATGAGCGAAGAAAATTTATATTCAATTTCGTTGTTGGAAATAAGATTCGTCATTGTTTCAGGTACGCCGTATCGATCAAATATTATCTTAGGTAGCGTTCCTCTTCGATGAATAAATAAACAAGGAATGCTTATTTTACAACGATTACCTTTTATTAATAGATGCTTTACATTTCGATTGAATTCTTTTTACAAAATATAAATCAAACAAACAATTACATTTTGGCAGGTTTATGATCATTTTATTTGAAAACGGTCGTTCATCGCTGCATAAACTTTCATCTGCGTAAAAATTTCAACAGAAGCCACGAATAAAATGTCATTTCTCTATAAATGAATATTATAGAATATTAATACAACATTTACCGAATACTATAGCTAAATAAAGTATTCTTTACTTACTTAACTATTCAATACGAAATGCTACTATATTTACCAATAAAAACATTACAATTAAAAAGTTACTTAAAACGCCATAATACATACATTTAATGATTCTTGAAGTACATCGCACTCATCCCTGTTTGCAACTGATGCTAACAAGGAACATTCCTTCGAAGCTCCAATGGTGTTGATCCTGACAAAAGTTCAAAACTGAAAAAGTTATTTAGTACATCCTCGTACCACGTTCATTATCTACTGTCTGTTCATAAGGCGCACTTTTAATCGTACAGTTTCACTTCAATTACCATAAACAGCGAGTATATACTACCTGCCTGATTATAATTTCACAAACATTTCAAGTATCAGTAAATATTTCACATTCGTGGATAATCCACGCAGTATCGCGAAAATAGAAACTGCAAGCTTCGTGTTTCTTCGACGGAGCAAATTCTACCCGAGAACATTATACGACGAACGATGACTTATCATTGGATCCTGTTTCGTCGAAGAGTTGAAAATTTATTCGATGACGACGTATCGATGAATCGTATTTCAAGTACGGACGCGAAAAGACTAGGACGGCCAAGGAAAATGAAAGTTTCGAACGAATCGAGAGAACGCGATTCGAATCCTTTTAATGCTACGGAATTTGGAGCATTTCGATTCACAAGGTCGATTCACAGTGTTCGGAATTCTCATCGAGCAGGTGGCACAGCAGACATTATCCGTGAGTCTTTCCCTAATGCGAAAACTTCTCCTTTAAAAGTTCGCCCGCTTTTCACTACACCCCGTCGTATTTGCGCGACATTGGCTTTCCCAGCATTCTAGAAAATATTCAACGTCCCGTTATGACGAAACTTTCGCATTGTATCAGAGAACGGTAGGCCGCATTTGTTAATATTGTCCCGCAAACAATGTTGTTTCTCCTCGTGTCCGTGGAACTCGCACATTTGATAATAGCCGCGAGAAACTTCCAACGGTAGAAAAAAAAACTATGACCCGTGTGCATTGCGTTAATCGATTCGGTTTCGTACGTGTTTTCACGTGGTATGCATTGTGAATCCTCTCGAAAGCAATCGTGAATAGAATGTGCATTTGCAGCAAGCGACACGAGTTATAAAATGAAATTTTCCTACGTGCTGAGCGATTCAGAAATTGAGTGTCTATATATCTATTTTTGTTCGAAATTTAGTATACCTTACTGGTAACTTTCTTTCGTAACCAAGAATCAAACACGATATCGATAATTGCTAACAATAAAATTGTTACACACGCATGTCCCTTTATTACAGAAATAATTACTTTTTCTTAAAGATATTGCTTGTGTAGATAAGAGA
Organism: Ptiloglossa arizonensis; assembly: GCF_051014685.1. NCBI lineage: Eukaryota > Metazoa > Arthropoda > Insecta > Hymenoptera > Colletidae > Ptiloglossa > Ptiloglossa arizonensis. The sequence continues at coordinate 12,538,492 of NC_135054.1, forward strand.
ATTCATATTAGAATTGGAAGAATTGTTTGAAAGTGGTGAGTTTTATTTTTTGGTGAGTAGTCTTTTAACAAATTTGAGAACAAGAAAGAAGAAATTAATTACGAAGATTCAAATGAAAATTAGTACCGATAATGATTGACTTTAAATCATAGAAGATTTAATTACTTTGCGATTACTTATGGGAACCTGTTCGTTAAGTTTCTCTCTGCAAACGATTATCATTAGATTCCTTTGAATACTAATCTAGTCGCTGCTATTGAAAAGTTGGTCATGTCTATCCACGTGGTTAAGCACTCTAGACATTTAATTCTTATTGAGAACTGGATTGCACGCTCTTTGAAGCTTTCAGCAACTTCACTGTCCGAATATTCTAATAGAATGTTCAACGAAATAAAGGTCAGATTAAAGTCGTTTAAATGTCTACTGACATTTTCGTAGGTAGTTGATAATGTCGCAACTAAATTTGCCCCGAATCAATTGCCCTGAAATCAACGACAATTTATTCAATTATCGATGAAGTACACGAGAACGCGTTTAAAAAAATTTACAAAGAGAACGTTATGTTCAAAAATTTCTAATTATAGCTGAATAGTGACTAAATGATACAACTAAATGTAAATAATAAATCTTATCAAAAATTATCAAAGTGATAGTTTAATATTAGGACTGCATCAATGAATAAAAATACTTAAGGAGTATTAAAAAAGAATATCGAAAAATTTTGAAATTTTAAAGTTTTAAATCTTAAAAGAATGTAACAGATATAAAAAGTGAAGTTTTTATATTTAATATACGTAAAATATTGAAAGAAATACACGTCGCTGCAAATAGTTTTTCTACAATTAACGAATGAAACGTTATTTTATATGGTAGTTTCTAATGACTCGATTACTATATTGAAATTTTTCTACAGACACACCTAATTGAATGCATTCAATCTTTTTAAATTCGTTTATGCTCTGTACCATACCTATTGTGCAAGTTCTAATAATGGTGTTGGTTTCCTTGTCTGCAAATAGTCGTATAAAAGAATGCAGCGCATGCAGTATACTGTTTGGTTGAATAACAGTTCACGAACACGAACCCTAGTCACGATAAAATTCGCCACGTAGGAACTATTACATCATGATAAACGAACATTATTTTTAGTAGTAACTGAACACCAGCCCTGTAGCTATCAGTGAATTAATAGACTTTTTTTACGAAGTTTTCTTTCATCGATAAGAGAATTCTATTATCACAAAAAAATTAAGTTTTGTCAAAAAGTACTGAATACGCAAAATAATAATATAATAAAATAAATCACGATCCGAAATATAACTCTAAATGTATTAAACAATGATTGTTCCATGTAGTTGAATGGATTTTCATGGTTGAATATGAATTCTATCGGACATTTGTGAGATGAGAAAATTAAGAAGACACAACATTAAAAATAAGGAGTAATTAAAAAGTGCCTAACAAAGATCCAGTTAGAAGGTTGAAAAATAAAACCATGGAGCTATCTAATTTTACACAATTTCTTTCTTTATATTCAATACTATAAAAGAAAAATAATATATTGATTTTTTTTTATCACACATTGCTTCATGTATTTTGAATCGAACAATATTTAAATTAAAATTAAATTTGAGTATATTAGTCGTACAAAATTAAAGAAATTTAATAAAAACGTAAATGATAATTTATTAACGCAATTACGGTTGCAGTAGAACCTATTTGTATAGATTCATTAACCGGAAGACTCCTGTATAGAAATTATTTACAAAAATGCAGAAATTGCATTCAAGGCAATAGGTTGCTGGATTCGCCTTGGGCGAAGCAATACTTTCCTGATTGCGTCGCTAAATGATCATTTATATTAGTATTAAATAATCGAGTATTCGATGAAATTTATCCATAACGTTGTTACAGTCTCATCAACTAACGATCTTTCTCCTTCCCCATCATCGTCCCAACAACTCACTGCACCATCTTTCACAAATTAATTCAAACCATCGAAAGTTTGATTATGTTTCATGTCGTCTCCCGACGAATTCGACAGTTTCTCGAACTTCCGTCAGGTTCACGGAAATTCCCCAAATATTTAATATTCACTCCGATTCAAGAAACGGTAGGCAGCGAGACGAAAATAATTATTGTGAAAGTAGAGTCGCAAGAGTTGATTAAGAGAAAGCAGGCGAATAATTTTGGGCAGACATCGCTACAAACTCGGCTGTACAGCGGACAGTTCCTGTTGGTCCTTATGACGGGTTTTCAGCAAAGAGATTAGTTCCGCGCCTTCGGCCAGGAAGTCACGTGAAAATCAGAGGAAAGCTTCGTCCGCAACTAGCCGCTATACTTACAGATATAATTATTTTACGGTTGCCTCTTACCTTGTTCCTTTCCGTTTCATTGAGAATGAGCGTGTCGTTTTTTAAAAAACGTTCGAGAGACTGAAATAATTAATACAGTTTCTTCCTCGACGTACGAGAAAACCCATTAGGAATAACACGTTAATAGCCGAGCAGATTTCGTAAAATGTTACCTGGATACACCTTCAGGTTTGTGTATAATTTATACTTTTAATTCAAGAACTTTATCTTGACCAATTTGTCTAAATGTTTCGGTAAAGAATTAATTTGATTTTTCAATTTATAAAATTAATTTATTTGTGAAGATTCTATGAATTTACGATTAATTTAAAGGATCAGCTCTGTACTAGTAACGTACATAAATGACACTCTATTACCAGTTCCGTATTCTAAGGAATCGATACTGAAACCGTTACAGAATCGATATAGAACCGAAAAATAACAGTCGTGGAATCAATATAAAACCGTTACGAGAACAAATATTGGAACAGTAATCAGAATCGATATTTTCACATTTCTCAGTTCTCTATAACGGTTATTCCAAATAACGACTCGGCTTGATATTACATCTATCTTCAATTTCGCTCATAAAATACGTAGTATAAAATACAAATTACATTTGACAATTACAGTATAATTGCAATCGATAGCAGTAATAATTACACGTGCAATCAGTCAAAAGCAATTAACGATAACGAAACGTAATTTGTAATTGTAATTGAAGTAATTCATTACGTAATCCATTGCAATTATAATTGAAGCTAACGTAACTTCAGCCCTAATTTCAAGCAAAAGAACTCATAGTACGCTAAATCGATTTCTTTGAAATTTTAGTCAGTTAACTGCTAAATTCCTACCATCACCTCCTGGAATGTTTCTACGTTTTATCAATATTATAATTACAATTTTAGACTCGCATGAATTATTTCCTAAAAACTTAAAAATTATCCAGAAAGCTAAGTTTCAAATTTCGATACACTGTGATTTAAAAATTGATAACAATATTGTACGATTTGAAGCAACTCGTATATTTCTTACCTGACGATTAACGGTAGAAAATAGCTACAAACGATAAAATTCTATGGTAGATGGTACTACTCTCTGGTACTCAGGCCTTTGATAGGTACAACGGTATATTCAGAGAGTGCAATTGCACCCCTTTCTTAAATGTGCACGTAACGCACGAATGTTCGGTCACACTCGCAGTCCTCAAAAGCGGAATAAAACACTTTTGATTGCACTCTATCTACCATGAACGTGTCTGAGAGCTGCTGAATATCGTATTTTAAAGGACGGAACTTTGCAAAGGGAAAGGATTACTTAGGTCTAGCTGTGGTGGAGTGCTTAACGTGTGCACCAAGAAGAGAATGGAACCCCTAAGCTTGTAAGTACTTACACGTTGGCTGGTAACAACGCATACATGCAACCGAGGAAAGCTCATTACAAAATTAATGGTATTACTAATATCGCGATATCCGCAACGCATGAATAATATAAGTGCATATTGAAACAGCATAATAAATACTTGCGAAGCACAATATTTTCATTGTGTCGACGCAGCGCTTGTTTCGTTTATTGTATAATTGTTGAATATATATCCTACGTGTAGCGGTAGATCAGTTTGTTCAACAAGTATCAATTTGTTCACGTTATCATCTAGAAGAGCAATAACTAATATTTCATCCATCGTATTTCAATCAGACTTAATGCACAATTGTGATCAAAATGTTGGCATTAGTTTGAAAGTATTTAGCACTTGTCGTCACGAAACTATAGAATTTATCTCAGTGTCGGTGTGCAGACGTTTGCATATAGACGGAAACATCCACTTGTTGCTGGACATGGACCAGTATAATATTTAATGTTGGCAGAAGAACAATTGGCGAGTATTATTCTGATAGCTATAAATCGAGTTTCGTTCAAACATCAACATGATGTTTAGAAGTCTCGGAATTCGTACGATTATTCGCTATATTCTTTCGTAATTCAATCATCAATGAAATGTTATAAATCGAATACGTGTAATTTGTTGAAAATAAATTTAAAAAGAAAGTAATCTTCCGATAGAAAACTCAACTGCGAATAAACTTGAGATTTCGTGGTTATGTTAGCCTCTTAAATAAACGGCTGTCATTTTGCAGAGTATTGTAATTGTTTGTCAAATATTTCATACAACCAGGCAGTTAGGGTTTCTATACTTACCAAAGGCAAAAAAAGGCGAAAATGTTTTTCATTTCTGAACAAACGTGTAAACGTTTTACGTAAGTATTCATGTTTCCTTTATATTGTACATTTTTCACGAGCCAGATGAATAGACTATCGAAAGAATGAACGACGTGTACGTAAGTCAAGTACTTTCAGTATTTCTTTTTCAAAGAAAAAATAACTTCGCTTACAATTTCTATAACTTTGATGTGAGAATTTACAAAGTACTTTGTAAAGAAATACATTCCACAAAAATGTTTCTAGATTATAAATTTGTAAATTACCAAAGTATGCCTCACATCATCAATGATTTACTCAAAATAAGAGTGTAACTTATATACACCTATTATAGTAGCTTTCTTATTAATCAAAACATCGTGTATGCGAAAGTCAAGAGCATTTTACACTAATAAGCGTGTGTTTATTTTTTATTGTACATATAATGTATTTGTATTATATTTTAAATATAATTCATATATTCTAATACAGTCTGAATAAAAAGGTAGACGTATTGCAGGGGCACGGTTTTAAATGCATTTTAAACAACGCTTTTTCATCTAAATTATTACTGTACATAGATTAAAAATATGTACTATGTACCATCTTAACGCGACGTAGAATCTGAAATTTTAGATCACGCTTACCATGAAGTTGAGGTTCTAATCGTCGTCAGTAAATTATTGCTAGTTGAGGCGGTTAAATGCAGTCCGATATCAAAGCCTCTTCCGTGTGATAAGAAGGGCTTAACGAGACCGACCTCCGAGCTTCTCCCTTTAATCAAAACACATCGTATCAACGTGTATACAGGATATGTAGAACGTGTGGTGTCAGCGTACACGCACAAACGCGCATAAACAAAGAGCTTGGTCGAGAGAAAGACAGGCACGGAGATTAGAAACTTTATTTAACGTAAAAGTACGTACATTGAAATTATCTTATAATATCCGTGCAGATATTATTTCACGAATTCTGTTATTTTATCGTAATGTTTGCATTGTAATGTTGACAACGATACATAGGTTGTTAAGAGAAGAGTTTCATGTTTACTGAACTGAGAATCACGAATATTAATGTATCAAACTGCGAAAATTCTGCTAATTAAGGAGTTATGTAATTATGCGGGTAAAACTAGGAAATGTTTGGAATTTTTTTGCGATAAAAGTATACGTCATAATTGAATTATTAGTTAATATATTCATAATATGTACTTTGAAGATTACATAGGAGAAAATATTGCAATTTGTTATTTTAATGTAAAATAACGTCTACAGTTTCTATTGTTTGTATTTTTCTGCAAATTTCAAGAAAATACTAGTATGGAAAAAAAGTGATGTAATCGGATGCAATGCGCTGGTACCGTAGTACATAAGTCAACAAAAAGAAATCAGATTTTTGTAACGAAAGAAACTCAACTTGAATAATCGTATTCAAATAATTTTATTTTCATTGTAGCATATAAATGTTTATGCGATTCTTAGAAACAGGAAAATAGTTTAAGTATATATTCAAGGAACTCGGCCAATTTTCTATAGGTAAGAATTATTTTTAGAAGGAATTATTCGAGTCGTTTGCTTGCATAGTTAATTCCACTGCGTCGAAGTAACATTATCCAAAATGCACACCTTTATGGTAATTTCTTCCAACACTTGACGAACAGAAACAAAAATATATTAATGCAACATCAAGTACTTTATTACTTAATATTTTCGATGCACATATTGTAATTATCTTCAGAATATATATACCTGTAATTTGACGGAGAAATAAATCTTAAATCAAGTATTGTAATAATAAACTTTGCGTAAACATGATTATAGTTAGCAGTAGTACAAACAAATAATAGAAATATGTAAAGTTGTGGAAATATCATAATACACGTGGACATAAAATTAAATAAAAATGATTGTAAAAAAAGTTATTCGTTTAGGTTTTACATTTTGTACGAGTAAAATAAGGTATGCTTGTATTTTTGTTGAAAGTCCTTTTGTATTGTATGGTTCATGATTTTCTTCACTGTTAATATCTATTCTTCCTAGATTAAACGTGTCTTCAGTTCTATAATAACAGTTAATTTAACAATGTTACGGTTTCAAAAAAATGCATACTTTCTAAAGAACGATACAAAGAAGAAAGTTCTATTCTTTATTATTAAATGATGTATAGCTTTATTTTTACACGACGCAATATCCACACAGTTCATATTTTTACGTGACCAGTACCATTGACATTAATAATAAGTTTTACTCAATATATTCTTTCAATTCGATCGAAAGACCGAATCTTTAACGATTCGTTACGAAGGAAAAAGAATATACAAATTCAATTCTAAACATGACAAACAAAATTATGCAGTGATAGTTAAAATACGTTACACTTTTGAAATTGATATACGAACATTTGAAAGCTCCTTCCAGTGTTCTTTAACAATTTTCCTTGACTTTTCCGATACAGATGTACGAAGTTACATGTACACATGCTCGCGCATCGAAGGAAATGAACAAGAATGGTTTTTTCGAGATAAATGTCTTCGAAACTTGGCGAGACACCAAATACGCCGACGTTGATTTTACTTTCCGACACGGTAATAGATTTCTCGTGTCTGAACGAATATTGAAATAAAAATAAAAAAAAAGGAAACGCTCGTCGTAAGGCCGGAGGTTTGACTGATTCCTGTTACGTAACTTCCCGATACGCTCCGATCGGAACAACGAACTTTTATTTCCGGCTAATTGAAACCTTATTATTTCGAGATCGAACGAAGCATTCGTTTATGAGTCATTGGTTCACCCGTGATTGAAGACATCGATGACGTATACAGGATATCCGGAATTTCAACGCAATTATACCGGGTTGTTTTAATTCATCGCAGCATCCTCTTTAAGGCCAAACCAGAATATTGAACTTGTTGCAGCTTGGCATTGATTCGCGACTGTTGATGCATTGAATAAAAATGCTCGAGAATTAACGTATAAGTAACGCGTGAGCGTTTGCTCGATAAATTCGACGTGACTGTACATTTGATCTTCGAGTCGTTAAACATACTTATTGTTTAAGGTGCCGAGCACGTAGTTGTACAAAATAACCAGGAATTTATGATACAAACCACATTATCTCACTTAGACGAGTTCGAATAACCGTTACCAATGCTGTAAAGCAGAAACGCTTTTATTTGTTACACAAGATTCCTCTTCATTGCGTTTCTTCGTCGAGGCCCTTCGTTGAATTCTTTCGTCGAGTCTCTTCACTGAGTTTCTACGTTGAGTCTCTGAATTTCATTAATTCTCTTTACCGAGTTTCTTCATTAATTTTAGTCACTGAATTTCTTCACTGAGTTCCTTCATTGTGCCTCGCAGAGAGAAAGAACACCAGACTTTGCGTTTGTATTTCTAGGAAAGATCGACGAAAGAATAATACCGCCATCGTTCGTACTTCTCAACATTAGAACTACCGATAGAAATCAGTGTATTAAAGTATTAGGTCGTTTGAAAAGTCATTTCGTTTTTCTTTGGTGAAAATGAAACACGATTTTTGTTCAAGTGTATAAACATTTTATTGAATTATACATTCTCCATTTTGGAAAAGGAAATCACTTTCAGAACAACCCAATATATTATTTCCCATATGTATCTCAGGAAAATCGATAATTAAGGAAAAAGAAGAACTTCTGAAATCGATTACTATATATCTATAGAATGGAAAAAGTCACGTCTTTTGAAAATATTCTATAGAATTTAAACTAAATTTTTTTATAAAAGCAGTTGGAATCAGTCATTTTGACTGATTGGTAAATCCAGTGTTGGTATATACGTTTGTTCAATCACCCAGATGGCAGCTTCGAAGAACACAAAATTATTTTTCCACAAGATTGATAGAACAATGGTTCTTGTTGATCAGCCAGGTAAAAGAATATCGAACGTTTATCGTTTTCTGCTCGCGTCCAGCCATATCGTTATCGCGAAAGCGTTTAGAACGAAGAAAAAGAAGCGCGTGTTGACGTATCCACTCAGCTGTTTTCTTCTTTTTTACATATCGTTTGCACATGCAACGCTGTAATGAATCGACCTGGTGCAGCCAGCCGATGCATCCCGATGACAAATAACAGGAATCACGTGCTGGACGCGAGAGGAGCTCTATTTGCGCGGTTGATTGCTCGCATTAGTTGAGCGCGTAGTAATTATTCAATGATGCAATTCAACGATCGAGAAAGAAAAATATCGAACGAGAGAGACACTGATCGAAAATCCTTACGAGATCTCTTTATAAACGCACACTTCTTGTTTTTTGTGGATTACTCGAAGGAAATAAAGAATTGCATAGAGTCGATCACGAATATATTCGGACAGAGGTTTAATTTTGATCATACGCTGTGTATTTTGAGTTAATATCGTCATTCATTTGTAAAACGTCCGTTAATATTATGTAAATTTATGGCGAATATTTTGGTCCACGATTCGTCTGTAAATTATTAATAGGATTTGGTCAGAGAATTGCACGGATAGTTGTGGAACGTTTGTACAAATGCATAATAATATTTTGTGATTTACATCGTTGTTCTGATCAAATAACTTAGTTATTTTTCCTGTTTCCATGTTGGCAGCACTTTTTTTTCAAGTGTTCTTTAAATTGTCTAAATATTTATTTTTATCGATTCATCCACCACGAGTAGAAATACATCTCCAAACCATTGCAGATCCACCATGGATGAATCTGTTCTTGTGCAGGTTTTCTTGAGGTGTGTGTTTCCATTATTTTGTAAACCAATTTTAGTATTATTTTACCTTGTGCTTGTATCAAGTGGCAAATTTAATTAAACGAGAATCGTAGAAGTTGCAGACTTTAAAATTACCTTCGCCACACGGTCCGCGCACAGTTTCGTTACATCATACTGTACATTATATCTATTCCTGTAATTGAATTCAAAATGCATGAAATAACCGCAGATACCGCATTGTTGAAATTAAAAAACAAGGTGTAATTTAAGAACCTCGATCGCTCAAGGAAACGTTCGTCGTGTTTATTACACAAGGACAAACATATAAATACATACAGAGTGTTTCATAAAATGTGGGCAAGATTTTGTAAATGAATACAGTACAAAGTAATATTCACATAATCACTTGTCATATGTGCGGTCTCGTTTTTATGTTTCGATCGTTTTCAGTATTACAATGATTGTTACATCGTGTTTGAGTCTTCTTGAGTAATAATTGGAAAAACATCATTTCCTTCTTCTTTTCGTTGTAGAATGATAACATTTTCTTTCAATCGTTACTGATAACTATATGTACATGCACATATATTTGTAAGAATTTATATATTTATAATTATAGCGTTTATATAAATATACGATTGCACTAGAATATGCTATTCAATAATTTCAAGTTCAAACTGAGCTAAGATAATTCTTTCTATTAAGAGACGTATACAATTAAGGTTTAATATTTCATAGTTTTATTGGCTATTTGTATACACTTTTATTATGTTATATGAATTATATACTATGTTAATCACAATACGAAGTAAAGTAAACTACGTGCGAGTTCAAATGTTTCTTATTAGAGAGCCAAACATCGAAAAGCAAAGAATGTTTCTCACCGTTTAATATTTTGAGTTAATTTATTATTGCAGCTTATGCATTTAGGTTGTACAAATTTGAAATGTGCCAGGGTGGTAATAAAATAATCAGTCTCAAGGGAAAACTGGGACGTCCCACTTCTCTACTGACGTCAGATCGTGGTATTTAAGTGCTTAAAATGTGAGTGCCCAGTAATATCCCTTATTAATTACCGAAAAGCGATGTTCTTTTAGTTATCACGAATTAAACTTTCATGTTTCGATACTACGAAACAATAGTTCTTATCAATAACAGAATCAATGAGCTTGGCAGAAAGCAAATGCTCGAGGTAAGAAACTTTGCCTTAATTTTCAATTTCTGGTATTTATGTCGCAATAAACCTCGAGACTTTTTTGTAAATATTTCTTAGCCATAAAAATGTCGTTCAAGCTACGATAAAAGAGTTGCGTGCATGCGAAGCAATGAAACGCAATTGTACAATAATTGAGTAAGAAAAGAATGAAAAATTTTGATATCAACTTTTTAGAACTTTGTAAAATCAAACATCGCTCGATTCAAATTTGAATTTTATTCCAATTTTCCGATTTGCATAAATTTTTGCGATTCGGTTGAATCGTTCTTTTAACGATACAATTATTTTTCATTTCAAAGTACAAGAACAATATTGTTGTTCGATCTTCAATAGTTCTGAAAAGGTACAGATCAAAAGAAAATTTTACAACGTATAAATGTCTAAATTTCACAACGGTATACCTGAAAATTATAATTGAAAATTTTCTTTTTCTTCGAAGTTGTTCATGAATAACGTTTAAGAGAATTCTATTGAGAAATTAGTAGATCATGTCGCAACATTCCCTTTAACTTGCCATTTTTCTACGTGTATTCTTACTTCCGGATGTAAATAAAATAAAGCTCCCACACTGCATGTCTTTTACAGGTTTTCCTTTGTTCGAAACCTTCAGGTTACTCCAGCCTGTTTATTCGTTTCAGTAGCAACTTCCACTTCCTCCCTTTTCAGACATATCCTTTAATACCTGCCTTGTTGGCGGTATTGCCTCAGTTTAAAGGACATAAAAGAGATTCATATTTTATTAAAATTATCCACCCTTGTTGTTTTAATATTGTCTATATTACTAAAACACGATTCTTATACTTCCCTGACGTACCTGATGAATTTCCCTTTGAGACTGATCAATCTTTCTTTCAACAATATATTGAATATCGAATAATTAATATTTAATGTAGTTTTAGAAACCAAAGTGAACTAAGAATATATGTTCTTATAGGATTCTTTGTGTCTACAAAGAAATATTGATAAAATATTAATGCAACGATAGGAGCAATTTCTCTAAATTGTAATATATAGCAATAAAACTTTAATGAATGCAACGTGATATAAATTTATCGAGTGTATGTAGATGTTTTTGATCGACTGCTCGTACACTGTGCAATGAATATTAATAAGGAGCGAATAAATAATAGTTAATGGGATAAGTAGTTCTATATGTAGCAGTCTCCCTAGATATAAACCCTCAAAGTTGGCATACCGTTTGCATCAACATTATGCAATGTTCACTGTAGAGAAATTTCTCGGTTGAACTTCGTAGATTATAGAGACATTAAAAAGAGTTGATTATTAAGAGTTATTATTAGTGTGTGTGTATGTGTCACAACATTTGTAAAGACCTTAGTCTAGTTGATAACATCAGTGTTCAAATCCTCGAACATTTACTAAAAGATTATGTAAATTAACATAACTCTGATTATTATTCATATTAAAATTTCCATTGGCACAGAAAAATATTTTGTCAGCAATATCTTATCTTTAATTTGTGGCGTGAAATAAACGGTACTTCTTTAATGGTCATTCTCTTGTAGACAATGTTAATCCATGTACAAAGCAGCACTTATGGTTTCAACAGGATGGAGTACCTGTACATACTGCCCAGATTGTTTATAGAATGCTGAATCAGCAATTTCGAAACTGTGGAATTTCCACCGCGTACAACAAAATTGATACCTTTGAATCTTTATACGTGGGGCTATTCAAAGAATAGTACATATTCAATATACATTCAATATTGGGTGCATATACAAATACGTACATTTTGTACAATTCTATTTTCCCACATAAACGTAACTTTAGTTATTCAATGTTATTTGAAGATCAATGTGTGGTTCAATTTAGGTTTTTATAAGCTTCATTAAGGAAAATTCGTAAAATATGATCTGGAGGAAGATTTTTGTATTTCGAAATATTTCCTTCTTTGAAATAAGTAAACTTCTCGTTTTACTCTTTTTGCACCTTCGAAAGAATTGAAGACATTCCAAATGCGCATGTTTAAGCAAACACACTGTATACCTATAGTAAGGAAATATTTATTCATGGTATAGTACGTCTTCCATCGTCGGCGCAATGTGATCCCGCACAGTTCCCCTGGTTTGTCCCGTTTCCAACTTTTATCCCATACTGAAACTATGGGATTTCAACTTCTGTTGTCTCACATATATATATATATATATACCGTATATGTGATGTCATCCGTCGGTACTCCTAACTTTTCTTGAAATTTTCACGTGCATGCTAATATTTGTTTCAGTAATGGATTTCGTATTCAAGTCCACGTATAAAATTGATAAGCTTACCATTGGAATGAATTAAAGATCGCGAAATAAATTTTGACAGGTTGTTGCTTTAAGAAAATATAAATTTTATACTATATTTTATAATAAAGTCAAATGGTCAGAAAATAATACAGTTTCGTTATAGATTAAAATTGAAATTCAAAGAAAAAGTTCTATTTTGCGCGTTGTAACGGGTAAATTTTAAAATACTTATTTTTTCGAGCAACTGAAAAAATTGCTGTCTCTATGGACGCGATTAATGACTACAAAATTTGTTATACTTATTTACTACAGAGTGAAACATTAATGCAATAGAAAAATATTAACGTAGTCTTTTATTTTCCTTTGCTAGTTAATTCTTCTGTGGCACAATACTTTGTGATAATGCTTCGTGACTTTGTTGAAATTAAAAGGGATTGAACAAAAAGGTGATTTAATGGATAAAGGGATTAAAACAGGGAACTTGATAATTCTGTCATGACTCATTGTCGGAATAGTAGAACTGCACTTATTCATTCATAATATACCAACAGTTCTACATGGAATACTTTGCAAGCACAGTTTACAATACTTGTAAAAGTTGTCCACTAAGCAGTACATTTCACTTGGTTAATTCAGACTGAACTTCAAGGTTTTGTGATGACCTGAATATTTCTGCTGTTTCGTGAATGGAGCGATATCAAAATATCTCTGGCGAATTTATGGGGTAATGCAAATATTATTTCGAACCATTTAATTAAATTTATATGAGCGTTTCAACTTTGGCATATTAATAAATCTGGTGCATTTTTGCACAAATGCATCCTTTGTCGCACTTTCAATAAACATTATCCCAGAGTTTTAAGAGAAATTATAGAAACTTTGTTTAATAAAGTATTCCTAATTTAAAAAGGTTACAATGACGAGTTAGAATAAATTATATATATATAAATTGTAGGTGTTGATCAATTTTATTAAGTAAATTAAAAGTCTTTATATACATACGAGAAACTAAAATATAGAAATTATTAAATTTGTGTTTACAGTGTGTTTGTAAAAGGTGTACAATTTTTGTATGCATTTTATAATTACATTCATAAACGTAAACTTACTATCTGGTCCACCAATAACTTCAGATAATCGACATTACGTTGTGTATTGCAATAATTAATGAGCTATAAAACTCATCGTGCGATATTTCTTATTCTGTAATAAAGGCAACGATACAATGACTTTGGGAAGCATTATTGCGCACAATTAGCTTATTAGATGATTCACATTTATCGAATTGATTCACCACAGTGCCATTTTATCTTCACTTCATAAATTTGAATTTGCTGTCATTCGGTGGCTCACTCGAAATAGCTTGCTGACCCAATTCTAGGTCGCGACCTGTAGGTCAAAAGCAGCACCAAATCCAGAAATGTTTTTAGGACAAAGAAGTTCTAAATTTTACAAAGAAAACGACACGTACACATAGATCACAGTACCATTTGTTTCATTTGTGTGAAACACTTAAAAATTCTAATAGAAGCACCAAATTAAACTGGACCACCAAGTAGTACACAAATTCTTGGTGTTCTAAATTTATGATTCTTCAGTAATTGCAAATACAATTGTAGAATATTTTGTTGCACCACTACCAAGAAGTTTAAACGTTTGCATAATAATAATGAATAAAGTACAGATATCTAAGATAAAGATGTACTACCCTTGAAGACTACTGTAGTTAAAATTTCGAACTTGAATAATTATCCATTATGAACAGTTATATCATGCAATTGTTAATTTGATTGGGCAATTATTCTCGAACGTGATCATTTAGATTCCCGATTTCAATTCCTAAATACCAAATTATACGCTCGTTTCAATGCATACTCTCTATGAAGAGATCAAGTGCAATTGTTAGAAAAGTGTATCCAAAATATCGATTGTACATCGGTTCTGTTCATACTGTTTAAACAAAATTCTGCGACACAAAGTATTAGCAGAGCACCTTCGTGCTATGGTGTGCAGAAAGTTTTTACTTAGCTGGCCGAAAATTATACCCGGACGAGATTTTACGTAGTCAGGCAGAAGAACAGCGTCGTTAATATTAATTATTAATGACGTACCTCTGTACGTACGCTTGTCCGTGTCAAATGCAGCGGGTTTTTAAAATTAATGGAAACGAAGACGAAGTTGAGATTACTCATGCAAAACGTTGATGCGTGTATACTATGTAGAAGAGACCCGAATTCACTTCGATGTGTTTGTAAGACGTATACCGGGTAATCTGAAAAGTAGATCGAAGAATTTTCGTGTTGTACGGCGGCTCACAAAAATAGACAAGAACGTAGATCCGCGATATCACTTCTATCGAATTAGTTTGCAGTTGTCTGATCAGAATAACGCGAGTGACATACTTGCTTTTATTCGTCAAATGTCATACCGACAAGGACAGGTCACGATCCAAACGAACGTTTCTTAAGCGAGACTCTTTTGTTACGAGTGTTGTATGTGTAGATCAGTTTAACACAACGTTAGCTGCGTATGAAATGTTTGTGCATACATTAAACAGAGTATACAATGCTCGAGCACACTGGCAACTAGGGGAGATAATTATGGCGCCGTGTTGAAAAATTTGAAAATTTCTTTTTACACGATTCAACCATTTAAGAATATATTTCTGATGATCTATTTGGAAATTTGGATCAATGACTAAGTTATGGAATATTTTTGCAAACGTGTCCAACTATTCAAGTGCATCGTCCAGCAGGTTTGAATGTGTATTTTGAGTCGATTGTCAAGAAGTATCGAAATGCAATGAACTTGTTGATTTCAAATTTTGACAGTACATTCTCGTATGCATTATTTTTCGTTCGATTATGATACTTTCTCGTTTCTTATTCAATTAATAAAAATTTCACAATCACACAATGTAAAAAACACTCTGAAAGAATCAATTTACAAATTGATATAAATAAAAGTAAAAGTGAAACATAAATATTATATTGGTAAATGCTAATACACTACTTTCTTTTCTAATAACACAGCAAAATCGATATTCTTCACGTATACTTTACTCTTAAATGTTATGTTCCTTTCTATCACGCATTCTCTTTTAAATTATGACTCACAATTCTTTGAATTCGCTGTATTTTTTCTCCAGTGCGTATCATTCTATTTTCTACGTTCCAAGCTGGCTATGACTAACTAAAATATCATTCTTTCGAAATACATATATTCTACATTCACAATCTTACGCAAATGTAATAGTATATTACAGAGTATTATAAGATTCCAAATACGGGAGTGCAAGTTAAAAAATATTTAATTCATTAATATAGGCAAAACGTTTTTACTTGGAGAAACGTTTTTATTTGGAAATAATAATGTGTTCACAGAAATTTCCCAGCACTGCAATCCCAGTCGGTTTCAATCCGATTTAGACAATGCGAGACGAATTTTCCTTTGCGTTGGTTCAACTTTTTATATGCACACACTCGCTACGTGAAACGTAGCCACGATAGACGAGCACAGTTCGGTAACATCTGGAACGAGCAATTTGCTATCGAATCGACTGCACTCTCTATTAGAAAAACAGTTTTCAGCGTGGAGGTTAACTGGCTGCCAGGAATAATACGACCATTTTGATCTTCATTCGGAGGTGCAACTTTGCATAGCACTGCGGTCTTTATTAAAAATTGCCGCTCCTCCGAATAATCTCAACGTTTCTGCAACTGTATCGCAAAGAACGATATATTTCAATCCTTATCATTCCACCCAAAAACACATTATTTTCCAACAGCGCTTGATACAAATTTAATACCATCATTCCGGATCAACGAAGCATGGTAGCAGATTTAATTAATTTACTTAAACAAACGCGAAATTCCAAATTTCCGGAAATTGCGGAAATCCGTGTAATTCGTTGAATATACAATCAATTACAAAAGTCACTGGTTCGAAAAGAAAAGAATCTTGAAATTATTCACGAACTTCGCACAAATGGAAATATCTGGCAAAGTATTTTTGCTCGAATAGTAAGTACGAAAAATAATAACAAGGAAGCACTTCAGTGAAATCGATCCACTGAAATGAAAAGATTGCAGCTATCTGAACACCACATTGCAACGTGATGCATTGTTCGTCATCCCGTCACAAAAAAATCTGCGACACTCTCAATTTTGAAAATACGAAAGCGGTACAATTCAAGCAATGGTACGCGATAAGTGTGCTTAATCTACTTCAAACGATGACTCAGTGTGGCAACTAATATAAACGGTAACCGATATAAATAATTAATATAAATTTCAACTACAATAAACGAACCCTCTTATAACGTTACCCCTCCGGATTTTCAACCTTTTAAGTTTCAGAAAACTCGAACCAAATGTTTCGTCAAAGGATTGATGAAACTAAGTACAGTAACAATATTACATAAATTACTAAATAAAATTTAATTGCTCGAGTTAAAAAAAAAAAAGTATAAATTTACAAGTATAATCGTGAAAAAATCGGGCGTGAAATTAAGCACACGTGTTCCCCGTAGCACTGATTAATTCAGCAGCGAAGAGGTTAAAATTGGCCACTGTGCGACATTCGCTTCGTTGCGCGCATCAAGCTGCCCGTCATTGGTGAAGTTTTTCGCGTCCCCGTTTCCCGAAAGTTTCAATTACAGGAAGGTCCAAATCCCCCGGATTTAATTTCGTCAGCCGCGAGGCCAAATCTTGACGCAGAAGCGTCAGAGAACCTCTTATTGTTCCCGGTCCGGCCTTTTGTGCACAAATCGGGATTGCAGGCAGCCGGATAAACGCAGAGAACGAGTAAAGAGAAAAGGAGATCCGCTTGTCTACGCTCGGGCAAAGGCAAAAGAAGCCGACCACGTTGAAGAAGACACGGAATAAATCTTGGTGAGATGGCCGACAGATGAATTACAATAATAAGACGAAAAGAAAACCAGTACCGTTTTTGTCAACGCCCGCTCGCCTCCCCGCCCCCGCCCCCACCTAACCCAAAGTGTTCTCTCCGCCACTGTGATTTTGATTAATCGTTGCACACCTTTATTCGTGGAGTAATACCGCCACGAATATTGTTTACAACGACTGCGCGGTCGGATTTCGTGGCTTCATATCGCCCTATTTATTCGCCGCAAACGTGAATTACAATCGCCGCCCCTCTCGAATAATTATACCACTCGTACATATACAGGTTGTACATCTTATTACGGTTAGTAATAATACTACTATGGCCAACTCTTTGGGTCATAGTGGATTGAGATACGAGTAAATTCCATCTTTTCGATACTCCGATATCAATGATGAGATATTTGTCAACAAAATTTAAAATAACTCCGTACGAGTTGCACGGTGAGACTGTTGATATTCCATCTCGTAATTAAATATCCAATTGATCTATTTTTTTAGTTTTAGTTGTCTCGTATCGATTCACACGTACGGCAACTGTGCCTCGAAGAGTTAAATGGTAGTTCCTCGTCATAGTTCGCTCCGGTGCCACGTTTGGTGAAAGTGGAAAGTATTACAGGACCGTGTAAGCATAATAACGATAATTTTGCGCATAAAAATGCAACACAGGATCCTTAATTGGATCGGACGAACAGATACGAAATAAATTAAACATTTCATTGATATTTTGCTCGTAGTATGTTTGCATCGACGTGTTTGCGGTTTTCAGACTTATTAAGTGACCTTGATCCAGATTGGTACTCCTCAGAATTTTCTTACCGTACGCCTAATGTCGTAAGCATAATTTTCTCGGAAAAAGTGACAGTGGAACGTATTTTTTAATACACTTTGAACTTGATGTTTTTTGAATTTTCGTACGTGTAAATTCTCGTTACCTTTGTAATGTTTGGTTATTCGAGATTCTTTTTCGTACTTTGTTCATTGTCGTACGTTAATGTTCAAATATAATATGAAAATATTGGATATTATTAACTATACGTCAATAATTTGAAATGTAAGGAACGTGTTATGAGAGATTACTGATTACTTGTACAATTATTTATGTATTTTCAGACGATTAGGAGCATCGTCTTTCTTCGCGCGCAATACATTGCGCTATTTTGCTTAATTGGCGTGAAAATGTGCTTGCATTATTTATTCTTTTCACTAATTTGCATTAATGAGCGCGAAATATTGCTTATTAATGTCAATTTTATACGTTTTAGCAGCACCGAGTACAGCGAAGGAAAACGTAGAAACTTTTGCTGAAATTACGATTTCTGTTAATTAACATTCATACGGAGCAATGAAATCCACTTTCATCTCTTTCCTGCCTTATTTTTTTCCTTAAATAATACGAAGTATGTTAACCACGATAATCTTGTTCCGTTAATCTAGCCAAGAGCGTGTTTAAGACAGTTAACACATTTTTGTGGTGTAGTATAGAGGGTGAGTTACCTAACACTTTAATAAAGCAATCTCCGTTTCTTTTAACAATTCTAGAAACTTATCAAAGAGAAGTTGTTCGATTCGACAGAGAAAATATTAACAGATCTCTTTCTACAAGGTTTGGTATATTTATTGGTGTCTGATCATCGATGTTTTCAAAGTTTCAGCACGTATTTTTCTCTATACCATGTTCTAGTTGATTTCGAGATAAAATTAATCGATATGTAAAAAGAACAGCTTTAAATATCCTCTACGAAGATTTGTATTGACAGAACGCAATGTTCCGGACAGACATTTTGGAAATTGCTGGTATTCGGAAAGTTATGCTTCGTCAAATTTTTATATTTAAGATTTCCATTTATTACATTCTTAACGCAATACAGAAAAGTTTAAGTATTCTTTCTTCTTAAAGAAGAAAGTATTCTTTATTTTTAGAGATAAAGTATTCTTTATTCTTAAAGCTTCGTCTTGTTTAATCTGAGTGTAATGCATTACAGTAAATAAGAGGGAGTACTTACGTAACAATAGTCAAATTTTCGATAATCCGTTTCCGAGCAGTTTAATTCCAAACTTGTGTTTCTACAGAGACCTTTATTCGAGCTTCGTCCTTAACACGTTAAGCGCCACTCCTGTTTGTTTTCCTTTCCGTTCAGGCCGCGATAACCAACTTCACCGATATGCTGCGGGCTAGCGACCAGAGGTCTGTCTAAGGTTGCTTTAGAACTATGTATAATACGTGTCTTGTATATCTTTCTTGTATGTATTTATCGCAATCTCTATAATATATTGTGGGATCCATTCGGTGAGATGAATATTCCACGAGTATCTCGTCATGAACTGGAACAAATTGCTACGAAGTTGTAACATTCTGTGAAACCTGCAAAGAACAGACCATTTTCGTGCGTAACGTGTCTTGATAATAATCGGTAAAATTTCGGTATGTAATATTTAGATACGTTCTTTTATGATCTCCAAATTATTTAAAATTTACTAAGAGAAGAATATCATTTTTTTAATTGTATATCGTCAGTCAACACTGACTGCGGAACGAAAAGTATAGCGATACTTAAGGACAATTGAAGGAAAACTTGTCGAATACTTGTCGAATAGACGTTTTAATCAAACAAACTGTATGTGCAAGTAAACTAACAATAGTAGCAATAGGGGTCGCAGATGATGTGAGAGGGTAGGGGTTTCGATTGACCCAATCATCCTTTATTTAGACTTTGTTCGTTTATTTTTATAACTGCAGAAAAACGTGGTATTAAATACTGCTAAATTAAAGAAAAACTTGTCGAATACTTATCGAATCGGCATTTTAATAAAACAAGCTGGCTGTACAAGTAAACTAACAATAGTAACCATAGGGGTCGTAGGTGATATGAGAAGGTAGGGGTTTCGATTGACCCAATCATCCCCTATTTAGACTTCCATTTATTTTTATAACTGCGGAAAAACGTGGCATTAAATACTCATAAATTAAAGAAAAACTTGTCGAATACTTGTCAAATGCGACGTTTGAGTAAAACAAGCTGGCTGTACAAGTAAACTAACAATAGTAGCGCTAGGGGTCGCAGGTGTCACGCAGGGGGGTGGGGGTTTCGATTGGCCCGATCCGGCTCCGGGATAAGTTCGAAAGGGGTTGCGCGTCGAAAGGTCGAAAGTGGCGAGGGTGCAGAGCAAGGGGTGGTCGATGGTGGGGGTAAGAAAGGGATGGTACCTGCGCCAGATCCTCGACTCGAAAGGGGCGGTCGAGTATCGCGTTAACGCGCGGCCGGCAGTTTGTCGCGAGCCGCGAGCCGTATCGTACTGTCTGGCTGCGCGCGCAGCCTCGTCTCGCTTCTCTCCCTTTGCACCTGTCGCGCCTAACTTTGCGCCTTAGCAGCGACGTGACACGGCTGCTCGGGTTTTCGCGCCGTTTTCGTCGTATCGATGACAGTCGGCCGGAGTCAACCAACCGATACCGAGTTGTTCGACGCGCGACAGTTCGACGGCACGGTTTCGCGTGACCTGCCACGAAACACGGAAGGACCCGTCCGTGTTCGTCGTTGCGTCGACAGAAGGAACCGTTTTCGATTCGAAGAGACCCCGGCAACGGAATCGTAAAAACAAACACTCGAGTGGGTGATTCTCGATGTAACGTTACGGTGCTGTGTTACGGTAACCATGTCACGTATCGATTCGCACGACTCGTTGATTTTCGAATCCTGAGCGGTAATTCGCACGGGAGCGATCGTGCGCGATTACCAACGCCACGATCCGGTACTGACGCATTCGTCGATCCGATGTACGATACAAACGCGAACCGGCCTGTCGGCAGGGAACTCGGTTCGGTAACATTGGAGTGGCGATCATCGAACTAATTGCCAGTGAGCGCGTACCGGTCGTTAATACTGTCGAGGGTCTCGAAAATGGTATTCTCGGTCCGCGTTACTTCCGTACTCGTAAGTGGTGTCGAAAATCGACCGTGTCGGGGTTGAATCGTGGCGCAGTTACGGTTGTTGAAAAGTAGTCGCGCTCCGGCCACCTATGCACCAGCGGGCTAACGTCTCTTCTGACGCGCCCGTTGCATTCACGAGTCACTTTCGGATTCGCTATTCGAGGCCGAGGGAATCTCTTTGTCTGAAGTGAACTGTGACAGAGTTAAATTGCGATCGCCGGCGGCGGCGGTGTGCGTGCGTGTGAGACCAGAAATTCAGGAGAATTCAGGGAATGGGACGCAAGTGCAGCGAAACTGCCAAGTACAGTCGGCAGCTGTGCAACCAACTGCATCAGCCGGTAGCTAGGGTTGCCGTACAAACGTGGATCGCATTACCAGAGCTTGTAAGTGACGAATCGACTTGTTCGTATTCTCATTTCGTATTACAAGGAACGATACGTCTCACATTTTTTTACCAATTTGAACGAAAATTAAGTTCATTAGGATTCTCGGTCTCTATGGCTCGACGAAACGATCGAGAATGGTTCCTCGATGATCGTACGTTTATTAGATAGATATCAAGTTTACGTTTCATTCTTTTAAGTGGCACCACACCTTTTTATCGCAGACTTTATTAAGAGTTTAACGCTGGGCACGGTGTAAGTTTGAAATAATTTTATAAAAGATGTTCAAAATATCTGCCATCCATTTTACGATATTTAACGAATAAACGAAGATACTCTGTTAACCATCTCACTACAGAAATATATATATACAGTGTCTCGTCATTCGTGATACAATCAGGTGGCACCAGTAGAACTAATTCCTCGTTAAAAATGAGTAAAAGAACGTAGACACGAAGTATTTGTATGAAACGTTGTTTTGAACAAAGGACAATTCCGAATATGTATTGCATTCAAAGTAATGCTTTTAATGATGTGTCAAATTTTAAATTTAAATCTCACTCTTATCAGTATGGTTATCTACCTGTTCGCATCGATGAATATCATTTTGTATTATGTATGTAGTAGTTTATAACAAAAATCTGTAATTGACCGAATAACAGGGTTTCAAATAACCGAGGAATTGAAACATGTAAGCATGTGTCCAGAGGTTCCTCGTCTAGCGAACAGAACTTTGCACGTTACACGAGGATGTTTTCAGTAATTTTTTAATTAATACCTGCAAATGTAGAACATTATAAATATACGCATTGCGAAAATTTGAATTTTATGACGTAACTCGCGTTCAAAAATATGCGACTAATAAAAACAGTGGTCCACAATTGAGGTCTATGGATACCAAGAACTGTACCTTGAAAACTAACTCTTTTAAAAACGAACAAGTTTATTCCATGTTTTTGTTTTATTTTTAGACGAAGAGTCACTCTATTTTCAGTTCTATCTACTCCAAATGTAACGACGACTCTACATTCTAAATTTACTCGATTATTTAAAACAGAAATGAGTACGCGACAACAATATTATGCGTTAAATCGAATAATGTAGCGTAACCGTTAGAACATATTAACTTACAATCTCGTTCAAACGTTTCAATCTATGCCTAATTATATTGTGCCAAATACAGTTTGCACAATGACATACAAAGAGACTTATGGATTGACCTGATACGTTATGAAACAAGCACAAGTACAGGTAATTTTAATAATTGCAGTGTAAAAAATATAAAGAACAAAAGAGCACGTAATTGGCTTCAAACGTAATAAACATGGGTGAGAAACGATTTCATTTGGAAGTGCAATAGTTTCAAGGATGTGTACCTTTCCTCCTTGTTCTGAGCTACTTGTGACCCGTGCATGTCTTACTGGTTTAAAATTCATCTCTACCTCTACATCTTAAAATTAACGAAGAGTCCATTTTTGCGACTACTGCAGAATGCTTTTCAACTGAAACTTCACCGCACTTTGACATTATTCGTACAATGAAATTCCACTATCAAGTGACACTCTGTTCGTTAACGACATCGTCTTTAAACTTACATTTTATATGCGAAAATCGTTAAAAATTATACTATACTTTGGAATTTATTTCAAACTGTGATTCAATTTAAGTGGACCTTCTTTCACTATACGATGAGAAAATTAATTCAAGCATAAAAGAGTAGTCATATCATTCGTAATTTCAATGACATTCATTCGAAGTAATTCTAAACTACTTAGCAAGTGTAGGTCATGTAGTTCTCCTTTAGTTCACCTTGAACTAAAATGTGAACTTGTTTTGGCACCTATGAGAAACCCCATTTGCTCACTGATAAGTTCAAACACGTATGCTGCCTTTAAAAATGCTTATCTATACTAACTGGCTAAAATTGAAATGATTTTTAGTGAATACGGATCAGTTCTTTTGAAGCCATTGTATTTCATTACCGTCTTTAAATTTTTTAACTTTACAATCTTTTTATGGATACTAAAATTCAATATTTGAAACACTGAAAGTAATCGCTAAAATCGTGAAGGAATACTTATAATGAAATTTCTAATGATACGAGAAAAATGTTTCAGTATTTAAAAGAAATCAATTCTAAAAGTAAAAAGGATATAATCGATTATTCAATGGTTTCTATCAGAGAAAAGTAACCACCGAAATAATGATAAAATGAAATTGTATTTCATTTGATGTTTCAGTACATGATTTCTGAGAAATGAAACATGAAATGTAATTTCAATTACAGTAGAAAAAATCTGACTTCGATCGAGATAAAGTCAGTTTCAAAATATTCACCCCAAACTTACGGACGTTGAATGCATTTTATTGCACGATATTCTTAAACGTATGCTAAACAGGATTTCCCAACGAAATTCTAGAAAATAACTTCGCCGCTTGTATTTCACTTAATGCTCGAATGACGATCGATCTTTGTAATCTCCCGTGCACCGGATTTCCTTAAACCGCTTTCTTTCTTTGATCGGCGGCCAACAAAGATAAATGTCATGAACTCGATTTAAGATCCTTCCAAAGAAACGATTGAAACTTAATTTTATTCTTGCACAGAAACGAGAGAACGTGGGTAATCGTTGGCACATTGTTATTTTTTTATAAAATATATTTAGAATACAGATGGAATAGTTCTATTCGTAATCACGATTCTCGATCGAAAGCAATCACTCGTACGACTGAAACGAATTGAGTACAAAGTATGAACACGAAGGTGTGCCTAGCAGCCCAGAATTAGATCTTTAAAGAAAATTTGGTAATTATGTACATTATTTTACCGATTTTCACGATCTTGAAGCAATAAATTTTGAAGAAGGAACATAGTGTCCTGGGTTCATGATTAAGGGTCGTTCACCTCTAGTTTTGAATTTACTAATATTAGAAGACACAAGGTTAATGATAAATTAGAATTGTTCATTCACCGTTATTGTGTACACTAGTGAACTCTAGTAAACTTCTTTCCTTTAGCAAATTGAAATCATTGAAATAGCTACTATTGTAAATTATTATTATACCGTCAAACAAGGTTCATTAGTGTTCCGAAGTGAAAAGTAATGGTTTGAGTCAGGCCTGGGTTGTATTAGGTTTAACTGTGCCTTTGGACATTACCGTATCGCTAACGATAAATCGTTATGGGATTTGTCAAATTGTCTTTTCATGTCTTCCGAGTTCTATGTGTCATTGTGACAAAAATTTAATCTGCACCTGACATAATTACCTACTAAGAATCAGGGTTACATCTTGATACTATAATTCAGGTTTCCAGCAAGTATCTACTACTGAAAATTGAGAGTGAGCGATCGTTATTTTTCTTTTAACACACAGTAAAATCTCTGTTATAAAAGCTTCCATTATCCAAATGTTCGACCATCCAAGTTATTTATTAATCGAACAGAGTGTGCTCTAATAAAGTAATTATTAGTGAAATATCCTTACATAACATTCAGAATCAAGTATTACAAGAATCGAGAACGAATAATAATGACATTAAAGTGATATAACAATTCCCACATTGAAAAATTAAAATTGCACGCAATCGAGAAAGCTATTGTACAATTGGCATTAAAAATGCCCTTATTACAAACCTTCCAAGCATTAGAATATCAGGAAACAAACTTGAATAAATTCAGCCACAAAAGTAACACAATTCATACATTGTTAAAACAAATCTTTCTTCATATTCTAATTTTTCTTATTACCATTTCCCTCGTCTCGTCTTAAACATAAATTAGCTAATTCCAGAAAAATAAGAATTCCGTTACTCGAAAATTCCCTGCACGCAGATTCCCATGTAAACACTTCAGGTTCGTTTAAACTAATAAGGTCATAATTAATAATACATACAATTATCGATTTTTTAATTGCTTCGCAAATTCGACTCGCACTTTTGTACAGACTCGTTCTTCCAATTCTTATCTCGTGGTAACCTCTTTCGTGACTGAAACGAATCGTTTATAGTTCGCGTCAACAATGGTTTCGACACGGGTTCGTCGGTAACGATTACCACTAGGATTGTTCTTTTCGTTCGGTATAACGGTCGCGCAAAATCGGCGGACGAACGAGGAGCTTTAATAATCCGTCGTGCTCCGGATTCCTCGGAAGCGTCCTATTTTGCTTCTAATAGTCGGAACGGGTCGAACGAATGGCGAAAATTTCAATCGAAATCGTTTCGCGAGCAACACGAACGATCGGGTCTATTCTCGGACAGGGGGGCGCGAAGTTCGTTCTTTCGGCACCGATCGGCTCTACCGACGCTTCGAGCTCCTGACGCGTAGAAGATAGAAACACGAGCGGACAAATCGGCGGTCCGAGCGTTTCACTCAAGAATTCCGCGGATGTTTCGATCGTCTTAAATTAACCGCCCGCGTCTGTTCTCTCGCGCCGATATTTACGTCACGGATCAGTTTTGATTCGCGCGAGCCCTTTCGAAACGAAATCTTTTCGGTAAGTTGCAGTTCGATTGAATTTCATCGATGCGATCCATCGTCAATAAACGGGATACAGGATCGTCAGATTCAACGTTGTTCAATGTGGAAACACCGATCGCGAGTCGAGAGTTTCGAGGATCGGTGAATTTAATTTTTATATTCGAATTTGTTTCCAGGTGAAATTAACCGCTCTGGACGAACGTAGAATTATTAAAAATTTACTTAGTGTTATTTCTTGTTTTTTTTTTTTGTGTTATTAATTACAGCATGAAATTTTGAAAAGTTAGTTGAAATGGCATTTATACTGGTAAAAGAGATTTAAGAGTGGCGAAATATTTTACACTAGCTAGCACAAAAATTAAGTACTTTACTTTAGAATCTTAAATTTTAATTTTCTTTGTATCTTTCTGTTTCAGTTATGTATTAATTAATTTCATAAATTCTGAATTTATTTTTTGTGCTGTCTGGAAGAATTTTTTTAAATTTCTAAAATTTTGGATTTGATATCTGTAGGAAAAATAGTGCTTGGTTTTTGGTTCGATTAATTGTAACTGTGAAACTAACAATTGGACGGGTATGTAATATATTTCAATTTGCACGAATGAAGTTAAAGGGACATTTGAAAAAAACTGAAACGTTACTTGCGAAACTATGCAAAATTTGGCGAAAGAAGAGATATTAATGCACTGTTAGTTCCGTTTCCATTCGTCTGTTTGTTAACGGTACATCAAACAAATATCGTGTCGATCGAACAATTCAACATAAATATTAAATCCTGAATGGCACCGTACATCCAAAAGGGACGCTAATGTATAATTTGTACTCTGTGTTTCATATGTGGGAACGCGGTTTTACGTGCACCGCGCATGTAATTCATTAGAGTAGAAGTAACAACCGATGAAACAAGTATACAGGTTTATAGTCGTTGAAACCAGGCCACATTTCGCATAACAGCAGCATACGATATGTACAATAAACGTGAACTATGTTATTCGTAACATCTACTTTGCGATTTCCAAAAATGTTACACAAAGTGTTTTCTTGCTTTCTCTTTACAATTCTAAATATAAAGTATTTGATGTTCATTTGTGTACAAAGTAAAGATAAAAGGAAAGGAAAATAATACGAATGTAACAAAAAAGAATGATTCGTTTACGGAAAAAATTTTATACTTTCAGTGAATGTAATGAATTTTTTATTTTATGACACAAGAATTGTATTCTTGTAACAGTTTTAAAAAATTACTTCGATATTATTTCGTGTGGATAACCGAAACAAATGGTGTGGACACTTTTCTTGTGGACAATTTCAAAAAAAATGTTCTGACGTCACAGTAAACTTTCTGTTTGTAATATTATTTTTGTTTTAAAGTTGCAAACACTATCTGGAAGGAAATTCATTAATTTTTGTGCAACGTATATTGCAATGTAGTAAAAAATTCTTTCCCTGAAAATGAAATGAATTGTTTTTAATTATTACTTACGGTACGAAGATTTCAAACATTTTCTTAGTTTTTACCTGATACCGATAATATGTAACTTATTGAAAATTAAAATACCACAGTGATTACTCTTTGCATTTGCACAAAATCTATACAGCTCCCTAAATCCATTACACTTGTAATAAATTCTTATTATCGAGTATGGAAAAACTGTTCGGCAAACACGTTCGATGTATTATGCAACGTAATATTTCACTGTAATAACACTATAATTTCAACTACTCTAGAACCGATGCATTGAACCGTTACCGAACAATCGAACGATGGATGACGAATTTTTATGTCCGGAGAAGTATCTGTAATTTGAATATGACCTATTTAACAAATCCTACTACACGAAAGTTGATTCCTTTCTTTCGAACATAAATCCGCTATTTTTCATGGGATCGATAAAGGTTTCCAACGAATATCAGCGAAATTTAAAGACTCTCAATGGGTCTGCTGTCACACCTTGGCGTGTATAAATGTGACTTATATTAGAAATAACGACCGATAACAACCGTAGCTACGTATATTTATGGCCGAGGAAACTGGTACACGGTAGAAAAGGTTTTCAAGGGTGTTACATGCTTCTCGATATCGTACATTTGCACGAAATTTTAAGATTATCCGCTACTCTATGCGTTACATTTATACGTACACTCTCCTCTCTTCAACGTTTCTGAATTCTTTATGCTTCTGATACCAAAGAGGATTATAATTGTGAAAACTTTCAACACGATTCACGGACGAAACTCAGCCTATCGATATTTACCGATAACGATATCGTTGGTAGCATCTGTACGCGATAGGTACAGCTCGTATCGTAACGTTTGACGTTGCACGTGTCCGGAGACTATTCTTGAATCTCAAAGTCGAAACCAAATTTGGTACGTAACCGGTAAATTTTTACCACGTGGCTGCCCGTGTAATTCCCAGTCGAAGGAAACAATGATTCACTCTTGATTCATCGAAGCAACGGGATGCGTATCGTTCGAAACTTGGTCGAAAATGGCTTCGTTTGAATGGACGAACGTTGTTCTTCGGTAGATCGGTATGCGTTGTTATGCATTGTGACACGTTTTCGTGGGCGAATTTAGAAACGTTGCCGGAGTCGGGCACAAAGACAGCAGAGAAAGGGAGAAAGGAAAATGGCAGTGGGAAACGGAGGATGGAACGAAAAGGGGGTGAATATGGAAACTGACCTAGATTCGGATCTCTTCTAACTCTGTTTTTCGTTCGGCCTCTCCTGGTGAACAATTCGCGAATGCCGTCGTGCGTGATAGATTCGAACGTTTCTCCGCGGGATGGAGAAAATCTCTGTTATAAGAATCGAGGAAACACTGAGGACCTCGTCGAAAAGCGCCAAGCTTGTAACCGAGTGTAAAGGAGAGCGATGTTTTCCGAAACGATGATTGTTCAAATAGCAAGGGTAATTTGGAACGTACGACGAAAGGATACAGTCAGGATAAAACATGACTTTGTGAATTGAAGTAAAATAGTCGTTGTCGAAACTAACAGGGAGACAGGATTTTTGGAATAATAGAATTATTCACTTTTGCAACGTTGATCATTCGTACGAGCGCAAATTTCGAATGAAAGTATACTTGTAACTCGGTGAAATTTTCGTAACGTAAATAATTCGTATGTATTCTTTAGTTTTATCTGTATTAATCGTATAGTAAGCTATAGAGAATGGAGTATTTTCATATAAAGCATTACAACTGTTTTTACAGACGCTGTTGAGGATGGCGCCAAAAATCTTGTTTAATTTTGTAGGGCACTACGGGGTCGTTTTATACGACATACGAGGTATTACAACTGGACATTCCAAAGGTGCAGAGGAATGTCACCCCTCATTCTTTTAAGTGAAATTCCATATAAATCTTTGCGTTCACTAGTTTAGAAATGAGTCATATTTATTTGAAACGTTTCTCTTTGTTGTGCATCGTGTAAGAGATACAATGATAATTATTTTTTGGGTTAACTAGGTTGGCTAGTCACGTTCAAATTAATTCGAAAAATATTTCTTTGAAAGAAATCACATCGGGTCTTGGAACTTTAGGTTTTTCTACGGAGCTTTATGATGTTGAATCGCTGTGTTAATTATAGTAACATTTAAAAGTACGGATCGCATACGTCTATGGTAATTTAAAGGGAAGAGTTTACCGTGAGACTACATCGACATGCATTTAGGTTGCACGTTTAACGTTAAACTGTGAAGTGAATACTTAGAATGCTTTTGGCTCAATGTTTCTACTCCATTTAACAATTGGATTAAACATCCAGATTTTTCTTTCTTCCGGAAGAAAACAGACTGTGTACCTGAATACGTTGACTGATCAAGATATAATAATGTGAAATTTATTTGTCCAAAGATTGTCTTAAAAATGTTAAAAATTTTAACGATTTAAATGTACATTATATTAATCATCGACGAATAAAATGCTCCAAGGACCAAGTATATTTTTTATTTTAGAAAATACGTTTGCACACTTATTCTCGTCTTTAGAATATTTAACGAATATTATTATTACCATACCAAGATTGTTCTTATTAAAACTATACGTTTCGATGTCTTTTTTTTCTAAAGATTTTGCAAGTATAGTTATATACATCTACCATTCTATTCCAATTTTATCGAAATCGGTATCTTTGAATACCAATACTAATAAAATTTAATTTATTTTTTAAATTTACAATCTCGTAAACCGAACAAATTTTATAGTATATTTAACTACGTATACTATATTCCTCCTATACCTCAAGAGACTCTTAGTAAAGATCGATACTACATATTTTTGCTGGTTTTACTACACTTACACTACTTTTCAATTTGTGCATTATTCTTCAAGTCTGTAGATAGTATTACACAATTCTGCTTTTCCGTCGGAATTACGTGCGAATATGCATATTATTAGTTGAATGCCAATTTTATACGAACAGAATTTGTTCCAATCACTATAGACGAAGGCTTCTATCCGAGAAGAAATATTCTATAAGGATATTCTCGGTCCGTATAATAGAATGTTCAAAGAATGGAGCGTTCTCATAACGGAGGTTTAATTTTTCGAATAATAGACGTTCCATTGTAGTTGGTTTGTGACTAAGTGAACAGCTACATTTTACTTTTTACTCGACTCACCATGGAACAAAGTAAACGTATCTATCGACGTATCTATTCGTATGAAAAATATGGTATGCTATAAATAAATTTACTAGATCTCTAGTTCACGGCTCGAACAATATAACATCTGCTTAACCAATGACTAAACGTTGAAAATAGTGTGTTACATACTTACACAGCTCGGAGTAAAAAAAATATTTCGATTCCAATTCCAGTTTCTAGGAAAAAGTCGTATAATATTCGAAAGTTATTTGTATCTGCATAATGTTCATTTCTGCGTAAAAGCACATGGCTACGAAATCGGTTACCAAAATAGTTTTCCTATTCTGATTTTTGGAACTCGTTCAAAGAAACTCATCTTCCAACGATTAACACTAATTGCACATAGTACGATTTCAGGATTTCATTTTCTGGAACACCATCTTACAAAAATTTAATCGAAAGCCACACAGCTTTCTTAATTTAATAATTTTAGTTAATAATTTAATCAAACTTTCTTAATCAATTACATTACCGTACAAGTCTCGAATTTTGCCCCACAGAATATATATTTTACATTCAAAAAGGAAATAAAATTTTCAAATGCCACAAATACAAACTTTCTTTCTTTCTTTTTCGAAGAAAGTAAATATTGCTTTCCACGTAATAATATTTTAAATAATCTCACGTTCTTCCGTGATATTCTTCTTCAAACGATACATTCTCCATTACGTTTAACGTTTAAAGAGTGTTTAAATTTAATTGCAGAGTCACCTAGTGTTTAATAGCGCTTTTACAGGTCACAGCAGACACGTTTAATTTCCTTTCCATGTTTCTTTCTGAAATTATCTTGTCATTTTTCTGCTTCAAGTTGACAAATCGTTTCCTCTGTTCGGACAAACTTTGGTTTTCGCTTGCCCGATCGAAAATGTTTTAACGGAGCAACAACTACGCTCGATGTGCAAGTAAATCAATGGGTCAACTGAGAACTCGCGTTGATTAAACAGCATATAAAATTCACCTGTTGGTTGGTCAATGTCTATTTAAACGAGTAGAAAGTAAACGTATTACGTATTTAAGCTACACGCAAAGTGAAAATTAGCCGTGTAATTAGGGGAAAATTAGCTCGGCGCAGGACAATTGCAGGGCAAGCGATATCGGTCTGGAGCGATTAAAATGCTAAACATTGACACGAGTCTAAATATGCTCGACGTTAAACCTTCGTTGCACGATTACGGTTGTACGCTAACACGAGAGGAAATTTTCGATGGTGGTGGGGGGATGGTGGAGAGGTTTGGTTTAACGCAATTCACGAGGACTAATTCGAAAACATGGTGCAAGGTGACGCCTGATTGATTAGGGTTTGCACTGACTTGCGCTTCGCATGGAAATCAATGTGCACAATAACTAGTTGTGTCTGTATGCTTTAGCAACTCGTTAGACCGAATGTAGGGTTGAATATTCACGATTAGTTTTCGTGTTTTCGTAACTAAACTTGTACAGTTTGCAAGTTCAAATGCATTTCGAAAGTTTGCGCCGTATATAGAGTGTCTCGCATAACGGTACCGCATTCGGTGTTCTTTGTGTGGTTTGCTCGGGAACACACCGAAATTGAAATTTTAGATACAATTGTGTAATCAGTGTCGTACCATGGTATGTGATTCGTTTAGATATAATTTTGAAGAGTTAGCGAACAGCGATAGTTTATCTTTCACTATTTCTATTTCCTCGATGATGGTCGTTACAGATGTATTTATGAAATTATTTATTTTTCATATTTCAGTTCTGCATTTTATCTGTTAGGTAGTTTCCAGCATAGAATAATGGCAGTAATAGACTTTCGATTTATTTTTCATCCAAATATTGAGAAACACGTAGCAAGTATATGGATTGAATTATCTATAGGTTTGAAAATTTATGTAATCCGTTGAACTTGACCACGTATAACGATCTCGAAGCCTTTGAGAGTAAACTGTTATTCAGCATTTCTTAAGCTTTATTATTTAAAGCTATAGAATTTTTACATGTAAACGTTTGTTTGCAACAAAGCACAGAAAAGCCATTTAAAAAGGCTCATTGAAAACAAGTGCTTTTATATAGTGCTTTGTGCTCCATGAAGGTACTTACCGTTATTAATGATTACAGATTGGTAGACGCACGAGTGCAGTTAAACACAAACGTTCAGTTGCTTTTTTTCCCTCAGGACTTGTATGTATGTATGTTTTTTTCTGAGTCAGCAATTCAAACCTTATTCATTCTCTGCAAAAATCTATACCTTTTCACTCGAGCGCAGTTTTTTCATTTTTTATTTGCCTGCTTCTCACACATACCAATCGAAAAGATTAAAAATGTACTGCGTCAAATATTCGTCAACAGTGATAGAAAGAATATCTGAAATCTTTAATGGAACTACAACAGACAGGCTCCTCTTTGTTTCTTTCTTTCAGAAGAATTGTTGCAATAATAACAATTTAACTAGTAGAACAGTAATTGTTTTAAATTGTTCGAGAGAAAATTATTCACGATCACAAACAAATACCTAATAAAGTGTTTTTAAGAATATATCCTACATAATCAATTTTAACAACACGTACCTGATAACTGAATCTAAAGTGCAATTCAATGTAAATTAAACAATTCTTAATAGAAATTTTCAAGTTTTTATTTTCTGTACTCGAACGTAACTTGTACAAATAATTATCAAAATATTATGAGAATTCTACAAATGAAATTGTACATAATTCAAATTCGTTTATTTCCTTCTTATTGTGAATTGTGAATTTTTAATGTTCAGTTGGCTCGCATACTCGTCAGTTGCTGGTTATTTGTAAAAGTTTGCCTTTTCGCGGTTAAATTGAATTTTCAATTGCACTCAATATCAACGTGCTTGTTCAACGGAGTTAATTCGTGCAACCACACAACGTTTGCACATCCATCGTACTTCACTTGGTACAGGTATACAGTTAAACATCTGTCATGTATCGATAAATCGAGAGGTTTCAAGAACCGTTAATTAAAATGAAGTTGGTGTTAATTGCGAGAAACAAAACGTTCTTTGAAACAATTGCCCTTTTTTCATTCCAAACGGTATTCACTAAATTACGAATAAATAAAATTAAACACTGTAAGCTCGTACCAGACTTATAATACTTTATATAAGTAACGTAATCGCGTTTCACGCTACGTACACGGTTAATAGGTACATACCAGAAACCGCATTGGCTTTGATTGCCTCTAATCTCACCTTGACATCTTGGATTACATCATTGCAATGAGTAATTTTTATCGATGTATTGGTTCGATTAGCATTGAGTTCTTAATGCGACTCTTATACGCATCGGCGTGTCTTTCACTGTCAGCAGTTGACATTGACATAGAATAAGTTTATTAACGCTTTTGTTACCTTGTGCACAGCTTTATGCGCTGTTACTCTTGACAGATCTTTGAAACGCATAATTAACCCTTTAATGACGGATTGGCGTAGTATTTTAACTCTTTGTTTTTTAATATTTGCTTAGTAATACTGCTTGCTGTGACACGTTTTCCTGAGTCCTGTGACACCTTATCTTTTTTTATTAATTTCTCTAGTTTTTGTTCCAAGAGAAATTATATTCATGATAATAATAATAAAAGTGATCATAATTCATAGTATAGATGATACAAAGCCACTAATATAATTAGTATTTTTTCTAAATATATTTATATAAGAACCGCTATTTTAAATTCACATTTTTGCGAATTTATTTGCCTTCCATTTGAAAGATTTCAAGATCACCTTCAATATTCTAAATGAAATTCCTATAATTAAATAATTTTCTCCATTTATCGTGCAACAGATTCAATACTAAGAAAATACATTACCATTTCTGATAATTGTTGGTTAATTAAGCCGTTATTTTCGAAGAAAGTGACTTTATAACCGATTAAATATGAATGATACAAATGAAATTGAAACAATCGAAAAAAATCTTAGTAACGATCGGTACTTTTATTTCAAACGACAGAAATAAATATTCAAACTAAGGCTGTCGATAAAAGTAGATAAAACTTGGATTCTGAATGTCAGAAATTTTATCTGAATAAGAAAACGAAGAATTACATTTTCAAAGGAATTTCCAGGTTGTTCTATTTAAAAACAGGAAAATGAACGCAGATGCGGAGAGACGTTTGCATGTAAATGCGTTCTGCGTTATTAATGAAGCATTTGATGCTTCCTCTCGGTGAATACCTCTTTCAATGAAATTCATTCACGCCTACTTTTCACGGGCCATAACGATTTAGATACGTTAGTAATACAACATTCATGGAGATTAATATTATTATTTCGAACGATACTGGGCATCTAGATGGTTAAATTACGTGTATGCTGAATTTATTGATTTTTTCAAATTAATATCGTATATATGTATTTATATTGTGTCTGATAAAACTACCCTTTTAATTTTCCGATTAATTACGATCGACGTATTTTCATTTCTATTTCATTGACTTGTGAGATGAAATTCATAAAGAAAATAATTGTATACCTAAACGACATTAAAATATATACGAATATTCAGTAGTCTAGATCTAAGAAATTGTCCAGTCCACTGGTCATTGTTAAATACTGTTTATAATGTGTATTACAATGTTTTGATAAAATATGGTCGCTTGTGGTTAGCTAGAAATCGATGCAACATTAAATGAATTAAAGAAAAGCATGTCCTGTATATTCGTATATTTTAAACACTCGCAATTTTCTATGCAAATTCTAACGAGAATCGTGAAATTACCGAAAACGTTGTTAAGAATTGCAAGGTCAATAATTATTCGTCGTAATGCAGATAATTATTGCTATTGTTAAATAAGGTTTGGAGCGAAAAGTAATGATCCAAATTAGATCTAACTCTGTCTCTAACCATTACAATGCCATCAATAATACTAAAATCATCTGGGCATGTGTCATCGAGTT
Organism: Ptiloglossa arizonensis; assembly: GCF_051014685.1. Taxonomy (NCBI): domain Eukaryota; kingdom Metazoa; phylum Arthropoda; class Insecta; order Hymenoptera; family Colletidae; genus Ptiloglossa; species Ptiloglossa arizonensis. Next base: position 12,574,463 of record NC_135054.1, read on the forward strand.
TTTTTATGGCTTCTGTCTTCTAAGTTCAATCGGTAACTATGTCAGGGATTGAATTAGTACAATGCAACTATAATCCACTTCTCTGCAGCGGGGAATAATAATTTCTCTTGGCTTCCCAAGACATAGATATATCAGTTACGTATTACAATTAATACAAGTGTTTATTTTTTGGTAATTAACAAGAGATACCTTCTACTTGTAACTCGTTAATAACGTTGCAACGGTGTAATTTTTGTAAAAGTTACTTTTTCTCTTTTATTAATGTGAAATACAGTATTCTAGATTCAGATTCTCATGGTAAAAATGTACGTAATTGATAACTGATAAAGTTTATCTCTGAATTGAATATATTACGAATTCCTCGAATTATACAATTGAAGTATATGTATGTAATACATTGATGGGTAGCTCTTTTTGTGACAATTAAAAACTGTATCTTGCGTTTGTTTATATTTTCGTTGCTCGTTAAGATTGTTTTAACGAATTTCGGAAAAATTCAAGAATTAATTCATTCAATGTGTAGTCCAGATCTTGCCCCTCTCAAAAGAGTGCCACCTCTTTTAAGCAATGAGGCACTTTCTGCGCAACAGGTGATTCAATGAGGACGTTTACATTTAAAGAACCAGTATGGTATTGTAGATGAGTATAATGGATTTCAGAACGATGGCAACAAATCATAGATACGTCGTCGTGCTTAAGATTACTTTTTATTCTAGCCACAACTTAACGAATTGAAGTTTTGGGGTGCACAATATTTATTGAAGTGCCAACTAACAATCTCATCACGAGTGCAAATTTGAAACAGTACCTCAAAAAGTACAAATTAATTCTACCAGTTACAACAGTCTCATTTCTTCATCCCAAGAATTTCATCTAACTCAATGGTAATATATAAACAGTGAGGAAATTTGAAACAGTATCTCAAAAAATACAAATTAATTCTACCAGCTACAACAGACTCATTCTTTCATCACAAGAATTTTATGGACTCAATGGTAATATATAAACAATGAAGAAATTTGAAACAGTACCTCAAAAAATACAAATTAATTCTACCAGTTACCACAGACTCATTCTTTCATCACAAGAATTTCATCTAATTCAATGGTAATGTATAAACAGTGAGGAAATCATTCTGTTTCGACGTTTTCATTCGAAAGCTACTCCAATGCAACCGAATTATTCTGTCTCGCTCAATCTCGAAATGACTGCCGTCGATCTTCGTCATTGTCTTCGGTTAATAGCGAGCAACGTTTGCGGTGCTAGGATAGATAGTGGAACTTTAACTGAAGTGGGGATGTAAACACAACTGTGCTTTCTCGTGGACAAACGGTACGTGTCTGGGTCTTAACCCGAGGTACGAAACATTGATTCCAAGGACAAATACACTACCATCCCTCCTTAACACTAGAACCATCACAGAGGTCAATTTGACCTGTTTCGAAACTCTTCTTAAAATTATTAACGGTGTCTTTACATACAATACTCGTGGACAATTATCGAAATAGACGACTAATGGTGCTCGTAAATTAATTTACCCTTTCTCCGTCTAACTTCTAAAATAATGTATTATAATATTGTATTATACACGTGATCTGAGACAAATAGGAATACGTTCATTATCGACAGTTCTAGCGTTAAAAAGCTTCACGTGGTCCAGAGTATATTTTATCACGAAGTGATAAATTAAAGTGTGTTTGTTGGAGCTTAAAAGACCTAAAACGTTCATTTACAATTTTACCGAAATATTCCGATCGAATAATACGTAACTCACATCCGTATAAAATAGTCGAGACGATCACGTGTAAGATCCACGATTGAATGTTTCTTTAAGGCGCGAGCGAAGTGTTACAATGTTTTCAAGAACGCGTGCACCTCAACGTGAGATCACTTTCGCGAGTTATAATTATTTCCAACGACGGTTGAAGCAACGATCGAACGAAAACGAGCTTTCGTGTAATTAAACACCAAAAGACACACCATAGCGTGTACATTCGTTTCCACGATCGCGCAGATCGCATGAAAATCATCGTCCCGGTCAAGTACGAAGAATGCAATACGCGATTACAACGAAAGATACGTTTTGCTTTACGTGCTATCTGCACTCGTGGTTGCATACATACGTGCAGGCCCGCGATGCGAACGAACATAACGCGGCGTCTTCGGCTTATGCTTCCTCATTGTGAGTTGCACGCGTAAGGACATGCCTGCGTTGCCTCGCAAATAAACGGATAAACATCATCGTCGTTACGCAGCGGCATCTTTTCAACGCTTTTGGCAGTGTATCCAACTACCATTCAGCGTACGCGATGAAAGAACGCCACGGCGGAGATCTTTCGCTCCGATTTCAAGAGGCAAATTGAAAATCGTCGTAGGAATGTCTCGCGGATTCGACGTGATTTATCGATTATTTCCCTCGCGAAGCGAACAAGATTGATTCTCAGCTTTCTCGTAGAACGGCATCGAAACACTGCAACCAATTTACATTGGTTCATGGAATCACGTTTGCTCGAAGATTAGGTTGCAAATTGCTACGATCTCTTGCCGAGCGCTTGGGATACTTCGAATCATTCGTGTAGAATAGATGAGAAAGTTCGTCCAATAAATATATTTCATCGATCAATTTTCTTGTACGTTAATCGAACATCGATGATAATTAGGAACAATGCGTAGAAATTCTTCTTGGGATCAATAACAAATTATATATACCATCATTTTTTGTGATTTGAAATGTCCAGTCTACTTGAAGAAATGTAGTATATGGAAACGATGATCAATTTTATTTGTTATACTAGTAAACGTGTACCGATAACAATAATAATAATTTTCTCGACATTTCAGCCGAAAGAAACTGACTCTGTTAGAGTAAATAAAAATATATATGAAAATTAGAAAATACAAAAATGAATTTACTTATTTGTAGGACTGGGCCAATATTTGCATAATACTAATTGGTGAGATTGTATCAATAATTTCTTGATAGTTATGGCAACAAAATTCGAAGTATTTCTTTACACTTAACCTTCATAAAAATATGTACATTGACAAATAATCCAAATTACACCTAACGTATTTAAATTGCAATCTATTTTAACAATGAGATGTACTAACCGATATTTTGTCTGTTAGTACAGAAATTGTATATTTTGATCTCCATCTTATATATACATTCGCTCGCGAAAATATTTGAATAAAATTTTATCGTTGCAATAAATTACACAGTTAGTGTGCTTGTACACGTACTTCGTTTTAACAAGCATTTGTTTATACAATTTCAAAAATATTTGAAAAGATCGAATAGATGACGCAAGAACAATTACAATCGTTTGCTATTCTTGTGTTCTTTACGAATAGACTTCAACGGCAAATATTTACATTATACGTTACCTGTTTAATTTGTTTGTGTAATATGATGGTCTCTAAATATATTTAAGAAGCGAGCGACGAAAGAGCATAACATAGTAAATTTTCGTTTACGATCACCAGATTTTATTCGTGCTGTGATCATCGCTATCGCCACCAACTGAAGGGATCCATATTATATTGGAACCAATGAAGTGTAAAATAGGACACGACCCGCGTTGCAGTGGCTACCTTTGTAAAAAATGAAATTTAAAAATGATTCTTTTCATTCTTGTGGAAATATTTTTAACATATTAATAACACGTTTTTTACGAAAATAGCAAGACCAAACACCAACGTGATTTAAATAGCTTTCGGTTGCTTCAACACTAATAATCTTTATATTTCTTCACAATCGTTTTGCAATGCTATAATTTTTCGTGGAGCGATTCAAGAGTTAAGTTTCATTTAATCCACGATTTCAAAACAGACAGAATAGACGAGAAAATCTATCTGCATCTCGCTCACTCTTATTTTCTCAAATTTGCTCTTCTTTCTTCCATAATTTGTTCGCAATTTTTTTTTTCACGCGTTGTCCTTTTACTTGACTACCAACTGCTGCTGTTAGCAAAATATAAAGGCAATAGAATAGCTCACGTTGTACACGCTATAAAGTTTTGACCAATTTCGAGTGGCTATCATATAACCAGAATTTACTGTACCATTATACAGTAATTCCTTGATAAAACGCACGCTCTTGGGTTTACATGGAGCTTCTTAAGGAGAAATGGTAGCAAATTTGTTCCTGGAATCGACATTTTGTATCTCGGGCTGAGATCCAGCCACATGCGAACCATGCGTCCACGAGAGTAAATGAGATATACCATGAGTGAGTGCAACAGCGAGCGCAGCTCGTAATGCAGATATTCGATCGCCAAACTCTAAAACAATGCTGCACTCGTATCGGTGCAGCGACACTAATGGAAAGAATTTTTTATATTTCATGAACGCATATCTTCAAGCATCTGCAGTTGTCGATGTTGCTACTATTAATGGAAATGTTTAACGAATGTAAATTAATATTTTTAGATCAAACAGTCACCATTTGGTGTATAGAAAATACCAAACTCATTCTGTTACAAAGTAAGAGTAGAAAGTATAAATAATATTACGTGGTGGTTAAGTCCAAGAACTTACAAAAATTAAAAAACTGACTTATACAAATAAAAAATATGAAAATTTGGTTACATTTATTGTTCGAATGGTTTTTTCTTGCCATAATTGCATAACTTGCTATATAATAAGAGGTATAGATTGTTCGTATAATAGTATATAAGATTGTACAATCTGTCGTACGACATGGGGGTGTTAAATGACAGTATGGCACTGCTATACCTACAAATATCGTTACCATTTATCAGAGAATAAATCATCTGTAACTCCTATAACGTATTTCCACAAACATTCGTAAACTGTTTTAATAGCTTCCATAGTTTTCATACCCTTCGTACACTCATAAAACTTCCATATCTAACATATTCTTCATTGACAGCTTGTTTATACGTCCTGTTTATTGTACTCATTTCTGCGTGCAAAATAAAGCTAATATAATATTTTGAATATTATGGAGCTAATGTTGATAGCAATTACTAGGAAAAGATAGCATCGATTAATTTTGCACGAAACATGAAACTGGTTGGATATGGAATGGTGTTACGTAATGTATTGAGAAAAAGAGAAAATAAATTTTAGTGAATCGAGATGAATTGTGAAAATGTATCGAGACAATATAATGTTATTGTATTCCCTTTAATTGACTTGAACAATTGTGTCATTTTTACGTTTCATTTATCTCCATTCTCTTTTATTCGTTGTCTTAATTGTACATTGAATATTTTATGTAATATTTATTCACGAAATTACTCATTTTGCACAATATCGCACAAATATTACAATTATCAATAATATATCACTTTTTAACATCGAAGATATAACATCTCAATATCAAGAATTATATATTTTTTAACTCACTTCCAAATAATAAATATATTATTTTATAGGTTACACTCGGAAATAAAATGATAATAAATCATCAATGAAAAGAAATATCTTCAGCAAAAATAAAATGTTTTAGACGAAAAGCACAGGTATTATTATTTTTTTTTTTTTTTTAATTGAGGACTCAATATCGTATCAAATGTAGATAGTGGTTATAAACCACATGACATGCGCGGATCAGTTTTCATGATTTAATATTACAGGAGTTCCTAGAATAGATTAGAAATCCTCTTGATTTCATTGAGCTTGGTAATTGATCATTTTGGTAAATAATCAAAGGTTTTGGGCAATCAAGAACAATGTGCTTAAACTTTTACCGAAAAATATTAAGTAGCGCATACGTTTAATATGACCCAGTTTGGTAATTGCTGTTTAGATTCTTCATTGGCTTTCCTCGATTATATTGTTTCGAAACGTGTTTATTATTACATAGAATTCTAACAAATACATCGTTACAGGGTACAAGTTCTCTCAATTTCGGTTGCAAAAACATTAACACGTTGATACGGAGCGTAAAAGAATTTTTGTTAAACGATGAAAGGCTGCTCTAACTGAACGCGGTATCTGTATGTACAGAAAGTAAACTGAATGCTAACATGTTACCATATATGTATGTATGACGAAGCGAAGACAGTGATGCCTATGCGTGTGAATTCATTCGTTCGCGAGATAGGTTTACAACAGAACCTGTGTATCTGATCGAAAGTTCTACTTAGGCCTGTTTCAGACGGGCTCGCATGAGCGACTGCAACTCACAAGTTGCGTGCAACTCGCAGGGAAGAGTTTACATTGATATATGGGATTGCTTTCACACAAGTGTGAGAGACTTCGATCACAGCTACGCTTCCTGACGAGTTGATTCACCACACTGGTGAGAAAAGTATTATTCAATTGACAATTAAAATTTAATTCGTCACTGGTTAATTTCAATCGACAATTAAATTTTCTAATTGCGAAAATCAATTTCTTGCAGCAATTACATTCGATCGATTGTCAATTGCAACTCCTTTGTTGCGAGAATTAATTTATTCCTAGCAAATAAATTCTTACTTATTGTAAGAATAATAAAATCGAAGTAATATTTTTCTATTCTCCTATTTCGGTTCTTCAGACTCTTGTAATATCGAATGTCTTATTAGTAACTTATAGAATAGTAAAGAACATAAGTAAATAATTTCAATGACAATAAAAATAAATTCCTCTTTCGAAGTATTTTCTATCGCGCAAAGACTAAGAATGCATTTAATGATGTAAATATGGAGTCAGGTCTAACTATTAAAGTAATGTTTAGTAATATACATATATAGTTCCCAAAGTTATACAATTTTTATGCTTTCTTTGTTAATAAGAAAAAGAATAGACCGGTTTGAACAAACAACTTTCACGAAAGCACTTTATACAGAGGTGTTACTGAAACGAATTAAGTTTAATACCAAGGAAGCTTTATTCTAGAGTGGGTTGCATATACATAGCATCAATGTAAGCTTATGTTTCCTGAAAATCTGGTCGCACATACGAGCACAAAGTCCGTCCATTCGTAGGTAACTTATTCATATTGTAATTTATACTGCATGTAAATTACGCCATAATTTCGTTCATTTGTTATTCTACAAAAATTTGAATAGCTTCGAACGAGAAGAATAAATCGTTGATCAAAGATATTTTATTCGCGTGTTGATTCAATAACGTAAATTACGTTTTCCTTCTCATTTTACAATACAGGGACTTTCTAATACAAACCTATACAATAATAAACATTAGCATAAGACAGAACACTTAAAGAGAAAAGTAATTTGAATCCAACAAACGGGCCACTCCAAACAATATTCTATCCCAAATATTTTATTTTCTTATAAAAAATTAGTATCATTTTCGTACCGGTCGTAAATCTTTATTAACAATTCAGTGTTCCGTTTTGTTCTTGCCAGTAAATTTTATATTTTTCGCCTAATTGTGCTCTAAAAATATCAAAAGACACGTCGATCGATAAAATGCATATTCGTGTCGTAACGCTGTATGAATTTCAGAGTGGTTCTACACCAGTGATACACAACCTTTATCGTTGGTGGCTGAAATAATATAGAATAACGTTTTCCGGGTGTCTTCGGATAAAGTCGAGAATAAAATAATATATTTCGATTTAATACAATACAATATAATATTTATTTTAATACATTAAGATATTAATACATTCAAAGGTTTATTAAAATACATTCATTTCAATTGCCTTTTGAGATTGAAGAAGTAACTGCTGAAGAAGAGATGTACAATTTGAGCTACACATACCTCATTAAAAAGACGTTGTTTTCGTTGCGATCCTATTTTTATTATTCTCGTTTTCAAGAATTTTAATCGGTCAAGAACACTTCTTCACCAGCTAAGACCTCTGTATTTTATATCCCCTTTTATGTTATTGTCGTATACATCGAAATTATTCCATAACATACACGAATACAAGATCGATAAGAATCTAATTCAATTTTTATCGGTCTTCTCATTGCCAATGAGATTCATTTGTATTGCCAGCTATCGATATTTTTTTGTTTCCCTGAGAGAGACTGGTCGCTTAGTAGACAAGGGCCGCGTTACTGCCGATTTTGTGCTTTCTCTCTTTAAAACTAACAACGGCTGAAGCAAATGCCGAGTGACCTAGGAGTAAACAAGAGACGAAGTCGAGTTACCAGCGGCAGAAGCATAGTGGGTTTACACTTCAATGGCCCTGACCGGCCAAAATTCTTGAAAACGAGAATATTCTTTGTTGTGCACCACTTGCAATTACTTCTTCAATACCAGCTGCTTCGAAAGCACCTACATATTTTGCTGAAATAGAGTAAATTTTGCACAAATGTTCTGGAGGTACGTTTACATGTACATTTGTATATAAAATTAAATGGAAGAAGGGTATAACACACGCAGTTTAAGAATTCTTAATATTCAAGCGTGTATTGTTAATTACACGCGAATTCAATGGCACGTTCATCAGTGTAAATATTTTCTAAAATCGTTCTTTAATTTTACGAAATTTTCATTTCGTCGATACAAGATATTATGAAAATACATGGTTGTGAATCTATAATGAATCGTTAGTCTAAATGGAAGTTAATAAATACTGTAAACAAAATTTTGATGCATTGTAGAGAACTTTATTTTTATATATTGAAACAGTATAATGTAAAAACAATACGGTTCTCTGATTATAGTAAGACCTTCATGTAGTAGGGTAGTGCGTTTTAAATCATTTTTATTTGTTTTCACATAAACTATACAAAAATATAAAGCTTTACCTATATCCCATTCTATTGAAAAAAACGATAAGTGGTATTTTTCAGTCCCTTTGGAATGTCTAATTGTGATATCTCGTATTAATTTTTCGTAACGTTACACGTACGTGAAATTTATTATTACATACCAATTTGCATGTAAAGTACGAATATCTGCAAAGTTATTAAATAAGATTATATCGTTTAAAGTTAAAAGTGTGTTTCTATACTCGTTCTCGACATTAAAATATTTTCTTAATACAAATACACAAATAATCAGCTGAATAATCACCTCTTTCCTCAAAAGTTAATATAAATATCGCACCTACAGTTTTCATAAGTACGAAAAATAATAAATTTATTATCTCGTAACAATTTCATCAAAAAATCTATGCATCTCACTACTGACTCTATCTTTCTAAAATCTGCAAAATCTACATAAAAAATGTTACAGACAAAAGTGGCTAATGTATAATCCTGACTGTCACCGATTTTACACCCAAACGATTCTAAAATACACGATTTACACATTGTCGCGCAAAACGGGAACACTAATACATAGGGTCTAATTGAATGCAATAATTTTATCTGGAATATTGTCTTGTAATTTATATGGAGCACGTAAAAGTTACATAAACATGTAAAGTTGCGCGGAAAGAGGCATGCCGTGCCGCACCGTGCCAATTTGCATGGAAATTACAAATAGGTTGCTTCCTTCTTTTACGTGTAGTCGACTGATAAGTTTGCGCAGGTGTAAAACTAGCCAGGAACTATCCAGCGTGGCCGTAGTAAGCAGCTTCGATTTTTGCTTTCACGCAAACAAACAGGAGAGCCAACCATTTACATAGTAAAGCTTGTACAGGTACGAAAATATAAGACTCGTAGCTCACTTCGCCCGATAAAGGAGTCGATGGTGTTTTCAAGCCACCACGTGTTCCCGATATGGTTAATTTACTGCAACAGCTTTTTTACCGACTGGTTCGTCAACGTGCTCTTAAATTTTCCACCATCAACGGTTTCACGCGAATGAAACATCTACGGAGATCAGACTCGATAAATAAAAGACCGTTATTAATTTTGAACGTATCGTAGCCTTGCAGCGTAACGTGGTTCAAAACGTATCGAGTTTACCGGAGAAGAAAGAGAACTATTTAAATTTGAAAGAGAACTGTATTCAAATTTCACGCAACAGTGTTTTATGTATGCTGCGTAGGTAGTTTAAAGATGTTCATTTTACGTTCGTAATTCCTCCCTTCGATTTCCATTTTATTTGTCCGATATAATTTATTACATTTAACGCAATCAATCCGCAAAGAAATCAATGATTTATCAAAGGCAACGATATCCTTAAATTACGTAGGTACAGGAATAATTTCATACAACATTCGTAACGTTATTCCCTGTTTTGAAAAGTAATTGTCTCGATACGTGTACGGTACAAAACACAAAGACACCAAAGAAACATATTTCAGAGAGAAATATATTTCAAGCTGCAAGGTAACTGCGAACAGATACCTTCGCGAGATCCGTTCCAGTTACTAAACGTCAACGTATAACTCTAATAGAGACCTTCTTTTCATAAAAAAAAAAATATAGTGTCCGCTTTGACACTTCTACGCTCATTCTCTTGACTGTTGCAATTCGAATTCTTCTTTGTAAAGAAACGTGATCACTTTGTTGCCCTTCAACGGTGCACACGCCGCGATAAATTTGTAATTACGAGCAGTGATATTATAACGCTTAACGTACACTGTAGAAACAGTTAACGAAGTATGAAAGGGAAACGAGAGAACAGAAATAACGACGTATGACTGTCGTTCAATGGGTATCGATCTCTATTGGAGAGTCGCAGTAGGAGTGCTGGTATCATTTTTCAGTTGAATTTTCGATAAAATGTGATTTAGTGGTCACCATAGATTCTAAAAGTTCGCGAAACCATTATGTATAGCAGCGAAGGAAAATAATGACGCTATTACATCGGTGTACCATGATTAATTGAAAATAGTATATCGTAGCCAGATGTCTATAACGAAAGACTATATCCGTGTTTCAACGCGCGTTGTCATTTTAAAGTGAATAGTTATACACGTGCGGCAAGTTTAACGTAGAAACGTGGTGTTGCAAAATCGATCATTGCGTGTATTAAAAAAATTAAAACGTGCTTTGGAGAACTATTCAGAGCAAACGCAAAGAGCAGAAAGCAGGTACTCCAAGTCGAAAGACCAAAAGAAATATAATACCACGAAACTAATTGCTCGCTGTTAAAAAAAATTTAATTTCTTTAATTCTCTTAAAATGGAAGACTGAATAATATTGTTCCTTTCTAATTTATTATATATATATACAAAGTGAAAATTCTTTTACGCGAACGCTTTGGTCCTCCAATTAGTTCACACAACGAAGATTCCACTGTTTTATTCTGTATATCGAACAATAAGAATCTTACATCCAAAGTAGGGAAACTTTTGTGCATTTTAACAAATATAAAACATCATTCCCAGTGTACACGCGTAACATCGACGCAACGAGTCTCTCGCGGGATAACTATTGCAGAAATCAACGTTTAAAAAGAGCCTGGTACTGTACCAGAATTCAAATTGCGATTGGGTGTACAATCGAGGAATGTAAAAGTCAGATAACGAAACAATCCTGCTCGTTTCCAAGGTCGTTTGGATGCATCGGTGTCACTCGACCTATTCACTTCGAATAGGGAATCTGTTTGCTCGGTATGTGCTAACGCGAGCTTTCAGTCGACACATCGAACGATATCGAAATACCAAAGAAGGTACACCGGAAGTGGTACTGGCTACAATAGCGTACGTGCTCGCCTTCCTGGCTGAAAGCTGCCAAGACGTTCAAGAATGACAGACATTACCCTCTCTGCATTCCGTTTCAGTTTGATTTATAAGATCGAGCTCATAACACGTATAATTTACGTTCAATTGTTGTGCATCGAACCGTGAAAGAGGTTCGAGATTCTCGCATAATATTTCGCAAGTTTCGAAGCTACAAAAATGCGATTTCTTCTTTAATGGTCAATGATCTCTGCTCTCGAATCATGTATCGCTTCAACAAGAGCCTCAGGGTAGAGATTTTGAAAATCGTGAAAATTTTTATGTGTAGGGTCTAGAACGAGTTACAAACGACAGAATATTTGTCAGTAAAATATTGTTTACCGGTAAAACGACCTTCATGAATCGTGGACAGGTAAATTTAAGAAGTATGCACTGTTGGAGTGACAACAATCCTTGATGGTTACGAGAAATTGATAAACAATGATTCTGGAGTATCAATATTTGGTGTAGAATTCTTGATAATCAAATAATTAAATCGTACAAGAGAAATGAAAATATTTTATGTTAAAAGGTATTACTTAATTATTTGATCATTTCCATGAAACGATTTTTGTAAACTTTTTGATAAATTCTAATTGTTGATCCCTTAAAGTTATCGGTTTTTGTTTATATATATTTGTAGATCATTTTTGTACCTAATGTATTATATTTACCGATATTTCAAGCTAAAGAATTATACGATACTGTACAATGAATTATTATTATTGTTTAAATAGAAATTTGGTTCACTTACAAATATCTGAACAAATTTCGAATTGAAACTTTAGAATTTCGCTCGTAACAAAACAGTTTGCAACACAAAATATTGGAAAACGATTCGTGCAAGAGAATATATGTTTGCAGTTATTTTCTTTTCGAATACGCTTGCTGTAAATGTTCAAATGGTTTTGTACACAAATTTTCTTAACCATCCACGATTGTAAAATAGTTTACTTATTGCACGTTAGTAATAATTTCACGCAATATTTTTACTTTTCGCGAGACTCGATTAAGTTGAATAATTTTTCTACGTCTGAAGGTTTAGTATATATTTATTTTTATATTTTTTATCGCACACCAATGTATTTTTGTAACACCGAAAAGTGCAATATATGTATACTTTATAAAGAATAAATAAGCAAACGAAGTAAATTATTTTCAAATTATCATTTTTCGAATTTCGTAATTTCGCAATATTACGCGTAATCCCGGGATTCGAATCAGAAACATATTTTGGTAATCGGAAACGTGTAACGACTATAAATTGCAGCTGACGCCAAAGTCAATTACAATTTGCAATAAATTTTATTAATCTCGTACTTATTCACTCCTACTGTGTCCTGCTTATGAAACGAAGGGATTTGGATTACAGGTATAATTCTTTTTTATTTTAATTAAAATTAAAGTTCCGAATTTTTGCACAATGCAATACATGTTATCCGGTTGCAGTTATACAACTTTGAAATATAATATGTTTTACTCTCTCACAATGGACAAAGTACGCAATTCGGAGTTAATACTAACTTCCGTGTATAATTCATAATATAGTGATAAAAAAAAAATTATATCGAATTACAAACTACTGTTACAACAATACCAAAAAGCGACTGATAGATAAAATACATACAACTGCAAAGTGTTGATAATATAAAATTCGGTTTCCAATTTGTCTCGTTTCAAGCTCTTTCATAATCGATTATTTATTCGCAACCCAAATTTGAAATCATTTAAATCGGTAAAAAACGAAATTAAAAGTACTTTACCGACATGGCAGTCATATTATTCTTATTAATTGCGAGTAAATCCTTTTCGTTTCATAATTTTTCGCACACTGTACCTCGGTTACTCCGAATTAACCAGAGTGAAACGTGAGAGGTATGGAAATGTGCACGAGAAAACGTCCAAATATTTTTCATAATGCATCCAGAATATACGGTTGAAACTTTTACATGAATAACATCGCGAAAATCAAGCGGAATATGCAATTTTTGTTTTCATCGTAAGAAACGAAGAGTAAAGATTTCATACCGTGTTTTCCATAGTATCATTGGTTGTACATACATTTTGCACTTCTGCCAACAAGATTTCAAATTTCGACTGTCTGCAGATCCCCAGGATTCTCGTCGTTTTCTTTCAACCCCTCGAATCCATCGATTTCGCGTTTGCTCTAATTCTGGGTTGCGTAGTTTTTCGCTTCCACGCAGCTCGTCGGAGTTCAAGCTCTACCAAAGGAGTATGCTTGGGTGGACCTCATTTTTTGATCATCAAATCCTTTCCATACGATCCCTTAGATTCGTTCCACATAACAAGAAAATGATTTCTGCAAAAACAAGAGTCGACAGGACAACAAGAAATGGTGGGACAAATTGCTCAAAGATTTGAAATTTGAATAATACTGTCCTTTTAATTTCTCTTTTAATTTCAAAGATAAATTTATCCTATCATGTGCAACGAAACTATTATTTAACGAATAGGTACTGTGTATTAGTTGCTTGATAATAATGTTCACTTGTGAGTTTAAACAATTTATACGAAACCTTTTCATTTTATTTGACTAAATAAGAAACCTTTGTTTCCGTCGATACGAACAAATTTTCCGAATTATTTAACATTTATTTAGATTTAATACACATTTGTTTCATTTCTCTCGTTAATGCAGATGATAGTTACGAAACAGCTTTCAAATTGTGAATAACATAGAAATTGTAATTGATACTACGAAACGAGAAGTTAAATTAAGGAAAATTATGTAAAAGTTGTTTAACCAACAGTGACGGGAAAAAGCAGCATTGTCCAAACGTAAATAAGCGGATGCAAACCGAAAATTTCTATTAAAAATATTTTGTCGCGGTACCTTCGTCCATTATTTTTCTTTCCACAATTTTTCTATATAAATTCTACTTTAATAGTTTACAACTATTATTTGTGCCGATAGTTATTTATCGTTAATAACAATAAACGATACAGAGTACAAGAACGCTTAAATCTTCAATTAAAATTAATTTTCATCCTATCAACCGTCAAAGATTTTCTCGTAATGATACAATATTATAATAAACATCTTAGCTGCAAATAACACGTTTGCGACGACCAACGTTAATTTAGTGTTTATTGATGAACTTGCAGGAATTAATTCGTCGCCAAATACTATCGACGTAACGTTAAAAAAAATTCCGAACAACTTTACCATGAGTAACTAAGGTTCAGTAATACACTAGAGTGTACCGAAGCTTTTCATTCCGGGCGAATTCAACGTCCATGATCAGATAGCCAGCATGCCTGTGGTGTTCTTCTCCGCGCATATCCTGCTTAGGAATTCAAATAAACTCCATATTCCTTTGAAGAACGCGGAAAGTCACGTATCGCTCCGTGTTACGACCGGAAATAGAAATTCCGGTGCCAGAAATTTTACGCAGCGAGGATTTGTATTCCGGTGGCTGGTTGCAACTCAACGGGACAACGCAGAAAACGAATTTCAAGTTGTTCATGCTTATCGAAGGTGATGCTCCGTTAGACAGCTCGGTGATGCACTTGTGGCTCTTTAATGTTAGGGTAGGGCTTCCATGATCTAATTCCTATTTATTTATAGTAAATTCTTCCAAATACACATGGACATTTTACTTACAACTTTTCCAACAAATTATTCTTTGCAAAAAATAATACGAATAATTGTCCATAATTTTTATTTAAATATTAGTATTCACTGACCTGTACTTTTTATCCATTGTGAAGTGTTGATATTTTTACAATTTATTCGTATCTTTATCTCTATTGTTTGTAATTAAATCGGATTAACGATAATCGCACGGATAGTTGCAAAAAATAATACGAATAATTGTCCATAATTTTGATTTAAATATTAGTATTCACTGATCTGTAATGTTTCATCCATTGTGAATTGTATATCGATATTTTTACAATTTATTCGTATCTTTATCTCCATTATTTGTAGTTAAATCGGATTAACGATAATCGAACAAAATAAAAAAACGATGGAGTAAATGTAATTGCACAAATATAGCCATTCAATTAAAATCTCGTCGAGAAATTTTTCATTGAATCGTTGATTGGCCACTCCGGAACATGTACAAACGCGTGTTTACAATCCTGAGCAAGCAAATTAAAATCACTGGTCGTGTTGTTAGATCAGCAACGGCATGAACGTACTTTATCGTGTACCACGACGGCGACACATTAATTGCTTTTAACGGGCCAATTAACTGCATGAAGCGTCGGACCTGATTGACTTTCATCGATTCTGAATTAAGCGCCTTAACTGCTTTCGCTAAAATTCGCCCGTAATGAAATTGCGAAAGTTTGCAATGCGCTCGATGAGTTTCAGTACCCAATTTCGAATCTGCGTCGCCCCGCAGATAAAACTCTCTTGCGATGATAAGCTTCCAAAAATTGTAAGAAATACACGGAAAAATAATGCGAAGAAATTGAAAAGAAAAGCCAAAAATGCATCTGCTGCAATCATCGTTCGATCACGATTTATCTCTTTGTAAGTTTTGATCGATCATATTTTTTATTATACTCGATCAGGTGTGTTTGTACACTTGTTCACTCACTTACGTACATAAACAAAATCCTGTAAACTGTCACTTGAATGTCAGACAGAAAAATAATGCGAGGATACATGTTGTGGAAAGAAAAGCCAAAAATGCATCTGTTGCATTTACTGTTCCATCAAGATTCACCTCTTTGCAAGTTTTGATCGATCATATTTTTTATTATACTCGATCAGGTGTGTTTGTATCCTTGTTCACTCACTTACGTACATAAACAAAAATCTGTAAACTGTCACTTGAATGTCATACGGAAAAATCATGCGAAGATATATGTTGTGGAAAGAAAAGCCAAAAATGCATCTGCTGCATTTACTGTTCCATCAAGATTCACCTCTTTGCAAGTTTTGATCGATCATATTTTTTATTATACTCGATCAGGTGTGTTTGTATCCTTGTTCACTCACTTACGTACATAAACAAAAATCTGTAAACTGTCACTTGAATGTCATACGGAAAAATCATGCGAAGATATATGTTGTGGAAAGAAAAGCCAAAAATGCATCTGCTGCATTTACTGTTCGATCACGATTTATTTCTTTGCAAGTTTTGATCGATCACATTCTTTATTATACTCGATCAGGTGTGTTTGTACACTTGTTCACTCACTTACGTATATAAACAAAAACCTGTAAACTGTCACTTGAATGTCATCGGAGCTTTGATTCCCAATTGAATTACGTTATTTCCGAGCTAACAGTGAAGCACTCGTACACTCAACGTGGTAACGCTTGATGCCGTTTCCTCGTTCGAAAGTTTCGCACTTAAGAAGGTATAGACGCAAACTCTCAGACACAAACTTTTCGTGCGAATTAGGAAGTTAGCATCTAGTGCTCCTCTTATCTCCGAGGATGATTACATTTTCGGTAAATCGATGTGTCGCACGATAGGGGTGGTGTTGAGATTCGAAAAGTTTATCAAAACGAAATATTAATCGTTGGAATTATCGTAGATCTTTTGTCCACTTTTTTTTTTATCTATAATGAAACAGGAGACATGGGCAACCTCAACTGTGTGACACACTCTGTATAAATGTAAGAATTTATCACTAAAGTGTTGTCTTCTTCTGTACATATTATGGAATATTATAGATACTAATGAAAATAAAATAATGAAAGTATCTAACTAGTGCGAATAGTAATTAATAATAATCAGTGGTAACGTGACTGAATTCGGAATGTATTAATTCCAAACCGTGAAATAAAAAATGAGAAATGCTTGCAAGTGTCTCATAGCAACGTCAAATACTAAAATCCTTAAACGTGGTTTTAATTTCGCGTTTTCCTGTCAAATATATTACGTGCGTTAGACACACCAGGATTCACCAGAACCGTATATTGGGTTATAAACGCTTAGCACAACATGGAAGAATAGAGACAGCATTTAATCTTGCCTAGTGTTCTTTATTGCGTTACACACATTCGAGAATCTAAATTTATTTTTGTCCAACGACTGAAAATACGAGGAAATGAAAGATATAGATCAAAACTGAAAACAATATTCTGAGAATTGCACGATAAAATTGTTGATGAAAACATCACAAGACTTATGTTAAACAGGTTTAGCTTATTTTGTGTTGCATACATCTGCGTTAAAATAGTAAGTCAAAAACATTAAAAGATATTGAATTCAGTTACATTCACAATTATCGGTACGTATCTGCAAAGTTTGTATACCATTATACAGAAACTCTTGTTGAACTTTTTGTACAATTTAATGACAAGGTACAACAATTTTATAAAATGCAACTTATTTGGTAAATTTACACGCGCGTATTGTAAAAATAAAATTAAACGTGTTCCTCTATCGTAATTTCTGGCAGAGTTAACAATTTTTCGTTAATCGTGGATAAAGTTCCTTCAAGATCGATAGGGGATTGAATGTGTTACTAAATTAGAATATAACGCGTGAAAACTGCGCAATATCACCTTTTCTTATAAGATGAAGGAGCACAAACGGTCGTAGCTTCGAAAAAGTGCGGCGTGCCGTGTTGCATATTCTGATGCAGAAGAGCGCAACCCCGAATAACCGCATTCCAAGGCGATCTGTGCAGTTGCATTCCTTGCGTTGGAGCATTGTCGATGATACTTCGTACGGCACTCGTGTTGTTCCGGCAACAGAATTTACTATTATACAAGTAACAAGACGGAGCATTTATCCCGTTAAAGCGTTTCCTTTTGTACTCATAAGTCACTCTTTGTTAGCTTGAGCTTGTTCAAAATGAATTACGAACGCCCATAAAAATAACTGATTGCAATTTTAACGAAGGTTTCGTTGTCGCGTGTTGTACACTAAGTTATTCTTCATTATTAGTTCCCGCGATACAAAATAACTCACTGGCATGCTATTCTATGAAATTGTTTCCATTCGATTTCTATATTTGTGCATAATTTGAGTTCCGATTACTCGACAACTTTATAAAATTATTTAATTCTTCGTTCGATACTATATGAAATAGTTCCTTTATGATTGATTCATCGTAATGTGAAAGTAAAAATTTGATCATCTAAGTTAAAAAAATATACTTTAAAAATATAATAAATAGGCTACTTGAACAAAACTTTACGATCCAATAAATTTTTAATTATCTATTCACATATCGTCCGTACATTATTATTCGTTTAATTATTATTTTTAAATATTCTTATCATCATTATTATTACTGTACTTTCTCTATTAAGTATGCGTGGAAGTATGGAGTATATAAACAAATAAAAGTAAAACTATTGTACGTCAAATGGATAAGAGGTGAAGTGTAACTTAAAATGTTATTAAAATCAAATTTCAATTACTATATGCTCTGTCTATGCATAATTGCATCCAGTAATTGCAGACGATATTTTTATTAATTTTTTACCCGTGTTTGTAAAAGAAAGATCATGTTCAGATTATTATATCCAGCAATCGTTCTTTCTGAGTCACTGTCATAGACAAAGATTCTACGTGTTATCGTTAAATTTAACAATGTAACAATTTAGGAAGGTAATGTCACAGTGAAGTAGAATCATTATAAGATACTTATGCTTAAGTGCTCTTCCAGCCAGAAATTTAATTCGAGTCCCTCGGTATAGTGAAGCTTTTATGGAACATTCTAATTCACGTGCCTATTTTCATTCAAGTTTCGATTAAATTGCAGCAGAAAACGAATATAACTAAAATTTCTGTCCCGAATGCAACACAAACAGTGCATTCTTATTTAGTAATTTAAAGCTTAGGAATTAATCAGAGATAACGTTTGTTATCTCTAGGAATTAATTGGAGATAACTCTAATCGATCATAAGTAACTTTTCAATAAAATGTTAAAGATATACGAGTTTACAATCATTTTCTAACAAAAATAAATCACTTCGATAGATCACGATACTATGATTCTCAGTGTCAATGAACTACTGCACGAAGTTTCGAATAATAATCGATTCGTTGTCACGTGGATGCCAAGCTGTTATTAAAGCAGAGAGATTATCGATATTATGCTAACGTAATACGAATAGCACGGGACTACTCTACAGACGTAATCCGCTTTACGACGATCTGTTTTACGATGATCTGTACTTATATATTTTCAGCGTGAAATCGACCGACCTACATGTTATAAACGCATGAAAATGAAAAAGGAAAATATGATAATAAGAGTCGTTACACACTGTTGACCGGGTTTATGAAAATATACGAACAATTACGCACGAGGTAGGGATCCCCGCAGAAATATTCGTGACGCATGAACAACTCTCTGGTCGCGACGACCAATCGTGCACTTTGAAATAAATGCATACACTCGCACGACAAGCAACTTTTACGTAGAACGAACGAAGAAATAAATTTTGACCCAGAAAAATTGATTTTAAAAATAGTCGAAGGACAATTTGGAATTTATCTTCCAAATATTAGATCTTAGTTAATTAAACAAATTTTGCTCTCGTGTACGAATACTTTAATAGATCACTGCATGTGCAGGGTAGTGGGTAATTTATGGTAGAAAGATGGTTAGGGAGATTTTATAACTCGAAATAAAAGGAAAATGCATACACTCGCACGACAAGCAACTTTTACGTAGAACAAATGGAGAAATAAGTTTTGACACAGAAAAATTGATTTTAGAAATAGAATAGTCGAAGGACGATTTGGAATTTATCTTCCAAATATTAGATCTTAGTTAATTAAACAAATTTTGCTCTCGTGTACGAATACTTTAATAGATCACTGCATGTGCAGGGTAGTGGGTAATTTATGGTAGAAAGATGGTTAGGGAGATTTTATAACTCGAAATAAAAGGAAAATAAAGAATAACGAAGTTGCATTGAAAGCATCGTTTTCGAGGAAAATGCATTCGAAGATCAGTCGAGTATGCACTTACGTTGTAACTAATGACCGGCGTTATAGATTTCACTACAGAGCGTTGCTACGACCGTTTTTCTACACGATGTAATGTCAGGTTTGCTATCAATACTTAACTATTAATGCGTTCTCGAGGTATGCGAAAAACACTTTAAATGTCCGTAGTGGAATTCGAAACACCAGTTATTAGGTGCACTGTATCCTCGCTCGTAATTTCATTATTTTTCATTTTCCTTTTATTTTAGGCCGTAAAGTCTACCTGACCTCACGTGTACCATGAATTATGGACCATCTTCTATAAACTGTTCCAAAGAATCCAATGAAATCTTCTGGTCTTTTTGTTGTCGTCAATTATGCCTAACAGAGTAAAGAAGAATTTCTTTTACGATGAAACGTGTAATCGATTCATTAGAAACTGATAACGTATAGACTGTTTCGAAAGATCGGACAGTAACTAAGGATATCTGTATATGTATTTTGTTTCGTAACATTTCTTCGTATCTAACGAGCGATCTTCAAATCGACTAACATTTAGGAGCTGAAACAAGATCCGAGCGTTAACATACACATAGCCTTTCTTCCGATATATTTCGTATCTCTGTCTGAAAACGAAGCTGCTGACCGCGAAATTGGATCTCCTGATTGCATTGTGGGGCTCTGTAACTTGATTTATAAAGCGAAAATACTAAGTGCGAGCGGTAACACGCTGATTTCCAACTTTTATCCCTGAAACGCGGTAACTTTAAAGGGCTTTAAACTTTAATCGCAGAAAACTCGAGAACTGCATCACCTCGGATCCTACGCGAATCGACTATTAATTCGTTGTTTCCTTTTTCTTTTCGTGGATTACTTGGCGGGAAATTTCCTGAGCGTGATGCATGTTTCATAGGTCGAACCCTCTTTGACTAGGATCTCACGTAATCGTTGCCTTGAAATCATACTCTACCGTTCAGGAATACAAATGAAACACGAGAATGGCGAACGAATTCTACTCACGAATTTGTAGGAAACTCAAGCTGCTATTTTGCCGCGAAAATTCTTCGGTATCACGTAACAGGAAACTCAAGGATTATAGAATTTAATGTGTACTCCGAAGTAAGATTTTCTTCAGCGTATTAAATTCTTACAAACGTAATAACTAACTTCTTGATGAAATTTTTAACTGTTACAGTTTCATCCGAAATAATATTCATTAATTAAAATATGGTGTAATAGATTCAATACAATTTCACCGTCGCGAAATAAATGTATTTGTATCTTTATTAAAGAAATCTATGTTTTATCGTAACTTTTAATTGAAATTTTTCAAGTCAAATTCGATTTGCTCGCTAATTTTTCAAGGATATTGGCACATAACACGTTAGTAAAAATTCTAATCTAACTTGAATATGTTTTCTTTTATATATAAATATACCTTGCTATGTTTTATTCAATCTTATGTAATTAACTTGTGCTAATAATATACATTACAAGTAGTGTATAAAAATTTTCAATACTTTACAATACATGATAAAGGAGGATACCTTTGAAGAGGTCCAAAAATATAAACGAACGTTTAATCGATGTTACAATTTCTCACGCTCAGGAATAACCAACTAATAATTTCTTTCCTAAAAAAATATTCTCTAATTTTCGATTCGAAAAATGAAACATCTCTTTATCGAAACGTGAATCGATGGTAGAAATTCAACGTATGATTAAGTCGTGCGAAATGTAGGTCGTACGTTGGTTCGTTGAAATTGTAATGAACGTGTCAGAAGAGGCGGCATCGACATAAATGCAGTGAAACCGCGCGAAAAAATTTGTATATTTCAATCTTAACGGTTTCACCTCGAGCGTTTTCTTTTCGAGCTTCCGGCCGTGTAAACGCACACGTAATCTTGAGAACTCTGTTTAAATTCAAACACGTCGGATACGCAGATGCAGATTTCATCTCTTGTCACAAGGGACAGGCGAGATATTTTTTATGAAAATGCACGCGACGAAGTTCTTGAAGAAAAGAAATGAACGGACTTTGCGATCAGAAAATTTGAGAGGAAGTACTCGAATCATTTATTATTTTATTACGTACGAAATAACCAGCATCGTGGAATCTTTATCACTGTTTCACTTACGTATAAAAATATTAATAACGTATCAAAAATACCTCTTCAGAATCGTTCACAATTGATCATCGTATTCGTTGTTGGATAAAGAATGCGAAAAATGTAATTTCTGTTTCAAAGAATGAATTAGTAATTAACTAGCCATCGGTAATTGCAATCTCATCCTTGCGCTCGGTGAATGAAAGATGAAATTCCATTTTCGATGAAACCCATACATCTCCGTTAGTTCGACAACTATCTATGACACGTTCGATTAAACATGAGCCCGATAATACTGTTTGCGCAAACGAAAATTTGATGGGAATACATGAAACACCGGAAAGCATAATTAACTGAGCACGTACGAAATCGCATCCGCTGTACACGCATGACTATAACAAGTTCATTAGGCACCCTAAACGAGCACGTCACTCATACGTGTGTACGTGGATACGCGTAGAAACGTGAAGATGGCGCATACGCTAAATTTAATTATAAAGTTACACTTGATGCGTGTAACTTGGCTCGAGTACCAAGATTTCCACCGGTATCAAATATTAATTAATAAATTAATCGATCGCGCGTAAAAATCAATCGACAATCCGATTTCTCTGGACCATCGAATCGGAAGTGCCGAATAAGTGTCTCGTGATTTATAATATATATTATGATAAAGTGAATGCTCGTTGAACGTCATTAAATATTACGATCATCACCGATGACGTTAAAATTTACTTCGTATCTACGTTTTCATATCAGTGAACGTATTATAATCGAATTTTCTTTCGACTTTGTTTCTCTATACATTTTCCATCATTTTTCAACCTGTACTGGTCACAAGACCTACTTATAAATAGTAGGTTAAGATAATGCACAAAGTAGTTCATAAAGACGAGTATACATGAATGTATTGGTATTTGTATCAGACCACATACGTATATTCGAAGTTAGACGAGTGAATTAATTTACGAGTACCATTAGTTGTCAATTTCAATAATAGTCCATGATAATCGTAGGCAAACAACACCGTTAATAATCGGCCAATTAGACGCAACTGTGTACCCACTTTAAATACTAATTTATTTGTCGATTTGTGAATAACCAAGAAAATATAAAAATTTATTTTCGCAATCGTTGGAGAGGAGATGAAAGAAAATTCGTGCAGCAGAGACGTTAAACGAGTGAACGTAATTTTGCGCTCCTGGCCGTATAAATTCGTCGCACGATTTTTAAATATGCATACCTTCGATTCGAATTCAGAGCCAGAAAATAAACGACGGGATTGAAATTCTGTGTAATGAAAACCGCGGGGTATAATAGATTTCTAAAGGGAAGAGGAAATGAAGCGGAATATCCTTGCTTGATTCTTCGCTCTTATTGACAAAGAAAGACCGCAACACAATAAAAGCTTGCAGTCGCCCGTTTCATAAGCAGGCGATAAGAATCTTCTTCTTCGCGATGCAGCCGAGAGTGCATCGTAACTTGTGCGGCCCTCAGCGAGATTCGAACCTTATTATTCGCTGGATAAAAAGGCCGACCGGAGAAAAGGCCGGGTGAAAAATAGAATCGCAGAGGTGCTGCGCGATCCTCGAACGTAACAGCGAGCTTTTTTACAGTTTACGCGGCGCGCCGCTTTACTAAATGCGACTACTTTGCGCGAAAGAGACGCGAGAGAGCATTTTTTCCCTTATCTCTGGCCAAACGATAAATGCATCCATCGCTTCCACGTAGTAACGTTCGGTCATCATTCGTCCTTACCCGCTGTCGAGATCGTTCCACTTCGCAATGCTCTTTGTCCGGTGAGCTTTGTTCTTTGCTCTTGATAAGAAGAGAAAACAAAAAAAAACAGACGCTTTCGAGAGGTAACAATTACCGTTCGACTTGAATCGAGTATTAGTTTAGTGGAGTATTATTCAGTAATAAGAAATTGTGGAATATCGAGGTCTGGGGTTGGATGTCATTGTTTTACAAAGGCAAGGATGTTCCAAAAGGGGAGGGTGGAGAAATAGCGGTCACTTGACACTGGAACTACCAAAGGGGTTAATTTAATGTGTTTCGAAGTTTTTCTTAAAATTATTTAATTATGATTTCGAGGCTTGAGATAGTACTTTGAAACTTGATTTGATAGAGTGTAGTCTTCTTTCTGATTCACACGTGATTTTGTTATGAAACACGTTGTAACATTATTTTAGTAAAAATTGCTTACAGTGTACATTTTCTCTTATTCTTTTATTTTCAATTATTATTAAACATGCGATTGTTCGATTTTTCTGCTTTTTGTACACATAATTTAGAGGCTTGAGATAGTATTTTGAAACTAGATTTAATAGAGCCTTCTTTCTGATTCACACGTGATTTTGTTATAAAACACATTATGACATTATTTTACCAAAAATCACTTACAGTGTACATTTTCTATTATTATTAAACATGCGATTGTTCGATTTTTCTGCTTTTCTCTACACACAATTTCAAGGCTTGAGATAGTACTTTTGAAACTAGATTCTTTCTGATTTAAACGCGATTTTATTATAAAACACAGCCTGCTCCGATACTTCGGTTCGGCACTGTATACCTTTTTTAGTATCTTGCTGCTAGCCGTAGAAAACTCGCATTCGTAGAATCCCCTACCACAGACGTTTACCACCCTCTGCCCACCGGCCCAGGTGTTGGAAACTGCCCGATCGGGCAACGAGTTGGCCATCACTAGTGTAGGCTATCCAACATTGCTTGCCCCGACTCCTTACACGATCCAGTACAGTTTGTCAAGTTCGCTCGTAAACTAATATCATTTAAAACAATCAATTCTTTTGATTAAACACCCGATAATGTCCCGGTTTGATAAATGATTAAACAGTGTATCAATTTGCCGTAAGCGGCGAACCATCAGATAATTAACTCGTGGCCTTTCATTGTGTCGCAAAATTTTCGAGCACGCGTGAAACTGGGGCGAAACAACGTTCAATGCGTCGTCTCATATGTTATTCGGTATACCAGTGCACATGGGAAAATACATAACACAGCTCTATGGATATTGCGCGCAATCGTAAACCGAACTACCGCAGAAACGGTACGCATTCATTTATTCACTAGCCGCGAAGATGCATCGAGGTCAATGCTGAATTTTTCGAGGCTTTCACCTTGTAAATATACGCGCGAAATTGAATGAAATCCTTCGGGGGACGTAAGCGCGGAACGCCAAGAAAACTGTGGAACAAAAGCAGTTTCCTACGTTTTATTTACACTGTCGGAGCATGATTTCAAGCGCGGTATCACGGTTCCCTTCTACCTCGAGGTAAAACGAACGACAGAAAAGGGCGTCCTCGTTCGATGATCATGAATCGTCGAAGAAATAGTAATTTTTGTAATAATTTAGAGGGTAAATTAAATTGTAATTAAACCACTCGCGACATTTTCTTAAATACAATGTTTTTTGGGGACAATTACGTAGGAAACTTTACTGTAAATAATTTAGTGTGAATGCAGTACAGTGCAAGGAAACATTTGTACCAATTATTATTTTTTATTTACTTGGCAATGCGGTGAAAGGAGAATGTTTCTATGTACAAATTACATAGGAAACTTTAATATAAATAACTTACTGTAAATACATTAGAGTACAAGGAAACATTTGTACCAATTATTATTTTGTACTTACTAGGCAATGCGGTGAAAGGAGGAATGTTTCTTTGAACAAATTTCAACGTGAATTTAATTCTAGAAATACAAGAGAAATCGTTCGGTCTAAATTAAGAGAGTAGTTAGTTAATTCGGATCATCGCTATCCCAATTTACAGTGAAAACCTTCCGACGCGAGTTCATACAAGAAATACAACTAATAGTTTCTTCTTGTAGATTTTTCTCGCATCTTGCAGAAAACTATGCCTTTGATTTTTTACATAATTTTCTTTTTCACTTTCAACTATTAAAATACTCAAACAACACGAAAACAAATGAATCAAACTGGAATAAATGATTGTAAGTCAAACATTTTCTAGATGAAAGGTGAAACTTTCAAAAGGTGAAAGTTTCAATTATATATATATATATTTTAATATAAGATACTGTAATAAATGACATATATATGTTATACAAATTACGCAGCGAACGTATATATGTATGTATATATATTATTGACACAGGGGAAAGAGGAATCATTGACACGTTAGTCATAACGCGACGTCGACGCAGTGCACTGTTACTGCATGGCACAATGTGATGCAAAACGCATCTGAGATGCATTCACGATCTATGTATATCGTTGCACTTCACTTTGTCGTGTTTCGTTTCGTCTGCAGAAGGTTTTTGAAAGATTTCCAAAATTTCCGGACCCACTTTTTACCTACCAGACGTACCTCCTTGAAGCAGAATTATTAAATCTTCTATTTTATTCGAAGTTGCAAAATGTTAGCAATTGTTAAATCAAAACGAAACTTTCCTAAAGTTTGCACCCTAAGAACTATCAGACTTTCACTGCTTAGAAGACCGAATATCGTTCGAAAGTACAACAAAATATTATCGATCATCGTATTAATAAATATTCTATCTCCTGTCTCGAACGACACGCATTAATTTACACAATTTTATCGAATCTTCCATTTTAATCGTACGAACGGTAATCGAATCAAGACTGCAATTGACCCTCGTGCAAATCAAAGATATTAAACGTTGATATTACATTCGTGGTTTGTTCGACGATTATTAAAAAATGTCCATCACGACCCCTGGAATATCGTCTCGCGTAACAAAATCTCCAGCGTCGGTATTCACGGATTGAAAATCCACTGTCGTTGAATCGGCCACAAAATTAAAACGCTTTTAGCAGCCACGACATTGTACAGATCGCAAGTAACGAAAGAAACGCGCGCGTCGAATACCAGAGAAACTTCTAATTGTTGAAACGTTCCCCAGCGTTTCTCCGAAACCGTAGCTGCGTTGTATCCGACTTGTTCGCAGTCCTTGAGACGCCAACGGGAAAAATAAACCACTCCGTAGCCGAGATTTCGTATGAAAAATAAAGTTCCTTTCCGTGGACGAAGCTAGCCGGCTAGAAGTTGCGCGAAATTTTCGCGAGGAGTGTCTGGTGAAACAACGTGGTGTACTTTAACGAAATTGATGCCTGGTGTCTCGTTCTAAAGTGGAAACAAGGCGACACCTCGAGCCGTGTCGAATGAAGTCGAACCGGTGGTTGGTATTTTCGTTAAAAATTGCCGTTAAACGGGAACGAAAATAGTTGTCGAAGAGTCCCTTTTGTCCTCGTTAAATCGTCGGTGGGAAGCAGCGAGGACGAATCCGCACGAGAAATATTCTTTATCGTCAAAAGCTCGACGTACAAAAGATTTCCTCTTCGCCACCCCCTGACCTCTCCTTATCTAGACTCCCCCTACGATTTCATCCCCCGTTTTACGACTTTGCCGAGAAACAATGCGCCACGCTCCATCGTTTCTTGATAGAACACAATATGAAAGAGTCGTTCGAACTTGTTCGCAAAAATCGACCGACCCTCGTATTAAGGGATTATTATTTCAAAGCGTCCCTTTGTCGCCGTGCACAAAATGAGAGAACTGCTAGATATCCGCAGTGCGTATGCCGCACACTCATGACCTGTTTCGAAGACGCTTTGAATATCGGGCGGGGAGTAACGAGAACCCATTGTTTTGATGGTACTCGTCGGGGGAGCTGGTTATTTTTCCAGCACGATAAAACAGTACGGGTGTGTAATAAGGACTGTTGACGCATTACATCCGTGCCTCCGAGTGACAGTTGCTGCAAGGATTCGCCAACGCCCACAATTTGCGCTGCTCGAGCTCTCCTTGGGAAACTTTCTAAAGGAGATCTCTTTCGGGGAGAAATTATTTTCATTCAAACGAACAACCATTCGAATCAACGATATCGTTCACCCTTGATCGATCAACGATATCTGTTAACCATTTCGAAAGGATTCACGAGTAACGTTAGTTGTCTACTTCGATAATTGTCCACGAGTATTTTAGAGATGACACTGTTCACGATCGAGTAATTTTTTCAAAAGAAGTTTCGAACGAGTCGAATCCAAAGACTCCTTTGATGGTTCTAGTGTTCGAAACTAAGCGCACGGTATGTCACGGAGCGAGAAAACGATATCTGTCAATAGGAAAGTCACGTTTCGAAGGCCGTGTCTGCTTTTCGATCGGAATTAGAAGAGTGCAAATCGTCGACGTTACTCGCTCTTACACACGTCGTAAATGTCACTTATTGGAGACACGGTTACAATGCACCAACAATACTTAACCGTGTGGACGTCGCTCGTTATCGACAATGCACTTTTGCATCAAGGATTCGTCGTACGTCGTAGGGACATTGAAACTCGGCGTATCGGTGGTACGCGATCTATTTCAGATCTTTCGAATATTATGCAAACGAGGTTGTAAAGACACTTGCGTGTACCACGCGAGTGCGGAGAGAAAATAATTGTCCTAGATAAAACGATAATTTATGTACAGCAAATTGACCCAAACTACCGTTCAAATGGATGAAATGTATCTGTGTACGAAAAATGGCAGACGTATTTAAAAGAATAAAACTCGATAATGGAAGGAAACGCTGCAATCACGATCCGTGAAGTAAAAATCTACTTGTGGAACATTTTACACGTCACTTCGACGCAGGAACAATATACTAGGTCTTTTCATTGTAAAAAAACATTTGAACAACTGTAAATATATGAAATTTCACACATATTCGTCAAAGAGTAGTACCATTTTTAGAAAAATAAAACAACGAACCTAATACCTCCATTTCTTAACGAACGACAAAACTTATTGTACAATTTATTACGCTATAATTTATTATCTACACGAAACTTTACACACGTTCGTCAAAGAGTACCATTTTTAGAAAACTAAACGAACCTAGTAACTCCATTTCTTATCCAACGACAAAACTTATCGAACAATTTATTACGCCACAATTTATTATCTACACGAAACTTTACACACGTTCGTCAAAGAGTACCATTTTTAGAAAACTAAAACGACGAACCTAGTACCTCCATTTCTTATCGAACGACGAAACTTATCGAACAATTTATCGAAGTAATACGAATGAAATCAACCGAAAAGCATATTTTAATTAATGGAAGGAAATGAATAGTTTCGGTGTCTCGACACTTGACAACGAGTAATGTGTTTAAAAAAAAAAAAAGAACCGGCCTCCCGTCGTTCTTCCGGGACTCTTTTGATACCAGTTAGTACGAGAAAGCGGCGTTCGTAGACGTCTTTTACGGACGTTTCACAGGAATCTGTCTCACGGGTTCTTGATACGAACCCAGGGAGACTCGAGATACAAGGCTGCCTCTGTATTCGTTCCAATTGGTCCACTAATGGCATGTGTAACTCGGTGAAACAAGTATTCGTCTTCGAGGTATCTGGAGCAAGCGGATGATGGTGTATACACGTACCACCTTACATGTTTGTGACACGGTCCCGCGAGTTGTAAGTACTTCTACAGCGAATCGTAAACACCGTTCAAGAGCTCGCACGTTCATTACACTCCTTCTGTGCTCCTTTTAATCTTCTTCGTAAACAGAGGATCGCTCGACAAGAGGGGTTCAAACATTTAGACAAAATAAATAAACAATGACCGGTCGAGGATCATCGAGTAAACCGTTATGGAAAGGATCGGTTAACAAATTTCCACACTAGTTTCGCTGTGTATATTTGAACCTCCACAGAGGTGAAAAACCATTTAGACGAGGTTCGATTTACAAAGAAGATGCAACTGCACTTTGCAGCTGCATTTCGTGCGAGTAAAGGAGTCTCTGTAGAAGTTTAAGAAATTAGACTTTTTCTTGCATTTCCTTGAGGTTTGAGAAATACATTTGCAAAATTCTACGTCAGAATTGTGAAGATTAACGAATTTATCGCGGATTGAAAACTTTAAACGCATTTTTCTTAAAAGCATGTATGCATTACGAAATGGCTTCTATGATATCTTTAGATCTACTTGAATTAATTACAATTTTTGAACCAATCTTCTGTAGATACTAAAATAAAGACAAACTCTTTCTTTTTTTTCTATTTTTCTGAACAATTTTTTTGTTCAGTTCTACTATCCAAGATACCTAAACTCGTACTAATTAAGAATCTTTTTGCTTCTTTTGATTCGATTACTCGGAACGATTGGTATCATGGAAACCATTTGAACGTGTCTTGTAGGTGACATACTTTGGAGGATCGTGTCAATATCAATTGTGAGACTTTATAAATTTGCAAATATTATCCAAACACGAGTAGATGTGCACGAGAAATGTCGACGTTAAATGTTTCGTAGTATCTTTGTAAAATAAACGACACAAGGACTCTAAAGAACCAACTTCGATCTCCTTAAATCGATAATAATTCTCTAAAAGTTCAGAAAATTTAAAACCGTGCAATTTCGCCTTATCTCGGACCGATTCGATGATACAACCCGTGTCAATTTCATGGTATACATTAACGCTCGAAATTAATTTGCTGGTCGTTGGTCGTTGCGTCTACTTAGTTTGCGTTTCGTCATAAATCACGGTCGACCGACTGTCATTGTTTTCATTCCAGTTCCTTCGTCGAAGGCCGTACGTAACAAAGTAAAACGCACATTCATCTCTGCGGAAAGTTCAAATACAGAAGCATGTAGATCAAGCGCCACCCCCGGTGTTGACAGTCTCGTACACAGTGAGAAATCAATGATCGTTTCAAGGAGATCAACGCGTACGAGTCTCTCGAGCGTATGAAAACTAACGCCCGAAAAATTTCTCGTTTTCGTTGCATCGGAACGTGAATTTCGTTTAACGTGTCGTACGAACAACAACGGGAACAATAACGAATCGATAGTATCGACACGGAGTTATAAAGGATTATTTGATATCGAACCGTTTTAATTATCCGAGTATCAAAGAGTAATGATACCCATTTGATGTGGATAGAAATAGGTGTAGTGTGGTTAAGACACAGAACTACCGATACCTATCAATTACAAACGTAACACGTACAGTACCAATACTATCGCAGTATTACTCATTGTGAGTGAGTCTTTGTACTGGTATTGCTACATATATACTATATGTTCGCTATAGGCGTCCATTGAAATGGAAAAATGACATTGTTGGTAAACTTTCTAACGATATAAAAAAATATAGAAATGTGATCATCTATTTTACCGTACAATCCGTTTGACTCTTAATCATCGACAAAGTTATAAGTAAATATTGATATTTGTATGGTCGGTGGATTGTACAATAGAATGAAATGTTGAGTATTTGCTATCAAATATCATTTCCATCTCTCAGAGTTAACACATCGATAACGTACTTCGTAAACACTCGAGTATCACGAAAGAAAAGATTCTTCGTTCCTTTTCTTGGTGCTTCCCTCAATAATGCAAAGAACGATCGAGAAGGTGCAGATTTCAAAATGAAATGAGTCCTGAAACACTCGAATATCACGAAAGAAAGGATTCTTCGTTCCTTTTCTTGGTGCTTCCCTCAATAATACAAAGAACGATCGAGAAGGTGCAGATTTCAAAATGAAATGAGTCCTGAAACACTCGAATATCACGAAAGAAAGGATTCTTCGTTCCTTTTCCTGGTGCTTTCCTCAATGATGCAAAGAACGATCGAGAAGGTGTAGATTTCAAAATGAAACGAGTCCTGAAACGGATTCGATCGTACCAGGAGTCGATACTACGCGAATATCAATTTATACAATAGTAAAAATCCAAGAATGAACAAGAATACAGATACAAAAAGAATAGAACAAGATCACCCGTATGAATATATACGATCACACTAAGCTACGCTTTTTGTAGACAATAGTTTCGTACAATTGTGCAATCGTTCAACACACTCTCTTTAATTATTAGTTCAACTATTAATTGAAGTAAAAATCTGAAACATTAGAACTCGTTTACAAAATACAAGTTACTACGAAAAATTGTATTTTCAAGTATTTTTACCATCATTCGAGCATTTTAATACACTGAGCGACGAGACGGGTGTTTCGCGATTTTTTTGGCAACCTCGGTTGGAATTTTATCATTTCACCTTTATTTTCTAATTTAATTTTTTCGTAACCTCTTCTGATCCAGAAACGACTCGTCACCATTCGCTCGGTTCTGTGCCTGGATGTGTTGATCCCCTTTAGCGCGGATAACGAGGATTACGATAACACGAAGTCAGAAGTGATTTTTCGGAATGATTTTAGAAGGATTCTGATGTTCAGTGAAAACTTTTCGCGACGCGTGGAAGAAAGTTGCAGTTTAGCCGACGAAGACTAATCGAATGAATTTCCAATTATTATCTTTCAGTTCGCAAGTACTCCGATTCGAATTCGAGACTCTGATCTCAACACTGGTGATTCATCTGCGCGGAAAGTATGCGAACACGTACGATAAAAATGACGATTTTACAACGCACGGTTACGTCGAAACGATTCGAAGGTACAGAAAATCATTTTTCGAATATCTCGCCCGGTGATTAAAAACTTTGAACCAAGCCGACATTAGCGTGTCATATCTTCGCGAAGAATGCTACGAGGAATTTAATTGTAGAACTTCGGAATGCTAACATACCGGGAACAGCGCACTATGCCTTGCATCTAAAAAATTCTTCCTCACAAATTGAAAAGGTAAATATAAATATTCAATTATTCTCAATAGTCGTGGATTGGCACGTAGACCGATTCTCACAAGTTTAATCTTATTAAATACGTTCGATATCACTCTGATTATCGTAAATACGAGTATAATAGATCTATTATTTTTAACCATTATTGTAAAAAGTAATGTTACAAATATATGTCGGATTCACATCAATGCGATCCTGCAACTTCGTTGCAACTGCATCGTATCTGGGAGGGATTGGCCACGCAATGAAGGTCACTCGAGAGCTAGGTTCTGCTCCGGTTTGTGACTCTTACAGTCCTACTTATAGTCTTTCTCACAAAGAGAAAAGAGCCATTAAGTGCACACGTGAGCTCAGGACGGGATAAAATGCGCAAACGTGTCAATTACGGAAAACTTCTGTAATAGCAGTTGTTGTTGCAAACAGATTATCGTTGCCAGTAAATTCATGCACACTGCACTGTTTATATTCTCGTACAATTTTTACAAGAAGAAATGGGATCCAGGTTTCGCGAATTGTAAGATTGTACAAGGATCTAGAGCTTCCAGGATTAAGTAACGACGGTTTTGAAACGTTCAATCGGTCTATCTGTATTTAAATTCCGCCAGCTATATACCTAAAATACGTAAGCACGTAAGAGGCAATCTGCAGTTAAAAATGCTGCTATAAAATCTAACCTCGATATCGCTAATACCCAATTTCAGCAGTTAATGCGGCATTAAATCCCTAATAAGAAAGGAATTTCTTCGAATCCGTAAAATGGCCAATTTCGCACGTTTAAAAATGAAAGATGGAATCCATCGTATTTGAAACGTGCCGACACATTTCTGTTTAACGCGTGACCGTGTATTTCTCGACAATACAACCTTGACTCGCCTGGCGAAAGTTTTTAACGCGCTTACAAATTTTGATTGCAATCCGTTACGCGCGCTTTTCCAAAGCCCACTTTAATGGCAATCTCGTGTGCCCATACCTCGATAGAAACTCGACTTCTTAAAACTCCTTGAAATTCGAAACTTCTCACAATCTTGCTACGATATTTTCTCCGTTACTAGACGACGCAACTTCATTCGATAAGCACTCGATAAAAGTTCGTAAGGTTTCGTTAGAACTTCACGCAGCTTAAGGAAGTATTCCGGTCTAGACGGTCATTTTCGAGGTGACTTTTCCAAACAAAAATAAAAGGAAAAAGGAAACACGTCGAGCGCGAACCGTCGAGATTTTGCACGAACTTTTATTGGTGTTTCAACTAATTTTAAAGAAACATTTAACAGTAATCGTTCTTTTCGAAAGGAAAAAGTTCCCTTTCCAACGCTTAGAGTTTTTGCGATACAGAACATTACAAGACTTCAATTTTTCAAAATCAGATCCAGAATATCGTTACGTCAATTTAACGAGAAACTCTATAATCATTTATACGCAAACCGAGAATTGCGTGTTAACCACTAAGACGAATTTATAACAATTTTTCTAAAGTACACTCATCCCAGATTTTTTCGTAACGCATTTAATCGTTTTAATCGTGAAACGATATTTTTGTTAAATATTTTCATTCTTTTTTATTTATGATCTCTAGAAATTAAAATTTAGACGCTTGTATGCAAATTAAAATTTAGGTATCGCTGATGAATTAATACGGCAATCGAAGTGTTAATCATTCGCAGTCAATGTCAAACGCTTCAAATTTGTTCTTTATTACTTTTCTGCCGATGTACAGTTTATAGGTGCATTTAAAATACGTCGTCCTCTCGGCTTGTCTCGATTTATGAGCCCACATTTCTGCCTAGTCTGGCGACTGTGAAATATGCACGTTGAAATGAATCCTCTAAATAATTGATGCACCCTGGGCCAAATGACAATTTCACGCGTACAGTAAGATACTTTGCGATTATCCAGAGCAGCTAGAAACTTCACGGTTTCATTTATCTCGACAGTTATCGTTTTTACGTATTAACGTTAAAAATAATTTTATAACTTTGCTCGTGTCCTTTTGAATTCTGAAGCTTATCGCAAACCATTGTAGAGCCGATAATTACTTGGTAGAAAAATAATTTCAAACGCGTATAAATTTTTATTTATATTCTCGAACAAAGTATGGTATCAAATACAAAATCTACTTACGTACTTACAGACTATGTAAATCATGACTTTACTATCGTTCCATTTAACCAATAAATTAAATAATAAATCATTCGTCCTAAAACTCAACAATGAACATACTTCTTTACAAATAAACACCACTCAGTATTACGAAATAAAGTAGAACTCTGTGGCTCAAATGCTTTCATAAACCCTAATTTTCACTTGACTCTG
The DNA here is from genome assembly GCF_051014685.1 of Ptiloglossa arizonensis. Taxonomy (NCBI): domain Eukaryota; kingdom Metazoa; phylum Arthropoda; class Insecta; order Hymenoptera; family Colletidae; genus Ptiloglossa; species Ptiloglossa arizonensis. The sequence goes on from NC_135054.1 coordinate 12,609,894, forward strand.
GAAGAAAGCACAACAAAATGATTTAAACTCCGGAATTTAGTTGTAACCTGCGAGCTAAAGGAAACGAAAACAAAGCAAACCTTAATAAAAATAAAAGAAAAAAGAAAAACCGTGTGAAAGGAATGCTGGTAACAATCGTTGGATAAGGGCCAATTCAGAGGTTCCAATTCAATCACTGTGAATGCATTCTCAGCTGCAACTCTGTTGCACCCTGCAGTTTTTTGACGTATCAGGGATTTCGATAGCCAGAAACTTTGCCTTTGACTCAAATCTCGTGTGACTTGAAGAAAATTGACTCGAATTCTATCAGGCAGCCATTGCAGCTAAGGGTTGCTTTATTCGCCGGAATAGGAGCACGTGTCCGACAGGAACGTTCTTGTATTTCACAGGATTCCATTGGAAATGGATTCGACGTCCTTCAACGTTCTTCGTTGCTTTTTCTTCGATATTGAAATGTGCTTGTACCTAGGCATTGAATTTGTCGAGCAACTATTCTTCCTTCGAAGCAGAGAAATATTACAATCGTAGAAGCATTACTAGTAAGAGAATCAAACGATATGAAATTTAGAAAACACAAATTTTTTGTACGAAAAGAAACTATATAAAACTCTGGATAGTCTAGGTACATAGAGTATTACACATAATTTGGATATAATTTTAGAAATGATTTAAATTTGAAAGAAATCGTTACAGCAGAAATTCTCAAATGTCTTCATTTTCAATTTGTATAGGCTTTTTGAGTACTAGGATATAGAAAACAAATTTGAGATACCATTTGAAGAAGTATCAATGACAAATATTTATAATTATTCAAAAATAATAATGCTATCGTTACACGTGTGTTTTAAAATAGTACAACTTCGACTTAAAGAGTTTTACTTACTTTTCTTACTTTTGGTAAGAAATTCATGGACCATTGGAACATTAATAATATAATATATTTCAACAATGGTTTTTAAGTATCACACGGTATGCAACAAGAGTTCGAACAATAGGCTATCAATTGAGAAATAAAGTGATACAGACTGAGCACTCGTCGACTAAGTATTGAATTTAACTATTGTAGCTTTTGGATTGGACATATACTAAATCAGATGGTAGAGAAAGGATGACCTTAGCCCTTAGCGAATAGATACGATAGAAATCGGACTTTGCGCGAAACTGACCTTTGCACTAGAAAGTGCATTGCGCCGAGTAACATGTTTCGAAGATGTCGAGATTTCGAGCGTTCAACGAAAGGGCCTAATGACTCGGAGCATCTAGAAACAAACAAGAGACTGGTCATTGCCATAATGTTTCGAACTGTCTTTGCACCCACTAGTGAGAGGAATCATCTTAAGTTATTTTATTTAGTATCGATCCAAGTTTGTTTAAAAACTCAGTAAAATAAGTGGAGAGTATCGAAATCAATCGAATCAGAGTCAAAATGGCTCTGAAACTCCAACGATGTAAATAATTTATTAAATGTTGCATTTTACCAAATTGTAAAATACAGATAAATTTACTTAGCAGCAAATTTAACGAGCTAATAGAGAATTACACGAATTTCCAAATAATTATATCAACATATATTGAAGCACAATTAGTTCGAACAATCGTGTGCCATTGGTGATCCCAAAATCCGGATGAGGGTGAATTTAAACAAAAGCTACGATCAACAACATGTATGTAAATACATAGATTATTAAAGAATTATTGAAATATAAAGTAATTATTGAACAGCTGTGCAAATATAATCATTGTTAACAAATTGTACGCAGCATCGAAAATTCAATGTATAATTAAACGTAAACAATTTGTGGTAAATCTTTCAGTAGCAAAAAATATACGGTATACTCCTCCTCTAAATTTAAAGTATTTTGGAAGTGTTATTATTCAGAAAAGTATTACTCGAATTGGAAATTTTTTCATTATATTTATAAATTATATATCTTCTCAAAAATTATCAAGCATTATTCTATTAATAACTATATTATTCTACTAATAATAATCACAGACCATAATAACTATAATGCTATAGTAATAATTTATATTATTCGAACAAATAAATAAGAATATATTTTGAGTGATTCTAAAATAAAAAATTGTCTAGACAAGTACACGGTGAAATAAATTATTACTCAAATGAAAAAGCAGTAAAGTCGCAAAGTAAATTGTTTATTCGTCGTTTCTATGTGTGATCAATTCGAAGATCTCTACATTGCTAATCATCGTTATTTTCGCGAATCGAAGTTATTTAAAACATTTTTTTCTTTTCGAAGACAACAATAAGAAGCTGGATAAGATTTGTCGTTCAAAACAGATTCTTCGGAAATTCTTAATCGCGAGCAATGACTCCAGTGTCAGATTTGCGTAAACACTCATCGAAATCACGAGGTCTCTATGTTGCTACGCTACCGCGATGTCCAAACAAATGTTATCGATTGCAAGTGTAGTGCTGAGTTGTCCATGTATGAATCAGGCGTACAGTACTCCTTCATTGATCAAACAATGCACACGACACAACTGAATGCATTTGAACGTAACTGCGAAAACGACTAACAAGGAAACGTAGAGTCAATGTACAATTGCTCGAGACGCGAACATTCTTTCTCTTCGTTAATTTTCTCACGTACGTTAAGAAAAAAGTATCACCAACCAAATTTCAAAACATATGAAAAAGTGAATCACAACTGCTTGTTGAAACTATATTGTCTGTATAATAAGTCTTTGAAAGTTTTAGGTCACCATTTTGAAAATTTATCATAACGTTCTTATATCAAAAAATTACATTGCTGCACTACTATAACAATTTTGTACATCTTTCTTCAAATATTTTAAAAAATAGGTTTTACAAAAAAATATTTCAAACAGAAATCATCTACATTTTCACGTAAGATAGGATTCCAGAATAAAAACTATAGATGTGACTATAGATGTTCTAATGGTTCAAGATAATACCAACAGAGTATATTTATCATCAGCATTAAAAAGATGCTCCATATTACGTGCAATACTTTGTTAAAGTACCGATGTTAAAATAGGTTCGATAGCAATCACTATCTTCTCTTTTCCTCATTTAATAACACGTTCCATTTCTACGACAGAATTCGAAAACAACAAACTTTAGAAACAAAAATACCAAAATAGGTATATTCACTCCGAAACGAGTAACTTACGAGGTACTCCAAACTCGGATACTGAAACCCAAGTCGAAGCACCCTGGAACGAATAGGACAATAAATTTCTCGATAAATTAGAATCTTAGAAAGGGTAGAACAAATTCAAATAAATTTACATTACTTCTTCATCGAGGAGGCTCGAGTTTCTTCCCTTCCCCGAAAAATGAGAATTCCTTGGAAAAAGTTATTTCCGTTGCGAACGTTGGAATTTCCGCGAGTGAAAACATGTTTTCAAAGCCTGTGACTTCTTTCGAGGTGACCCGGAGCAATTCGCCTGTGTCGCAGTTTCCAATCAGCCCGTGTTCGCTATTTCGATGTTCCATTTGGCCCGGTACGAAAGTATCGAGCGTTGAGCGCTCCGTGAAAACGAAACTGCGAAATCAAATTCGCTGGACAATTAAGAGGGTCGAATATTTCAATGTCGATGCGGTCGAGCATCTCGCACGAGTCAACGCCGAGGGTTCCACTCGTTGCCGCAATTACGCCGTTCCTGGCCAACCATCCATACATCCGTACATTGTGTCTATCCAGTTGGCATCGAGAGCCATCTGTTTCTGGATCGTCGGTTCGAACAATTGGCCGTGCTCACTATTTCATACGTGGCCACCGCGATTCGGCATTGGCCAGGATCACGAAGCCATTGACGCGCGGTTTCAATTACCGGAAGATGTAAAAACGATCGCACGAAATGGCACGAGAGTATGAACGTGATCTGGACCTGGAGGCCAAACCCGGAAAAGATTGCCAGTATCGTGAAAGCTCGGTCTCCCGAGTTATCAGACGCTTGGAAACGAGACATCGGGAAGCGAGAGAGACGAGATTGTAAAATTATGTTAACTGGGTGTCATTGCTCAAAAATTCGTGGACAATTGGTAAAGTTGTCGTTGGACAACTAACGGTGCATCAATGAATGTAAATTAATTTACAGTTTTCTCGTCTAACTTCGAAGATACGTACGTGGTGCGATAGAAATGGTATAGAATTATTGTAAGTTCAGGATTTGTGACTTTCGAATGCCTTTTACAGACTGTGGAGTAAAAGTTTGATACACAGTGTTTATTGATAGGACTTAGAGTAGTCCTTTACTTCTATTTGTGTGGTTTTGTCTTGTTGGTTTGGGTTTAGTTACGAGTAGGTGAGAGTGTGGGCTAGGGTGAAGTTTGGATGATGTTATTTACATACTGTCATCTCTGGACGAGGGTTGTTTTGGTGCGTTACAAGGGCAAAATTTACCGATACTAAGCGTTGTCTATTATTTGGACCAATACCTCGATAATTGTAGAAAAAAGGAAAAATATTTGACTATTTTAAGAATACTTGAGTACTCTGAGATTTGTTTGCGCTCGTCGATGTCTATCGCAGCGACCACTCCTGTAAATCTCCAAAAAAACAATACTGGAAGGAAATGGTTGACGATTCCACTTCGTCTGAATTTTTTATTCGCATACGGTCCTCAATTACGTGGACGATTTATCACGGTGAAGCATGTTTTGTAGCGTGGAGGCTAAGCTGGAACACAACGCCCAGCTGCAGAATAAACTTCGGCTAAATAATTGCAGCCAGCCGTGAAATACAACCTTTTCGTCTTCAAAAAGTACCCGTTCAATTCGAACGTTTCAAACTTCTATGAGAATGATCATCTGATTTTAATACCGCTGATTTTTCTTTTTTTTGTTTACTCTAACATTAAAAGAATCTGTCGCAATTTTTTATGAGAGACTTACTGTTTGCTGAAAGTTTGTAGAATTTAACTTGTCACTTTACAATACAATTACAAATTAACAATATAAACTTATTCCATACGTTAATGGATACAGAAGATTTCAAATGTTCAAACTTAATTCTTCCCCAAATAATGTTAGACACTTGAAAAATTCAAATTTACGTATATAGTACATCGAACATAACCTTAATCGAAATTAGCTAGAATACCGAGTTTGCCAATGTTTGTACAACAAAGTGTCTAGTTGAGTGTTCCCTAGTACTCTTGTTCATTCTTTCCAGGATTAACAATAAAGCTGGACTTCCAAGTGTCCAAACTTAATTCTTCCCAAATAATGCAAGACACTTGAAAAATTCAAGTTTACGTATAGATCGAACATAACCTTAATCGAAATTAGCTAGAATACCGAGCTTGCCAATGTTTGTACAACAAAGTGTCTAAATGAGTAGTGTTCCCCAGTATCTTGTTCATTCTTTCCAAGATTAACGATAGGGTTGGACCTTATGCCTTGAGATTCCTTTTCACCATTTCTAATCGACACTTCTTCCAAATTCACTGGTACGAGAATAAACGTTCCATCTGCAATTGTACCCCATGTGCGAGGACTCGAAACGAAGGATAAACTTCTCGACGAACGATCAGCTACGCAGAAGTCCTAGCGCAGCGTCACGTCAGCTGGACATGTCGTTTTTCGGTGGCGATCGCGCGCATTCTCCGGTACCAAAAAGCCGCCGATGCGATGGAGAATGCGCTCCTTAGGACCGCAAGTTATTTTAAGAGAACTGGTTTGGTCGCTGTGCTATATTTACTTTTCTCCGGCACGCCAAAGTCATTGACAGCGTCCTCTTGCTCGGACCTCACCTTCCTCGTCCTTCGGATTCGCCTCGAACTCGATCGAAACCGATCTGGAAGACTACGTTGATCTCCTTAGATCGGAGAAGTATACTTTTGCATCGAGGTGTCGTGCTTCCTGCAACGGGCCAAGCTTCGAAGACCCTTGATTCGTCCTCGACTATGCTAATCGCGAGAACTTACCTCGCGCTAGGAGGATCGAGATTTGTCTCGATTTACAGTTAATTCTTCTTTGGACGATATTAGTTCGAATAAGGGTCTTTTAACATTCACGGTCGAATCAGTGATTCTGTAGCAATAAATTCCAATATTAACTTCCATTCTGTTCGAGGGCTAAATGTTATCATTAACGATAGATGAAGACGCATGTGATGACTGGCCTCGTATATGGGTGATTTTTCACGTGAGATGAAGTAAAATGTCACAAACACGTAATGTATCTTTATTAAGGGGATTATACAGAAAATAAATGACATTCGTAAAATAATGAACAATACGGAAGAACGCGTAAAATTCTGATTGTATGTATGAAGGAGACAACTTGGATAGAAGGGGTGGTTTCTGTGTTGAAGTATAAAAGTAGCACTAACTAAATATAGCAAAGTTCTTAGGTTGGTTCAAGGTCCAATTATGCAATGTTTCGTGAACACTCAACACTTTTCATTTATTTCTTATAAATTTTTTTATTTTCTAAAGTGGTACTAATTTATTCCGTACATATTATAAAAAGTGAATATTTTACTAGACTTTTTAATTCGTAACTAACAATTTTTTATTTTTATGCTGAATTAGAAAGAAGTACATATTTTTACGTACACAAAACCACCCTTTACATTTAACAAATTCAATTCACATTTCACTATCTTCTTTTTATCATAGGCTTTCCTTTAAATAGCATTTTGTTTCTTTATATAAAGAATAATTTTGATGATCATTATGGGAAAGTAGAGAAATGTCCAGTCTTGAAGTTAATGTAGTTTATTGTAAAATTGCACTAGGCAAAATGAAATTTCATCAACGAACTCAATTCTTCCGTTCGTTCTTGTGAGAAGCACTTCAGGTGTTAGATACTTGAAAGGTTTTAGTGGGTTCAATGAAAAAAGTTGAACGTATTATACACGCACACGTCAACGTTTCGTTACTTAATTAAAAAATTACACCGATTCGAAATCGGTAATCACGGTAATCACCGATTACGGTGATCTAAGTTTAAATTAAAATATATTGGAAGAATGAAATATTTTATTTAGAAATCACTTTTCTCTGAAAGTTACAATTTTCGAGATTTTCAAATCGCTTGAATTTTTGAAATGTTAATATATAACATTTATAAAATACATAGAACAGTACAAAGAAATATATGTAAGAAATACAATATATTTCTGACAATAATATTTCACTTAAGATATACCAATAATTAAAGTGATATAAGTTGTTGATAACTACTAAATAATACAAATAAGAAAAGGATTCCTTTTTAATTGATTTTTTCGCAAATTGTAATTTCTGTCTTTTAATACGGAGCAAGTTTGATAAAATTTTAATTTCCATTTTGTAATTACTTGATTAACGAACATCACTTGCAAATCATATTATAGCGATTAAAACTGTTAACTTTGAAAATGTTTTACTTCTACGAGTTCAATTTAGAAGAACGTTAATTGTATCTAAATTGAGTTGGTTACCGACAAGGGGTACTTTGAATTCCAGGTCAACAGGATAAAACTGTCTTTGTTATTTTCGTAAACGTTTATTCTGGTTTTCCTAGATATTTTTAGCTATGATGCTACCATCCACAATATATAATACTAGCGAAAGTCTTTCAAAGTTTATATGTTCGAAATACATTTCTGGTAAATTTACAGAATTTCGACAACTATTATATACAGTGCTACATTTACTATCAATCCCTGTACAAATGAAACATCTAGACATTGTACTCGTTTTAATATCAGTTTCTCTGTTCAATTTCCCCACATTGTTCAATTATATCTACTAAATTTTTATGAAAAGTAATCTCATTATTTTCAAATTGAACTTTCAACACTATTTGCGACTAACTTTCTTCCTAACTCTTCTAAAAAAATTTTTCCTCTTTGATTTCGAACAATGCCATTGTCTCCGTGCAGAACAGAGACAGAAAAATTACGAACCTCTAATATATGCTTTTAACCCGATATTTTTATTTAGACTATTTTAGTCAAAAATTTTTACGACAACTACACTTTCGAACACTCTTTGTATCTCTACAGCGTTATTCGTATTTCAATATAATACCTTAAAAAGAGCAAGAAATAAATGCATCAAACGCGAAGTTTTAAATCCAATTTTCCCGAAGACAAAGCTCCGTGTAAAAGAAATGTTCGGTCCACGTTTTCAATTAATTCTTTCGCGATAACGTTGTTCTCGATTATACCGTGTACGTTTCCCCATTCTAGTCTACGTATTTGGTTATTATATTAGTCGCGGCTTCGTCTCGCAGTTTAAACTGTCGGTGCGAGGTTTCCCTCAGGAATTCACCGATTAGTTTCCAGCCAGCCGATATGTGTCACGTAATTTGGAAGATTTAACATCACGAGATCGGTTTAAAACGAACGAATTTCCGTGGCAAATGTAATCACCGAACGTAAACAGGTGAATAACCATTAACAATTTAATTAATTAGTAATTACACGTACTAAGATTCGAAACTCGAAACACGAACTGTTTATCACTTTGTGGGATGTTTCGAGGACTTTCAGATCCTTATCGATTTTCTGGAGCGTGACGCCTACTGTTTCAGAAGTCCTTAAACGCTCTTCAACTTTCATCCAAACAACGCTGACTCTTTTTATATCCTAACGAGAAACCAGTCGTTTCGGATAACGAGCCTTTTATTATGCGTATGCAAACGCGCATCTGTTTATCGAAATCATCGCCTCTAAGTTATTTAGAAGTATAACGTTTGCGGCTGGTAGATAATCGAAGTGAAAATTTAACGAATCGCCACCTTTCCCTGTTAATCTCTCGTTACCGGCGTCGAGGGCGAAACTATTATTGATGCAACGGTCTTTGAATCCCTCGCAGCCTAAAGGCACGTCCTGACGCCACACGCGGCATAATAATTTATGTATCAGGCTCGTGACGGTCTAGTTTCACTATTACTCTTTTCTGCGCTCCGGGTCTTCTTTTCTATCGCTTTAATACGCATTCTCAAACGTATTTAGTAAAACAGTCCTGCAGTTTACTATCAGAATGTTAATCGCGAAATTTTTCACGAGTGATTCTAACGATGCGATAGTACTCAAAAAAAACCTTATTTAATACCGTTGGAACGATCTCTTCTGTTTGTCCAAGAATAAATACTTAGCAAGTATTCGATTTATATTTAATTAATCGAGAAACGTGATTTGGATATTTCTTTTGATTGAGAAATGTCACGAAGAAATCGTCGAGGCACTAAGAAGTGGACATTGTAATGGTCATAAGTAATAATAAGTAGACGTTGTATTATCGAGGTTGTCTATCTGTTATTTCATATTGGAAGAACATTCTAATGTAAGGACAAGAAGGACCGAGCATGAGGATGGTCCAAGGTGCACGCTCTTGGAATAGGTGAGGACAGAAACTTTCACTAGATGAGCAATATGATGTCTTCGCGAGTCAGAGCGTTTCAACTCGTGAGCAATCGGCGGGCCACAGATATGGACCAATTGATGAGTGGTGACGGGTTAGGGAGCCACCGTAGGAGTGGTACGTTGCAGTGACCAAGGTGCAGTGAGGTGGGAGACGGGATTCCGCGCTGGTCGCACCTGCCGATCTGCGCATGCGTATTTCAAACCTGCCTCTCGCTAGGCCGAGCTATACTCCGATATAAGTACGGAATTTTTGAACGAAACAATCTCGATGATTCAAATTAATACTATATTACTATATATATCTCGGTGGTTAAAATTAATACCATATACTATATTATAAACTTAACACTTAAATTTACATTAAACCTAGTAATTACACGGGATATAAATATGTACAGATGAGATTGCAACAGAGTACTAATTCAGTATTTTACTAGCATTAAAATATTCGAACTCCTGTACCTACACAAACGTGAACCATCGTTCTTATTACTTTAAATTGCTCCCTGACTGCAGGAGAGTGTTTTTATGTCTCGCAAGTGATCAATATTCAACGATTTGCACAATATTGTTCCACTGTGTAAAGTACCGACGCAAAAAAATTCCAGTTCGCTCCAATTTCTTCGCAGCTGTACAGTAAGGCCTCAGATACAGAGAAGTCGGTGAGTCTCTTCTTCTTGTTGTTCAATTAGACAGGTTACGCGACTTAAGCAACGATCTCAGCGATATAAAATTCCGACGTTGTCGCGGAAGATCCTCGACGGTTATCGTCCCGCCGAATTTCCTTGCAGCTGCAAAAGAGCTCCTCGCGAGAGTACACTCGAAGTGTCCGGTGTAATCGAGCATCGCCTCCGCTCCGACATTCACTTTGCTACGACTCCCCGCAGTGCACATGGTGCCAGCCTCCTACGTGTGCACGTGTACGCTTATGCACGTACACGGGCAAGTAAATGACAACGCTATGCAGTGTGACGCAAAATGTTCCAGAAGAGCTTCCAGCCTTGCCAGAAGTACGCTTAACCGTATTGTTCCGGTGAAACCGTGGAATTTGTTGCGGTATCCTGGAACTCTGGCAGCCAACACGAAACGTTGATTTCCAATAATTCAACAATTTCTTTGCCATCGAGAGCATTACAGCCCATGGAATATTCATTTTCTGTACATCGATAAGATAAAGCACATCGAAGACCGTCTTGATTATCGATCCTGGTCCAATATGCTCCAATTGTACAGTTCCAGTATGGTGTCTTACGATCGTGGATTTTTATAGAAACTAGACTAAGAGAAATAGCAAGTAACGAACTAACGAAAATGTAAACGTTTACATCCATGCTTGTTAGTAGTTTGCTCGTATGATACCGGTTTATTTTAGGTTTATTTTATTGGAAGAAGATCTGAATTTCGTTACAATTGAAATCTTTGACGAAGAAGCTTATTCAATTGCTTCATCGAACTATATCGGAAAAAATACAAAGACATTTCAATGTGTCTTATAATTGAATGTCAACGGATACAAATACGCGGAACATTCGCGCATTTATGACTCCGCTAGAATATCCATTCTATCCATTCCAGGGTGTCTTATATTACTCTCTCGTTCTCCTTTCGTTATGATCTTCCTCTTCTCCCTTCCCTCGCGCCATCCCCCCCTCACCTTCCTGCAGCTGGCAACTCCTTCCGCGCACATAAATAAAATAAGAGCCCTCCTGACACTTAGCAAGCCCTAACCGTACGAGTTATGTACTCGCCGAGTAAATTGATATGTCACCGACAGTGTTAATAAAGTTAATCGAGGATGCAAAGTAAATTAAGGGCATCGCCGTGGAAGGAAGGTTAAGAGGAATGCTGAGCCGTGACGAAGGTCAGTCTGCTTGCGCGTTCAGGATTTACTGAAGCGAATCTTTTGACAAGAAGGAGAGATTGTACCGGAATCGTAGACACGAGAGTATTGTGGATTATAGTAAAATACATGATCTGTAGGAATCCTGCGTTATTCGTGAAATTGTATCCTGTGGTATTGAGTAACGACTTCGTCCAGGTGTATCGTCAGACTTTCAACTTACATTTCATTTGCAAACAGCACTAGAAGGTTACGCAGAGAAAACAGAGAGTTTGTATATTTTGGTCAGAATGAATTGCGATCGTTCACTGTTCCTAAATGAAAAGTACTGTTGGGTCAAACTTTAGAAACATGAGGGAACGAACGTACTGCTAACTTTTGGAGTGAAAATAAGGGTTGTCCAGATGAGCTCAAGAAACAACCCGAATTCTAAGTCAATATCAGTTAGTTTTAATTTTAGAAGCTCCTTTTCCTTTCTTTCGCAAAGGTATTTATACACTTTTATAACATCGATCCTTGTAACGTAATACCAGCTTAGACTTTTTTAAACTTTATCTCAAAATTAATAGTTATTTTACTGAAAATCAATAGTTCTTAACATTGATATGGTAGTTTCTGTTCGTTGGACGATTTTCTCCAAAGTCCTACCCTATAATACAACTATTGCTCCGTAAGGTGGTTTTTCAAGAAAATTTACGATTTTGACTTTGAAATATTTGAAGAATACGATCTTTAACGTTCTTCCGGCACGTAACTTTCTTACAATCGTGTTAATTTTGTATAATTCGAAATAAATGAATTTTAGACTCGAGGCAGTTTCGAAGTAACTCCGAACTTTATATTCCCAACTTGTTTGAAAACTTGCGAGCAAGGATATTCAAGACCCACCACTAGCTACGGTACACTCTCCCCGAGTACGGCACTGCGCCAAGTTGATTTTGATCTCCGACAGGAACAGCCGTTCTTGTACAACACTTGAGGTCCGTTGTGCTCTCGTGACCGTTTGTCCTAGAATCATGTCATGCATGTACCTCACTGTTGGATCGCATCGGCACGTTCCTCTTTGGTGCATCTTCTGCACCGTGAGTCGTCGATCGAGAACTTCGATTCGGACTTACCGAGAGTTTCGAGAGCTTGTCAACTGGACGGTGAACACAGTTTGCCTTCAAAATGGCCACTTGAGCTTCCACTCGTCCCTTTAGATCAGAATTAATACCGATTCGAATATGGTTACGCGTTCGACGAACAATGAGAATTCAAAGGTAACCTTCGTGTGGCCTTTTTACAGTTACGCGATTATTCGAGAGGTGAAAAAATGGCACGATTGGTAAATGTGCTTCAAAAATTTGAAGTCGACTGGTTCGTTACGTTTCGAGAAATCTTAACGAACTGTTTGAAAAATACGGTCTCGGAACGAACGCTTTCGAATCTGTTAGATGGTACGCTCGAGCAATCTGACAAGCTCTTGAGAATATTCTACAATTCTACTTTTTCGAGTTTAAAATAAAATTTGATAAATATACTTTTAAATAACTAATCCCTTAAAAAATATAAACAAAATTCTTTCAAGTTTTTTAATTCTTTATAAAAATTCCAAGTTACTTCCATTACGAGTGAGTATGCTCGCGAAACGTACGGATTGGTAGATTTGAAAATGTTTTCGATCAGGAAAAGGAAATGTACGTGACAGCAGCCGATATCTGTTAACTGAAAAAGTCTTTATTCGTGACAGCAGCCGTCAAACCCTTTTCTTTTCCTATTACCCTTTTCCTAACGTATCAACTGATCATTTATCGAAATCTCCAAGGAAATGGCAAGAAAATGAGATTAAAACTATTATCTAAGTCTATAGACCGATACTGGTAAATATCCGATACTGTTTCAACAAAAATGAGACTATGGAAGATTGACAAGGACCGACAACGAAACGAGTCCGTGCAGACACCCTTTAGGTACTGTGTTTCCAACCCTAGGGATCTTATTTAATTTACCGGGAAATACATCGTACAAGTGCTTACAATCAATACTCTTACCATTACCTGTAATACTCGCGCAAACGTGCAATTTCAAACTCATGATATCGCATGTGTTCGATTCGTTTCTCGATAATAGTTTCACTCACAACTGACGTGTCGATTAAGCGACGTTTTATCGTAAATTAAATTAGAAATGCCATAAAATACCAAGTTCGCCATTGAATTAACGAACATTTCTATTTCTCACATATAATTCGTGCAAATATCGAGAACATTCGTAAACATGGGAAATTGGCGCGACAGTCGATGTGTTAATGACACGCGTTTGATTAGAGCAAATTGACCTCTCGACTAACGAGAATCCTCGGATAACTGCAACATGTAGCGAATAAATATTTAATTAGAACCGTCTCCTGGCAATCTGTTACAATCGAAGATTCGAATTTGTAAAATCACGAATAGTTGCACCCTTTATGAATCCATCGTTGCCAACGAAACGAAACGTGTGTATATGTACAGAAACAGTACACCATGTGTACATATATAGAAACAGTACACCATGTGTACATATATAGAAACAGTACACCACCAGTATGAAAGGTTTTGTAAAATATTGAAAAACGAACTTTGTCGCGTTTCCGATGGCTTCCAAGAAACTAGCCTATAATGCTTCGTGCAAGTGAGGAAACTTCTGCGTTTACAAACGAGCGTTGCAACGTAGGGTCTCGATGATCGAAGACCTGCAAGTTTTGCAGCTGCCTTGAGGCATCGCTAGTCGAAGGTCGCGCAGTTATCTTATCCAGAAAAACATGTTACGCGTGAACTCGTGCACGATATTACACAAAAGCGAAGTAATGGGGGCTGGGAGTGCACGATGCACTGGAAATTGCAGCCACGATAAGCTCGGTGCATCGTGGATGGCAGAGGTGTACCGATTCGTGCAATCACCTCACGTTCATCCGTTATTCGAAGTCGACGGTAATATAAGCAGGCTAATTCGGTCAGGGGATACCATTACCGAATAATTTCGCGAAATAGAGCGTTCGAGGTTACCAGTCGCCGAGTGCATAATTTATTTTCCTACCTATCGAACGAGACTTCGAAAGTATACAATTCCAAGAGGGTGGAAATCGTTTTAAACCGTGCTAGGAGAGAAGTTGTTTCATTTATTAAAAGGACATTCGGGAAAGTTTATAAGTCGTTGGAATTGGTCGCGGTGTTTTCCACGTTGCACGGAAAATGGCTGCGACGAGGTCGTAATAAATTTTTACTCGGTTACGCGACTGCTGGTAAACCGACGAAAATTAATCGACTACTTAATTGTAAAAGTTGAGTCTCCCGTTTGTTTTTATAATATAACGGTTCTTGGTGTGTGTGCGCACGCTCTTTAGGAACCAGCTGCTTTCGAACTTTGTTTTCTTTTTACGAGAATGGGACAGTGATTCTTAACCGTTTTAAGCACACGGCATAGTTTATAAGAAGGTTCTTAATCTTTCCAGGGTTGCGCCACAGTTTAAGGGATAAAAGACCCGAAACGAAAGACTTCGTGGTATTGGAGTAGAAAATTGTTATCGAAACGTAACGAAATAAAATACTCGTCACGGTGAGAGAGGATGGTTTAACAAACTTTGGGTTCGAAAATAGTTCGTTTTTCATGATAAAGCGTTCTGATTTATATTACAAGTATCACCAAAAATATTCACCGAATTTAAATTCGTTATACGAAAAATAAAATATTTATAACGTACATTATAAGAACATGATGTTCAACCGATTATCTTCATATTACTATAGACACACAGATATTACATGACTTCCTATTGATAGGATGAAATTAATGATTTTTTTAACTCCAAAATATCTAAAAAGGGGAAAGTAGTTTTGCTCGAGCCTACTAGAAAATTTTAAAGATCTTCGAGATTATTGTTTAAAAATTGACTTCGATTTAGCTAGAATAGTAATAAAATGAAGAAAAAAAAGAAATCAGCAAGGAAGATCCAATTCGTGTAAACATGGAAGTCGAAAGTGGCATCTGACAATGTTTTATACATTAGTAGATACTGTTGGTGAAAATGTATATTCTGTATTTATAACAACTCGTTCACATTGGAATGCTTCTAAAAAAGGAACAATTAAAGGATCTTTTTACAAGAATTAGCCATTGGATGAATTAGAAAGCAAATCGATGAGAGAAATTCGTACATGACCGAATTACAAAATCGTATTGTTAATGCCATAGAAAATACTTACAGGAGGGAAGAATTTGGGCAAATTTGATTTTAAACTAACACTATCCTCCTATTTAACAACTTATTTTCATTCATTATACCTTGATACGAAAGGGTTCACACCATTACATAAATACATAACTAAATCAAAATAAAAACTACTATTTAGAAATTTTAAACGATAGTATTTTCACACAAAGATGTTGCAATAGGATGCATGTACACACATTTTCGATCGTGCACTTCTACTAAATTTTTACAAAAAATAATATTGCTTTTCAATCAAACCAGCAGTAAGAAAAACATTTTTCTTTGGGAGAACATCATTTTCTTTGACAAAACAACGATCGAATATTTCTCTGTTAGAATGAACTTCCTCGTATGTTACTTTGTGCCTATCGGCAAGAAATACCAGAACAACGAAATTCCAATGCATAAACCTTGAGGCGATAAAGCTCATAGTGAAATTCCTTGGCACATAACTGGTGAAGAAACCGGTACACCTCGTTATGTTCTTATGCTGAACTCGAACTGTCGTGGAACAGTCGGCAAGAGATAGCATCTTTCTGGTAGCATTATCGTTGGTGACCAAATGACATAAGAACGTGTTCGTCACGATCGATGTACCGTTTGCCTCGTTTTACTATTTACTTGCACAGAGTGTTCCGAAAACGATTTACTAGAATTTATAAACGAATCAAATAATTTACTTCGAATACTCTTCAATTTTAGATTACCAATTGATTTTGACACTTTCTTCGTTGAGCAAAGAAACACTTGATCTCTCGTATTTACGGTATTGCTATATGTTAATGTTTGCCTAATTTTCTATGTTGCAGGTAAGGAATGCCAGTAATTAACAACTTTTTACCCTCTTTCTTGAAATATGTCCGCAAAACGAGATTGCAAGACACAAGAATCCTGCGAGTAAGTAAATTCGACGAAATTTTAACTTTTGATTACACGATGAACTCTCTTAAATAACTATTAAATAACAGAGAAATAATATTTTCCTTCGACGATCTTTGATAAACGGTCATATATATTCTGTGGAAAATTAATTTCATATTTTAACCCTATGGTACTTAACGATACATAGTGTCGTTAGAAATACGTACTATATCGGACTAAAAATAATTGAAAAAGTAAAAATACTTTCTTTGACTATTATTTCTGGCATTATTTTTCTTTAAGACTACTCAATTACGACTAAATTACAAAAATTGCACAATGTAGTGCAATTGCTCGTGGTAGTATCAGTAGGTTTGAAAATTTGTCGATAACGAGTGCGAATAGAACTATTGGGTTACTAGGAAAGTCATTTCGTTTTTCAAAATGGAGAATAGATAATTTAATAAAATGTTTATACACTCTAAAAAAATCGTGTTTCATTTTCACCAAAAAAAAAACCAAATGACTTTCCCAACAACCGAATATGTTCTCGTTCAAATTGCAACAAAAAAGCTATGAAAAATATATTTTAAACTATAATAATATTCATCGGATATTCTTCCATCTTTACTACAAGCAACCAGAATCTCGTATTTATCCTCTTGCCATTTCAATAATTATAAATTCCGACAACTATTTTTCGAACAACTACACGAATAATTCCCCAAATTGCGAAAACTCCATCGAAGTACGAATGAAACGTCTCCAAGTACCGCGATGGGTCGTAATCTCAGAAAGATCGGAACTTTTGCCTCGAGAGGTAACCGATTTGGCACGAGACCGTAACGAAACGTTTTCAAATTTTCGAGGGAAGCGCGAGAGTAAAATCAGCCTCGAGCGTCTTGCGACCGAGAATGCGTTACGTACGTGCATCGTAGCAGCGTAAAGATAGGACACACGTGTTGTTAGATCGCGATCCAGGAACGTAGAACACTCGAACGGTGGGATATAATTTCGTTGGGTTCCTGCAATCGCGTAAATGAAATTTCCTAAATGTTACGAAAACCTTGTACATCTCGTTCGAAGGTAACGTCGAAACTTACACGCGTCGTTGCACTTGACATTTTCCCCCAGTCTTGGGCACGTTGTATTTCCCACGTGCGTCCGCGGTTTCCCGTTGGATGCGAGGCGAGGCCCCGCGACGCGAGAAGAGACGCGAGTCGGGAAGAGAAAAAAGAATCGACAGCGATCGCGGTGCGGCCCAACCGGGAGGAATGCCGCAGGGAACGAGGTTCCGACGTATCGCGATAAAGGCCCGTAGTAAAATTCCTCGGTACGCAGCGGACTGAGGTGCCGATACACGCCCCCACCTTACGGTCCCGAACGGTCGCCAAGTGGTCGACAACTAACGAGCCGGTACGAGGTGTGCACGTATTGGAGAGGTAGCGGCGGTGTGCACCGAGAGGCACCAATACAGCGCCGCGTGGCGGCGGCATAGCATGCCGGCACGCGGCCACCACCGCCGGGAGAAGTTTCACGTCGAGCGACGAGTAGTCGGGCTCAAGAGTCGCCGAGCTCCAGCTCAGCTGCTCAGCCACGCCGCCTTGCGAGCCGACCGGACATTCCGACCATCTTCTGGAATAACCGAGAGAAACAACGAGCGGTATTACGCGGCTCGGATCCCAGTGTCGGCCCTCTCACCCGGTGAACGATTCAACACGGTTACGAAGGGAACTCGCGTTCCTCGTACCGCGGTGATTCTCTCGCGACGTTCTCGACTCTGGCGCATCGTTTCCACTCGACCGGTACGCGTGTGGATTCACGCACGGTGATGTACACGTGATTAGTGCGCGACGCTCGGTACACGGTCTACGGTGACCGCGTCCGATTGTGACGAGTGAGAGCCAGCCGCACGGATACCCTTGCCTCCGTATCTGGGAAGACGGGACGCGATCGTTTCGCTCGCCTCGAGGAAGCGAAGGAACTCTCTTAGCAACGTCGCGATCGTAGGAGTACAGCGAGCCGCGCGTCGCGCGTCGCGCGGCGATTCACCGTGGATATCGGGGGAGAACGATACCGCGTTTCATCGCTCGCGGCGTGGATAGCGGACTGTTCACCCGGAAAATTCCAACGGTTCGAAACTGTTCGTCCTAGAGCCGAACGAGACGGTTCACTTGGCTTTGTAACGAGATCGAAACCCGACTTACCGAGAAGTCTCTCGATATCGGTTTCGAGGTGTTTCGACGAAAAGATAGCAGACCGAGATCCGTCGAATATCGAGATCTGAACGAATTCGAGGGTTTCCGTGCTCGCGGTAACCTCGACGGGTCGTTCGCGAACGGTTCGGTACGCGTGAAACATTCGAGCCACGTGTTCGCGCGCATCGAATCGCGTTCGAGGTGTTCGGTTACAAAACCGAGGCATTTGCATCGGTGGAAGGTCGGGTGAATCAGCGGCCGCTCGGCGAGAAAACCGAAAATCTTCTCTCTACCTGTTGTCCAAGGACCGTCTCGCGGCCCGAGGCTCGTATCGTTTCGGCGTTCCGGTGTTTCCAACGTTCGAGAGTCTCGATTCGGTGCTCGACCGGTTAAGCGTCTCGGTGCTGTGGGAACTCGCTGAAACGGCACTCGGTGATACCTAACGGCGTGGAATATTCGACGCGCGAAAATTGGAAAGGTCGGGTACCCACGTACGGATCATAAGTTACCCGCGTAGTGGCCGGACCGTTAGCACGCATTGCTCGTAACGACTCTACGTGTCATCGGACGACCCCGAAGCCTCGCTATGCACTCTTTCGGACGTGGCGTATGAATACAAGTGCGCGCGCGCGCGCGCGCCCGCCCGCTCACGCGCAAGCGCGAACCCACCGATACAGACGCGAACACGCGACCAGTAATTAATGCGGAATTAACAGATCGTAATCTGCGTAATAAGCGATCGCCGGCGTGCCACGGGTACGCGGATCGTGGAACACGAGGATTCAATTACTTCGTAACTGTGACTCGGTTGTTCGATCGGTGGTACGCAAACGTTTCGTTTGCGCTCTGTGCGCGAACACCGTGAACATCGGTGTCGTCGTTGTTCGACGGATTACCTGTGACGTGTGTTTTACTTGGACCGAAAATTACGCCACGAAATTGGAACTCGAACGTACGAATTCTCGCGCGAGTGTTCGTTCGGATCGTGAAACCGGTGAATCGAATCGAGACTTGCCAAGCTCGAGAGAACCGATACGATTGGTGTCATCGGGATTCGATCCGTACTCGATTCGAGGACGATCGTGAGTTTGTGAATTTCTTGAATCGCAATTGGAAGGACGGCTGCGAGTCGAAGTGACAATTTCGAGTACGCAACTGTAATTCTGGCTGTCGCTTGTGCGATTCGATCGACACGAATTGGTGTTTCGTAAATTTCGAAACTTGTCGATTTTACAAACGAATCCCCGAGAGTTCGAATCCTGTCTACGAATCGAGACGAAAAGTATACGCGCTCGAAGTATCGATAACGTCTGAATACAATTAATCGATCAACGAGAAGCAGACTTTAATCGAACGAACTGGTGCTCGAATCGTTCGTAGGACAACACGCGCGAGTGCACGACAACAACGGAGATCTGTTCGCGTAAATAGGGTCTCTCTCGATTCGTTTCCCCATTAATAGTTAACGACTCGAATCGCCTGCCCGATGGAACCGTAACGCCGCTGTGAAGATAGCGCGGGAACGTAGCCTCGACGTGTGAACAAATCGTGCAAACGAGCAAACGCTGGTTGTCCGTCGAGGACGGGAGAAAGTTTCGATGAAACGAACGACAGCTGATCGTCGAAAAGCGACGAAACGCGAGCACGTATAATCGCGCAATCGTGATCGAAACTGGAAATACCAATCGCGATTGAAAGAGCCGCGGTGTGTCGTTAACTCTAACGATGGATACGGTTCTATCGTCGAGTCTACGCAACATTTTTCTTCGAGCGACCTGTTAACTCGTTTCGGGGGAAAAGCCGGCCGGTGTAGAGGGTGACGTTGATCCTATCCGGCGGAAGGAGTACGTTAGGAACGAACGAAATCGTGCGACGAATTGTTGGAAACGAAGACACCGAGTGAATATCCTTCCGAACGAAATCGGAACCGATTGGAATATTCGCCTGGAAGGCGCGCACGCGCGCGAAATATTCATGCGCTGAAAAGTCACCGAACGATCGCGAAATATAGAAATACAGTGGCCCGCTTCGGAACGCTTGAATAAAATACGAGCGAGTGCAACCCGCCGCGGAGTGATAAAAAGTTTTCGCGCGCAAACGTTGCTACGAAAATGACCGTTTTCGCAAACTGGTCCGCCACGGTGGAAATTTGACAGGAGATTCCTCGCCGATCCAGAAAAGATGCGTGAGTAATTTTACTTTTCGAGGTTTGGTATTTTTTTTTTATATTTTACGGGAATGTGTTGTTTTCTTCGATATAAATATAGAAATATCGATCGCTGGTTTTTGGGGAGGGAAATGTAATTGGATGTAGTCGGTGCAAGAGTATTGTTCACTTGAACAATTTGCACTCGAGGCTTCTTTGATATTAGAGACCAACGACTAGAGACAATTCTACAAGTTGTAACATTAATGTGGAATGGAACATTTTTTTATAGTTTGTATACACGTGTTTATATTTTACGAGAACGTGATATTTCAATTCCAATTTGAATTCTAAATTACATAGTTTTCCTGGATCGAAAATAGTACACTGAATTAGGTGGCGATCGAGGATCTCCTCTGGGGTCCAAAGGGTTAAAGTTTACTACATTTTTTATCTTTCTTTGTGGATTGTAAAAATTGTAGAAACTAAGAAATTTCATAAAGAAATCGAAGCTGATTTTTGAATATTTTCGGAACCTACATTTACCAATCGATAGTGTTCGATACAAGATGCTTTCGTTTGAACCTATTCTATTTCGTTAGTCGAAAAGTCATTTCGTTTTCCAAAATGGAGCATATATAATTTAATAAAATGTTTATACACTCTAAAAAAATTGTGTTTCATTTTCACCAGAAAAAAATGAAACGACTTTCCAAAGAATCCAATATTTTCGTTCGAATAAGTTTTCGTATTCGTTCGAGTGTTCGTAAACAATTTAATCGATTACTTTATATAAATCACCCTGTATGCACGTAAATGGTGTCGTGGGGTCTCTAACGGCACCACTTGGAACGTAAAACTGTTTACGGTAGAATCTATCATAAAAGGTAACGACTGACCATGAGTCAGTTTGGGACTGAAAATAAGGTACTCGGAAAAACAGAAGAATCAACTGCAGTAAAAGTAGCTGGAATCTGCAATATGCGTATATAATTGCTATCGCGAAAGATCCCACAACTCCATTTGAAAGTAAATGTATCTTAATACTTACCTAAGGTACATTTTCGTTTAAGCTGTTCAATTGTATAAATACCGTAATAAATGTTACAGAATTTGAATGTTTAAACGAAAGAATTTATCTTTGATTTATACAATATGCGTATGTACGTATAAAAAGATTACTAACAGTATTAATGTATCTTCGTCTAAAAAAGTGACGTCGAGTAATGTTTCAAATCTTTCGATCAACGTCTGTATGTGAACACAGTACAAGTCACGTATAAAGATTAATTACGAATATTTAAATAATACAAAAACTAAATGTACATTTATTTGCGAGTGTCTCTGGATAAGATACAACGGATAAAAGCAATGAACATGAATAAAATTCGATTGGAATCTCTCTTAATGAATCACTACCTCCAAATCAAATTTGTGAGTATCACTGAATAAATAGTAACGATAAATGTAGTGAAATCGTAAATGCGTCATTCTTTGCTACGAAGACAGGCTATTTTTGTGCACCACCGGCTCTGAATTCGTAAGCTTGAAAAATTGTTAATTGTATCGCTTTTATAGCCAGAGCGCACTGACGTACTTTTCCCGTAACTACGGAAGTAAAGTGAGTATTAAATTGCACGTAGGAAAAGAAACGCGGCAATTTCTCAGTAGTTTTTGCGCAAATGAAGCGTAAAGTAAACGAAAGACAAAGTAACAAAAATATCGCAGATACGTAAAAGGAGGCATATTTTCACGCCAGGGAAAAAGAACGGGCAGAAAACACAGTTATTAAGAGACGAAGGGAAAAAATGGAACGACATCTGCGTTACGGCGATTAACTGTAGTACCACTTGAGAATTTCACATAAGAAACTCGCTGGATACCAGTTCGCCCACCATATTCGTTCGTATGGTTGTTATGACGGTGGAAAAAGAAAGAAACGGAATAGCAATGTTCGCTTGGAACTTATTGATTCATCTCATCTCTCTTAATGCATTATTCAAGAATCGGTACGAGATCCTACAGATAGCCGTCCGGTGAATTGATATCTATTTGGATTTTATAATGTTCGTTTGCGTCATTATGGACAATGATTCGATTTAGCGCTGCTCGTGGAACATGGAAGCCATTTTTCACGGAAAATCAACATCCCACTCTTTCGAATACGATAAACGAACAATTATCTTGCACGTAAATGAACGAACGTTTTCGTATCGATGTACGAGCATTCGAAACGGTTACACTTGATACGATAACTGTTATTGTTCCGAACACCTGAAATAAAATACACACAGTTTTTCACTGAACTTTGGTATTTGCACCGAACCGCGTCAATTTTATACAGTTCCACTGTAAAGGTAATTTTTGCTATTCGAGGGGATTTGAAGATCAACGTGTCACACGTCGAATTTGTACTAGTTGTATTACTGCGTTAATGAAAATGCGAATATTCTTTTTAAATCAACGTTGATAATTTTAAAATCTCGTAAAATACGACACCGAGAAAAATGTTTGGTTGTGAGAATATTTGGCTCTTCGAAGCAATGAATCTTCTCTCTTGATTTTTTCGTATTTCGAAAAGAAACCAAGCTATTGCAGATGTTCACGATAAGGGGAACACAACAGAATCGTATGTTTCGTTTTATCGATATACGAAAGTCATAGTAAACGCGCAATGCATTTAAATGTTTATTTTAAAAAAACGTTTCATTGAGATTGAAACAAAATCTGGACAGATATACCTGTCGATACTAACTTTTCATTTCCGTGAGCTAAGCGATCAATTCATTGATATCTTCTGTGCACGTTGTACGTCTATTGTTCGAACAAATGCATATCTTACAAAATTAATAATCATTTCTTATCGTCTCCTTTTTGTTACATTTTCATTTGTAACTTATAAAATTGAAACTGATCGTCACACACTCGAGAGTGTTAAATATTTTTATATCAATTGCAAGAGTATCGTATCTACACGTTACATTTAACAAATGAAAATAAATAGTGGTCTGTATCGAAAGTAACAGTTTCATGGAAACAATTAGTGCAATCGCATTTCACAGTTCACATTTCCAATCAAGTGTTGATGAAATTTTGCAACGATTATACAATCACATTTGAATGGACATTGAATTATTATCGTGTTAATGATGATTACAACAATCACTAACAAGGCCGACGACAAAGACATCGCAGCGACACATCGCATCAGCGGTTACGTATTACGTATTATTAGCCGTCCCACTTTTTTCCTTTTATTCGCATGCTAATGAGACGGAAAATAATAAATTTCAGTAATGAGCAGTTGCTGGCTAACAGTTTCCGCGGTGGCACGTGAGAAAAAATTTAACTGCGTTCCGCTTGACTTATTCGCGAAACAATGTGTTTATTATTCTCTAGAAGCGTTCTCAATAGAGTCTAGAGAAATTATCAGATAATTTAAATTCGAGGTATTCCATGTTTTCTGGAAAATGATTCTCGGATATTTAATGAATTGCTCCGAAAGAGTAGTTGCGAAATTTAATAATTGCATACATACCGTGCGGACGAACGAAGTGCGGTAATTGTGAAACATTTATAAAAGAAATATCGTGTTACCGAGTGTTCACGTGTTTACAGAATGCTCATATTCTGTTAACCTTCCTAAGCGATGTTTGTGAGTTTTTGATAATTGATCGAACTTGATTTAAGATAAAATTTAAAAGTCAATTTAATAGAAACATTGAAGTTCGTTCACATTAATGAGGAAAGGTTTTTTCGATGACAAAAAGTAAACCGTGACACTGTGATGGTGACAAATGTGAACGAACTCGCGCATTAACATTTATCGAGTCCTCTAAATCTACGATTCATCGAATTGAGAATTTCGCGATGCAAATATAAAAGTATGGCAAACGGGATACGACGATACAAACAAGACGCGTCACTAAATAACTTAATAATCCACACGACCTCGTTTTAAATATTTCATGTTATAAACTTCATATCGTAGACAGTTTCTTAATATTGTTATTGCTACGAAATACGGTATTCCCATGCTAACTAATTGTATTTTAATTCAATTACAGTCAATTCCGTCACTATTTTTGTTTACTCGACGCGAACAATATAGCAAGATCAAATTTCAACCGTTAATGAAAATTTGTACTTTTGTATTTTTGTATTATATCTTTGAGAGAGTATTTGTTACCAAGACTTCTTGTTACTAAGCAACATCTGTAAACCAACCTGTCATCCGTGTCAAAAATGTCTTATTGACTAAATCTCATTCACAAGTTCCGTACTGCGAATAGCGGACTCGCATAGTTGAAAATTGCGACACGCTGACAGGCAATTCAATCTGTTAAAGGAGCTTTCACCTTTCGAGCCTCAAGAAACGAGGTTTCTTTAAAAATTTTTGTTGAGAAAACTGTAAAACCGATCGATTCGAAACTTCACACAGATGTGAAGTATATTACACTACTAAATAGTATAACATATCCTATACTATTAAAAGTGTGCAAAAGATAATTAAAGAGGAACATAACTAATTATTAAAGTGATTCCCTTTTAACGTAGTCTATATTGAAAGAAGCAAAAGTATCCAGAATATAAATCCAAATAGAGTATTATTTATTACGCGTGTAGGTAGAGCACGAAGTCCAGCTGTTGCAAAATATTGAAAATTGACGAATTGACATCGGTTTATGTGAAAACATAGATTTTGTAGATAAAAACTTGACTGTTCATCGTAGAAAAATTACTGATCAACGAGAAGATATTTAAAGTGTTTACCATTTGTATATAAATGTTGACCAATTTCGATACAAAGTTCCAGCCTCTTTAAAGTCCCCTGGAGAACACTTAAAACTGTAGTCTATGGAGATATATTGATTACCCCGGAAACAAAGAGTTATTGCAGCATGTACTGGAATAAATTCAGAAGTGATAAGGTGTACATGTGATTCAGCAATAAAAATTACCATTCTACTCCGTTATTCGATTATTGCACTGCGAAACACACGATTTCGCACGCGTGGCAAATAGTATTACTATCGATTCATTTGTTTTTTCCACTATTACACCTGTTCTCATTCTTAATAGAAGTTTAACATCTACTCAAAATCGAAAATTATATTTACTATATTAATCTTTGTTCTGTTTGAACTCTACCATGTAGTTTGGGCTACCTAAAACCTAAAATCCTGATTTTCGTTTCATTTCGATACTACCTACCCTACATATCGGTAAAATTATGAATCACTATGTATACACACGTCTCATTATAGTGTACATATACATTTCACTTTATTTCATTTTATTCCATTATAATTTAATATCATACTTAATTTTCATTTCTTCCTTTTCACGAAGAACAAACCGTACAACGAATTTGTAATATCGTACTTATAATTAGTAATATCCAATATTTTTTTCGTTTCTTTGGGTAACAATTCGTATTAATTAACATCTTTTTTGAGAAGAATATAAAATGAGGGCTCAAAATGTAAATAAATGTTATATTTAACGTATCCTCACGAACATATTGCCACTTTCGAATTATAGAGTTCATTTTATGGAATAAGAATTTAACAATAATATAAAAATTCCTGTCTCAAGATATTAGAGATTATTACTTTGAATTTAGAATTTTCGCTTCTCTCTTTCCCTCCTCTCCCTTTTGGTATCTATGGTAAACAAATATATCATAAGACTTGGATATTCTCGAAGAGCAAGGTAAACATTAATTTAACAGTTCTTGGAGATCGATGTGCCTGGACGAGAGTTTCAGGAGCTGCAGAAAATTCTCTATCCTTTCCAAAGTTCCATCCACCATCGAGCACAGAATAAGCATCCTTGTAGCCCCTTCCCAAGACAGCCACGCTAAGGGCGTAATGGAAGGGTCGTCGCGATGTCTCTGGGCAAACTTTGTGATTAGTGAGTTAAAAGTCGATCAGCAGTCAATTAGGAACCTTGAAAGCATTTAGGCTTCCAGCAGTTAGTTGTCAGTTAATCGTCAGTCTGGAATCTTGAAAGCAATTAAGCTGCCAGTTAGTCCGTTAGACTTAATACTCAGGCTTTAGATAGTTTAAGGAAGTACTCTGTCTTCGCTCCTTCTTAACAAATCAATAATCGAGCACAACATGCGTAACGACGCAAATCGGAATTTTGTTAATCACCTGCTATCGTTTCTTTTTCGTTGAAATAAAAACAAAAATTGAACACTCCTCCTAAGATATCTCAAATAGCCTTTCAAGTGTTAAACGCCACCTCTGTGCAATATTCGATGCCTTCATCATCGTCAAGGAACGCGTCGTGGTCTTAACAAAGTACTTTTCAAAATATATGTTCCAGTAATTCAAAAATAAAATTATTCTCTTTGAAGATTACAGGACAAAAAGCGTTAGAATCTAAGACATGCACTACTCTAATGTTACAAGACCTTTAATCTACATAAATGAACTAAATAAAATTGAAATATCAAAGGAAGTAATAAAAACGAATAGTATAAGTAAACACCGAGAAATACTAAAGTAATACAAAAATTATTTTACAGACGATCTCTTTGAGTAATAAAAATGTAAGTAACAAAAAACAAATAGTATAAGTAAACACCGAGTAATACTAAAGTAATACTAAAAATTATTTTACAGACGATCTCTTTCTGTAATCAAAATGGAAGTAACAAAAAACAAATAGCATAAGTAAACACCGAGTAATACTAAAGTAATACTAAAAATGATTTTACAGACGATCTCTTTGTGTAATCAAAATGGAAGTAACAAAAAACAAATAGCATAAGTAAACACCGAGTAATACTAAAGTAATACTAAAAATGATTTTACAGACGATCTCTTTCTGTAATCAAAATGGAAGTAACAAAAAACAAATAGCATAAGTAAACACCTAGTAATACTAAAGTAATACTAAAAATGATTTTACAGACGATCTCTTTCTGTGACAAATATAATCGTATCGATTAAATCCATGTTCGATCAGTTTAGTTTAAATTTGATTGCGTCTGTCGCAATGATCTAGCAAGAATTGCAAGAATTTCGTACCGGATCGCAGCGATCCATATTGATATATTCTAACAGGCCAATATCGCGGTACACGAGCCTCGATTCCGAAACATCGAGTTAGTTGGGTGTCTCGTATCCAGAAATTCGAACGTATAACGTGTCGTCCTCGCACGTATACGAAACCAGCCGCAACTGTGTCGGTAGGAGTGCAATCGAGCTAGGTTAGGTCCCCGATATACGCGTAGCAAGCAATATCCGTGCAACAAGCTCTGATGGTTCGGTAATATGCAATACCTGCCCCGTCTGGCCACTTCTCTTACGATAGATTCGTGCAATACGATACATCACCGCGAAACTTCATCCTCTTTGGCCCGTGCGAGCTGCATTTTCCCATGGAACCTCGGAAAAAAATGCAACTATACCGCCCGCGGATCGCTTTCGGCCTCAAATGTAACGAAACATGGAACGAAACACGTTGGACACAAACTCGATTATACTGATCGATAAATCTCGTAAAGTTTCTAAACATTACAGCGGGTACTTCGTTACTCGAATCTCCGGAAGATCGCTGTTAGTATGTTCCATTGTTCGCGCAGAGGAATTTCCATTTTTACCGAAATATTTTTCCGTAACGAGCAAAACTGGCTCGTGATTGTTTAATACGAAACTGACGATGCACGCCACTGACAAAAACTTTGAAAATGTACCGACGAAAATGAAATTATTTTACCTTGGATGCAAACGACGAATGTTTCACGTTTTACGAAAGTGTGACTGGGATTGAAGTTCTGTTTCGAGCGAAGTGTATACGTAAAGAATTATTTCGATAAAAACAACAAAATCAAGCGATCGCTTCAGATCACTGAAGGACTATCCTCGATATACTGTTTGGCTAGTTTGTCCCTCTTTGAGCAAACCAATAGCGATATCCACCCTATCAAAAATAGGAAGAAAAGTTTGCATTGAAGCAAATAGGCAAATGCTCTTTCTTTTGTTCCAATTGTACCGATGCATATTTAATTAACGACGATAGTATAAATAATTCTTTAATTTGAAATACTCACGTGGAGAGATGAAACTGAAAACAAGGATCTGTCGTTTAATTTCGAAGTATTTATAGTATTAAGAAAAAGAATTCGAAATCAATGATGGGCAGTATTTTATCCAAATAATGATAGACGACAAGTGAATGTTCTGTGTAATTATTATAGTGTCATAAATTATGGGACAAATGGACGGTTTAAGTGTCAGGTGCATGAAAAAGAGAGAAAGAACGAGTATAGGAATGTGCGACCCTACACAGGGGGTCGTAACCGACGAAAAGGGACTGGTCGCTGGGACAGTAGAATTTTTGGGCCATGACGATATAAAGCAGACCCAATGTCTGTTTATCGTCTCAACGACCACCCTAGAAGACAAGTGCACCCTGCTTAAGTCTCTCGCATCCCTCGAGACGACCATGACCCGACCTAGGTCACGTAGGCCCAGAATTGGGGATATAAAAGGGACCGTAGCGTTTAACAGGAGGATTATTGTTTAGTGTGTCATTGGTTTCACATACTGAGAAAGATTCGTGCAATTAATATTTAAAAAGATGAACCTACAGATTCACGTGATTCAGATGTGTTAACTTTGCTTATATACATATACGATTATATTTTACATACGTTAACATTTTATATTTATTAATTTTTTTATTATATAATACAATAAAATGTTCAGCGACAAAAAAATGTAAAGTCACTGTTTTATATATCAATTCGAACAATGAAGATTTTATAGTGCTCATTTGTTAGTAAAGAATAATTCGTGGTTAATCTATGGTATAATTTACGAAATTTTACATGAAAAATAGATTACTTAATGTTCAATTAAAGAGTTGACGATCACATTATGTATAAATTCAGCGCACGTAGTATTCGAAACATATTTTAAAAATATTTCGCCAATTGCGAGCACAAGGTCAAATTCTGTAATGTGCATCTGATTCAATACGAATTTAATTCAATTTTAATAATATCGAAACAGTGAAGAGGACTTGAGATGTAATAAAAGAGACTACTCTCGTACACGTGCTTTTTGTATTAATAGTGAGTATTTTTTCCAATCACGGACCGTTCAAAGGGGACAGTGAATGGTTTATAGCAACACCGAAAGTGAGCAACAGAAAACAAGAGCGAGCGAATAACCAAAACTTCAAAGGCATACTCCACGTGCATCGATGTGGCCATCGCGAACGCGATATACAATAAAATAGTGTATACTTTTCCATTGTATCTTTACGAAAGTATCAGCAATGGATTGGAGAGGTTTTCTCTATGAAACTCAATGAAATTGAGTCCAAACGTGACCTTGTTCGAAAGCACGCGTACTTTTGGTTCTCGAAAACGTACAATTTTACACATAATTGCGAACAATCGGAATGGGATCGTGTTTGGGTTCATTTTCAACGGGAAAATCTCACGGATCCGTTTACGAAATATTCGTAAAGATACAATGAAAACTATAAAAAAAAAGTGTAAGTTAGTCAAAAGTCGAGTCGAAACATAACCTTGTTCGAAAGCACGTGTACTTTTGGTTCTCGAAAGCGTACAATTTTACACATAATTGCGAACAATCGGAATGGGATCGTGTTAGGGTTCATTTTCAACGGGAAAATCTCACGGATCTGTTTACGAAATATTCGTAAAGATACAATGAAAACTATAAAAAAGAAGTGTGATTTAGTCAAAAGTCGAGGGTAGCTTTTGTCGTAAAGCTGTGTTCGTTGAACAATACTTATCATTCGTTGTGTCGACGGATCCTTGCGATCGATGAAACTAAAACAATGGTGGAGATGACTGCGCCTCGCTTTCGACGACAAAATTTAACCTTGAAAGGATTACTGTACCTTGTTATTAGCATCTTGGCTGCCTGTTAAAATGACGGTATTCACGGGACCGTAATACGACGTTGCTCTCAAAACCACGATCGATCCTTGTCGACTGTAACGTGGTTTTAAATATTACTAACCCTTCCGAAGATCATAAATAATATCCGTGTAGGCCGTCCGAAGAAAATAGTTTTTTCATCGTTGAAGATAACACTCTTCCATTCTAATGTCCGGCTCATACGGACGCAAGCGAATTCCTCCAGCCGTGCTTCACGATGTCATTTTGTCAAAACGGGTTTCTTCTTCATCTGCATGCGTTTTAATGTTGACGATCCTTTTCCAACGATTTCAATGCACGTTCATAGAACGATGTACGTTACAACGACTTATAATACAACTCCTACCGATTCACCTCGTAATATCGAGTGTTCTTCATTCTGCGTGGCTTCAATTGTATCGATTCTTTTTCAGGCGAGATGTTTTTTTACATAATGCCAAAGTAACGCGAACAATGTTCAGAAATAAATGTTGGACAAGATTCTTTCCTACGTATCGAAACTATTGGATTGTTCGGAAAGTTATTTCGTTTTCCAAAATGGAGAATATATGATTTAATAAAATGTTTAATAAAATGTTTTATTTAATGTATAATTTAATCTATAATTTAATAAAATGTTTAATTTAATCTATAATTTAATAAAATGTAACACTCTAAAAAAATCGTGTTTCATTTTCACCAACTAAAAAAAAAACACGAAATGACTTTCAGAACAACCGAATAGTTTTAATTACTCGCGATCGAAAGTTTCCCAAAACCGATTAGAATACCGTGTAATTAACCACAATCCGAACGAGATCGTGTTCAATTTGAATTTCGCTGGGAAAGACTTTCAGAATCGTCGGCGATGTTCTCACGGAGGTGCATCGAACGTAAAGATGTTAATTACTCGCGTTGAAGAAACATAAACAGCGACGGGGATATAATAACGTGTTACCGTGAAGATTATCACGCTCACTCTGATGATAATAATTCCAACGATCGAATACGAATAAAAATACCGCGGGATAAACGAATATAGTAGCAATTGCAATCTCCGTGTCGCGGAAGATTTACATTGATTTACCTTGAGTTTTCAATTCGGTTAAAAGCTCACTCGAAACAGTCTCTATCGTTTCGAAGACGCGAGGAACGTGTTTTCGTTCACACGGTAACCGTGTTGTACGTTCGTCGCGCGAAAACCCATCGCTGGTCCGCGAGATCTGTTTCCTTCTGGTAAACGTGACCGCGTCTCGGTGACAGCCAGAATCGCGTTATACGATTGAAATAATTCGTAAAACGGGTGCACGCGGACGAGAAACCTAGTTTAACGCCATTCATCGCGCGCAATGAAATCACTCGGCCAGTTTCAGGAACGAGCGCTTAGAGGAGTTTGTACGGGCAATTTCTTACGCCGGTTTTTAACGAGGACGTTCTTTTTGTGCGGTCTTGCCGTTGCTCCCCTGTACATCTTTTCTGATTACATAGCTCGCGTTCAGCGGGAAGCCTTCACCTTTCATCTTCGTTCCTGTTTCCATCCGCTTTCCTATTCTCCCTGGCCCGGTCCACCCTTTCAAAGCGGGACTAATTAATTGTAGTAGGCATCCAAGCACCGCGGCCGCAGCGACTCGTTACGCTTATAGCAGCGGCGGTTCGACGAAAGATTTCCGCGCGGCGGAGGAAGTCTCTCACTCGTTACAGGTTCATTACGCGGTTAAGGCGAACCGAATGTGTTCATCGTTTCAACCTGCCGATTATCCTGCTCGTTTACGTCGATCGGTTGCTGCGTCTAGATGAAATTAAGATAGACGCGCGTATATACACGACCGCGTGAGACTCGATTTCGTTTCTCCGGATCGAAGTTTCAGATAGTCGTGTTAAACGAACGGGTGACCCGGACCGGTTCATCCGATCGTGAACAAATCCGTGGATCGTCAAAGAAACCGATATACGGATTTAACGATACCCAGACGTTCGTAATTTTCCATCCAATCGTTACGCTCCGATCATAGAAGCTGCTAAGTGGACGCGGTTAATTCGCACCTTCGTTCAATAACACGCGGTACAGGTGTGACGGTTCATTGAAACTTAATCAGTCTGCTCGGTTCACGCCTCGTGGGATCGTTGGACCGTTATTTTTGGAAATTTTACAACTGCGACCAGGTTTGGAAATTATATTCCATTGTATCGTGCATCGTGACTCGATACACGGATTTACGATAACAGAGTCTTCATTGAGCATTGCACGATCGATATTTAATACCTTGCTTTACGATTTAACATTTTGCTCTACGATTTAACACCTTGCTCTAGGATTCAACCCTTTGGACTCGAGAGGAGATCCTCGGTCGCCACTTAATTCAGTGCACTATTTTCGATCGGGGAAAACTTCGTGATTTAGAATTCAAAGTGGAATTTAAGTATCACGTTCTTCTAGAGTGTGAACGCGTGTATGCGAGGTATATAAAAATCTTCCATTCCGGATTAATTTTACGACTTAGGAAATTTTCTCCAGGTGTCGATTTCTGGTTGCAGAGAAGCCTCGAGTGTGAAGGGTTATATTTTAATAATGTATGTCGTAATCGAGAGCAAGTTTGTTAAGACAGTCAGTTAACCACGTCGTGTTAAATTGTCACACGCGTTGAGTTAAATTTTGAACGCGAAATTTTCCAATAAACTTACACAATGTGCAACAACGTAAATAAAGAACGAGGATCGTTAATAATTAAGAAAGAAAGTAAATTCCCATTTACAGTGCATCAATTAAGCAAGATGTGCCTGCTTTGAACTTCTTCTTCGAAGAGAAATTGTAATAACAATTTGCGAAAGAAAAAAGTAAAAGTACATAATGATTATGAGCCAACTAACTGCGGTAGCCATTACGGTGGTCAGAAAAGCTATTAAACAGATTCGAACTTATCTCTATTGTACCTATAATTAAGATGCTATTAATGCTACCTTTTGATGCACTCGAGCCACATACACACACTGTTCGCACTGTTCATTCTTATCGTTCGTCCTTCGAGAAAAAAATTGAAAGCGATCAAAATTTTTCAAATTGGGTTTCCTCGAACGAATTTCTACCGTTTTAGAAACGAATTATCTAATTTCTACTAATATTTCAACCAAAGTAGAAACAGTAATTTGTACATTTATTGTACATTTTCAACTATCCGGAAATGTATTTTAACTTGTAAAATATATACTGTCAATAGTCGTTTGGAACACTGTTGTCACCCTTTGATAGAACCGGAAGAATTCTGTCCATTACGTTGGCACGTGAAGGACAAATGCTTTACGACGTAAGGGTGGCACTAATGCATATTCGAAGCTCGTGCGCGCGCATTCTGTTCCTTTTCTCCTCTTGTATCGCATTAACGGGCCACACGATACGTTGAATTACAGCTCGGAGACCGGTGCACCGCTCTTTTGCGCTGTTTATCGTCCACATTCCATTAGAATGAGCGCTAGATAACGCTGAGAGACATTCCACACTGAGCGGGAAAAATCTCGAACGGCGTTGCCCGCACCGTAAAGATACCATACGGACTAATGCCATTTAGACGTCAGAGCTTGCTCGCGACACTACGGCGAGCGTGAAAATTCTACGAGCCGAATCGATTCAGTTTACAACGCGAACGACTCGCGTAACAGGACTTATCGTTCGTTCTTGACGATACGGTTGAGCGGAATGCAAAAATTCACGTAAACGTACACTCGAGGACACGAAAAATACCTCGAGGCTTGTTAACACTTTACACGCGCGGTTTAAGAAATTATTAGCGTTCAAGACTCCGTAATAATTGTCCAGACGAATCATCTTTGGGTCATCGGACGAGGAAAGTGTCTTTTCTATCCTCTGTGCGCACAAGACGCGGGAAACTTTATGAAATAATTACATTATCGTACAATTAACCAATTAGAAACGTATTGTCATTTCGAGTAATATTTGAACGAAAGTAATCTGTACATCTATTAAACATTTAACAAAGAAGAACTGGGCGATATACGTGCCCTAATGGAACAGCTGGAATCAATTTGGAATTTTATCTTCGCGTTTGCAATTGTTTCTCACGTGTACAGTGTTTTTTTTTTTCTTTCTCCGTTGAGTTAAGTAGAATGTTATTTCGGTAATCGTTTATACTTTTTCGAATTAATCCGAAATCGACTGATCGAATTCGAGATCTAGAATACTGTGTACTTATATTTCTTTCTTAAGATCAAATTTTGAGTACTTGAAATAATTCTTTATCGTTTGTCCGTAATGAGAATTTTATCGAATGTTGGAAATATTTCATTTTATATTACGTTGTTTGGAAAATCGTTTCGTTTCTTTTTCGGTGGAAATAAAACAAGATTTTTTTAGAGCGTGTAAACATTTTATTCAATCACATATCCTCCATTTTGGAAAACGAACTTTCCGAACGACTCGATATAAGCAACACTGTTTCCTATCGTTTGAAACAATCGTAGATATTCAAATTAGTCGTTATCAATGAAACACGTTTTACGTCGTTTTGCCAAGGAATATTCGCAATTTTGGATTAAGAATTTAATCTTCATCCGTTTGATCCATTAGAAGATCCTCTCCACTTCTGTCCAACTTCGTTTCCACGTTTAACAACGCTAGTGTAGAACACAGCGAGCTCTTCGTTCCAACTTAATTTTATCGCCGCGATCCCAAGATTTACTCCCGTTCGTGACCGAAACCCGCGTTTGAAAAGTACCAGCGAATTTATATTGTTCGGGCAAGTCTCGAATACAGATCGCAGAATTTCCGCGCGACTCTGCGAGGATTTGTATCTCCGCCGCGGAGTTTCCCCCGATAAGAAGAATTCGTGGAACGCCACTGACGAAAACCTTCCTCGGGATTGCGTTTCATAATCGCGCGGAAAAGTATCTCGAAGGTCGAGCAGCGAATATCGCGCGATTAGAAGGGGTCAGGCGAGGCCCCATTTACTCGAAAGCTCGCCAGTGCACAAACTCCGGTAACTCTATATTCCTGTCACGAAGCTGAAACATATTCCATCTCAACACCGGTAAACTTTCGAACACGAGAGTTAACTTGAAAAATTGTCACTCGTAACGACGAACTTTGCCAACTGCCTTCTCGCCTAAACTCTTAACCGTAGCCGAGAATAAATGAAATAATTTCGATCAATCGCGTGAAAATTCTTTTCTCTAATTTGCACGTTTGAGATCGAAATTTGTACACGGTGGCTTCACATTTTTGGAAATATGGCAAATATTGCAAATCTTTGCAAATCCACAGGAAATATTTCTTTAAGAGTGGAATCAAGTCTTGCAGGGTTTTAACGTTTTTTCTTATTCTTTTAATGCAGCTTCTTGGGGCTTTCTTGCAACTTAATGACAGAGCACCAAAATTCTCCAAATAATTTTCTTGTTACTTTTGGTTATACTTTTACTGTACATTTTCTCTGTTTCTTACAAGTCAATGAGAATATGATAAGCAAACTAATATTAGAAACAGCGTTTAACGACACACTGAATGATAAAATTGCTAGGTACGTTTGCAATACAAATGTATAGATATTTTGAAATCTGAGAACGCAATTTACAATTAGATACTCTTTGCGTGACGCTCGATTCTATCCACCAATTGCACCGAAGTTTGTTTTTTTGTTCGAAACTTTGTTCCACGAAGATACATGAATAAATTATAAATGATAATCGTGTCAGAACTCGATCAGCCAGGGCATCACAATTCCCTGTTAACGAAACTCAATTTCAACTATGAAATTCGGTCGCGATACAATAGATTCGATCATTAACGTCTAAATTGAAACCAGGGAATGGAATTTCCATAATATTGTATATTAATTTTAACAGATTGTGAACCTGATATTATCACAACTGAAACCTCACTCGTGCATAAACACCGGTGTAGCGATATCTGCGTTAAAATGACGCTTCGGCTTATCAATTGAACCGGTAACACACATTTTAACGTTATCAGTATTACGAGGCTCATTCAGTCTCATTCCAGTCCGATGAGTCTACACGACAGTTGACGAGCAAAGGCCAATTTTAGTGGTTTCATTTTAAACCGGAGTTCGTGGTATGCCGCATTTATTGAATACCATGCACGAGGTAAGATGACAATCTTACGTGTACACATCATTGTTGTTTAAGTTCGTCAATTTTTTTGAGAAACTTCGACCGGTATCTTTTCTTAAGAAAATGTTAAAAATTAAGAAATGGTGGATACGCAAGTTCGAATTAATACCATGAATATCATACACTAGATAAGATGACAATTTTACGTGTACACATCATTGTTGTTTAAGTTCGTCAATTTTTTGGGAAACTTCGACCTGTACCTTTTCTTAAGAAAATGTTAAAAATTAAGAAATGGTGGATACGCTAGTTCGAATTAATACCATGAATATCATACACTAGATAAGATGACAATTTTACGTGTACACATCATTGTTGTTTAAGTTCGTCAATTTTGGGGGGAAACTTCGACCTGTACCTTTTCTTAAGAAAATATTAAAAATTAAGAAATGATGGATACACAAGTTTGAATTAATACCATGAATACTATGCACGAGGTGAGATGACAATCTTACGTGTACACATTATTGTTGTTTAAGTTCGTCAATTTTTTTGGGAAACTTCAATCGGTATCTTTTCTTAAGAAAATGTTTAAAATTAAGAAATGATGGATACGCAAGTTCGAATTAAACTTTTGCGACCATAAAGGAATTTTATTCTGCCTGCCATAATCGTGTTTTATTGCATTCATTTTCTTCAGCTCGCTCAAGGCATTTTCATTGAATTTCAACTGAAGAATTTTACATCGGTGTAAGCAAGGCTTAATGATCTATGAAACTTTGAACGCCCGTAGTCTGCTTTATTGCAATTTTACGACGGAACTCTTGAAGCAATAATAACTCATACGTGTTAACAGAGGATTGGAACGTTATAAACATTAAACGAACAAGGCTTATTCTTTGATAGATGCTTTTCTCGACTATGATACAAGTACAAACGTAGTCGCAATTAAACGATTATTGGAATATAACCTTTTATTCGTTCGAAATAATTTGACGCGAGTTATGCAAATTGATAATAAATCGTTTACGAAAACTCCAAACGTGAATAAAAATTTAAGAAATATCAAGAATTTTTCAAGTATTGGAGATATTTATATTAGCGCAATTTAAACGATGTAATAAAATTATTTTCAAGTTTTGAAAAAAGTCGAAAGTTACAAACTGAGAGAATGGATAATATTTTTAGCAAAAACTTACTAATTAACGTGAGTTGTCTTTCTGCACTTTCTTTCAAATTTAATAGTAGTTTCTTAAACGAAACCACGTGTTTTGCAAGATTTTATTCTATATAAATTGTATTGGAGTAAATTTCAAACTAACAGTATTAGAGTAAATTTCATACTAACAGTATTGGAGTAAATTTCAAACTAACAGTATTGGAGTAAATTTCAAACTAACAGTATTGGATTAAATTTCATACTAACAGTATTGGAGTAAATTTCATAGTGCCAGTATTGGAGTAAATTTCATACTAACAGTATTGGAGTAAATTTCATACTAACAGTATTAGAGTTAATTTCAAATTAACAGTATTGAAGTAAAAATATAAAACAGGAAATAATTTACGAGGTACGTTATAGGTATATGTTTTTTACTATTGAAAGTGTACAATTATTCCACCATTATACGCAAGACATTTTCTGGCGCGTTTTTTTCCTCGTATATATTTTAACTTTGTTAATTTCGTCGGCTCACGTAGAAACGATATATCTTAATTATCTACTCTATCAACCGTATATGTCCTAATTTTAAAAACCTTCTTTATCATCCTCAAACATAATGACGCAACGACAGTTTGTCTTTTCAAAATATCCGCAGGAATAAATCTACACAGTGGATTTTATAAATAGAATATTTCTTGGAAAGATGTTACAGAATACAACATACTGCAATGAATTATTACTTGTTCGTGTTAATAATTGAATTAAACACTTTCTCTAATTGTTGATATAATATAACGATTGACACACTAGTAGAAAGAATTAATATTTGAAGCAAAATACAATGAGTTGTAAGTGATTTACAAATTTCTGAAATCGTTAAATCCCAATGATTTTTCTACGATTAACAATGTTAAGATATGCTCTCAGTTATGCTCCGAATGAACAACATAACTTGATCACCTAAATTATTTACTTTACTAACAGACCAAATCAAATTATTTTTATCACAATATTTACATGTATAAAAATAAGGTTCAAACCACTCCCCTTTTTTTTGTGTGGAATGATCAGTTTTATAATGGCACAATTAAATAAAGCAACGAATCTTGAGAGTAAAAGTATTAAGGTATATCTACTCTGAAACTAATGTTTTCAGAGTTATTCAACTATTAGGATATTTTAATTTAACTTTAATTGACCCTGACTGATCTTGTACCATATGTTGAACACATCCTCTTTTCAAACAGAACATATACTAATTACGTATACTAATTACATATACTAATTGCAAGGTATACAACATCTGCAGCAGTGTTGGAACAATGTCTACTATTTTTTCCTATTGAAGACAAACGGATGTGCACACGACATAGGAATTCATACATTACAGTTCTAATATGTTAACAGAACCTGAATATCTCAGAAACAATTAATTCTAGGATATATACATAATACTTTTATTCTCAGCATTCATAGCTTTGTTAAATTTTCCCATAGAAAAAACTGTTCGTTCTATGAAATAAAAAACTCCATTTCACTTCTAAATCAAAGTAAAAAAAAAATACTAAACTGGATGTCGATCGTCACTGTCAACGAGACGATCCTTGGATTAAGAAGAATAACATTTATCACTTTACAAAAGCCGATAAATTCCACCAGAGAAAAAGTTTTCGTATCTTTCAACGTTAAAGAACATACACGAAAAATGACGAAAAATTTCAACAAGTTGTACCTTATGCAAAACTTTCGAAAATCGCATTTATTTTAATGTTTCGCTCGATACAACAAAGAACTTTAAAGAACTGAATCTTCTCCTCCTACTTCCGTCGAAGTTGATTTACAGGTCTTGACCGGACGTGTAATTAAACTACTGTTACACGTACCATAAACTTTGAAATTCTTTCACCCCTTTTTTCATTCGCATAATACCACGAAATAGAACATCATTGACGTTACTTTCGAACTCTCGTGTGGAAGACTCGTTTGAAATTCAACCCAGACCGTGAATATTGTTATTACTTCGTGTTAACGCAACATCGGTCAGACATTTGCATAATACACGTAAACACAAGAGCCCGGATATTTCGCTGAACGTTGTTTAGTTATCCAAGGGAATATCGCGCCCACTGCCTTTGACCTTTCCATAATAAATGCACGGCGGACGCAGTTTAATTGGCATACAAATGGATTTTCCTGCAACGGTTTCAGCACGAGTGGATACGCCGCGGTTCGCTTGATTGGAAAGCACGTGCTTGGCATAATGCGAATTGGTTTACGATCCAACGCGATCGTCTTCATTTATACACGCCATGGCTTCTCCTACCGTCAACATCCGGCTGTGAATTCTTGCTGCGAATTCTTTTGCTCGGGAATATTCAGTTGCGGTCAGTTTGACTAATAGCTTCGCACGGATTTTTCTCGATAGTCGCGGTGCAATTGCAGTGCAATCGATGTTGCATAGTGCGTTTCAATTGCATTCGAACAAACTTTACCGAGTTTCTGTTTATCCGATTGAAAATAGTGGCAGAAATATGAGAATGAACTTTACCGAATTTCTGTTCATCCAATAGAAAATAATGCCAGAAATATGAGAATAATAATTTTTGTTTATTTAATAGAAAATAATGCCAGAAATATGAGAATAATAATTTTTGTTTATTTAATAGAAAGTAATGCCAGAAATATGAGAATAATAATTTCTGTTTATCTAATAGAAAATAATGCCAGAAATATGAGAATATTATTTTTTGTTTATCTAATAGAAAATAATGCCAGAAATATGAGAATAATAATATCTGTATATCTAATAGAAAGTAATGCCAGAAATATGAGAATATTATTTTTTGTTTATCTAATAGAAAATAATGCCAGAAATGTGAGAATAAATTTTACCACATTTCTGTTTATCTGATAGAAAATAATGCCAGAAATATGAAAAGAATTGATTATTTGCAGGATATATCGCACTTGTAAAATATATTTCTAAGAAATCGACAAACACGAAGCAATCCTATTTCATTGATATTTTTAACCCAAATTCGTAAGTGGAACGAATACTAGTATTCGAGTAATAATGTGACTGACGATAGAATGACGATCATACACTATCTTCGTGTTAAGAAACGAACCTAGATGTTCATAGAAGGTGACTCAACATACTAAAAGTATCGTAACGTAATTCTAAATGTTTAAATTTTTAAATTGAAGATCACACTCCGAAACACGGCCAATCTCGTGTCTCGGTATTAGCTACGATACGGGAAATGATCTAGTTTCGCTCGTCGAAAAAACTTTGATCATTTCGATAACAACGAAAACGGACGAAGAGAAGGAAACACGTTTCTTGTTCTTCGGAAACTGTCTCCAGTTTCTCCTGGACATTTTTCTACGTCCATCGTAACATAAGTTTCCAGATAACAATACACTAAAGCAAAATACGTTTCTTATCGTGTTGAAGTTCAGGAAGTGTAAATCGTTCTTCACCGGCTCCCCCTATTATTTGCCATCCTCCTTTGAAAGGAGGTCCTTATCTGTAACCGCGGTAAGTACGGACGAATCTAGATGTCGTAAAGTTAACCGACAGACCGAATCCAGTGCTTATCGATTGAACCTGACCCGAATATCTATCTCTGCACCCTTACCGTCGAATCTGGCTAATCGGGAACAAATGGATTGCGAATGTACCACTCTATCATGTGCAAACAGTTGTCTGGATACTTCGCAGATACGTCGAATACAACGTCCGACCTACATCAAGAACTCAATTTGTGACCATTTATCGTAACTCGTGCAGGAAAATGAAGACGCGACGTTCAATATGCCCTGTTTACATTCAATATTAACCTATTTCGGAATAAATTATTTTCATGGAAGTAAACACAAATTTAATCTCACATCGACATCGAGAAATCGTACATTTTTAAAATACGAAACACACTCGTGTGTTTTCCGCGGTGAATTATTCCTTCTTGAAAATATAATTATCGTGATCTTGATAAATAGCTGTGGAAAAGAAAGAAAATTTCGCGGTTCATTTTTCCCTTTGTATTATCGGGTCATATGAACCCTTTCGGTAGGAGTTAATGGCCCTTTGTTAATTTGATGGATGACGATTATTTTGATGGAAGAACTTGTTTCATGGAACGGAAAAAAATTATTTCTGTTATTAGTGTTATTATTGTTTATCGTTGTTATTACCTTTGTTACTATCGATTATGTGGTCCATTTATCATAGACATTTATGCGGTTGAAATTATATCTATATGTTATTAAACAAAATAAGCAACGGTCGTACTATTTCTTATGCTTATGTAATGAAATTGTTATCTACATTAAAAATTACAAGATGGACGTACGTACGAATTTTGTAGAATTACAAGGGAATATTCGCGCATACATTCGGTCGCTTCTACTGTAACGAAACAGTATCGACATATTGCGTTATTGACAGATAGTTTGAGAAATTGATATGTAACATATTTGCTTGGTCGGTCTCTCACGCCGATCCGTCTCTATCTGGATTGTCCTGTATCATTGGGAAATTAAATTCTGAATGTTTGTTCACTCTTTTTGCAATTACTTTCATGTTACAATATTTAACAACTAAACGTGTGTACGTACAGTCTCCCTGAACGAATTTGAAGCTTTGAAATGCATACAAAAGTCATACACGTATTAATCGTCGACTATCTGACAATTTTTTACGTATAGTTTACTTTGTTAGAATCGAAGGACACTCGTCAAAACAAATGTTTCGTTTTATGTAATTGCAAATTGTTTGTATCATTTACACAAGTTTGATACCCAGAACGAGTAAATACAGAGATTCAAAAGTGTTACGAATACAACAAATTTAGCAAGCATCGAATCCGTTGAAAGTAATACACAAACTTCGTTGAAAGATAAAGAAATTTATGCAATGAAAACAATATAACGTACAGAATGAAGACAACAAATATGAAAGCCGCAATTACATTCCTAATGCATTATGCAGCTTATTAAATGCATTATGCAATTTGAACCGAGTTCAGCAGGTGTTCTGTGTGCAGCGTATAGGATAAATATAATAGCGATAAGGTCTATTAATAATATTGAAATCTATTACTATTTACCAAATTTGCGATAAATGTTTCCATTTAGTGACATTGTAAACAGTAGTAAATCATCAGCCACGAGAACAAATCTTATTACTAGACAAAACCTAAACCTATATAGTATTGAAATATTGTATCCAAATATAGGCATAGATTTTTTAACTTAACTTTTTGATTTTATTCTTTTTTATTCTTTCATCTATAAAGTTTGATCCCTTTTATAAAAACACAATTCGTTTACTGAAGTAAGTAAGTAGTTTTAGAAATATTATATTGTCTGAAAAGTGTTTTTTTTTTGTTTATTTAATCGTCGTATCAAGGAATAATTTTCTTCACCTCGATATAAGTTTAAAATTAATTGGACTTGTTCGAAGGACCCAAGTCTACTAACTGTGACGAGGTAGAATTGTCAATTGTTAAGGCGTGACGATTTATGTT
Organism: Ptiloglossa arizonensis; assembly: GCF_051014685.1. Classification (NCBI taxonomy): domain Eukaryota; kingdom Metazoa; phylum Arthropoda; class Insecta; order Hymenoptera; family Colletidae; genus Ptiloglossa; species Ptiloglossa arizonensis. The sequence goes on from NC_135054.1 coordinate 12,653,210, forward strand.
CACAGTTACCGATCATAAGACTATTTCTTCGCGATCTATTTAACTAGGTATCTGCGCAAACGAATCGCGCATAATTACCTTGGTAGTAACAACGGGCCCGAGAAACCAGTTATAATTTAATAACGGTCTCGCGAGAACGCGAATATGTAACAATCACAAATCAAAAGTCGTTAACATTGTCGTGTTACGAAATGTGTTTTATGATCGATCATTCACTTTGCTTATATGGGATTTTACGACATCGATTGCACACGAAATATCACACGTAGATCGCAGTTTCGGTTCAATTATCTTTTTACTATAATAAATCCAATACGGAGGTTGGTTCGGGTATCTTTGTATCTGAAATAGCTTCGTTGCTTTTACCGATAAAAAATTGCGCAAGAGAAAAGTATTGTTCGCAGAACATTTTTCGCTACGGATAAAAAGCTTTCCTATGTTTTAATTTTCGAACATTCTCTCTAAGTAAATGTGTTTCTTTAAAACACGAAACGAACTCGGCCAATCTATGTCTTTGGAACGAAAACATTTATTTTGTTATGTGTGATTAAAAATCTGTGCGAAAACACCGCAACCGTAAGATTTTACGAAATTACAGTTCGTGACAGGTCGTTACGCTCGATTTTAGTTAAAAATGCTTCGAGTACGTAAGCCTGTTTCGTGTAAGTCCAGTAGTTACACGCTCGTGTGTTGTAAATGAGTCATGCACTGGTAAGGTGCAATTACCGATGCAACGGTGGTTTCAGACGCACCGTGTAAATTATTTTTCTTTCAAACGTGTACGCTTCTAACAATATGTAAAATACGCTTGTCAACACTACTGTTATTAAGTAAGTTTAACAAAAATAAGAAAGGAAAGTTAACATTTTTAAATATGTATTAATTGATTGTTAAGAACAATTTATATTCGACATAAAATAGCGTGTTTGTCACAAGACATATTTTTGTCACAACATTGTTTGTCCAAGTTCATCCTTGGACACAGAATTTAGACTTTATTTCGCCATTTTTCGAAATTTTGCAATTTTCTACCAATCAATCGAACAATTGCAATCGTTACAAATATTATATGTGGTGAAATATTTTTTAATGCAATTTTATCAAGTAAACTCATGCAATACTAACAACACAAAAGAAATGTACATATACTTTCATTTCGAATAAAAATAATTACAAAATGCAATACAGGAATAGTGAAAATAAGGAAAACTATAAGAAGCAATGCTAAATAATTGTAGACTGTTACTAATATTAAAGAGTACATTATAAAATGTAAATTACTCTTAAGTGTGTTACCTTCTTAATGAAAATATAATTGTATGCATATTTTATTTCTATTGGAAGTTCCTGCATGCTATAACAACATTTATTTTTTGTTTCACGATGCCAGTTATCGATGTCCAGAAATATAGCATTACTATTTTTAGAACTTACGTTAAGTGTATTCCAAAATAATTAACTTTTCATTGCTCGTTGAACTTGCAAAATTATGTTTGGTTGAAATCGAAAGATCTTGATGTGTAGGTACTTTTTTTCGCTATTGCATCACAACGTTATACTCTATTGTCGGATAAACAACGAGCACATTCTGTAAAGTTATATTATATTTAACATTCCTTCCGAAAACATCATAAATAAGTCATAAGTGAATGAGAAAGTTCATCAAAATTTATCGCGGTATGTATAAAAGCGTTTCTCTAGAATTTAACAAAACTTAAATAACCACTGCATCGAAGAATGTAATACGTTTTCGAGCAGTTCTCTTCGGTTAATTAATATCGATCGAGATTAATTAAAATGTAGTTTCACACAATAGGGACGGAGGCATGATGCATACAAAGTTCGTTAACTGAATAATCAGTAACTGTACCAAATTAATTAAATTTTAACTAGAAAGAAATAGGTTCACCTAATTTCTGATACAGAATAAAGTTCTACTACCGTGCGAACGGCGTTAACTTTTTTCTTCGATCTAAGATTAAATCTTTAGAGTGAGCAACGAACACAATTCAGTTTCTAATTTACAGGCTTAATTACACGATATACTTTCTAATGAGCTGATTCTGTTCCATTTTCGTGAACGGAACACAAAGATCTCGGTACTACTGTTATTACTCTGAAAACACATATAGTACGACATCGTGCACGTTTCATTGAGAAACGAAAAAATATGATTTCATTGGTGAAACATTCTCGTTTCGTTCAGCTTTGGAAAATGTTCGAAAACGATATTTTAAAATATTTTACGAAATAATCAATTATTCTATACAACGTGAGTTTAGTAGAAACATAAGTATTTATCGAATTTAGTGTTCATTCGTTATTAAAATCCATTGCCAGCACTCACCGGATAAAATCAATTTTTAACGAAGTTAAACGTATTTCATTCATGAAATGGATCGTTCGCACAGATATGTAGTGCCAATATTGTAATTAATCCACGTAAATGCATCCGCGACAATATGCAAACGAATGGGAATTGCCACGATGCATTAATCCTATCGTGTGAATACTGCAACAGCAATTTCCTAATTCCGTCGTGAAATTCGTTTGCAAATCATTCTTTTTCCATGGTCGGTACAATAGTACGCAGTGAATTAAATTTACTCCAGGTATCATAATTTGCCAATTTGTGCTTTAAACGATACTTACACCTTGACCGATGCACTTCTTCGTAGACACGTAGAAAGGTCCAGTGCAACTGCAACGATTTCTCAATTTTTATAAAAGAAAATGATTTTCCGTCTTTGACACTAGAACTATCGATATATTTCGAAATATTAAGACACACTTAATACTTCCCAACCAAAAACCGTTGAATTTGAACAACTGAACCCACCACAGAACTTTTACCACCTAGACACGTGACCTACTTTATCAAGCCCGAAAACTTTGTTCGTCGTTACGTTACAAAATTATCATATGGTGTCACAAGTGTATAAACTACTAACCGTATTACAAAGCCAATATTGTACCGATACTGCTACATAATTACGCGATCTCAATATTGTAACAAATCCCTGTAAGTAAAATTTCAGGAAAAATCAATTGCACTTCCGAACGTAAAAGTAGACCAGGTGCGGTAATATTCACAGCAACGTGGCAAACGCGTGTGATAAATGACGTTATTCCACTAATTTCAACTATTTATCAATGTTGTCCAATTTGGGCTCGTTCTACATCGGCAATTTAAGAAAGAGCGAGCAAGAGAGAGAGAGAGAGAGAGATAGAGAGAGTATCGTTACCGGTGCTATGCGGTATTGCACTTTCGTGCGTCTAAAGTGGTTCGAGAGCAGGATAATTAATTGTGCAGGCCGAAACTGGACGTATTGTACAAATGAATAATATCGTAAACGCGATCCTTCTTGGAACGTGGTCGATTCGGTTCTACAATGAAAAGTTCCCGGCCGCAGACGCAACAAGCGGTCGCAACACGAGTCGCTTTCAATTCAGCTCTGTCCAATGAATGCGTGCTGACGTGTATGCACGTGCGTACGTCTCTCATTAATAATACAGTTATGCAACGAGCTTCGTGCGCCGAGGATATTAGTATCCCAGTGCAGTACAGTACGACGCCTATGAATCGGGACCGATTCGTTAACATAACGTTAAAGTTATGCGTTCCGGATGCAGCATACCGTACCACGATATGCCTTAAACTTTCGAATGGTGCAAGGAGTACGATTGCTTAGAGTGTTAATCCCTTGTAACACCATTGTTCTCGTAACCCGAGCTCAACAGGGAACACCGTCACCCCAATTTAAACAAAATCTTTAGTTTTCTTTTTTTTTGCATTTTCTTCAAATTTAACATTTTAACGTTAAGGTAACGTTGAAATTATGCATTCCGGATGCAGCATACCGTACCACGATATGCCTTAAGCTTTCCAATGGTGCAAGGAATACGATTGCTTAGAGTGTTAATCCCTTGTAACACCATTGTTCTCGTAACCCGAGTTCAACAGGGAACACCGTCACCCCAATTTAAACAAAATCTTTAGTTTTCTTTTTTTTCGCATTTTCTTCAAATTTAACATTTTAACTTTAATTTGTAACACCATCGTTCTCGTAACCCGAGCTCAAAAGAGCACGATACCATTTCAATTTAAACAAAATCGTTAGTTTTCTTTTTTCGAATTTTTTTCAAATTTAACATTTTAACTTTAATTTGTAACACCATCGTTCTCGTAACCCGAGCTCAAGAGAGCACGATACCATTCCAATTTAAACAAAATCGTTAGTTTTCTTTTTTCGAATTTTTTTCAAATTTAACATTTTAACTTTAATTTGTAACACCATCGTTCTCGTAACCCGAGCTCAAGAGAGCACGATACCATCCCAATTTAAACAAAATTGTTAGTTTTCTTTTCTTCGCATTTTTTTCAAATTTAACATTTTAATACCGTTCTACGTTACGAGGGCAAAATTTCAAACATCAACGAAGACGTAACATTCTTCGTAACATGTGTTTCAACGCTTTTTGAATTTCAAAAATGCGTTTTTCTCGAAATAGGCTTTTGAAAATCGATGGCTAACTTTTCCCGGAAATTACTTATTTTATACATTTGCAATTTGAACTGTACATTCATTTTCCTCCTGATAAGCTTCCTGTCGTGAAAATCGATATTTCAGTAGAAAAATGATAGACACATTCGTCCAGTTTCTAAAATTTACAATTTTATTCGACTTTGATCGTTAGGACCGGAGAAATCTAAAAATTCGATTAACGTGGTACGGGTGTATGAACATTTTTTCCTTGTTCATTTACATTTCGTATCGTAAACAAAATTCCCAAAACTTTTCTTTTTGCCTGAGGGGGAGTATCCTCGTTTACAGGTGGTAAAAGAATGTGTTTCTTATCGAGTTTTTTTACAAGCGAATTACAAGCGCGAAGAATTTGATAGTTCGAAGAAGAAGAAGAATTTCGAAAGTATATTTATTATACTTTGTAAACTTTTGTACTACAGTCTGCTTTCGAGACTCGCTGAAATATGGGTTACGAAAAAGAACATCGTCGTTCATTGGCGGTAAAAAAATCTTGCCTCCACCTTAATGAAAGCAACATTTTGTTCGAGATTTCAAACAAATTCTCATTTAATAGGAATTTAATAGGAACTTTAACAAGTACTATTACTAGATAAAATATTGAAAAATAAAATTCATTTTAAATTATTTTCAAGTTATTTTTGCGTTGTTTTGTAACCGGTTGCTCAATAAACATCGGTAAAGTAAACTCTGCATCGTGATTACCTTCGTTAAGTGTACACATGTGATACTATAATTGATAGAAAAAATACACCAAAGTTGTAAAGGGATATACCAAACTGGTGAAAACATAAATTACAAATTAGGTTTGTAACAGAGTCATCGACCCAGTTATCGTGTCGTTAAAGTTCATTACTTTTTAACACCGTCTATCATTTATTGTATCGAACGATTTATGAGTAATCGTAAAACGAATCAACAACGCGTGAATGAAATTCAAACGTGCAATATAATACTCGTTGACCTCGAAATCGTTATAACAGACTGGACAAGGAAACAAAGCGTTGACACACTGCTTTTTAGTTCGAGTTTAGCACCAGCGCACATTGTAAAAGAGTGTAAGAACAATAGAGTAATGTCGCGAGGAGTGATTCCGATACGAATTAAACCCTTGAAATACCTCGATGACTCTATCGAAAGGCTGGCTATGATCCAAATCCATTAAAAACTCCAAACGGGTACGAAACCAGAAAAATAGATCGCGACAAACAATCGGTGTACTGTTATCAACGAAGAACATTGTTATACAGTTTCTGAAAAGTCAAAATCGAAATATCTTCGACTCTCTTACATCTCTATCTATACGAATAAAATATAATATTTTAATAAATGACATAACAATGACATGACAACGAAATGACATAAACAAAGGATAAGATAATTTTACTCGTTCAAAGATTTCTTTTCAATAACGACTCGTACACTGTACGATCTTGAAAAACACTCTTCATAAAATTACTTTCCCATTCGTTGTTCCTTTAATTATTATGTAATTTTATCGGCCGATGTAAATTTATCAGCGATTAGTTACTTGAACCAACAATGAAGTATAATTTTTCAGTCTTGCAAAATACCATTGTAGATGTTGATCATAAATATCTCAAAAACTATTGAGTAGTTGCCCTTACAATGCTACCTTTTCTTAACCACAACGGTACTCGGTAATTATTTGAAATAAATCTCTAGTAAAGGCAATAATAAAGCTTCGATCACAAATATCACAAAAACTATTTAGTTGCTCTTGTAATGCTAAATTTTCTTGAACACAATGGTATTCGGTAATTTGAAATAAATATATAGTAAAGGCAATAATAAAGCTTCGATCACAAATATAAAAACTATTGAGTAGTTGCTCTTGTAATGCTAAATTTTCTTGATCACAACGGTACACGGTAATTATTCGATTTAATGTCTCGATATTTAAATAAATCTCTAGTAAAGTCGATAATAAATCTTCGATCACAAATATCTCAAAACCTATTGAGTAGTTCCCCTTACAATGCAACATTTTCTTGACCACAACGGTACTCGGTAATTACTTAAAATAAATCTCTAGTAAAGACAATAATAAATCTTCGATCACAATTATCTCAAAACCTATCGAATAGTTCCCCTTGCAATTTTGTATTCCCTGGAACCGGTTGACCAAATCCGCAAAACGTGCAAAGCCCCAAACGAAAACAATGACCCGAAGATACTTGCACCAACTCCCCTTGCGAGCCGAACGGCTTCGTGGCAATTGAACGCGCTTCAATTCCGCGTCTCTGGCAGACCTTGAACGCAATTGCATCTTTGTTACAGGCGAGGAAGTCGTAACAGTGCCTCCCACGAGCGGAGATCAGGATAGCTGGAAGGTGCAGACACTTTCGTTGAGCACCGAATCGCCGAGCAATCGTCGTAAAGGCTGCCGTCCTCAGCTGCAAGCGGTGCCCGCTGGTAAACGTACACGCCAGGCCCCACCTCCACCGCCGCCGATATCCTGCAAGGTCAATGCCAAGGACATCAACAAATACTTCGACTGGCCGAACAAGGAGAACACGCCCGGAAATGCCGTGAACGCTGTCGAGGGGACGAACGAGGCGCAGCTCGACAACGTACAGCCGACCATGGGCTCGAATTTGAGTCGGCACAACGGGAAGGGCCTAACCGGCCGCAGAACCCAATCGTCCGGTAACCTGTGCGATCCCAAAGGAAAGTTGAACAGCATGAGCAAGATCCTGGTGCCGTGCTCCAGCGCGCAGAGAGAAAGGTAAGTTTGGAAACCGAACTCCAAAAGGTATACCCCGGTTTTAACGCGCCACACACGGGTCACGAGATATTTCGTACACGGTGGATCCAGAAAGTATTTCCATGCTTTGCTACGAGGTTACCTGACCTTCCAGTCTGATTTCAACGAAAGTTCTGGCGCGTAGAATGTACACTGGGCGGATGGTGGCTATGACGTGGGTAAAAAGTGGAGTTTGGAAATCAATTGGAGAATTTTGACTGGAACTTTTCAAGTATGTCGGATCTCTGCTTGTAATAGTTCGTTTAAGGAATGGGTTGTATATTGGTTGGAAATTGAGGTTCGTCTTCGATTTTGGACCCCTCTTCGTGACGCAGATATTGTAGTAATAATGTTTATTTGGAAATATGTACGATTTTAATGCAGTAGGAGTGTTCGTGTGAATTATATAGAAAAGTATTGTTTTACAATTGGATAGTTTGTAGTAGGGCAAAATTTTGATTGTAAATTCATTTCGAGTGTGGTAGATACGATTAGGTATCGATGATTTTCGATTCGATAAAGGTGCTTTATTGAATGAGGCATTTAAATTGGCATAGGACGAAATTTTGTCAAATTCGGAATGATAAAAATTATAACGTATTTTCTTTTAATAAATCAGAGAATGTGTACAAAAGAAACATTGGGGAAAATGTACGTTATCGTAATTAAAACATGTTTCAATTGACTTTGAAACTGCAAATTTTTCGAATTTATCTTTTTCACAAGATTCGTTTTTATCGACAAAATCTCACAGTGTGAGTACCGTGATTATACACGCACATGCATTTTACATTCATCGAGTACCCTACCACTGTTTCATTGTCCCGAGTGAAGGGTATAGTTTAATTGTCCAGGCACATTGGAATGTGTGGCATGTACTGTCATAAAGGAAAGAATTAATAATCAGATAATGTATTCAAATTTCAATTCGATCGGCCGTATAACTCTAAAGACATCGTACGTGTGCAATGCTGAAAAATATCGTTTCGAGAAAAATTGTTTTAAAATTTTTACGTAAACTGTTAGAGCACATAAAGAGTTCGGTTCAAAGTTTTACAACATTGCCAATTTTTCAAACTTCCCTTTAATCCGATAACAGCGAAACAGTTCGCATTCTTCTATCTTTAAACTATTCGAAAAATTGGCGATGAATTTATTACGTTGAACTACATGGCAATAAAAAGCATAGCGATTGCACGTCGAGCACAGAATAATATTAATACCAAATCCTAAACACAGTGATCGATTATCAAAGAAGAGAGAGTAATTACACATTTAAAAAAAGCTTTTACCATAGTAATGAACTAATTGAAATAATGTCTGGGAAAACACGTGTTATTATAATATCCAGGAATGAATCTGCAGTGTACGTATCATATATTCAGAACCGATTGGTTCTACCTAATGTAAAAAAGATTTATGTATCTTTCGAAGAAACGTATTCAGTAGATAAAAATCAGTTTTAACTTATTTTCCAGCGTGTGGTCGCAGAAATTTAATTCTTTCGATGTTAGTTGTACACACTCCGTTTGGATTTATGTAGTGCAAGGTTAAAAACAGAAAATCTAATTCTTCGAATGCGAGTAGATGGATTCGTTCCTTTTGTTCTTGTGGATCTGCATTACGCTAATTATATCGATTAACTAATGCGAAATTCAATGCAATTGAAACGACCGTAAGTTTAATACTTTTCTTCGAGTCTGCGAGGACTAAAGGTCTGTCTTGATGAAGCTGTGAACTACGTTAGAGTTAAAACTCTATACCGGAAGCGCGTTGTAATTAAATCCACCAAGAAGATGGGACAGCGAAGATAGTCGAGTGAAGCGAATACCGCTGTACTTTCGCACGAATGAAATCCTCTTTTGTCACGACTATGAAATTCTCCTACATAATCAAATCCGACTGCGTTATCGTAGCACATTCAGTTCGATGAGACAATTATCTGATAATAGAATTTTTGAGAGTGTTGTACGATTAGGTTACGAGTTTGTAAAAAAAAACTGGACTTAATACGCGTGTGTGTAGCTTTGCAAAGAGGAATTTAAAGTTGAACCATTAATAAGTAATTCAAATACATTTTCCATTACTGTTATCTAATGATGAATTAATTTCAAGAATTATCGCGAGATATGATGCAGAGTAGATTTGTAAAAAATGACCTTAAAGCGATTGGAGTAATAAATAAAAATGCTTGTACTAGTATTTCATACGGTTGTATAAATTACAGGGTGATTTTAAATGTTATAGGAAATATACGTATTTTCACGATGCAATTTGTGTAACTGAACGAAATACTGGTGCACCGAAGTGCATCGTTCTATTAAATATTTCAATTGCTGTAAGGTCATCTTTTTCAAATGTTATACTCCACATTATATCTTATGATAATTATCCTATAATATTTAAAATTGCACTGCAATTTGTATAACTGTAGTTCCATTACCGTAGTAATTACCGTAGTAATGGTACTTATAAAACGAGATAGAATACCGGTGCAACATAAATACTTAAAGAATTATTTAATTAACATTTCATTCGTACGTAAGTAATGATGATTGTTAATTCGTTTCTCGTTAAGTTTTTCTTTTGCACAGTAAAGATATTATACCTGTTTTAAAGATATTTTCAATTTTCTTCTCAAGAATTAGGGTCATTCTCTGAAAGAAACAACTAATCGATAGTTTGAAATAAATAACGATCGCTTCGAGGTATTTATGTTGAAAGTGTTGAAGTTGTTCGAAATTATTTCTTCAATTATTATGGTACAACGTCGTGATGCGACTTATTTATTTAAAAAGATTCTCGTGCGACGTGCCAGCGTTCACGTGAAAATTTATGTGTACTTTTAAGATTTTTATAAGTGAATTATACTCTAGTGGGAGTAATTAACTTTAATGGGACACGTAGAATGATAAAAATAATAGTGTGAATACGCGTTTTTTTTACACGAATGCTTTGTGCGAAATGTTAATTAAACGTGCAGCTAGTCGTTGTTTCACATTTATTTATTTGAACCTAATGAATGCTACATTTCTTCTTATTACAAACTTCATCTCTTCATGCCTTACAACGAAACATCGAGGTTTCAAATTTTCACTTTAAGTATCGACTTTTTCGAAAAATAAAAATAACGTTTAAGAGGCAGCCATTTTATTATAAACTATTATTTTACCCAAAATCCATAGACCAGCGATAACGACACTACTAGTGACAATTATGTTACACAAATTTTTACAATTACTCGTTCCAAGCATGCAAAAGCTCAACAAAAACAAAACAATGTTTCTCATTTGGACGATCGATTCCATCGATTAATAATTTTTAACAAAATTAATATTTCTTACCAATTCTTATTCTATTTCATTCTCCAAAAAACGAGTTTTTAGTATGTTAATAAATTAGAACAGAGAATAATTACCAAGCTTAAAGATAAGCAACAAATACGATCTTACTCGTCGACCTAATACCTTGTTTATGGTTCTCGAACTAAATTCATTACTCAAAAATTCATTATCACTCATCTATCCGAACTATTGAAGTAATATCAAAACTACCAAGTAACGACACAACGCGATACCGAATTAGAGCGAGAACTATTCATAACCGAAATTAAATGCGTTGCTATTGAGAGTTTCTCGTTACGAGTCGGTGTTCGGTGATGCTTAAACAACCAACAACGACGTGGCAAAACCTGGCACAACAAGTTGGTCGTGAGATAATTTAAAATCCCTTTAAGGTCAGTCAGACGCGGAACTGGGGCGGTTTTCATTAAATCCTTGTTTACGCGAAAACGAATGCGAGCTGAGAGGAAACAGAGAAAGGGGCGTATGGAACAAAAGAGATAGAGTGAAAGAGGGGAAGTGGGGTGGTGGAGGAGGGGAAGTGGGGTGGTGGAGGAGGGGTAGGGGGGGTAGTGCAAAGGCACTCGCATCTTGATCTCGTTTGCGTAAGTGCTGTTGTTTACCCGATAAAGGTGGATTCAAACTATCCGTCACGTAACCCTCGCTACAGTCTACCGGATTTTGTACGAAGGCAGAGTAATCCTCGGTTTCAAGGCGGAGTTCTGTCCTCGGCTACAAGGCGAGGAGTTATCCCCACCATTGTTTACGTTTCCTCGATGCAAGAGACCCGACTCACGACTCGAACAGCCGTCAATTGCGTCGACGAAACCAGTTGGTAGCGGTGGGTGTACTCTTATCGTACATCGAGTATCATCTTCTAACGTAACACTTGAAATTATCGTTACTTTTTCGTTGTATCTCCGTGACAACGTTGTCGATGGATCGATGAAGTGTTTCGAACGTAAATAAAGTCCAAACGTGACACTTCTCAATTCGGTGAGTAATGGTAATGAGAGATACCAATAGTTTGTGTTTCAATTCTTCAAAATTAGTATTTAATCAGAGAATAACAATAATTTACTCTAGTGTGTCTCGTTCTTCGAATTGAATCCACCGATTAAAGTGACGAAGAAAGAGTATGTCACTTTATGAAATTCACTAGACAAATTGTACCGTTTGTAGTAGAAAAATTGTAACAATGCTGTATATGATAAATCGCGAGTGTTCCAACTCCAACGAAAAGACAAAGTCGCGATAAAGTATAGTTAAATGTAACAATCGATACAGTAGAATCTCGATAATTGTATGGGAACCTCGTTCATTGCATTATGCTGATAAGTGGTAGGAACGGTTACTTAGCAACGGGCAAAGTTGAAGGTGGAAGTAATAGGTTAATGGGAAGCATAAGTACATATTGGAGATTTGCTATAAGTGGAGTTTCTTGTTGGATCGGTTACCTCGAAAGTTGCACGAATCTCGATATTTCCAGGATTTTGCAATTCCGTTTCCCCCAGTTAGAATAATACGGTTTATCGTACAACTATGATAACACTTTATGCACCTTATTCTTTGAAATAGAAATTAGTTACATGTACTAAATTCTTTGATTAAATCGTAAAATACGTCACTACTGATTTCCAAGTGCAAACTTATTGATCGAAAAAATTAAAGAAACGATTCAAACTTATGAACAAGCGAGCGTATATAATTCTCTTATTTGTAATAATCTTCCGTGTCAGTATTACAATGCAAATAGAAATTTTCGAACCAAATATACCAACCAAGCGAGGAACAATTAATTCGTAGTAAAATAGATTGTTCGTTAAGATATTGGAAAGTTTGTACCACTCGTAAACGTATAATTCTAAATTGCAAAGAAATTTCAAACGACACAATTTCGTTCGTTCAATTCTGACTTCAATTGTTACGAAATATACAAAGAGTGCGATGCTTCCTTCACAGATATAAATTCTGTGGCTCGTTGCCCAATCATCTAGACGACAAGGACGCGCTAGACGACGACCAAAAGGAAAATAATAACATAATGACCGATACTATCACCGGGAATCTCGGTGGAACGTTGCCACATAAGAAACGATCGTTGGGCGTACACTTTTCGGACGGAGGACCAACCGGAGCTTTGGACCTCGTGAAGCATCGGTCGCAGGACTCTGTGGATGAAAATGATCCTTGGAGGTATGCCATCGTCGTTCGTTTCTATAGATTATGTTCGCGAAAGAATAACATGTGATTCGGTAATTCCTGCTTTCGAGTAACAAATATCTGTGAAAATAGTTACGTTACCTTCGAGAGGAAGATAAAAATCGAGAAAATTTGATTTTTTACGAAACGATAGTTTCGAACACTTAAATAATACGAAACAAGTTACCTTGAAGAAATCCTAGGAAAGGAAAATCTTACACGATCGATGAAAATAGAAAATAATCATTGAACCCTGCAAGAGTTACAAATTCTTCAATACAGTAAGTCAAAGTCGACCCAACCTGGACAAAAATAAATTCTTTAAGAAACTGTCCAATTGACGATTTAAAAGATTGTATCTTAACTTCTGGGATTCGAAAAATGTAATTCTTACTGTACGAAATAGTTAACTTTGTACCAGTTACAAATATTTTGTTCAGATTTCATACATTTCAGAAAGCTGGCGGTAGCGTATAATTAAATAAACACGAATCCCCTCTTGCCTCTCGAACCCTACCCGATAAGTGTTTCGTCTCGTCGGTTGTGAGTTGAATAAATCTGAATTGTATTTGCACTTGAAAATTTCCATGAATAATACGTTTTTACAGATACCAGCAGAGCGACCTTGATCTAGTGAGGTGTCGTCACGGGAATTTCGATTCCGTGAACAGAAATCGAAACACCGAGGCAGTGTCCGGCGATTCGACGAGAAGGTACTCTCGTGGATCTTCGTTGGAAGACAGGTGTCATCGAAACTCGGATCTTGACCTGGTGGGCACGTTGCCTAAACGGAAGCAGGACACCAGGAACGGCGGGAAGGCTCCCGAGACAAACTTCTCGTCCTCGCAACCACCCAATACTGATGCCCCCGACAACGATTTCCTGATGCAGATCGTGCACAAACCCGATTGCGAGCTAGTCAGGCATCGGCAACAACTCAGCAAGTGCATTGATCTTAAATTGAGCAAACTGGCAAGCGGAGAACCGCAGGATCAAGGTTACGCGTCGGAACGTTCACCGGAAGACGAGCATCCTCCTTCATTACCTGGCCAGCCATTCCCAAATATAACACCCGGTGAGTAGATTTTCAACCTATAATATTTTCTTTAACTTTCAGTAGGAAATATTGTCAATCACAGGAGTTACTTTTCAATTGCACGATTGGGTTTTAAGGTCTTTTTTCGATTGATACGAATCTGAACTTACTACGGAAATTCTAAGAAACAAGGACAATAATGTTTTATTTAAATTTCATTAAGAAATATTATCAATCACAAGAGTTACTTTTTAATTACACGATTGGGTTTTAAGGTCTTTTTCCAATTGATACGAATCTGAACTTACTACGGAAATTCTAAGAAAAAAGGACAATAATGTATTTTTTAAATTTCATTAGGAAATATTATCAATCACAGGAATTACTTTTTATTACATCATTATGTTTTAAAATCTTTTTCCGATTGATACGATTCTAAACTTACTACAGGAATCCTACAAAAAAAATTTGACAACAAATTTATAATTTGCAAAGATATATTTACCGAGTATCGACAGTAGAACGTGAAAAATATTTACCCAACCTTATCATACACGGGATATTTTGATACATTTGTGTATAGAGTATCAATACTCTACATACATACAGTATAACAAAGTGACGAAAAAGACATCTGTGTGAAAATCTCGAGAACGATTTATATTTGAAGAGTCAGAGCTTGATTGTCCCTTAGGTATGTTATAACCCTACAATCGTTAATTTTGAAGAAACATCGGTGAAACAGATGCGCTTGGAGCACGTTGCATGCAATTGTGCAACGACGCGCGCGCGTAATTATACTTCGGTATGTACTCATTACGCTTTCTCCAACTGATCGATATAACAGCAGTATAAAGAGTGTCCTGTGAACTGACTAATCAACTTAACCGACATGTTTGCCAGGTCATTTTGTAACAGAAGTGTCGCGCGAATTGTAGGTCTACCTTAATTTGTTATCGAGTTGCGACAAAAACGGAATACCGTGTTTACGACGAAACGATGCTCTTTTTATTCTATGTCTGTTTTTCCGTTGCATTGTTTTGCTTTAACGTAAAATCTGAAAATACGTGCATGTCGGTAGCTTTCCATCTACGAACACGGTCCTATTTGTTGCTACAACGAACGTTGTGAAATACAAAGTGACAAAACACTTTTCGGATTAGTTATCGCCGTGCGTAGTGAAATACAAAGTGACGAAACACTTTTTCGATCAGTTGTCGTCCTGCGATGTGAAACATAAAATGACAAAACACTTTTTTGGAGATGTCATTGATATCCAACCGTGACAGATCCACTGTACTTGATCCGAAAATCAAACACGAATAGAGTGTCGGTATAAAAAACAAAATAAATATATTCTCGAAGGTGTAAGTATATTTTCGAAAATTCGTATCGGTACGTTGCATCTGTGAACACGTAGAAACGTTCGAAACAAATGTGACGCTTAACTATAAATAAAAGGAACAAACACGAACCGCTACGATGAGGGCCAGTAACGTAATGCACCTCTTGCGAATTTTTTCGTTTTCTTACAGTGTTTCTTTCCGCGTTACATTTATCTCGTTCCACTTGTAATTTCTTTCGGTCTGATCGCTTTAAAACTTCTCTTGTTACGTTGTTTCCTTCTTCCCTATTCTCATTTTCTTCGCTGACCAACAGGAAGCTGTCTCGCTGCGCTCTTCTTTTTTTCCGTTCCGTATTTCTCTTCCACTCGCTCGGTCTTACTTTAATAACATTCTCGAACTGCATTCGCTTCTTTCTTACTTTTTACCATTTACACTTTAGTATTCCACGGAGAATGAAAAATCGGTTTCGCGTGGTATTGCGAGTCGTATCTCGAGTCGAACGTGTTAATCGATCTACGTAACACGTGTGATTTCTTTTACAAGACGCGAGGTATTTACTCGAAATTTGTTTAGTTATTGATAGAATTACCAAAACGCTAAATACATTCTTTTTTGTCATTTCTTATTTCCTTGAGAAACTCCTATAGGTACAATTTTCAATCCATTATCCTCTTTCGCAATGTCATATTGTTTGAAAGTTTCTCTTTAGTTCGTCGCGTTCGTTTATTGTTTAAGCTGTCAGAAAAAATCTTTATTCGCTGCCTAATTAGTGTAATGATCTTGAAAACCGAATGAATTTACTGTCAAAAATTGCATTTATTAAATACGTTGAAATTTCAATTATTTTTAAAGAATGGTACTTCAACTTTGAAAGAAAAAAAAACTTCTAACACAAGAAATTAAAGCTTTCGTTATTATTTCGTGTATTGCTTCCAAATCATCGCTAAATCTACTGCACCAAATATCATTGAACAACGAATCGTTACAAAATCAACTTAATTCGTTGCAAAACCTCGTCGAGAAAAATCGAGTATAAAATAATCAAAAGTACTATCTTCTTAAACTTAACGCCACTTGCACGAGTTTATCGGACAGAATGTGTCTTTTGATACGATAGTAAACAGCCCCAATTTTCTTTTTATCTTCGATCGAACAAGTTAATCCATTTTATTGCATTTCTCCGTTCCTTTTCTTTTTCCAAATTAACGATGCTCTACGTAAAACCACCAAATTTATTCCACTCAATTATTTCTCCGTATAACAGCCATTTTTGAATCCCTACAAATAATTTCTCAGCCTTTGGTAAGTTTGCTCTATAATATTCCACCTTCTGCCTTTTCCAGCGTTTCCTTATACTCGCGGTATTATTTGGCGTCCTTTCGCGAAAATCCACTTACCCATTATAAAGAATAATTCTCCTACCTCTCCATTGCTCGCGTACAATAATTTCACGGTCCATTTAATCGACTTGCTGTTTTCCAGTTGACTTTACAATTTCTGCACGTACATCGCTTAAAACTTTCTCTCGTGCCTCGCAAACCTGGGACAATGTAACGCGTCTAAAGATAATGAGTAGAAATACAGCAATGGATAAATGTCACACACGAAGGCTCAGTGTTTTTTTGAAAAGAGTTTCGTTCCGAATTGCTGACAAATTTTTTAGAAACTGATACCACTTTCAAATGAAGAATGTTTATTTACATCCCAACAACAGTGGAACCAACTGATGAGAAATAACGAAGCGATATAAAATAAATTCAATATAGAATAAATAGCGTGATAAAAGATTTTAGATAGAAAATCGAGAAATAAAAAATAGAGATAGTTAATTGTATCGAGACGTTACGTAGGAAAACATAAAAGCTTAAGCGTTACACCGTATATCGTTGGTGGACATCTCGCAAGCGATAAAACTTACCCAAGGATTTACTCGTGCCTTAGACACCAATTGTGTCCTGTATGGGGTTATTTGTTTAATTAAACATGTAAAAAATTAATGAAGTACCGGAACGTCTAACGGTATTATTTAGAAGCTACGAATTTTATAATCCACGACATAAAATTCGTTTAGCTAAAAGCAAGTAAAATAGCTACTTACAAAGTATTTTTTATTAAGTATCTTTTATCGTGTAAACGTCAGTTAAATCTTCTTAATGAGCCATTACTCGATTCATTCTAAACATATATTCGGTAACACATTCTATTCTTAAGACCTGAAACTACCATTTAAAACAAAACAAAAAACGATTTCTTCAAAATTACAAACCTTTCCTAACACCAGAACTACCAAAGGGATCAATCTAACTTGTTTCAAACTTCCTTCTAAAATTACTCGATTATGAACAATTTCTACAATATTCATGGACAATTGTCAAAATAGACAATTCATACTCCTCGTCTAACTTCAAAAATACCTATGTGATCCGAGACAAATGGAAACACGTTCACTGTTGGTAGTTCTACCTTTAAGTATCTTTCTCGAGGACATTCGGTTCGTCTCGCACATTCGATCGGCTCGCGAATATTTTTCGACACCTTTTTCTCCGTTTCTCCATCTATTGGGCATTCCTCGATCTTGGTTCTATCATTTCCCAGCACGCGCCGATTTTTTGCCATTTAGTCGGCGGGGCGCGTCGCGTCCAAGTGGTATAGAGTTGAAACACAATGGCCGAGCAAGGACGAGGAATTCGTGCTTGACACACTTTTGTCCGGTGAATTTCGGTGGATAAGACGTGCAGGTATCTTCTAGGAATCCTTTGTCGCTGATAGACGGCGAAGTGCGCCTCGAGTTCGGGTCTCTTTATCGCGGGAAGCAACGCGCCAGTTAAAATGAATGTAACGACGGTTCCATTCTTCTTCTCCTTTCAACGCCTCGACATCCTATCTATCTCCAGTGGTTTTGCCGATAATCTCTTTCCAATGGAAGGAGTACTTTATTACCGAAAATCTAACAACATCTGGTCGTCGGGACGCTTCATTTCGCGTCCATTTCCGTCAACTCGACCGTTCCCGGTACCGGTGTCATATTATTAACTTTCGAACGGTAACGCCGTTATTTTCATAGCACTAACGGTAACGTGACGTCAAATTGACTGCTTGTCAATAATGGCGACTCGACGTCGAATTGACTCCTTAAAGCTGGTAACGAAGTGACGTCGATTTAACGTATCCTTAGATGGAGGTATGTTCTACTTGTATTGAGACGCTATTATTTGTTATTCTCTGGATAATTTTATTTCGTTTATAATATTTCCGAAACAAAATCTGCTTTTTGGGAATATAATTATAAGGATGAATTTTATTTCGATGCACTCAAGAATAGTGAAACGATACCTTTTAATACAAGATTTTTTAATACGTTGTTAATTGATAGGGAGTCAATTTGACTTCAAGTTATCATTATTGAGAGGGAGTGAATTTTTCATCAAGTCATCTCTATGGATACGAAGTTAATTTGACTTGAAGTCGTCTCTATCGATACAGAGTCAATTTGACTTCAAGTTATCACTATTGAAAGGAAGTCAATTTGACTTCAAGTCATCTCTATCGACACAGAGTTAATTTGACTTCAAGTTATCAGTATTAAAAGGAAGTCAATTTGATTACAAGTTATCTCTATCAATACAGAGTCAATTTGACTTCAAGTTATCAGTATTAAAAGGAAGTCAATTTGATTACAAGTTATCTCTATCGATACGGAGTCAATTTGACTTCAAGTTATCAGTATTAAAAAGAAGTCAATTTGATTACAAGTTATCTCTATCGATACGAAGTCAATTTGATTTCAAGTCATCACTATTGAAAAGAAGTGAATTTTTCATCAAGTCATTTCAATCGATACGAAGTCAATTTGACTTCAAGTCATCTCTGTCATTACGAAGTCAATTTGACGTCAAGTCAACACTTTGTATTTGATTTTTCATCTACTTTCGTTGGGTGGCAAGTTATGCGTACAAAATATTAGGCGTTACGACTCGATAATTTTAACGATACAAGAAATTAATGTTACGTACCTGGATCACTATGAATATAAATTTTTGTCACCTTTTTCCATCGAAGGGTCTTGTAACACATGGCAAACGCGAGAATCCGTTCGCCGGATATTACGGATTCGAATCTCGTTCATCGAATACCATTTTCCTTTTTTTTTAATTTCTTTGTTTAATATTACGATATTGGTGTGCACAGTACCGGATGGTAGACGCATCGAAAGCATACAAACTCTCGACACCACTTGCAAATGACAGCTTGCACGCTGCATTCATTTTTTTGCTTTTCACTTTCACGGAAAAGTAACACGAGTGACATTATAAAATATTCCCCGGGATGAAAATAATATTACAGCACATGAAACGTGTTTGAACATATTCGAATACACTGACACTCGCTACTAATTACAAATCGCAACATGCAATAGTAGAATACCGAATCTACTTGCGAAAACTTAGAAGGAAGTCGTAACAATTTTAAAATCTAAATATTATACATATAATTTTTCACCTACCAATGTGTACTACTAAAGTAATATACAATAAATTACAAGAGTTAAAAACAAACCAAAGAAACCAATACATGTATATCGTCTAAAATAATATCTGCCCTAAACTAAAATAAAATAAAATAAAAAGCACAACAAACCTTATCCAATTCGAAGACTATTTCTCTAATAAATTAGATAATTCTCATTAAGATATCTTCAATCGTTCAAAAATTATACATAAATCGCTACTGAACATACATTCCATTATTTGCAAAAGACAAAATGCATATTTGGGCTACGAATCAAAACGGAAGTACTCTAGGAGACATTGTATCGTTAACTAAATTCACCTACTTGTTACTTCATCGCGGGTCAATAATTAACATCGTGTCTTCTAATCGACGTCACGCGCGAAGGATTACGATTAACGTCGAAACGAGTTAGATAATTCGTTACTCGAAACACATCTCGAAAAACATTTTAAATAACTGAACAACTTTGCCGTACTCGCGAAGCTGATTGTCTCGCCTCGTATTTCAGTCGAAACGCTGAAACGGTGGCGTGGCGAGGTATAGATTCAAGCGTAGGAAGATAAGTGGGTGGTAGTGGTTGTGGCTTTGACACAACAGGATTGCGGGAAATATATCGAAGGGCAGATTATGCATACGCAAAAGTTCCCACGGCTGATAACAATCCGGAAATCGGACGTTACGGAAACCAGGACACCTGTATTCCCTTGTTTACAGTCCAGGTCTCTCTTCTGTCCGCTGCCAAACTCTCCGAAAAGCCACGAACTTTATCCGTGTTCCGATTGATCGCGTCAGCTTACCAAAAAAATACAATTACGATGATACCGGTGTCGAGTAACAAAATTTCACCCATCTATGAATTTTATTTAAATTTTACACAACTTTTTCACCTGCCAGGTAATCGTTAATTTGTAAGCGTTGTCCATTTCTTCACTGAGCACGAAGAAACAAGATGGAGGTCGAAAGTCCAGGTTCCCTGAAAATCGATATCAATTCGTCGCTTACATTTTACAGTTCTTTACCGTGAGCGTGAAACAAATTAAACGTTACGAGGAAAAATACACTGTTTTCCCTTTAACGATTATCGTGAATACTATCGTTCTGGTGAAACGAAGAAAGGAATACGTATCGTGTGAAATAACAGCTGCTCGTAAAATGAAATAAAAAATATAAAGGGCTTATTCTGAAAACTGTGTTTCGATAATAAATTAGATAATTCTCATCGAGATACTTCCAATCGTTGAAAAGTTACGCGTAAATTTTGCTTCGCGTCGCACTTCTGTTTCCACGCCCTTGCTCCACCCTTTGTAGACTTAGGGAAAAATTAACACGGGAATTGATAAGGGTCGCGTGAGCCAACGAACACGCAAAATTTGAAGCGAGTCACCAGGGGAGAAAAATTTCGTCGATTTCGAGAGAGCGATTCTTTTAACAAAGGATGTCAAGGATATGGAACTTTGACTCGTTTGAGAATAAAGTAAGCTTGGGAATCTCGGAAGCTTCGAATATTTTACGAGTTTTTGGAGTTTCGAATCGTTCGACGAGTCTTGGAAATATTTAAAATTTCGATAATCTTGTCGCTATCTGAAAGAGAATAACATCGAACACGTGTAACATCCCGAGTATCTATTTAACTTATTTATCTCCTTTGGGTATAATACAGAGAAACAGTTTGCCAACCCTGACGTAAAAAGGGCACTTCTACCATCACGGTAAATCCTCGGTTAATTACGTTCGTCGTTAATTTCATACAAGATGGTATTGCACTTTGTGAAAAACGAGCCTCGTGGTACCGTGAAACAATTCCTGTGTAGCAACGATGCGCGATCGGGTAAGAAACAAACGAAAGACAAACTGAATTATAACGCAAAGCTGCGACTGTAACCTAACAAAGAATGAAAACTCGTCCGGCGGTCTTACATTCACCGGAGCGATCATTAATCATCGGTGGCACGACTCTGTTATAAAGTTATAAATTATCGACGAAAATATATCAACGTGAAGCGGGGATATTGCGAATGTGCAGGACACGATACTACGTAGCCCCTTTCCCTTTATTTCACGACAGCTAATAATACGATGGTAAATATTCCATAATTGAAAACACGTTCTAACGAGGGATGTTGCCGTCGCATCGATAACCGAGAGCGTTATTGGTGTAATATGCAAGTAAATAAATCAACGTGCCAATCATAATTTTCATCGTATCGCGTGGAATCTCGAGGAGCAATAATTCTGCACCGAGGACGCTTATAACAGGGCATCGGGGCTTGGCTGCAATCTGTCACACGCGCATCAGCGAACGAAGACGGATCACAACATTTTCAACGGACACCGACCGCGTACCTTGGTATCGTCTCGTGTCCGATGACCATAGTTCATAGGCGCTAAATCACTGCAACTGCCACGGCAGATTATCGGCCGATCTAACGAAAAGGTCGAGGAACTTAACAGCGCTCGCAAGAAGCCCTCGTTAAATGTTACACGCCGATTTTAACCCGTGAGTCGTTACGATGCATTTCTCTGCAGAGATGCATTCGGTGATTTCTTCGTCGTTCGATGATCTTCCTTTCTGTCTTCCTTTGTCTCGTCTTTAATCGATCGTTTGTAATAGTAAGGATCGATAATTGACGAAAATTATAAATACTGTAATTCGTAATTGTCAAGTGGTTACTAATGCCAAGAAACGTTAATATTCGGTTGTTCGGAAAATTATTTCATTTTTCTTTTATGAAAATGAAACTCGACTTTCTTAGAGTGTATAAACATTTTATTAAATTATACATTCTCCATTTTGGAAAACGAAATCACTTTCCGAACAACCCAGTAGAATACAGTCACGTTAATGTAGAATAGTATCGTTTGAATTCACGTCAAAAAATTAATCTCGAGTGAATATTCAAATAACTCAGTTGAGTTAATATAGGAATTACTTTAATTCAAACGATGAAACAACTGAAGTACTTTATACAGTATTTTGATGACCAAAGGAAGGTTTCCTTTTGTCCAAGGAAAAATGTCTAAGTCCTGAATTTTTCTCTTTTATCCTTTTTACCTGACGGTCTCGATGAAGACGAGTCGACACATCGATGAAGATGAAGACGAAGACGACTAAGACGAGTCGAAACGCATGTTCGTGTTTTTTATTAATTTCCAACGAATGCATTAGTATATTGCCCAGTTCATCCTGATATTCGTCCGCGAAGGGTTAATATTTAATTTAAGTAGTACGAACGGAGTTACAGTAAGAGCAATAAGTGTTATCTTGTATTTAAACCGATATTTAAATTGATGTATTCAAATGTATTCAAATTCGAGATTAACGAGCTATTCTCGTTCCTTGTTTTAATATTAAAACAAGCCCCCCAGATTCCCTAAGTAACGATGCTGCTGAAATCTTCGGTGTACATTTGCCGAAGCTGATTCGATTCGACGAAAATCGTTGAAAATCTGACGGTAATTAATCTCGCGGCCGAAATGTGAATAAA
This sequence comes from Ptiloglossa arizonensis, assembly GCF_051014685.1. NCBI lineage: Eukaryota > Metazoa > Arthropoda > Insecta > Hymenoptera > Colletidae > Ptiloglossa > Ptiloglossa arizonensis. The sequence goes on from NC_135054.1 coordinate 12,676,443, forward strand.
AACGCAAAAAATTGACTCGAACGAGTCCAAAAGATTACACATCGGCCGCCAAATGGTGTTGAATAACTAATGCATCATTTACCTTCGTTCTCGACAATTTCCAGGCAATTTGATCAATAACGGGTTGAATGTACGTCGTAGTCTGCATTTTGTATGAATATGTCTATAACGGTGAGCGCGAAATCTACATATTTTCAATTTCAATCTCATGCATTCGAAAAGAGCCGCTTATCGATTGACGTTGACAACTTTGCGAAATTATTTCCGTCTGTTATTTTCAGCTACGATAGTCCAGAGCCCTGGCGAATATTCGTTTGATCGCCGTGAACGTCAAACAACGACATCAATGCTAGCATCGAATAGCAAAACTTTATACGTTCTTTCAGCGATACGCTTTGGCGTTTCTATTTTACTACCTGACAGATTTTCATAATCGATTTTCTCGAAAATGAAGCTGCACTTTGAAAAACATTTCGTTGCACTCTTTCAATTTATCTACAAAGAATCGATTTCTTTGCGAAAGAAACCCGAATTTTACGCCACAGAGAGTATCTTTTAATGAAAGAAACACATGGTAATCACACGAAGCAAGATGGAGGGGTGAAAGAACAAATGAGGAACAACAAACCAGGTCGAACTCTAGCGATTCCTTCCAAACAGACATCACAAACGTATTTTCGTTGAAGTATCGTGAGATCGAGAGAATCGTCAAGATGGAAGAAAACTCCACACCGGTTTCGAACTTTTGGCATGTTTCGAATTGTCTGATAGATGACACCTCTGTGTACAAAAATCATCACATTCGATGTCCACGGTACCGTCGATCTACACTGGAAACAGTAAAGCGTTGCACGACTGGAAACGAAATTTGCGAAATGTGAAACGAACTTTTCGAACAATGGTCTTTCAAGGAGCACTATTCTTTCTCGCGAAGAATAAAAGCGCGAAAAAATTTCAAAATACACAAGATACTGCATTTCCCCTTTTTTTTCTTTCTTATTTTTAACCGTTTCGTTTCGTTTCTATTTGGAACGAGTCTCGCTTTGTTCGTCGATCACTTCTTACGAGCAATGGCGGGTTTTTTTGAGCGGTATGCTATTCGACAATGACAACGTCGAACGTAGCTGTGAATATATATATAAAGACAGTAGAAGATTACACACACTTGAAATTATTTATATTTCAACTATACAACGATTCAACGAACGAAAGTTTTGAAATGCAGGGTGTTCGTTGGATACCTCAATATTACGCGTTATTCCTAACCACTTGGAACGTCGCGCAATCAAAAAGACAGAGACGCATTTAATACGTCGGTTTGACGATTTAACAGCACTTCGATGTACAACGTTTAACGTCCAAGTTTCTCGGGCCAATTATTACCCCCGGGCCACTTAACATTGCTGGTTCCGCCTCGAACAACGATTCTCAAAGCTAACACGAGGGTCCGCTTCCTGTTCCGGAAACCTTTTCATCTACCTCGTAATCGTAATTCGCAAGTACCTCGTTCACTTTTTCAAGCCCCTTTGAAAGTGTTATGAGAAGACAACCCGCTCCTCGCCTGCCCTCTCCGCGATATCTCGTTTCTATAAATCTGTTTCAGGGCCTGACATAGAAAATACGTTCGTGACTCTTAACGAGTATCGTTAAAATTTCCCAACAATAAAACCGAACAGGTCTCATTTCGATATTTGTGACTCGAAACTCGTTCTTCTATCCGAGCCACTTTGTCAAGGTTGTGGAATCAGGTGTTAACGGACGATTGTTTAAATGTTATTGAAACGAGAAATTGACGGGAATACGAAAGTTAAAAATGTATAAATTTCCCAACAATAAAATTGAACAGGTCTCGTTTCGATATTTGTGACTCGAAACTCGTTCTTCTATCCGAGCCACTTTGTCAGGGTTGTGGAATCAGCTGTTAACGGACGATCGTTTAAATGTTATTGAAACGGAAACGAGAAATTGACAGGAATACGAAAGTTAAAAATGTATAAATTTCCCAACAATAAAACTAACCAGGTTTCGTTTCGATATTTGTGACTCGAAACTCGTTCTTCTATCCGAGCCACTTTGTCAGGGTTGTGAACTAAACTGTTCACGTGAATTCAATATTGTACCAGTTCGAAGTTTACGCTAATGTTGCGAATGATTTTGCCTCTCGAAATGACTGCGATCGATCTTCGTCAGTTACCTTTCAGTTAACTAAAATGAAACAACTTAAATGGGACACTGTATATTTCACTCCTTTCTTCGTTTTCTACGTCTCGCGATATTAATATAACCACTGAGTTGTTTAAAATTGATCTACACTGCGAACGAATAATAGAATTTATAAATTTTAATTTACAATTCGTGGAAGTTATCGTAATTACGAAACTTGCACAAGTGAAACGTATCAAACTAGGGCCGGACAACCCAGTTTGAGAAATCCAGAGACAGAATATACGCGAACACTCATTACAGATACCTGTGTGTCCTTCGCGGACAACTATGACCGAGTTTATTGTGTCTACAAGGGTATTTGAGGGATCCATTGGCTTGAAAATTGTGTAACTACGATATATCGTCGTTGTTAGATCTCCTCGGAATATCTATCGTGCATTATAAATTAGGAAGGATGGCACCCACGTTAATGAAAGATTCAACCGCAATATCGCGAGATATTTAACACGAACAATCGTGTTAAAAATATCTTTGACCAACACTGTACAATACTTATCCAAGTACCCCTTACGTACTCCAAAAGTTTCGTAACTTTATCTCATTTTCACCAATTTTCCATCGACGAGTGCAAAGGTAACTCAAATTAATCGAAGCTGCACTCGCGATTCTATGTTTAGAAAATTTAGAAAACGAAATGGTAATTTCGAGAAAACGATCCTCCCGGTCATTTATATTCTCAAACGTTTCCAGTATCGTTCAATTTTAAACGAATGTTAATCTTCGTCGAGATCGAAAAAAAAGCCCGCGGCTGATCTGAATTTCAAATTTCAACGTTTCTTTCATTCCCCGTCCGAAAAGCTGAGCAGCCGCATTAAACGAATGATACGAATTTGCTTATTTCCAAATTATTCCGCGTCTCGGTAGATTAAAATGCACTCGACAAAGTGAATTAGATATAAGCGCGAGAGGGGAGTATCGTTATTGCGTCAGTGTTCCTCGCGGGCATCTTCTTTGTGCAAGGCAAATTATCATCTCGGCCAGCAGACGGTATCATCACTGTAGACTTTACTTTAGAACTTTATCTTCGTTGATAACGACACGGGATGTACCGTTCTCAATTTTCACCTTCTCGGTGTTGGATTCCATTTCCACGGATAGCCGGTCTATTCAACGAAGAAACGACGGGGGACACTTTCGAGCACCGAATCGATGTTAACGTTCGAAAATACTCGGGAAATTCTTGCTTCGATCGGTTCATTTGTCACACTGGCAGAGTTGTCGCTTTAATCCTCGATACGAAATGCCATGGAAACGATCTCGCAGCAAACTTTTTCGTAACGAAGCAAATTGTTCCTTCTTTCCATTTAAATCGAGTGATCGCGTTTGCCTGAGCGTTTACACTCGTAGAAACTTGCAATCCGTCCGCTCGGTACCAATTGTTCTACGTAACGAGGATACAAATTCTCACGTGAAAAAGTTTCCACGAAAAGAGTATTCTTATTTAGCACGTTAAACGTGCCACGGTAGTCCCTGAGAACCGGTGCTCCAAAATTATAACGATTTTCTGAAACACTTACAAGAACTCTAATGCTTGTGAATTTCAACAGTAGAATTAACAAAGGAGACAATTTGACTTGTTTCAAATTTTTTTTTTTTTAATTATTTAATTATCAATATTCCTTGCCGGTAATATTCGTGGACAATTATTGAAATAGACAACTAACGGTACTCGTAAATTAATTCCCCTTTCTCTTTAAGTTATTGGTAACTGATAAAGAAGACAGTTTGTGTCGATAGTCGTTGATAATGCATCGAATATTACTGTTCGTTATTCTTTTAACAGGTGTGATTAATTTACTTTCACAAAACTGTCTCGCTGCACGGCACAGATTACAGAGTAAAAAAATCGTACACCAGAGTCTGTTGTTAGAAGAAAATTTACCTTCTTTAATAACAAGTTGAGATTTCTTCCTCGTATTAAAGAGAGCGCATGACTTCTAATTGGAGTTGCACAAGACGGAAATCGTAGAACTGGTATGCTTGCGATATTTATAACTTTCTTCTTGGTCCGATGTATCATTTCTTGTACGTGGTGCATCGCTGATTCAAGGAAGCGGAATTTAACGACGAAGTGCACGCCGAGCTTGCACTTTAAATTTCTATCTCTTGAAAATCAAGCTTTACGAGTAAGTAGTGATTTAGACCGTTAAATTCAGTGTCGGCGCAATTACTCGATTACATGAAAAATATCACGTTTTACTACATCGTAGAACTAACATTTATCGAGTAGTAAAAATATTGTTCCATTGGACATCATACAGCGGATAAACGGATGTTTATTAACAACAAATGCGTTCGTAAGAGACTGTTATAAAAAGAAAAAAATTGTATCTTCTCTAAAATAATTTAACGATTAAAAGTTTACTTAGATGACGCTATTAAAGAAATATTTTTCTTTGAAAATATATAATTCAATTTTTAATACGCAACTCTTGTTACGATACTTCCCTTGTTCTCTCGAAATCTACCTAGGATTGTTTGAAAACTTTTGCAAACGTATCAACTCTGATTCGATTCAAATCATCAACCATTTAAACATAAAAACACAAGAAACTATATTCTATTCGTAAGAGTACGAAACTCTGAATCAATGTGCGTGTTATAATTGCACATAAAATTATCACCTTGTTTTTACTATACTTGCTATTAACTACGTTGTTCTTTCTTTTTAGATTCCTTCTCTTATCGAAACAACTCATTTCCATAAAATAATAAAATAAAAGAATAAAATTTCATGAGAACATGTATCAGTTCTCTTTTCGTTGTTTCTTTTCCTCGTAACTTGAATGGCAGTCTTGACATTCTATTGGCGCAATAGAAAGATTTAAAACAAGCATCGAAAGTATCGTTTTAAAGTTCAAAGATCCTTTTGCAATCTAAATTACTGCCTTCCAAAGTGAACGCTTGCTGTGGAAAACGCTCCATTAAGGCGTTACTTTCATCGATAGCAAAATGAAGTGTAATTATATTCATTTTTATCTTCACGGTGTAAGGTTCCATTTCCTTCGGTCATAGGATACATCTAAGATAACACTGAAGAGAGTAAAAGAAACTTCAACGACTAAAATCGACATGAAATTCATGGTGGTTGTAATCATTTCACGGTGGCTAATTCATTCAACAATTATCGAAAATATTAATGTAATTTATTATCACGAATTGCTACAAAAGTTGAAAATTCTTGTGCTATTAAGAAGGAATTATTAAAAATTCCTGTCCCCAATTTCCACCTTGTTTAATTCTGCTATATTCGTATCTTGAATTTAATGTTTTCTTCAAACATTAGATAATTATTGCTGAGTGATATTCACATAAATCACACAGTCGTGGTCGTGAGATTTTTTAAATCTATTTCTTCACAAAAGCGACCTGCTTAAAATTCCATTTACAACGATGAAACATTATTTTGGTAAATGTGTACCGTAAGATTAACAAGAATTTTATTGAATTATTTTATAAAAGGTAATCCACGAGTAATACATATAATCGTGAAATAAACAAAACATTGTACGAGCTTTCACAAGCTCGTATGGTTTCGAGATTTTAAAATTATCCAAATCTCATAAAACATGAAGTTAATGCAATTAACATTACGAAAAAATTTCAATTTTAAAGCATACTACATCTTATCATTTTCCCCTATACAGACGCTTGTACCTGACGAATGGTACCTGAAAAAATGAATTTTCATTACACCTTAAATACGACGATTTGAAAGCTAGCAAATGAACGATATACGTGTCTTTTTTCACACGAGGAAATCGTCCAAAGACATCCCGGCCCCCGGGGGTGTGGTCGGAAATAGTGTGGGATTCCCCGCACCCGGAGATTGTAGTTGCGTAGTCCACCCGCTAAATCCTCCATGCTGACCATCCTCGTACGATTGAGAGGATGGGGGGGACGCCATCGGCATATTGTCCGGTCCCCTGTCCCCCTCCTTGGTCGCTCACATCCCTTTGTCAGTGAGAAAAGGGGGGTTAACCTTCCCTTTACCCGACATTATATTGCCCAGCGGCAGGACAGAGTTACATCTGTCCTGCCGCCACCTTTCTAGGGGCAGCACGAAGAGCTCCCTAAGCGTCTGCCTTTGCACTCACTTCCTCTTCGTGACCTCCTTTTGTAGCATTCAATGTTCGTTGAAGAAAATCACGACTTTCCGTTTCCTCTCGCTGCCGTGCAAAGACCACACTCTGCAACGAGAGATCTCCACCAATTACATTCACCAAGACACGACCCTCCCGCTTTCTATGCGAAGTACACCTCCGGGGTGTGTTGCACCATGACGTTATCGCTGGGCCAGTGCCAGCAGTGCATCGTTGGTTCCTTCCCAATACGATGGAGGACGTTCAAAGCAACGATGCCCGGTCAGTATTTACGCAATTCGGTAGATAAGACCGTCAAAACTCAGCCACTGCGCAAGCAGTGGTTGGACAACCTCGACAGTCCTTTGCCCAGCAACGAACTGATCCAGCCACTGGTACCAAGGGACTACATACACCTAGATTGGTGAAATAAATTATTATTCTAAAATATGCTTATCCAATTGCACGATATTTCAAATGTGTACAGTTCAAATTTTATTTGAAAATTCGTAAAATAGACGAGGTTCTAGCTACCTTCGTCGAACTCTTCGCGCACTCCGGGTACACGTTTAGTGTTCTCGACATAAAAGAGGGGTTTACCTGAGATTTTCCTATTAATTACTTCCGATCGATACCCAGAGGTGCTCTCATGGACTTTATACTCGTCAGATAGTCACGGTATTTTCGTGTCCCGAGAGCCTCATTTCCATTTTGTCACTCTTATTGAGCAGTTCCCAAACCGACGATCGTCCATGATTTTCTCGACTGTGTTCCGGTAAAAGAGATATGGAAGAATGAGCGCATCTTTCCTCCATCGCTGACGATGCAGCCGCACTCATGGGTCCACACACACACATACACGTACACATCGCACCTCGGGGTGGGAGGAACCGCCCCTTTCAAATTCCGGACCCATGTAGGAGAGCCTAAGTACCTTAGATCCCTCCCCATTGTCCCAAAGAAGGTATGAGGCGAGTAGCTACAGGGGCGACCTCCTGCTGTCCGGAACATATGTTTCCTTTTTGCGGCCTCCTTCTGCGATATTACTTGCTCACAGAAAGAAGCCACGACCTTCCAATTCTTCTCGTTGTCGAACATCATGCTCGCTAGACTGGCAGCAAAAAGTCACCACCACTCACCATTATGTCTACCAAGTCACAGAACTCACCTACTCGAGCAAGGTATAACTCCAGAGTGTGTTGCACCATATTTTGGTCCAACAATGCGTCATAGTTTCCTTCCCGATACGTTGCAGTGGCAGGTTCCGCCCAAAGTAACCATATCAAGGCATTACCTGCACCATTCAGTAGGTAAGGCCACCGAAACCTCTGTCCAACCTCTCTAGCAATAGTGTCAGCTTTGATAATACACTAACCGAGTCGATTGAGCCAGTCGCTGCTGCCACTCCAACAACGTGGTCTGCTGGGCCTGGTGCTTGAGGAATTCCAGCTCGTGCTGCTCCTTGGATCGAAGTCCTATATCAGCTGGTCTACTTTTGCTAAGTGGTCAGACGTCACTTCATAACGCAAACACACGCACGGACCAATGTGTTTAGAACGATAGTGCTACATCCTCTCTGGGATACTATATGCGTCATCGAGAAGAGTCAGAAAGGCCTCGTATCACCGCTCCGACCCATTACATTGTTAAAGATTTTTCTCTTTGAGCCCTTGGACAGACATTCCACTCTGTCCTATTTGGTCTTCGACTCATCAAGCTCCATAATGCTCCGTTCGCTGACCGAGAATAAAACCACAGCTGCCCAACGCCCATCAGCGAGGAGGAGGAGTTGGCACATGTTATTGGCAGACGTTTAGTGCAGGCCAAGCCAGACAACTTTGAGCGCCTCTTGTGCTGCAACAGAACATCTCTGCGTTCCTAGACTCCATGGTGACTATTATACTACGTCGTATCTACTCACGAGCAGAGCAAGGGAAGTCCCGCCAAAACGATCGTAGGGTACCGTAGCAGCAAGTGACTCGTGAGGGTAGCTATCTGTGAACCTGGTGTACCTGTGTCGCGCAACATGACGAGAATGGCCTCCTGCCGCAATCCCTGCGCTCACGCTCCCTTCTCGCAACCTCCTTTTGCGACCTAGCTTCTGTTCACAGAAGGACTTTTCAATACGCTTTGAAAGAACCCCAAGTCACCGACTTATAGTTAAACTCCCCCAGAAAGAACACCAGCCAGGGGTTTTCTTACACACGCTTTCATGTACTGCAGTTGGATAACCAACTTTAACGTAGGCTAGGCAATTCAAATACCCTTCTCCTCTAATAAGTCTTCTAATCATAGGGACCTATACCTATTGACTTTTGACTCGTTCTTGGGGTATTTGTAAAATTATTCCTCTGCTCTCTTCAGCCTCACCGACCCAATGTCGAACTTCACCAGGTCAATGTTCTCCCTCGTGGGCCTCATTAGATCTCTATACGTGACAGTGCCCCTCTCTTGGGGAGGTCGAACGGGCCTTGGCCCCTTTCGCTTCACTCATGACCTTCCCGTTAGTCGAAGGAGGCGGAGATGGTGTCCGTGGTCGAGCAGCCTCCTTGGCCTTTCGATCTAACACCTTACTCCACGCTTCTTTTTACGATGTTTGAGCCATAAGGTATTACACACTGGCGTAACCTTTCAGACACCCTCATCGACCTCGTGCCTCCAACGTTTTAATTTGTTTGCAAAGGTACGTACACGTCACAAAGTTGGCACAAAAATATACCTTTCAGACGAATAATTCGCAGATTGTATATAATTATTGCACTTTCGTCTACGAAAATTCTATCCTTTGTTCGTGTACCTCTTTGACCCAGATATCTTCTTAAAAATGATTCGTGAATTTGCTCGATTTCTTCCCAAAATTTTGATGTCGTGGTGCAAACATTTTTAAATCCCGAACTTATAAAACAAATTTTTTTCCGGTTTCGTGCAATTGTATAAAATTATATTATCTACGATCGAAAATACTTTTACTAATAATATACAAATGACTCGTAAAATGCTGTTCGATTCGAAAAGAAATTATTCCTGGAAGATTCGAACTTCGATTGAAAAATTTCCATACATCTTACGCTAGAACTATCGACCTCTATAAAAAATTCCGTGCCATTTGTCTATAACTTTCCGCTCTCGGAAATATTTCTCGCTTCTTCGAATTAATTTAAATCCCAGCCGAAAAATACTTGTACCAATTGTCGCGGTTTCCCAGCCCATTTGGCACAGACGCGGCGTTATCACTTTGGCACGTTATACTCGATAAACGACAGGGTGGCGTCGGTGGTCCTTCATGTTGCTGATGCCGGTAGTACTCGATTCGTTGCTTACTCGAGCGGCCACGAGTAGCTTACACCACGATCTTCCCTTTAGCCGCTACAGACTAGACCGTTGCGCTGATATTGTAAATTTTCTAAGTCAAGAATTTACTATTGATCGTGGCCGGGCTCGTGTTACTTCGAACTCGGTCACTTCGGTGTACGTACTATGCGTCTCACCCATTGACCCATTTATTCGTGGGTCAGCTACATTGTTTTAGATCCTGTGCGTCCTTGCGCCGGCTTTATGCTTGCGGGTCACGTTCCCAAACAGCGTAATGAAAGTCATTTTTCACATTCTGTCATAACCGGGAGAATCAGGACCGGGAACGATCACCATTTGCGACTATAGGGTTTCTGTAAACTTTAACCATGGTTTATTCCATGGATGCACGAGCGTAGATATACCAGCTTTTCTTTCTTAACTATTTGTGCGCGCAACGATTAAAAATGTAATTGCGATCGAAATTTTTACGTAATCGTACGATTACAAAATTAATAGCAAATTGTATCCAAAATACACGTTAAAAGAAAAATATCTATGAAACTTTTATGGTATGCAAATTGAAAAAAAAATAAGATACAGAGAATCAGAACTGGATGAATAAATTATACATTTTAAAAAGTTTATTATTTTCAATCGTGTTATTAATAATTACAAGGATTGTCAATGTTTCGTAAAAGCGGTGTACCGTGAAAATTTAAACGATATACGTTTCTGGGCAATTGCTTTGAACAAAAAAATATGGTTTATAATGTATATTTTCATGTATTGTGATACATGGAAAATGTATTTTTCCGAGGGAAGTACCTTGTTTGCAAAACTCTTCCTCGTGATAGATCGAGAAATAAAAATTATAGACGCGTCGCCTTGTGATGTTGGTTGATTCATCGGTAAGGCTGAACCGACAAATCCTGCCTTACATCGGTAAAATCAGTCTTCATTCATCAGTCTCGAGCAACTTATTAAACGCGACCAGATGTTGCGATTGAATCCGACACGAAGAAATACCAATTTATTAAAACCGCGAGAGACTTTAAATTGGCTATTCCAGATACGTAATTCATTCCTAAATTGGAATTTATTAAATTTTCGTCTCGTGGATGCACCTATTGAGAATATTGAAATGCTTCATCAACGCGTTGAATAAGATTGCTGGTAAATCCAAACAGCATCAGGAATTTTCGAATTCATAAGGGGACGCGATGGAATCGTTACACAAGCTCACGTTCGGACAGTTCGAGCATTTTATACGTAAACAGATTTAAGTTTCTGGAGCGTAAAAATGAATCTCAGAAATGAACCAAAAAAAAAATACGTCACACATTTACATCGACTCTTTTCTTATCTGTGTATATGTAAAACATCGGATCGACTGCATCCAGGGGATTATAAGCACCGATAATTTAATACTTTAAACAGAAGGACGTAATTTAAATATTGAGAATATATCTGTTCAACGAAACAGTGTCCGATCAATTTTGCAACTATTGAAATTTTCTTTCGAAGCTCCAATTGGTATTTATTTCAAAATTTGGAGTATTCCACCAACCTTAACACCAAAACTACCAAAGGGTTCAATTTCACCTGTTTCAAACTTCTTTGAAAATTACTCAATAATTAACTATATCTTTGCCTATAATATTCGCGTACAATTATTAAAATAGTCAACTAACGGTACTCGTGAACCAATTTACCTTTTCCCCGATCAATTTCGAGGACACTTACTAAATAATCAGTGTCGTTCAAAAAATTAGCGTTAAAACGAGTCCCGTTTGTTCGAGTGCGTATGATCGCGTGATCGTGATCGTCACAACCGGAGCACACGTGATTATACCTTCGTGAAGGTGACATATCGAAACGTAAGTTCACGTCGGCGAAACTGACGAATAAATCTCGAAATGAATATACATCTCGATCCTTATAGAACTCGTTCCGCCCTTTAACGATATTTCACGTTCTCGATGAACACGCGGCGACATTGACGAATGAAACGTTCGCGAAACGAGAAGAGACGAAACGTATTCGGTGACTCTTCCGTGGAAAACTGAAAACTCCGGTGACCGAGTTTGTTTCACGATTCGCGGGACTCGACGGAATTGTAACATTTTATTTCCATATTGCCGTCTACGAAGATCGATGCGTTCCCGCGCGAGCCCTCCGACCGGGCAACGTGAAACAAGCCGTAAAATAAGAAGGTAAGGGTGAATGGTGGGAATAAGGGACGACGGACGCGGAAAGTGTATAAATCGCTCTCGTCGTCGATTCGCTCGTAGAGAAACGTTTCGCAATCTCGCGTCTACAAACGAACGACAGTTCGTCGGGGCCCGTTCCATTAAAATTTTTCCACGCATGCAGCCTTTTCTACTCCGATTGAACGAACGGCCGACGACTCGGGGCGAGTTCGCGTTTATTTTCTTTTTATCTTTGTTCGATTGTTTTCCAACGAAACACGACGCGGAACGAGAAACGTTTAATTGAAATTATTACACCGGCACGTCCCATTCGATCTTCCCTTGTGATCTTGACAGTTTGTACATCGCGTGTAAAGTTTACCGTTGCGAGGCAAAGCGAGATATTATCAGCTGATTTCGACGGACCGAAAGCTCGGAAAAATTTCAATTTTTGCGTCCGTGTTCCTTCGCTTTAGATATAATCGTACTAATCTTGTGTCTCGAATGTAGTGGGTCGTTCAATAAAAAGTAAAGTATAGTATTAGGTTGCTCAATAAGTTTTGTCGTTTGATAAAACTTATCGAACAAACTATATCATGTATAAGGAGACTGGGAGAAAGTGAAAGGTATCTTTTCTTTTAAATTTTTGTAATTTTTCTCCGAATTAATTACTTAATTACAAATATGCTAAAATATACGTACGTTCCTCCTCTTGATCTATTACAGATGAAAATTTGAAACAATATACATAATACAGTGCAAATTGTATCTTTTGTCAGTGTACCTTTGTAATACATCCGCTCTCTCTTTTTTTCTTTTCATTTGGATATTTAATACACGTTACATAGCATTTGTACGCTAATTAGATTTTATCCCGTTGAAATAAATCGATTAAATAATACAAAATAAGTAAGTAAATAATTAAATAATTGATGATAAAATACTGTAAAACCAGGAGCATAGAGCCAGCCAGCTGTGATGCTTTTAAATCGAAAGGAAGGTAACAGTTTCCGATAACCGACTAGATAGGAGCTAAATCGATTTCACGTTCAAAGGAAGTAAACACGAAAAATCCGTCAACGGATAACGAAGCCAATAAAGAGAAAGATAACGTCAATTTGGAGGCACAATTTATTAGCGGTGAAAACTTTACGCTATTACTTGGTAATCTTCCCCCGGGATCGTCGCAAATAAATGCGTAACTTTCATCCGTATGAGAAATAGGTTTCGAAAAATGGCGCGTAATTAACAAAACTGAATCGTTCCCCGCGTAAGTTTCCCGCCCGATTACGCAGCGAATTTACGATGGTCCATGTTCCATCGTATATAGAACTTTCCTAAGTTTGATTGGTCCTGAATGAATTATATCTGTAGCTCCAGGAAGGCGTGCACGAAATGGGTCAGTAATTAAGCATAAGAACGAAGATTTAGACTCGACGAAAATTCAACCGCGATAATTGAATTAGAAATGCAACGCGATCGATTCAATTCCTTTCGTTCGGTGATTTACTCGAAACGCTGATTTCGTTAGTTGCGCGAACTCGCATCGAAGTTCTTGTCGAAGACAAATGGTGATTTAAAAATTGGTTTCAACGTGATGTATTGTATTATAGAAATACGATACACACGCGTTGTAACGTAATTGAATATATATTTAAGGGATGAAAAATTACTGAGATTGTATTAAAATACAAAAGCATCTCGTATATTTGTTTTCGAGTATCTCAGTATGTTGTAATGGTAATTTAAAAATGGATTTCAACGTGGTGTATTGTATTATAGAAATACGATACACACGCGTTGTAACGTAATTGAATATATATTTAAGCGATGAAAAATTACTGAGAACGTATTAAAATATAAAAGCATCTGGTATATTTATTTTCGGATATCTCAGTATGTTGTAATGGTAATTTAAAAATAAATTTCAACGTGGTGTATTGTATTATAGAAATACGATACACACGCGTTGTAACGTAATTGAATATATATTTAAGCGATGAAAAATTACTGAGAACGTATTAAAATACAAAAACATCTCGTATATTTGTTTTCGGATATCTAAATATGTTGCGATTGATGTTTAAAGTTTTCTTTCAGCAGATATATTTGTTTGACTCTTGAAGAGTAATCTGCAATAAAACTAACAATTAACATTACTTGTGGTCAATCTGTACCACCTAATCGACGAATACTCAAAACGTTGATCGAACCAGCACTAAGAACTACAAGATAATCTGAGTTGAGCAGAAAAGGTTGACAGAGTTAGGTACTCATCAGTCCCTTTTAATTTCCAAAGCTCATTTCATGGCTAATAATGTTACTGGCACAGCCTTATATCCGTCATTCTTCCCTGGATAACTTTATTATAGTATAAAAGTTCTTTATGTCGTTACGATCATGAATAATAATCATTTAGTCGTTGGTAATATTTAACTGATGCATAAGAAAATCGCACGAAGTTAGGTCACAAGACTCCTGGTAAGTGCTCGTAATGGGGTATGGCAATCTATAATTTTCGGTCAACGACCGCTCCCGTTGCATGTCAGAAACCTAAAAATAATCTAATTCGTAAACGTGGGTCGTGAAACGGTGGAATAACTGTAAAATATGCAGTTATAAATCAAAAGTTCGATCGATATCGCGGGAAAGAAATCTAACACGAAATGGGCCATGAATCTTTTCATAGCGTACTGCAATGTTTTTCAAAGTTCACGCGAAATGCATGGACAAATATTTGTCGTAGCGTTGCAAACGTTGCAACAAACATTAATGGATAATGAAATTTTATCGTTTATGCAAATATTACATACAAATACATCGCTTTTTCCATAGTTTCGATCTTTGGAAAATATCGTCCAAATGAATGCCTTCGAATGACTCTTGTTTAGGTTAAAATTTACTCTAAATTCAACGTGTACTTATTTTACAACATTCTGATTTGTTCATATTTGCATCGTATGTAAATACATATCTACATACGGATCTTTTATCAAAGATTCGGTAGAAATAAAAATTTCCATTGTATTCCACAATTTTTAACAGATTCTTGGTGTACAGTCATTCAACTGGAATGACAACGAGAACAAAATTTAATGCTATGCGCAAGTCTCTCTATTTTTAAAGACGATCGGCTCCTAATCAACGACCCTCCAAATGTACAACCTTCGAATTCTTAATGGATAACCACGGTGACAAATATAAAAAAGAAGGTAACTTTTACAAATTTTCTTCAAAGACGAATACGTGACTTTATCGAATATTTATCTATTACTTACAAACGCATCTATAAAACCTCGAATCTACTAAATTATACATAAAAATTTGGATTTACCTACAATTTATAGTCAATTATATGAAGCTAAGTATAAATCCTATATTAATATAACGGATCAACGTATAAAAATATATTACCCATAGAAAACCCAAAAGTTTTAACAAATCCTGCGCCATTACTTCAAAATAGAATCGTACCCTGCTCGAACGTTATTTATTGTCTCGTCGTTGCAAAAATATTATAATCAAGAAAATAATTACAGTGAATTACATTCACCACCAATATTTATCTAATCTCTCTTTCGTTAGATTTGAATTCATGCAGTTTATTTTATCAGTACGATCCACATCAACTTAAATCTATCTTAAACAATTCTCCACCGTTAAACCGACTCACAAATAACATTAAAAGCATTCGAAACTTACAAGTAACAACTAAAATTACGTTACTATTAAACTACACAGGTAACTAAACGCCCATCGTGTACACTTTCAAGCAATCGATAAACGTTCGATAAAGTTGCATAATCGTCCGCGAACAGTTTCGAAAAGCTACCATATTTTTCAGTTCATCATCCCGGTGAAACCCATTGAGCAAACCTGTAACTAGCGGCTCCGTGGTAACCCACTCGTAGCAACGGTCTGGTCGCGGTATAAATAATTTTACAATTTTACCAGCAGGCTAATTTACCCTCTGCGAACGTTCCTCCGGATCTATGGAGGAATTTCGGAGTTCGAGTCTTGTGGCGTGCACCACGAGCCACGCCACCGGTAATTCTGAGCAGGTTGTTATCAGGATCCTACGTCGACGGAATAGGCAAACGGACATCCGGCCAGCCACGACAGGGTTCCAGGTATACCTGCGTTTCACCCTCTACCACGGGGGTAATTCATAGCCGAGGTAATGGCGATCGCGTTATCATGGTTTAACGTCCCTTTTCCCCACACTGTGAAATTCCAGTCACACCGCGCCACTTTTCCGGGAAGATTGCTCAGGGTGCAGCGGAAAAGTGCAGCGGAAAAGTGCAGCGAAAAGTGCACGGAGATTGGTCAGTGAGAAGGGAACATTAACGAACGAGGTGCATGATCGCACCTCCGCATTGATTCAATCGATACTCGTTTACGAACTCTTCGAGGCACGAAACGAAACGATACGTTTATTAATTGACTTATTGTCTCGTCGTTAAAAATATATTATAATCGAGAAAATAATCACGGTGAATTACGATCACCACTAATATTTTTCTAATCTCTCTTTCGTTAGATTTGAATTCATGCAGTTTATTTTATTAATACAATCGATATCAACACACTTGCAATCGATGTTAAACAATTGTCCACTATATAAATGGAACTAAAAAAATTAATCAATTGGTTATTGATGAGTTGTTTTAAGTTTTCATTAAGGTGCGTTGAGAAATGTATGTCAGAGTATTAACAAAGCGAGACGTTTCTTAATATAATTGAAAGACGTTTTACGTTTCACAAAATTGATTACAAAATTGATAAGTTTCTTCTTGCATAGCTTATTGTTTATAGTCTTGACTACGATCCGGTGAATTTTAAACGGAAGTTCAAAAAATTGACAAAGTTACAAAGTGGAGGCTTTGAAGAAGACGATCTCTGAAAAATTGATAATAAAGTTTTCGTCTTTTATCTATCGGACGATAAATTTCTTTTCTTGTGCGATACTAATTAACAATTACATTGTTTCATTTTTACGTAACCTTGCAGTAATCCGTGTTCTTATCCAATTGATTCGATATATGTTAAGATGTGCATAACGGAGTTCCTATTTTATTGGTTTAAAAGTATCTTTGTGGCTTAATGGATTTGATTAATTACACAAAGAAAAGGTAGCTACCATTAATCACGAAGTTAACGCACACCCGTGCACACTGTTCTGTTATCGTTGCAAAATAAATAGCTGAGCGTCTCCTCGATCTATCGTCTACGAAAAATCTCGCGGCACAATGTATCGAATAAATATGAAATTGAAATTCTCGATATGAGAATTCTGCTGAGAACGATTTGAAAAAAAATCGATAACCAACGATCATTCGAAAATGTAAAGTAGTTACGTTTCTCGTTTTAAAAAATTTATTTTATCATGGTGTCTCACCTTAAATACGCTATGCATTACCGGTGAAATATATAAGCTTGTACTTTCAAGTTATTTGCTGCACGCTATAAATCTCTTAGATTGCGAGTCGAATGATCCCTTAAGGATCGTACATACATCATTAATCACCGAGTTGAACGTGATACCTACTTACGTGTTGGTGATGTGTTATCGGTATCGGATCGATGGTTTGGTGAACCAAATGTCGGTCGACGACCCTTTTAACTCGTTTTAACAAAATTCTTTTCGCCTCTGTACAATGTTTGTTAAACGGACACAAGAAAAATGGAAGTAATGCACGAAAATAATCCAAGTAATGAAAGTAGTTTTCATCAAAATTTCTTCAGTCTTTCAAAATATTTACCGTCTCGAAATATACATTTAAATAGAATTCTTGGCACGACGGTTAATTAAATCCATGGAGAATAATTAGAAAACTGGATAATTGAAAGTCGTTCAATCTGAGTTCTTTCCACAAGATTCTGGATTATCTCTTCCATTAAAAAATTCATCTAAAGCGATACGATCTTAATTAATCATATTAAATAAACATGGAAGGAAAAACTTTAAAAATTATACTCGTCTCTACATTTATATTCGGAATATGAAAATTGAAAATAGCAATTATTTAACAAAGGAGAATCCTCTGTTACAGCCATTAAATTCAAGATCGTAGTACGATTTGTGTGCTTATTTACAATACTTTTGATAAAGTAACAGGTACACAAAGTTACTTGAAAAAAAACAACTTGGTGGTTTTCTACGGCGTTCCACTTAATATTTACAATCGTGGTATCTGTTATCGAGTTGATAAGTGGAAAAACGTCACGTTCCAATTTCGTCGCGATAAACAAGTGCACCGGAGGATTACGTAAGAAATTGCACTCGGTATAAGTAACCTTGCAGAAAGGCTGCACCAGAACACGTATCTTCGTTTTCGGAAGACGAAAAGTAGGTAGCTGGCATCCCATGAATTCTAGTTAACTCGGTGCAAACTTCTTATACAATGATGCTTCGATGCGTGTGAGGGAACCGTGGGTAGCATGAACGTACTCGAGTTTATTCTACGAAATAAGAAAACGGAACAAGAGTGCAACATATTTTTGTTTGCATATTACAAATAACTGTTGCGTGCTGAAACTTTGTACACTCGCACGTTCCATAGTTCTATACAATAAGGTAAAATGTATACGTGTCTGGGAACTATATTCGGAATGTATCACTATGAAACGAAGTTAACTGTCATTATTTATTTACCGTATGCATATTTATATATGCACACAAATAAATGTTTGAAAAATAGAGGACCTATAGAAAAATATTTCGGACGAAAATTATGTATATTTTGACCCGAAGATTCTGAAATAAAAAATAGAGATTTATGATTTAAAAAGAAAAGAAATTAAGCTTGGAATGACCTATAACACTTTTTCTGTTTTTGATTGATTACTCACGAAATCGATTCCATTGTATCAATTTAAATAGGACACCTTCTTTATATTCATATAATTAAATTTATTCCTACATATTATATTTTATCTGTGTTCTCCTAATATTCCACTCAGTTTAGCAATAAACAGAGACGGTTTACCAACCGTTACTTGTCGACACTGTCCACCGATTCTTATTTTCAACCATCTTTCCACCAACTCTTCAAATAAGAATTTTTCACCGGTGTTCTATATAAAATTGAAAAAATATTACATCCCGAAAGGATCGAAAGCATATTTTCACTGGAGCACCATCGAGATGATTCGTCGATGGTGTACGTTCCTTCGTGAAATAAATCGGGACCTTTTTCCGCAATAAATTCGTCGTCTGCTGTAAGTGGAAAGACAAACTCGTGGCAATCTAATTAGAACAGAATTCACGTCAACATCCATTGCTGAGATTGCCGTGCAAAGCATACAAACGGTTTACGTTCTCGCAACGTGTCCCGCTTACACGAGACGGACGACGATGCAGTAAAATTCGAAGGTACCTGCTCGCACAAATCAATTTCTAGGACCAAACACCGGTTAATTACCACTGATTATCAGCTAAATCGGTTAGGCACAATCCGATGGAATCTTCGTGTCATCGCCGGACGTTTATACGGCCACTAAACACGGGACGGGATCAAGAGTTCTAATCCTGGCTAAATCGAAGCGTCTGCGGAGTGGAAGTCAGTTTCGATATCGTATCAAAGCTGGCAAGCGTACACATACATAATAACCGTGGCTGCTTTGCCACGTTAAACGTTCGTAGAGATACCACGGATATTACGAACACTCGAAATCATTGGGAAATTCAAACACGATCGTTTGAAACGCAATCCCGTAATGCGACACGACCGACACGGTTATATTTGCATAACCGAAAGATCGTTCCAGGGTTGTTATTAGTTCTGCGGCAAGGTTCACCATTTTTCATCGGGTTAACAATTGGTTATTCACTGTACATTTTTAGTATCGTCGATTGTATCAGCTAAGATGGTCTTAGCCATTAAGTTTTAAAAAGTACATTCAAGAACATGAACTATGACTTATTGGTCTACCTGACTCTTCGACCGACTCTTTAATTAAAGTTATAATTAACTTTGGGACGGATGTTTCTTTTTGACGTGATATTGCTCTTGTAATACGAATCAGATGTAAAAATTGTTGCTCAAAATCATCTTATTTTTCGCTTCGGATTAAGTATCATTCGAGACTCGTGGATCGATAAAGAATCTAGGATTTACGAAGGTGTAATCCAATACACCTACTGTTTTATTTAAGTTGCCACGATTTCTGTCTCTCGAGTCGTCTCGACTTGGTCCCGAGTGACAACCTGAGAAACAACACTGTTATCTTCGTTCACGAAAACAAACGGTTTACCAGTGATGGACATGATACTCCTGCCGAAACGAAACATTTTGTTTGCGAGTGTAACTTGGAATGTGGCTAGATGATCATGCACACTCGAAAGAACTATAAATCCAAAACTAACCACCACACACTCCGGTTATTGGACACAAAACACCATTTGACCCTTCCAGTGAAATTCTGATCGTTGAATTCAATTCTAAATGCACTCTGTTAAATAAATTGGAAGGAGTCTCGAAAACATGGATCTGCTTTTTCCAAGTTTCGTAACAAGATCGTTATTTCGTCGAGCTTAATCAGTATGCTCGCTTATTTCGTCTTTGCCTTCTATATAATCCCCATTGATTATGGGGATCGATAACTTTGACATTTCTCTCTTGAGTTCCGGTTTTAGAATTGTTGGATCTGGTAATTTCATCGATAACACGGTTACCCAGTCCCACCACTTGAATAATATTATCGATCTTGCAGCTTAATTCAAATTTGATATTCCAACTCACAGTGAAACATGGCGTTGATGTCAGACCGCGTATTCGTGTTTCGTCCTTAGCTTAAACTTTAATCCGCTCCAATCCGAGAACAAAAATAACTGTACTCAGGGACGGTGTTGTCCTTTATATCGAGTCCAATTTGCGTTATCAAACTTTATATTTGTAAGTGTTCGTTACTTTATTATATCTATCTTTCTTTAGAATACTTTTTCTATTATATTGACTTTATCGTGCATAGTTAGATTTGACAGCAGATTTAGATCACTTTGTGTATTAAGTGACTGAAATGTATAAGATTTCAATGAAAAATTGTTTATCTTTTTTATGTTTGAAAATAAATATAAAAATTATAATAAGAAAAATTAAATACACACTCACATTTTAATTAGAATTTTGAATGTAAATGCAGTCTGCTCGATGTTTTAATAAATTTCATACTTTCCTTGAAACGATTCAAATCAATTGAGTAATACTTGAAACAATTACGTTTAAAACTACTTGAAACGATCGTAATTAAATGAATAAATATTATATCTAATATTTGAAACACTGAAGGGATAATTGAAAGGAAAATTAATTCTATAGATAGAACTGTTTAATTGACGAACAAGCTCTGGGAAACTGATAACGAGATTCATGAATTTGAATCGCAATATTAAATTTGAATACTTCGGAATTCCGCTCAGAAAACGTATGAAAATTAAATTGTACGTTCGGCTGTTCTTCAATTCGTGGATCATAAATTTTAAACAAACATTTCCTACTAATTCGTCTCTAGAGGCTTTTCTATTTGCGTCTTGGACTTCTCGTTAAGCACTCTAGGGTTTTCCCTGAATTAGTACTCGTGGTTTCGCCCGTTTTGTAGAACTTGCTTGAATTGGTAGTCGTGCCATTGCATATATGTACTTATGTATTCTAGCTGCACTAATTGGACGCTTTCGAGTGCGTGCCACTAAAATTGAATACTTATATGGTTTAATTTCGCAAAATCGTATCAGACCATTAACCATAAATGCGAAAAAGGAAAAATTAGTCGCAGTGTTTATATTGCTATATTTTTGAAAAAGGAGACAAAGTCTGTAAAGAAAGTTTAAAAATTTTTGTACTTTAAATATTACTGACATTGAGGTATGATCAATACGAACCAATATAAACGTAAAATTGTATCATTTCAGCGTAATTATAATACAAACGACATGATATCAATGTCATCGATATAAAAGAATAAATTGTAAAAAGAATGTGAGAAATTTGTTCTAAAAGATGTGAAATATTCTTGAAAAATATTTTTTAAGCTAAACTTGACACTTATGTATAGACATAAGTTTTTATTTGCTAATCATTTTACAATATAATTGACATTTATAATTTAAGAAACATTAGATTATAAGTCACATAATCTATGATACCATACATTAATAAATACAATATTAGCCAATTGTAATATAGTATAATAAGAGAAACAGGAATATAATTAATTCTGTATAAATTTCATAATTAACAGTGTAAACGAGCTTTGCAAAAATTACTTCAAAATTAATATTAAGAAAAAAAATTAAATTTTACCAAGAAAAACGAGAGTCTTTGAAGTTTTCTGGAAAAGAATTGGGAAAAAGGAATGAGAAGAATAGAGAATGTTAACGTGTATCTACGGTACAAATTTTAAGATTCGGTATTCTTAAAAAATTAAATTTTAAGAAAAATCGCGCGCAACGACCGATGTTAATCGTGATTCGCATCGACATCGATTCTTAAACCTCGCGAAGCGTTTACAGAAGCATCGTCGAGCCCGTTCAGGAAATTCACGATTTCGAAACAATTCTAACAATAGTCGACTCTTTTGGAAAGATTGACACTGTACGATCCTGGACAATAACGTGACAAGGAGAGGGTCCGATTTGAATAGCGAACAAAGTGAACAATACGCACGATATGTCGCCCGTATCGAGTCAATATCCGGTAAAAGGCGACTCATTTTGAACTGGTGCTCGTACCATGCTAAGTCCGCCATCGAGTAAAAAAAAAAAAAAAAGAGTTCCAATTGCAGTCACCGCAGTAACGGTGGCCAATTTTAACAATCGTGTTAGTCCGGCTTTCACAGCGCTCGATCGAAGTTTATGGGATTGTAATCGTGGAAACGGATCAAAGCTTGTTTTTTCGGTAGAAAATTATTTGCTTCCGACGTGTATAGGGAATGTGAAAATATTCAATGGTATAACAATTTTTAATTCCTCCCTTTTCTTTCTCGACACGTAACACAATATACTTTACACTACTCGTGCTTCTTTTACTTTGGAATTAGTTTTTGCAATTAGTTCACCAATGATTTGCATCCAATTACCTTGTAAAGTATTTCGAATGTATCGTAAATAAATTATACGTAGATTATAATGGGTTGCACAATTATTTTTAATACGATCGTGATTAAGAAGCGATACTTCGTTCGAGTGGTACTAGGAGTGAACTGAAAGTAAACAAAAGTGTGTAGATTAAAAATGATAAAGCTGTGTACACAGGTCGTTGAAAAATTGGATTGTTTGTCAGATGTAAGAACAAGACACGAGAATTTACAAAGTATATTCCGTTATGAAACATACTTGTATGTATTACGTTTAGCCTTCAGTCCCTATTTTACTTGAAGTGTGACGCACACGTTCAAAAATACTCAGGAGTTGGAAAACAAACAGGACTTTTTCAAAGTTTTCTGGATGTTGTCCAAACGTATTCGGGCAAGCGAAAACATCTACACTCGTAAATTGTTAACTTGTGATAAACTTCTGATTTTTGCTGTTTTTAAATCTCCAGTATTTCTGTCTCGAGATGTTTTCTAAGCATATCGTATATTTCGTACAGATAATGAATGTTTAGGAGATAAATAAACAACGATGAAAGCTTGAAAGTGACTCGAAATTCTTTGTATTGAAATTCTGTACCTATTTCAAAATATTTTAATTCATTAATTAATTAAAATTGCGCCTAGTTTACTTTCGTCGTGTGATCCAAACTAGACTTTCATATTATAGTGCAATGTGTCAAAATTTTAACATTAAAACGTATAAACCAGAATATATTACACAGTAATTAGTCGTGAACAGCATAAAAATTTAAATCACGATACGAGTCCGTTGTAAAATTGAAAAACTGTTTAAAAATTTAAAGCTTAAAAAATATATATATAATGGGAATACGGTTGTACGATTCAACATCAAAAATCAATTTTAAAACAATTAATAATGTTATTGTACAATTTATCGAATTTCATGGTAACGATTTGAACATTTATGTAACTCAATTGAAACTGGAGCCAAGATTATTGTGAAAATAACTGACGCATAAGGAAAAATATAATACTTTTAGCAAACGGAGCAAGATAGTTCCGGAAACAAGCTTTCTCTACTAGAAAAATTCACAAACAACGAAACGAAACGAAACATGCCCTAGTAAACAGAATTTTGAAGTAAATTATGTCGCTAGTCACCCACGTCGTATTTATATGCACACATAGGGTGTTCCAGAATGTTACCGACAAACTTTGTCAGTACACATGGGAAATTATTTTGAACAAGAAATGTTACATAGACCATGGGTCCATCCGTTTTCGTTTTCGAGGTATAAACAAAAATACCGAGACGTGTAATTGTTCAGTTAGAAGACTATTTTCCATATTCATTGAGACGAGCTGTCCGTTTCTGTGGTCTCTATACTTTGTATCGATAAAAGTGAAAGGTCGAGTGTGTATTTAAATCGAAAACCAATAGAACGTTACTAATAAATAAAATCGATGAAATTGTCTTTAATTCGTAATTTCGTGAAAAATGGTATTCCTTCGAGAATTCATTGTTTTCCTAAGAAAATGTACTTTCCTGAAAAAGTGCAATTGTATGCACTTTTATTGCACGAACAGAAACACGAGAAGATAATTTTCAGTAAATTGTGCAAGTCGATATAAAAAGAATCTCACATCATTTAAAATAAATTACGAACGATTTAACAAATACACGTATCTGCTATGACATTTATACTTATAAGTTAAGCGATTCGAATACTTTCGATTATTTACGTTTCGTATCGTCTCACCTTCCATATCTCCCGAACGAAGACAAATCGGTCCATTTTGTTTACTTCTTATTCAGAATGATCTCCGAAGTGTACTGAAAACGTTGCTCGATTTCGTTCTGGAACACCCTGTACATGTTTTGAAAGCACAGTTTTACACCGCGAGACCACTTAAAATTATGACCAACAGGGTGACGTTGTGCACCGTGAAAGTTGCTGTAACGACTGAAATATGCAGCTGGTGCAGTGACACTTCATAGAATAGCGAGTAGAAAGTAATTGTTCGTGTCCTATCCCAATTTCGAGTATCAAGCCGTGCGTTGCACCAACGGGCGTCGTAAATTACAAACCGGTTATAATTTTGGAAAATTCATGCGACGAAAAAAGTACCGTTCCCTTTTACACGTTCTAAACATTTGCGCAACAAGGTTGTAACTGTACACTGTAAACAAACGTTCACTTTTTCCGCTCCGGCTCGAATCCGGTCGATGTAAATAAACGAATATAATTGAAGAAATACCGAACACTCGACGAATCGCTCAGTTTAAAGAATGTGCTCTCAAGAGAGCCTTCAACTGTGGATATTTAAAAAAAAGCGATTTTTGTTATTTTTGTTATTTTTGCATTTTCTTGGAGAATAAGGTTTGACTAATGTGCCTGCGAATCCTGTGTCGAAATTCCCAAAATTAAACCGTTACAACGAATTTATAGCGATTTGAAGACATCGACGATGATTGGTAATATAATAACGAAACTCGTACTAATTAGAATCGTTTCGATTTTTTTTTTTCATTTCGGAGAAATGTTACCAAAACTTGAATATATGTATATGCATGAAAAATGTCGAAATTAAAGAGTTTATAGTATCTTTAAAAAAAAAATGAAAAAAATAGTTTAAAAAATAGATAGATTACACGATAAAAGGCCTCGTTAAGTACTAGCGACAAGTACCAATTTTCCTGATTGTATCAAGCTGAAAGTTAAGTCGTACAAGACGATAAAACTTCACCAATGAATGAAATCGGTAAAATTGTCTTTAATTCGTAATTTCGTGAAAAATGGTACTCATTTTTAACAAAATAATCCAAAGAGGATTCATTCTGTGAATAGAATGGAACGTACTCGGTAAACTTTCCTAAGAAAATGTACTTTTTCGAGAAAGTGCAATTACAACTTCTTTAACTCTTGAGTAATTTGAAGCACTCCTTTCACCTGAAAGTTTCAAAAACAAATTTCTTGATTCCATGGGAAGTTCTCTTGGAACTAATGTACGTTTTTTGTATGATTTGCAGAGAGCACGTTTCGCGTAACGTTGCAGAAAAGCAGTCGAGGACTCGGCTTGAGCGTTTCCGGTGGCGGAACTGCCGGACCAGTTAGGGTAAAAAGACTGTTTCCTCAACAACCTGCGGCCTTGTCCAACAAACTACAACCTGGCGATATACTCCTTGCTGCCAATGGAATTCCTTTAACCGGCCTCACCAATTACGTAAGTAAAAAATAATCATTTAATCGACCATGGGTATTACTCAACGACGATGGTTCGTTGATTTAAAGTACATTTATAAAGACACCGAATACTGATGAATCAAAATTCAAACGAACCACCGAAATGATGATAAAACCACTACGATCGTATTAAAATTTAAATAATATTTGAAATAATGACGAGGCTATCAGACACGAAGTAAAAGAAAGAAAACAATTAATACAAACGAGTTGTATTAATACAGTTGTGTTAAAACAGTTAATACAACATTTTTTAATTTTACTAGAAACGTATTACAATGTTACAGAGCAGAGATATTTCTCTCAAGTTGACACAAATAACCGTTTGCAATTTCAAAGAACGTACGTGAAACGTATTCAAAAATTTGTAAAATTGTACCCAGGTATTGCTAAAAACGAAGTAGTTGAAACAAGTGTTTAAAATTATTCGTTGGACATTGAAGAAAATCAAAATTTCTCGTGAATATTGATACAATTTTTGCAACAATTGTTGGTCAACAGACGTTGGTAAATAGAAAAATACAAACGTCTGTATAATATTGTACAAATTTCTTTCGAGTGTATCGATTACTAGGTGATACCTGTTCTTCGATTATGAAAATTGTTGTTCGGTATTAAGGTTTAAAAATCAATGGTCATTTTACAGACGAGTGACCAACGTTCGTTACCTTGCCTGAAACCGCTTTCCTTCGTTTCTGTCCACACGGCTTAACGCGATGAGCTGGCTGCGACAAAATAGCGATTACTATAGCTTCGGATGGGTTCTACAGGCTTGTCTTCTCGTAGCTCTTAGAGATTTGCATTTCATTAGCATAATGTAGCTACGTCCGGAACTCGTCGCGAAGATAGACGCTGTCTTGCGTATAGTTGCCCGTTTGTCCCTTGGGAATCAAGGTGTAATATCGGTTTATGTTGCACATATACTGCACATCGTACTTTCTCCTATGTAACAATATATCAATAGTTAAATTTAAAAACTTTATGCACAAATTCGTTAACTCTATTACGACTTCAATTATATGTATAATTTCAGTTCTTGGTTCTAAGAGCGATCCAATATTCCTAATAATAAAAAATAACATATCGGATGTTCGTTAATGATAAAAAGAACAAATTCTCCAATATAATGTAAAATTTATCATTTTGATGGCTTATTTTGTATAATATTAGATATATATTTTTTTTTTATTTTTGTTCCTGAGAAAGGTCAACATAATATCCAAAAAGTCGACTCAATTAAGATAATTTGTCACTGTTGCAAAAGTTACTTGTACAACTACGACATACGATTGATTTCTACGTTCATCGTCTACGAATGTGTACAATCTTGGACAACGACCAGCCTCGAGCAGATTTTTAATCTCTTTATTGTGCATCTTGTTACAGGAAGCTCTCGAAGTTCTACGAACAACACCCTGTACCGTGGAGTTGGTGGTTTGTCGACTTCCAGGTGATACAAATGTCTCGCCACCAGGTGCACCGCCACCACCCCCAGCAAGACGTGAACCACCACCCTTGCGAATACTCAACCCCCTACCACCACTTCAAATCGAACCCTGCGGCGTAAGTAACTCTTATCAAGAATCCCTCCTTGTTGCCATCCGCTAGATACCTGAATTTCCTGGCTCACCGATTCGTCGAATTCCAACATTTTCCACCACCTTGGCCGCTAATCGAAAGATTTAAATTGAAATTGAACAGTGTTGCAACTTACAAGGCACTGTGGACACTAACAGGACAGTTGATAGCAAACTTTGCTACAGACAGAGGATACTTTTTAACGATAAAATTGAATTAAACAGGAGTGTCGTTTTAGGAAAATATCATTTGTCACGCATATATTTTTACTAAGTTAAAAATGTTGAAAATATAATGAATGCGCCCAATAGAAATGATATTTACTGTACTGATTATACTTCTACGAATATATTAATCTGTTTCATTCTATTTGAACACAAAAATTATTTTGAACCGCTTTGCTTCGTTTTTGTCTAATATGTTACAAATAAAATTTGTCAAACGTATCATTAACAATAGTTTTTCTCCAGTTTTTTGTTCGTTACTCTGAACAAGTTCTGTAACTTTAACTTTATCATAGATTTTATGATCGAGACGCAGAATATAGTCAAATGTTAAATTATGATTTCGAAAAACAAATTACTTTTTCATTGTTAAACAAAATGGTCTAGTTTAGTAACCCAAGTAACGATGAATGAAAGACAAGACGTATTTGAACGAAAGTCAACCATATACAAACTGACTATTACTTATCGTCGAAAGTACACATTATTATCAGAAGGTATAATCTGTCCGGTTAAACAAAAATGTGTAAGAAAATATATATAGAGAGTGAGCACCAAACGTGCATGGACTACTGTAAAATGAAAATATATATTACAAATTCCCTCTTGTAGCTACCGTGCAAAGCCAGCGCTATAACTGGTATTCATAAAACAATGATCAACGAATATACTACATATCTGTTATATCTGGAAACTCCCGGGAGGTATACGAAATTCGATCGAAGTTCGTTTAAAATTTAAATTTGGGTATCTCCTAGTGGATACATAGTTTCTGATGCATTTCTAACAAATCCCTTGTGTCTCTATGCATCGTCGTAGTTATTCTTGGTCATGATACACGCGAAAGTCGAATAATTGAACAATCGAATAGCTGGGAGTATTTTCCAATAGTTTCTGATTCTAATTTTTTGCCACAATAAAAATTTTACCGCAGGTTTTAACATGTCTTTGTCCGAGCAAAGAAACTATTATTCGTTAAAAATGATTTATAATTTATTGCTCGATATTATACAATCATTACAAGTATATAAGACTTGCTCGCGCTATTTAATATTTACGTATTTTTAGCTACAACTATGAACCATTAACCAAACTCTAACAAAATGCATTAATTTCGTTGTATAAACTTTCTATCCGATAGTCCCACACCTAATAAACTTTAAAATATTTTTTATAGTGATTTAAAACACTTAACTATTAAGACTTATTTTTATTATACACTTCCAAAATACGCTTTAAACCGATCAGTATTCTTGTGACAAACAAGTAAGCACAGTTAAGAACCAAATGAACTGAAAATTAACCCCATATCGTACCATTTAACGCTAAATGGGCCAGATTGATACGCAAGAACAGTTGCAATATGAACTGAAATGCGAAATGCTACACTATTTTTAATATAATATATGACCCGATCTTCGTTCCAAGAGCCAGACTCATAATGTTCACATTTGGTCCATAATTTTTATCACGAGTCAGACTCGTGATGTTCACATTTTACCTGCATTTGTTTCTACGAGTCAGACTCGTGATGTTCACATTTAACCTGCATTTGATTCTACGAGTCAGACTCGTGATGTTCACATTTAACCTGCATTTGATTCTACGAGTCAGACTCATGATGTTCACATTTAACCTACATTTGATTCTACGAGTCAGACTCATAATGTTCATATTTGGTCCATAATTTTTATCACAAGTAAGACTCGTGATGTTCACGTTTGACTTGCATTTGATTCTACGAGTGACTCACAACGTTCACATTTGGTCCATAATTTGTATCACGAGTCAGACTCGCGATGTTCAAATTTTACCTGCATTCGATTCCACGAGTCGAACTCGTCAAAGTACACCAAAGGTGTCAAACAACGTGCCCCAATCACCCTTACAATCCTTAACCTGAGAAATCGTTGCGCGACGCGTACACTCCAAACGGGTACATTTCGCAATACGAAACATTATATTTTGGAAAAGGAGTGAACAAAAAACATCGAAGAACGCGTTATCGATTAAACGAAACGCTTTCGCAATCTCTCGCAGGAATTCGACATAGAAATGACGAAGGTCGGTGGTAGTCTGGGTTTCACTTTGAGGAAAGCGGACAGCAGCGCACTGGGTCATTACGTGAGGGCATTAGTGAGAGAGCCGGCATTAAGCGACGGCCGAATTCGACCTGGGGACAAAATAGTCGCCGTTGACGGTGCACCATTGTCGCCCATGAGCCACGAAGAGGCTGTCCAATTGCTGCGACAATGTGGCCCAACCGTGAGACTTCGACTATACAGAGATCTGGCGCAAACCCCTGTCTCCGCGCTTTCACCGACCGAACCCGACCACCCTCTCCGTCCACCACGAACAAGTTTGAGGTAAACTTTTCCCTGTAATTAAGCCCCTTTCACGATCGAAGGGAAAAACAATTTTCCGTGTGCATAATTCACGTGGACCCCGTACGATCGTAACCCCAAAATCGCAAGAACACTCGACCGATTTACTTTCGTTTCGTTTCATATTTTTCCTCTTATTCTCTTCCACCCGCCATTTACGACAATCGTGCGTTCGATCACATTCGATAACTCGCGTATAAAGTATCGCACCAGGTTCGTACGTTCTATATTTTATATCGAAACAGAGAAACCGTTGGTTTATCGTTCTCGTAATTACAACGTATTCGCAAGGGTGGCTTTATTTTGTTCGCGTTAAAGCGACTACATTTCACAACGATCCATGCTACTCGAGCTACTCTTTGTTTCCGCGATTGTTGGAAAAATTCGTCGGATTTTATTATTTATTTATTTTATTGCCCCTGTACGGGTACAATGATTGAATAACGATGCCCTGAAACATTTCTCTATGTGAAAAAATTGAAGTCGATCTGTGTACAAGTATGTTTGTTTATCGTATTGAAACTCACGGGCGAGACTTTTGTAAATTTCGACTCCCTTGCAATATGCAATGATACTTGATAGACGAAGGTGAAGGTAATTGTGAAATTCTATTCCATTGTTTCAAAGGTGAAATTGTACAATATTTTTACAGACAAGAGGCTGTAGACATGCTCTGTGATCTAGCAGTTCGGAAACTATCCCCGGGTACATCGAGCGGTTCAAGCTGTAAGCAATCACCCGGTGCATCTTGCAATTCTCCGAGAAGACTTCGTCGTCTTGCTACGCGTACACCCACCGAAAACGATCAAGGTACTTTAACGTTTAATTTATACCGCTTTATCCACAAACGTACCAACCTATCCAACGATGTCTCTTTAACTGTCGCGTAGTTGGTTCTCCTACCACTTTGCTCGCTCTCACCGAACCTTGAATAGATCTAAGGTTCCGTTTAAATAGAAACGAGACACCTACCCTCCCTTTATAACTGTCACGATTCTGTCCAAACCCTCTGCTCCTGGACATTAGAAATTCTCCGCGATCTAATGTCCAAAAGAGGTTACCACTCGCATAGAGTACACATTGATATTAAAAATAAAGTTCTATTAGGTCGTTCGGAAAGTCATTTCGTTTGTTTGTTTTTTGGTGAAAATGAAACACAATTTTTTTAGAGTGTACAAACATTAAATTATATATTCTCCACTTTAGAAAACTAAATGACTTTGTGAACAATCCAGTATGAAGAATTACAAGTAATATTACTCTTCTTTCGAAAGGTTCGGTTTAATGTTGAAAATAAAGTTCTATAAAAAATTACAGTAACACAGCCTTCAAAAGCTCAAAACGGGAACAATAACGATCAGCACTAACAGTTTCAGCTTCTTTCGGTAACTCGTAATAGGGTATTCCTTTGAGGTCCCACCGACAACAGAGTAAACTATTTTTTGATAAACTCCAGCGTTTAATATTGACGCTGGCTCACGGTACATGTATGCTCGTTTTCTCTCTACGTTCTTCCACGCTATCCACTTTTCATCTCCAGTAACTAGGCGGTCCAGAAATGGC
The DNA here is from genome assembly GCF_051014685.1 of Ptiloglossa arizonensis. NCBI lineage: Eukaryota > Metazoa > Arthropoda > Insecta > Hymenoptera > Colletidae > Ptiloglossa > Ptiloglossa arizonensis. The sequence goes on from NC_135054.1 coordinate 12,708,280, forward strand.
TCTCCTTTTTTACCAGCGAGATTTGGAGCACATATGGAAACTCGATCCATCGAATATTTTCCTCTTGATTCGTGTAGCACCAAACGCTGAGCTTTGATACAAAACCAACCCCCTTTTAATGTATTCCGAAGCAGTTGTTTGATAAATTACAAGCTTGAATCCCGCATCTACGGAGCTTAACATTGGATTTGCTCGGATCACGCAGCGTAGCACTTCATCGTTAACACCAGATGGCTTTCCCGACCGTGGTTCATCTTCCAAGGAAAATTCACCTGTTCGAAATTTCACGAATCACTTTCGGCAGCTCGAGCCATCGCACCAGCCTCTGCACGTACTTTACACGTGTTTTATTTTCTGCCTGCATCGCGTTACTGCCTTCTCGGAACTCGTAGAGAATGCAATGTCCCAAATGCACTTTATCTTCAGCCACGTCAACGGTACAAAGAGTTGACGACAAACTGAATGACAAACGCAAAATGTTCCTTAAATAATCCGGGAGGATTCTACCTGTCCCTTCTACCTATTTTTATCGAAGCCCGACCACCTACCTACAACTCAGAGTGCATACAAAAGTAGTTGCAGCTGAAAAAAGTATTCGGACAGTATATTACGAGGAAATTCCCCGACAAGTCCGATTTTAATGAAATTTTGCGTGCATATAAAGCACACCGAGCCACAAATGACGTAATCCATTTGTCGACAAAAAATCTACTCGAGAGGATAAAATCGAGACCTGAAAATTGAACGTTTCTTCGTTCCTTTAATATGATCTTTTTGCTGGGGCTTTTTTCGATTTTCTCTTCTGTTTTTCAAATACAACTTCATAGTAGCGCAAAATAGAGGAAAACTTTTCGCGCGAAAAATCTCCGGCTCTTTATCGTTCCGTTGCAAAAAAGTCCCGAAAAAGAGTTGCGTTAGAAAAATGTTCAAGACCCGATTTCACCTTCGTGAAGAAATTTCCCGTGGACGAAAAAAAAATGTCTTTATACCTCCATGGAAACTTTCATCAAAAAGAGTCTCACAGGTAAGAAGAATTTCCTTATAATGTACCGTCCGAAACGCTTTGTCCAGCCACTGTACATAAAAACACAAGAGAAGTTTCCGTTGCACCTAATACATAGCCATATCCGTGGTTATAGAAGCCCCGGAGAAGCATCCGAGCATGCACACGACGTCAACGGCCAGCCAGGCGGAGACATCCGACTCTGACCAGTGCTCGATCAGGACTCAGATAACGAATTCCCAACCGAACACACCTGGAACCGACATCATCGATCCACCGCCTCTCTACGACGTGTGCGATTCCAGCGATTCCTCGAAGGCACCGGCACGACCGAGTTTCCTCGATTTATCAGCACCCCAATGGAAGCCCCATTTTCAGTTTTGCAGCCTAGACTCCGATCTCGAGTATCCCGGTGGTGACACGATAGTCACCGAGAACGGGCAGAACAAGACCACCGTGGCCGATTATGGTAGAAGAGAGACGAAAGGTTTGTCCAGCGACGAACACGACAACGATCTACCCTCCGAGCCGGCTTCGATGCCACCGGTACTCTCATCGACGAGTACCTCGAGCACAGCTGCATTCAGTTATAAGAACCCGGCTTATCAGAGCGCCAATCCAGCTTGCGGCGCCGGTATCGACGCCACGGGGAAAAATAAGACTACCCACTCCAGCGACCAGGATATACCAGGTTCGATATTTCATTCCTTAACAATGCGTAAATTTACAGAAACTTCGGAGACACTCGGGTAACCTTTATTCAATCTCGGTGGATCATTTCGATTCAACTACGCTCAATGGGGTGAAAAATGTCCAATGTGTGCGCAACTCGTATTTTCGAGCTTCGAATGCAGTCGATCGGGTCTATTGTGATAACTTTAATTGTAGAAAAATAATGCTAGTCTTGTACCAGGTTCGATATTTCATTTCTTAAATAGTAAATTTACAGAAACTTCGGAGACACTCGGGTAATCTTTATTCAATCTCGGTGGATCATTTCGATCGAACTACGCTCAATGGGGTGAAAAATGTCCAATGTGTGCGCAACTCGTATTTTCGAGCTTCGAATGCAGTCGATCGGGTCTATTGTGATAACTTTAATTGCAGAAAAATAATGCTAGTCTTGTACCAGGTTCGATTTTTCATTCCTTAAATAGTAAATTTACAGAAACCTCAGACACTTGAGTACCTTTATTCAACCTCGATGCATTCTTTCGTTCAATGGGGTGAAAAATGTCCAAAGTATAAGCAACTCGTATTTTCGATCTTTGAATGCATTCGATCGAGTCTATTGTGATAACTTTAATTGTAGAAAAATAATGTATTACGAAACCGCGATAGACCGAGAAAGAACCAAGGAACGCCCTTAAGGGATAGATTGCTAAGCGAGTCTTGTTGTTCGTATCGTAAATCAATGTTATGCACAGCTCTGTGGGGGTCGAAAGAAAAGAAATTGAATGAAAAAATATGGATAATTTAAAGATCTATTTGTACAAACATATCGGTCATCGGAGTTCAACGACCGTAGGAGTATATTCTTCTTCTATTGACTCACGTCAGCACCGAGTGCATACGAGCTGCACTTGTGCAAACCTTCGTATACCTGCCCTCTACTATAAAATGGTTAAAAAGAAGTAAGAACTTCAACAGCGGTATTAGACTTATCATAGTAATCTCACAGTTCGAAGAGTGCAACTTGGTAGAGAAAAAGAAGAAAAATATTCAAACTGTTCGTAATTTCATTTTTTGAACACGGTGTAGATAAACTCGATTAAAGGGTAAATGTTCCTGTGACACGGTGAATGGTAAATGGTTAATAATTGTGTTCAATTGCGAGAAAACTTCTCGAATTAAAGAATTTGAGCTTCGTGACACCTATCGATGTTGTAACATTGCTGCCATGATGCACCATTAAGGAATTTAATTATAAATACTTGAACTTAAAAACCATGAGTACACGTATGTGTCACTAATGTCCTTAAGAGGTCGAATGCATGCTACTTATCTCGTTTAATATTCATTCCTAATTTTTAATTCAAAAGAATTATACAAATATGTTACTTGTACCTCATTGTTTGCAACATACGAGGTGAATTCTTATTTTTCAACGATCGAAAAACAAATGAACCTCGTTTTGCGATTAACATCCGAGACACTTTTACGAGCTTCTCTGTTTCTTTCGTGTTTCGATTTACTATCTATCAACATTACTATCTCGCTTCAATCTTGATAAATACTGACTTATCGCAATGTCAATGGTACTGCACAGTAGTACAAAGTACACATATATGCGAGCATGTTGTTTACATCGAACGATTTTCCAATCGTTCTCATCTTAATAGATAAGTAAAACTGGATTCGTGATAATACTCTTCGATATATTTTGCACAAAAGTACTCACACTGTCCGTCATCGTTATTTTTCACCGGGTAGACTTATATTTTTTTTCCATCTTTATTTTTTGTAGCAGCTGAAAAATACATTTGTGTATGCTTAAGTCACGACCTCTTTGTGAACTTGAGTGCTAAAAAGAATAATATCCTTTAATATAATAATATTGGAATTACATTTGTACTTACCGTTTATGTTATATATATAAATTAAAATATTATAATTCAAAATTGACAAGTTTGTGCAAATAAGCAACTTTGAATTACTTGTAATTCTTTATAAATAGATAACAGCATTTTAATGTTGCACAAATTGAACAATAAATACATAAATTCGAGTAACACGTATACATTCGTTGAATTATCAAAAATTAATCCAACGTGAAACTCGACTAACGAAAAATGGATAAACAATTCAACAGCCGTTTGAAATTGATGCTACTTTTATCTTATCTTTCACATGAGTGTGCAGTATCTCACTATTATTACGTCAAGTCCAGTCACCTTGATTTTGCGCACAACCGAGCTGTATTAGCTACAAGAATACACTGTTCACTCGACAATTGTCAAACCGTACCATGTTTTTAATATTACACTGTAAAATATATCCTTCGTCGTAACGAGAACTTCTATAAGAGTGGAAAGTGAACACTGGTCTCGAATCGTCGACCAAGTTATCATTTCAAAACATATTCCTGTCGAATTTGTATACTTTTGGCTACTTTTCGCGGTATCGTGCGAAACAATGAATTGTGACAACACATTACACGACACTCTCTAAAGTGGTAATCAATTTAAGAATCAAAAGTAAGTTCGAAATTGGTGCGAAAGAAACGATCTTGGTTCAATCGTAACAATCCTCTGAAATTGGCCCAGAGTATAAATCTCTAGAGTTCGGTGTAATGTAAAATTGATGACGCGTGTTGTGATTTAGTTGTATACATATGTCGCACAGGAAAAATCTTGGGAACGGAGGATCCCGCCGGTAGCAAGGGTTTGCTGAAGTGGAAGGGTGTGATGTTCGCCCCAGATGATGGAATAGATAAAACTGAGAACGAGGAAGAGAAGGTCGGGAAAGACACCACAGATTCAGCTGTCCCGAATGAAGAACTTGAACAAGGAACTGAGGTAAAATTCTCTTCGTCGAATTGTAACAGAACGTTTATGTGTCGAGTCTCTTTGTTCGTACACGAACATTGTTGTATTAAATAAAAGTCTACTTGGATGGTTAACATATTTTTTTATGAAACAGTTCTTTGCAAATTGTACATTGTATAACATAAGTATGAACGTGAAACTCTACGTATACTTCTTAGAACGTTAACGTTATTTTCAAGAAAACAGTTCAGTGCAAATTGGACATTGTATGACACTATTATAACATCGATATGTTAACCGAAATTTCGTATTTATAATAATGATTCAGAGTCATTCGTACTGACTGGTCACTTGCTTTTTCAATTTCAGAAATTATTGTTGCCCACTTGTACGCAAACCACGGGAAATAAATACATCTCCTTATATTGTGAAAGAAGATAACATATTACACAAATCGTAGATTAAATACATGAAAATGGTTCGAAATAGAGATTACGTGCATTGAAATAAAAGTTTCGAATTTTTGTACAAATATTTTTTTACGTAAATGTTAGCCGAAGCACTAAACCAATACGACTCAACTTTTGTATTTAAATACAGCGTCGTGTATTCAAATTATTCATAAATTTGTGTATAAATTATTATCATAATTTTTCTTAAAGGTGTTCATGGTAGAGCTGACCCGTGGATGGAATAGCCGACTAGGATTCAGCTTGCAACCGGAAGGAAACCGAACAGTTATATCAGTGGTACATCCCGACAGTGTTGCTGCCAAAGATGGAAGGCTGAAGCAAGGAGATGTGCTTATGATGGTATAATAATAGTTCAATTTCACTTTCAATACCTCTTCTGTATATAAAACTATACATATATTCACCAATTATGATTCGTAACATTTATAGTACAATATCAACACTTACGTGTTAAGAGTGAATCGAATCCAAACCTACTTTGATACAAAAGATTTATTACAACAACTCTTTAATTACAATTTAAAATGTTCTCCTTGTCGAAACATGAATAATAACCATACGATAATCGCGAAAATAACGAAACTATGTATGTCTGTTTATTTATTTGCGACAAAGGTACACCAGTTTTAGAATTCGTTGTTAAAATCTCGAACTTGCATCAGAACGCATACTACTGATAAAATTGCGTTACACGTCAGTGTCTATCGTTCATTAGTTTTTGTTCTATTACAGGTAAACGACGAGAGCGTGAAAGATATGTCGACAGCTGATATAATAGATCTGTTACGTAAAATACGGGGCTCCATAGGTATTACGGTCATGAGACGAAGTAAACGAGAAAATGTAACGTGACGCTAGTCAGGATTATAATAGAAGAACCTGTTAAGGGAAAGAGAATTTTCCGTGTCCGTCACGACCTCGCGTTGTTCATTTTCAATGGTGTAACGTCAATTCGCGAACGGAACCTCGTGCACCTCGTTACGTTATCTTCTCACGTGGTTGATTTGGAAACGCAAATGAAATCTGTTCGTAAATAACACGGTCGACGCGTCGACCGAACGCAATGAAAACTACACTGCGAATAGATCTGTAAATACAATCAATGAAAAGAAAAGCCTTAGACGCGCTGTGGTGGTTTAGTTAATTGTACTTCCTTCGAAGCGCATCGTTTCGTGCGACTACACTATTTGCGCGAATGGGAACGCAGCTTGTATAATTAGCGCAAAATTGTGCGATTCAAAGTCGCGTACGTCGCAACACCCCAATTAATAAAGAATTTTAAATCTAATTGTTATATATTTCCGAGTATATTGTTAACGTAGCCCGATAAATGTCCAATTGTGGTTTGAAGAATATCCTTCGAAGCGGACCGTTAACAGTTCGCTTATGGTAATAAGACTGCTTTAAAAAGTAGAGAATCACGAAGGCAAAATTGAGGGACTGACGATTGCCATTGTAGATGTTTGTTCGATCGAATGTAAAAATGTCGTACGAATTTTTATTGTCGCGTGGTTCTGTAGAGAGTTTAGACGCTGTGTTCGTGTACACGCGGGTACCCGACAGTTGCAGAGTAGAATAATATTTTTGTAAACGTCTCGATCCGTTACGGGATTTGAAACCGCGAAAAATGATGACACGTTATTAAAAAAGACTTTATATATTAGTGTACGTTGAACGAATATCATAAACGAAGTATTTCGAGTGTTTCGAGCGGGAATTTTCATCGGAGATATTCGTCCGAAAAATTAGACAATTTTTAATAGATGAATCAACGATAAAGTTGAATTGTTCAATTTAGCAAACTTGATTCGAGATTTATGGGGAACGGTTAATATATTATTGCGTACCAATTAAATATATATATATATATATATATATATATATATGTATAAAGAATATAAATACGCGGAGAAAACATTTTTACGAATTCTTGAGAAATTACAATCAGAGATGAAAATCTTGTTACGCGGATCGAAGTGGTGCGATATTAAAATTCAAGGTTTCGAATCCTATATCCAACAAAACCTATATAGCAGAGATTTATCGTGTCTATATACAGTAAATTCTCGTTTCATGAGCGTCAGATTTTATTCGTTCTACGTACGATCATCACCATCCCCAACTGGGGAGATTCTCGTTAGAACCAGTCAAGTGTAAGATATAACACCAGTTCGCAGCTACGTAATAAAGGATGGAATTTCTTTTATTTTTGGTTTTATTCTTATCAAAATTAGACCAAAGAGAACGCGATTTTCATCATTTTTTCACTGTACGTTCACACGTACCTGAAACCACGCTCGTTCACTACCTGAAACGTGGCACACTTTAACAACCGTCTTTAACAACTGATTGCGTGTGCAGAAAGTGATCGATTTGTGGAATGACTCGAAGATTGAGTTTCGTTCAATCTCTGTTTTTAAACGGACACAATAGCTCCCACTCTTTCTCACACATTGACCTTTTCCGTGACTACCATTCATTCTTTGCGATTAAATCTCTTTCACCGTCCTTTTCCTTCGACTGCCAACTGCCACTGTTGGCAAAATGTAAAAAGCGATCGAATCACTCGCGCAGTACCGATCAGAGTGACGATCATGGAACGAGAATACACTGTAATTGCATCTTTACGAGTTTTAACTGTAAATTATTCTATTTAAAAATGTTCTTGAATCCCAAGGAAGCGTTGCAATGTGATACATCGTGATAATATTTTGAAGGAGACAATGAACGTCGTCGATGGAACAGGATTCTAGATGTAATGTAACTAATGATTGATTCCTTTAATCGAGCGAATTTCTTCGTTTAATGTTTACCAATTTATAAATATTCTTAAGAGAGAGTAACCAGTATTCCTTAAATTAATCAGCGAATTCGCATAGCAATCACTTTAAGTGCAATAAAATGAAGGAGGAGTGTGTCGAAGTTAGTAAATCAAAGAATTAATCAAAATGCCACGGAAGATATATGAAAAGAAGTATGTTACCGTTACTATGCCGCTGAACCACCGCGCCTATGTAAATAATTGTAAAATAGGTGTTTTTTTTTTTTTTTTTTTTTTTTAACATTACGTTCCCAAAGTTTAAAAGAGACAAGACGTAACGCGAACACGTCGAACATATCGTATGAAATATACTGTATACCTATACGTGTTCTGTGCGTATGATGTAATGGAAATGATTACGTGTATTATAATTAATCCGCGATTTTGCAGAGTGCAACTTATGAAATATTTACAATCGTATAATCGGAAAATTGATATATCATTCTTTCTGCCAAATAATATAAATTCGATAGATTATTTCTTGTACATACTTTAATTTACACCTCCTACTTGTTATAAATAAAATCGGTGTGCTATATGAAGACAAGTGTGGTACTCGATATGCAAATTTTGGACTGTTGTAGCGTTGTTAATTAATGTTTCCTACCGAAACAATTACTACTCGTGTATATTAATTAACGACACGGATAAACTATGTATATGAAATACAATTGTTAATTGTATCGTGTTTGAATTCTGTATCATAGTAGGTTACTTAAGACCATTTCAAGTTTCGCGCCGCGGTCCAAAACGCAATGATGCACTTTAGTTCGATGCAACGGGAACTATGCTAAAACTCCGAGTAACTGTAAGTTCTCTATTGAGTGCAATATTTAAAAAAATTAAAGAAAATTTTGTATACATCTCACATTACACAAGTCTTATTTGTCAGTTTAAAAAATATATTTATTAACATCGAAAATTAATATTAAAATAAGTTTGATTTCAAAATATCATTGAATCCATTTTTCAATTAAATTCGTCTTAGATGATCTGTCTTCGTATAAATGAGATTCGAAATATTTACATTGTTTAAAATTTAAATCATTTTTCATCGACTTACGACGCGTTACACTAAATATAATTTAGTACTTTTATCGTCCACTCTTTGGAAATCTACATAACATGTAAAATATATAGATAATTAGTACTACAAATATTTCAAATGTTACAAAATATTCTTTCTATATTTTTCCAAATTTAATCAAGAATCGCGTGAATTTCTATGCACAGGAAAAATGCTTGTCGTATATTTTAGAGTGTAGTAAACATTGAGCGTTACTTCACGTGATGTCATACCATGCAGCAGTGGTTCTCAAACTTCTTATGCGTAAACTCTGGTGAAATACTAAATGTAATTTAATAAATGAATAAATTAAGTGATAGTATGACATAAAACACTGCTAATAATTTAAAAAAAAAAAATAAAAATTTAAAGTCTTGTTGAAAAATGATAAACACATTTTTGAAGATACATTTATTTTTCGAATATAATCATTAAGGGAGAAAACAGAATAAATTATTTCTCAAACATATAAACATGTATATATGATTATATTGCAGTATAAAATAATGTAAAAGGTATTGTGCGTATGACAATTTTACATTGAGATTACAACAACAAAAATTGTATAATATATTTGCTTGATACTATAGTTTATCTACTAAAGTGTGTTAAATATTCTGTTTTCTTAACATTATGTATGAAGTAGCAATACGATAATTAATATCTTAAGCAGAAGAATTATTATCAAACTCAAAATTTATTGATAAAAGTTAATAAGGAGAAAACAAGATGATCTTTGAAAGTACTTAAATTCTCTGGTTTCGCAAAGAATAGTTTCAGAAACACTGCCAAATACTACACTTAATGTTAAGGAAATATTCAACTGTTAGCGCAAAACAATTACAGCTATAGAAAAACTCATTCCTATAACAATGTTGCACTTGTATTTATTAACAGAAGAGAATATATAAATAATATAGATATAAATGAAAATATAATAAATCATCGTCAAAAGATTGCAATAGAATATTAAAAAAAAAAAAAATAAATTAAAGAGTTTCATGAATGTGATAGTTGTTCCATTAGATGTTAGAAGCCTTCAAAGTTCTATTAACTAAAAGGAAAATTATATTTGAACTTGCGTGCGTGTGTGTGTGTATAAAATAAATTCGAATATAATTTATATATATACACAATGTAAATGAGGTTAAATGTATAAATGATACCAAAGTGTTTAAGTAATAAAATGCAAAACAAAGACAGATATTTTATGCGTAAACAATATCATAAATGACTATTTTAATGTTAAGTTAGGCTTCTTATACTATTGTTAATAGTTATACATATGTGAGATGTAAGTTTGTGTTTATCATCTTACCATTGTTGATCCCTCTCTGATCAAATTACTATAATATATTCAATAAAATTTGGTGTCTTTGATAAACAGTTTTATAATCTTTTTAGTATATTTATTTATGCTAAATGAATAAAGATTCTTCAGCAAGAAAGAAGTGTAAATAATCATAAAACAAATATTACAAAAAAAAAATAATAAAACCAACATATAAATTATTAATATGTATATATATAGTTACAAATTGTTTTCAAAGAAATGTTACCTTATTATTATTAAATATTGTTTGTCAGTTTCGACCTAGCCGATTTTCTTAATACAGTTGCTTCTTTTGCTGCATCCACACTTGGAACTTGCTTCCTTAGTTGTGACCTTGTTTGTAAATGCTTCTCATTACCATTTAAAGTCCTCAAAAATTCGTCATTATTTAATTGACCAGTCTCACTATGATGATATTGAGAAGACTTCTTATATTTTTTCTTTGTACTTGAAACGATTTTATTATCATTTTGTACCGAATCGCGACTTCTTTTTCTGAGCCAACGACTTTCACTACATTCAGGAGATGAATTTACATTTTCTTTCTCCAAATTTGTTAAATTTATTGTACTATTATTTAAATGTGAATTTTCTGTAAAAATCATTTTATATATTTTAACATCCTAAGAACTTTTTAGTATCTTTTTGAATGTGATTTACTAATATTATATTTATATTATCATATACTATTAATAATATAAAATAATTTTCTTGATATTAAATGCAGAAAATTTTACTACAAAATATTCATCTTTTTTATAATCTCAATTGTAACACAATTTCATAACTTTGATAGACCCAAATTACTTACCATAATTATATTTATTGTCAATACTGTCATCACATACAATATTTTGTAAAACAGATATTGATTTCTCATCTGCTTCTTCTTGGTCCGACATACTGTTAGAATCAAAATCTCCTCTACTTGGAGTAACAGAATCCATCTCTTTCACTTTAGCCCTTTGAGATAATTTGTTCTTTGTTTGTAATAACATTTTAGAGTTTGAAATATTGCATGTATTTTTAGAATCAGTTTTTGATGTATCTTTACCTATTGTGGTATCCATTATTGAATGTACCACTTTATTAGACACAGAAATATCACTAAATGTATCTGAATTTACATCATTTTTTTCTATTTTTTCTGATTTAACTTTACTCTGGTCAATATGTTTTTCATAGTGTACTTCACATTTATTCTCTGGAATATGGTTATTAGAAGACAATTCAACATTAAGTAATTTAGTTGAAGCAGTACTGGAATACATTTGTAATGGACAGGCAGTATCTGAATCAGAGTCCTCAATATATTCGCCTACATTTATAGGCAAGAAATTATTTTTGTCCATTTCAATCACTGAATCATCTGAATTATCTGAATTTTGATCCATTGGTTGATGTTTGTCCAAAATGTTTTCATTTGTTTGTATACTTTCATTTAATAAACTACGTCTTACAGATAATACTCTGGGAGGATCAGCAGACTTGATCTTTCTAATTAAACTATCAAAACTATCTTTATATGTTTCCACTAATAAAAAAAGATAAAAAAATTACTAAGATAAAAATCGTTAAAATAATATTAATTAATACAAAAAAGAAAACTTACAATATTTCTTTCTCTCCTCATCTATAACATTTTGTTCTGTATGTTTATTAAATTGGAATTTCTGAAAATATCAAATACAATAAATTCAAAAACAAATATCAAAAAAATTTGGATATTTTAAAAATAAGAATAGATATTTACATTTGTAAATAATAAAGTTTGATTTATTTTTCTCTCAAGATTCTCTTCATCCTCACATTGCTTAACTAACTCTGAAACAACTCTTGGATTTGATTTGTCACATTCTGCATTATAAAGAACAATATATTTTTGCAATCGAGCTTCCATAACCTTTCGATCTCCATGTGATGATAAACCAAATTCTTTTAATTTTTTTCGTACCACAGCATCCTTCATTAAACTGAATACCAATTTTGGAAGTGGTTTACGGTTTGATTCTACTCTATAATAATAAACATTCATCACATTCATTGAATCAAATATTTCAATACTATGATACTAAATACTTATATACATAAATTTCATTATTCTTACATTTGTGGTTGATCTTTTATTGTTGCTCGCTTTAAACAATCATCAAGATGTCTATTTATATGCAATTCTGAAATAGTAACTTTGCATACTGGACATAGAACATTCACAGTTTTTTCAACAATTGGTACAGTTGGACGTTTTGTACTTTTAGGTGTAAACATTAAAGGTATTCTGGATTTTCCACTAGTGCTTGGACTATTTAAATCATTCTGTACATTTGTAGAAGGTGATGCATTATTTTCAGAAATTAAATTTTTATCAATAATTTTATCTTTTAATGTCTCTTTTTTAATTAAATGCTTGTCTTTACGTTTATGCACTGATTTCGGTGTATTCAGAATAACCTCGCTTCTAGTATATGGCAGAAATTGTATTTGATTTCGTATACATGTCTTTAGTTTATCTTTAATTTGCAAAAACTGTGCTATAATTTCATCCAGAACTTTATTTTTCCTTAAGTCCTTTTCAAAAGTTTCAGCAAAACATGTAGGACATTGTGTTTTATAATGTAAATACTTTCTGATACATAAAGAACAATCTAAAATTTAAAATAAAAATAAATAAATAAAGAAACTTTTTAATACTATACCATTAATTGCAAAAAAGATATTTTACAATTATGAGAACATGATGTTATAACAGATGTTTTTATGTATTCGTAACATATTCCACAAACTAATAAATCTTCTATGTGCTAAAAAAGAAATTACCATTAATTTATTTGTTACTAACATTATAAACAAATAAGAAATGAACATAAAAATGCCTAAGTATTACCTTTAATTCTATATATTCTTGAGGCCACATTATACAATATTATTATCTGTATATGTACATAAAATAATTTTGAGGTTAGATAAGTTGCTATTATTTAAAACTAATAAAAAGATAAACAATAAGTAAATAAAACTGATAAAACAATATACATTGTAAATCACTCGTCATAAATGTAAATATAAATCGTAAAATATATACAAGAAAACTTAAATAAACCGTTGTATACGCGCCGCATAAAGGCTTATATTCATAGTTAAATTGTAAAGTACTACGTAAGTCATGATATTTTCCAAAAAGATTATTATAATGTATAATTATAGTTTCCAAATACAAAATAAACCTATACTAATTTTAATAATTTTTTGAACATTTATCCACTTGTAAAATATGTATTAAAATATATAAAAGTTTATACCAAAAATATTTTAAGTTATAACCGGAAATCACCAGAAGGTTTTACATAAGTTTCATATGACAATAGAAAGTATAAGAACGGTCGTGTCAAAATAATTTATATTATACCATGACTTTTATCAGGTTAGTAAATATTCTAAAATCTAAAAACGTGGATCCGTGTAGTATGATACTTATATTACATGATACTTTGTGTATATGATAAAACTGAAACCTAATTGAAAGGTTATGTTCTTAGGTTTATGATAAAAAGCACTGTTGTGGGTAGTATCACATATTACACATATTACGCAGGTGTATGGTCTAAATCAGAAGAAACTGCTAAATTATATGGAAAAATATATAATAATGTTACACCTTATATTAAACACAATATACCCCAGGATATAGTATACGAGGTAATATAATACACGTTTTGTAATTCTTTGCATTTAAATGTTATGCGATTACTTTATTTAATCTAATACTAATAGTTTTAATTTTTCAATTATCAACACATTTTGTTAGTCTTACAAAAAGATGAGAAAAGACTTACCATTACAAATATTTAATTAAATGACTTGATGTATGTATTATATTAAAAAACTAATTTTATTTTTTAATTTTGTTTAGTATAATCAACTGCCAAGCCTCAAAGTTATTACAAATTGTGCAAGAAAATCTTGGAATAAAGGTGTTATGATCACCATGAATTATATTTCTGATTTACCTACTCATGTGGTTAATAATGCAACCCGTCTTTCTGAAATTGTACAAAAATATATAAACGAACAGAGTAATAAGTAGAAAATTATATTATATATAACATTATTAGTATTGCCTTAGACATTTTGGATACAATTCTTTACTTAAGAGCTGTGAATGAAGAAATTATTTATTTTATGTTAAATTTATTTTGTATATAGCAACTTTTTCAGCATTATAATTAACTTAATTATGCATATTTAATGGTTTTAAAGTAAAATGCTTTTTATAAAAGCATTTTATAATTCATGTATGGATAATAAAGACACTTAAAGTAGTAAATAAGAATCCCTTAATTTTCCTTAGAATTTAGTTAAGATATCAATTAGCCATTTAAATTTATCTTACCATTTTGACTGAAAATATCAATTATACTATCTAAAATGAATCTGAAAGCATAATTGCAGTACCATCCTCAATTTTCGGCAGACAATTTTTTTGTGTATACGAAAATTGATGCGTGAACTTATTACACATTATTTTTACATTTAGATAAAAAGTTCTTTGCATAGCATGAATTTGTTACTGTAGTATCAGATTTTGTAAATTTAAAAAAAAAAACTCAGAGTAACAGAACGGTTTTTTTTAAACGTGTGCACAATGTACAATGTTTTCTTTGCCGCCGTTCATCCATCGCTCAACTACTACTTGTAGTGTGACGTGCATAATAGATACCAACAATATAACACTAAATCAAAAGAAACCTAGTCTCACTATTGCAAATGTTGAATCGCATTCATCTAGTACCTTGCTTTATATAGCTGCTCACAGATGACTCAACATTACATTACCAATCGAAGAATCACACCATGCAATTAAGTTAAATTCCCTAAGTCTCGTTAAGAATGAATTAGGTAGGCACACTATGTTGAATCTGGCATCAAGTTCCTGTACAGTTAAAAGTTATATAAAATGGCGGCGTCGCGTTGTGTTTGTGAAACACTCCGTTTTGCATAATGAGTTACAAGATACGTTAATGAGTGTTTGGAAATTAAACGAATAAAACAATACTACGTAACATGCCTGCGCAAGAAATTACGGTTGTGCAATCACCGGCAATCGAGGGTGAAGAAAATAATGCACCCTCGTCCCAGCCGATTGTGGGCATTATATACCCTCCACCGGAGGTTAGAAGTATCCTTTAAAAATTTTATTTATTGATAAAATATCATCTTTTATTCAGTTTATTCGTAACAATTATAATAGCAATATTGATTTCTGTGATAAATGTCTATTTTAATATATAGTTATTATAAGGTTAAAAATATATTACCATGTCGTTATACTTTTTTCATGTAGTTGTTTTCCAAAATAAAAGAAGAAATATTGCTCACACCAGTTTTCCATATTTAAGAATATTCAAACTATAGCATGAAAAATAAAAATATTCAATAGTATGTTGATATACTTTTTATATTATAGCGTTGCTAATAATAATAATATTGTTTAAAAGTTTACAAGTATTAAGATTCATTCTTTGTAAGCGCTCTATAGAAATATTATAAATTTGGAGTAGCAATCACCAGTGACCACTTTAGTATTCAGTCTGTTATACAAAAATTTATTGAAATATTTATTTTTAAAATATAATACTATTATATATTTTTGATTTACTGAAATAATAAAGTAAAAATAAATACTTCAACAAGTAAAATGATTTTAGCAAAATATCATTGAATTATTGATATTCTAAAATTATGTTGTAATGTATAAAGACAATATATTATTGTTATTACTTATAATTTTGTAACATTATAAATATCTAAATATTATATTATAATTGAATTATAGTTATTTAATTACCCAAGTTTTTCTTCTAACAATAATAATGTTATAAGTATGTATTTTATAAAAATTATTGTTTAGTTGTGCACAAACATATATGTGGTTTTCCTTATGCAAAAATATAGACATTGTTGATAAGACGGCCAGTTTTGTGGCTAGAAATGGACCAGAATTTGAATCCAGAATTAGACAAAATGAACTTGGAAATCCAAAATTTAATTTCTTAAACTTTGGAGATCCATATCATGCATATTATCAACACAAAGTAAAAGAATTTAAAGAAGGAAAAGGTCAAGAACCAACTGTAGGAGCAGGACTTGGGAAAATGGTTAATCTTATAGCACATCAAAAGCAACAAGAAATTTTAAAACAAGTTGAGCAACCATTTATTCCAAAAGATCCACCTTCAGAATTTGAATTTATTGCTGATCCACCTTCTATCTCAGCTTTAGATCTGTATGTATAAATTAACTTTCTTTTTATTGTGTATCAATTATGCAAATGCAATGACATTTTTACTTTAGGGATATTGTAAAACTGACAGCCCAGTTTGTAGCTCGTAATGGTCGTCAGTTTCTTACAAATTTGATGAATAGAGAACAACGGAATTTTCAGTTTGATTTCTTACGTCCTCAACATTCGTTGTTTCAATACTTCACAAAACTCTTGGAACAATATACAAAGGTAAAAAGTTCTTCTATCAATCGTTTAAAACTATTTCATAATTACTTATTTAAATAAACGTGAATTTACAGGTACTAATTCCACCTAAGGATCTGTTACCGCGTCTTCGTGATGAAGCAGCTAATATGGACAAAATTTTAGAACAAGTTAAATATCGTGCTGAATGGTTAAAATATCAAGAAGCTCAAAGACGAAAAGAAGAAGAAGAATTGGAACGCGAAAGAGTTGCTTATGCGCAAATTGATTGGCACGATTTTGTTGTGGTCGAGACTGTTGATTATCAACAATTTGAAGTTGGTAATTTCCCAGCACCAACAACACCAGACGAAGTTGGTGCAAGGGTACTTATGCAGGTAACAAATTCTGATTCAAGTTATATTATTCTATATTCTGACAAAATACCTTAATAAAAAATTATAAATTTTGTGTTTTGATGATAATTTTCTAAAATCTTAGGAAAGAATAGAAGAAGGTGAAGATGTTGAAATGCAAATCGACAGTGAAGGAGAAGATGAAATGCAAAACCGTACAGAAGGTGAAAAAGATCGCGCCAAAGACAATAATCAAGTAAGTATATTGTTTTGAATATTTACGAAAGGAAATATATGTTTTTATATTTACAATAAATTATTTATATTTTAAGGTACAAGATATGGAGGAGGATTCAAGTGATGAGGATGATGTGTCACCTCCAGGTGACACTCATAAATCGAAAGAATCGAAGCCTCGTGATAGTAATAGTATGCAACCTCCACCATTGCCTCCTACACCAGGAAATGTTGTAGTAAAGAAAGGTTATGATCCTAAACAACATGGTAAGTAAATAACGTGCAAATATATATCTAATAATAATATTGTCGCACTGAATTACATATTTATTTTTATAGGAAATAAAACTGTACGTCCTGTTGCTCCTGATGAATACTTAATATCTCCTATCACTGGAGAACGCATACCGGCGAGTAAAGTTCAAGAACATATGCGAATCGGGTTGTTGGATCCACGTTGGGTGGAACAAAGAGACAAACATCTCGATAAGTTGGCGCAAGAAACAGTATTTGCACCTGGTACAGCGATTGAAGCTAGTTTGAAACAACTCGCTGAAAGACGTACCGATATCTTCGGTGTCGGTGACGAGGAAACTGCTATTGGTAAGAAGATTGGAGAAGAGGACAAAAAGAAGGACGACAAAGTTACATGGGACGGACATACGTCTAGTGTCGAAGCAGCGACTAGGGCTGCTAGAGCGAATATTACTCTGGAAGAACAAATTCATCAGATACATAAAGTTAAAGGACTTCTTCCGGATGAAGAAAAAGAAAAGATCGGGCCGAAACCTGCTAATCGAGCAGCAGAACTATCACACATGGCTGCAGCTGCTTCTAAACCTCAAGCCACGCTAAAAGCACCGCCGAAACCACCAGCCCCGAAACCGGTACCAGTTCCAACGCAACCACCACCACCACCAACTATGAGCATGCCCACTATGGGCATTCCTCAGCCGATGATGCCACAAGCACCGATGATGATGATGGCTCCTATGCCTCCTATTCGACCACCACCACTTATGAGTAAGTGATATTCCAATTTTTGTCTCCCCCGACGTTTACATATTCATCTTCAAAAGTATTCTGCAGTCAATTTTTAAAGATAAGTGCACAATAAATATTCAGTATCCTGGGATTAATTGTACACTGCAAAACAATGAATAAAATTTTATTACCTTTTAAGCACCAGCAATGTCACCGTTTATGCCAACTCCACCACCTATGCAACCACCAATGGCATCTGCCGTAAGTATTTATAAAGTAAGATAATATTTGATTATTATATACCTAACTAAATCATATCTTCTGTTGCTTAAAAATTGACATGATTTTTTATTCTTCAGATGGGATTAAAACATCCTAACGAACCTATGGAAGAAGAACCTCAAGCTAAAAAACTGAGAACAGAAGATTCGTTAGTGCCTGAACAACAATTCTTGGCTAGAAATAAAGTACTATATTATATTTTAATGTTTGTACACATTACAGACATATGAATGTCATGTAAAATTATATAATTTGTTTATTTAGGGTCCTGTTCAGTTGAATATAGCCGTGCCAATGATGACAGAGAAAGCAGAATGGAAGTTGAACGGCCAAACATTAAATATTACTTTACAAGTAAGTGACACTGTGGCGACCATGAAGGCTCTTATACACGAACAAACTGGTATGCCTCCTGGTAAACAGAAGTTACAGTACGAGGTAAGAGATAAATTACATGTTTCAACATTTTCATTTGTAGTCTCGTATTTAACAATAAACATTTTTATTTCAGGGAATGTTCTTCAAAGACAGCAATACTCTTGCATATTATAATTTAACATCTGGTAATGTAATAAACCTCCTACCAAAGGAACGAGGTGGTAGGAAGAAGTAAAGAATATGTAGTTGATTACGTATGAAAAGATTTATATTACTTTTACCTAAATATTAATTTGCTCTGTACTACTGAACACAAAAGAGAATATTATTAATACCCTAATAATCAGTCTTACAATTATTGAAAGGAAATAAAATACATCTTTAATTGAATGAAATTTTATTTTTATTATAATTTTTTGCTTTATTCTATAATAGTAATAAATAAGGGTTAATAAAAATTCAACTATAATAAAATTTATAAATATACAAATATAAAATTAATTTCCGTCTAAAAAATTGCACTTAGTTTTACCTTGTACTTTTATCGGTAAGGCATTAGCGATTTTCAATTAACTAGATTATGCAATAAAACACTAATTTGCAAAATATATAAAATATAATATTTATATATTTTCTATCGTATTATTTACTTTTATCGTAATAATTCTTAATATCTGTTTTCTATTAAGCATTTCATATTTTCCACCGGAAGAGATTCGCAGCGATATTCATAATCGATATTGCTAATATCCTTGATTTCATTAAAGTTAATTGAAATTTCAGTATTTCGATCTTAAAAGTAAGCTTCTAAAAATTGTTTAAAAAAATATCATACAAAAGTCTATCACGCAATCAGAGTAGAATTCTGTGTCTATCCTTTAGTTAAAAAATATTTAAAATGGAAAGGCTGCTGTTTTATCGTCTACTAATATTATGCAGTATAAAAGCCCTTTCGTTTATCCGATTTTAGGATTTCGATTATCCGATATATGGAATCTTCACATACTTTAATTTGTACTTGACTTTTTTTTTATTTGTTCCACTATCTTCCGATAACGTGTAACCATTGACTTGTATATCTAAAAACAAAAAAACAACAGGAATATGAGTTCTTTCACACAATATAGGACCTAAATGAATTATAACATACAAACGAAGTGATGGAAATATTGATGCAGATGATCCAAAACGTTTTTTATAGCAAATATTTAAAATGAAGTATAACCGATGGAATAAATCCAGTGGTCTCACATTCCAAAACGAGCAAACGTTGCAACAAGCAGTAAGCGCAAACCTCGAAATTGACTTAGAAAGATCTCTATATTTCTTTCCATCAACTATACACTATACACACTACTCAAAATGTAATTTGAAGTAATCCATATGTAGTGGAATAAAGATCTATTAACTTATCTGGAACTACTAGCTCCTACTGGTTGGACATACAAAAGGTGGTCCAAAATGATGAGATAAACTGAAATATGTACATAAATTCCTCGTGTAAAATAAAATTGAAAAGTCCTGACTATTTTGCAATCTAAGATTTCGTATTCGAGATATAACCAGTTAAAGTTTTTACGTTTGTAAATGACGTAGACTCGTGTTTCTCGTGTGTGAGTGATCAGCTGACGAGGATATAAATAGCAAGTACCGGGAGTCACATCAGAAAACTTCAACTGCTTATATTTCGAAAACTAAGCCTCGTAAAATAGTAAAATAGTAGAGGATTCTTCGATTACTCTTCGCTTGTCCCATTTTTTTTAAACGTACGATTTTTTATTCACGACCCGTCCGTGCAAAATCAATATTTAAACTCCTCGAAAATTGTTGGTTTTACAGCTATTTGAAAAACAGTAGAACATTTTATTTAAAAAAAAATGTGACTGTTGAACTGGAAATTGAACGAGAGTGAATTTTTGGAAGTTTACCATTACGAGAAATATATCACAAAATATTTCATTATATCGTTAATTAAATAGTGGTATTTGCAGTCTTATAAGTGTTATAAGGCATAAATTATAAAGTTTTTGTTAACGAGTTCTGTTGGACTCAAACATTTATATGTATAATACATACTTATTCGCTATATAAATCTAATTTGTAATTTCTCAATATGAGTCTAGTTTGTTTTTAACTTACTGATTCCGCATCATCGTAAGGACGACATACGAGCGTTGGTTCTGGTAAACAGCATGTTATTTCATCAAGGTTGCTTTTATTTCGCAATAAAGCGTACTTTGCTTGGTAGGCTGCACCCATCATAGCCGAATTGACTATTTCCTGTTTCACGTAATTAAAAGATATCGAATAAGAACGAATTTTTTAAAGGAAATTATATCGCCATTACTCGCCAAACAATTACAATTCTTGCAAATTAAGTTTCGGTCATTTTTTCTTTTCGAAAAGTTTCATTAAGAAATGTCGATGAAAAATAAAATTGAAAGTTCGACAGTACGTAGAAACAATAATCAACGCATGCTGACAGACTGACGAGGAATAATTGAAAGGTTTTTCGTTCGGACGTTTCCGTAAAATTGGAAATTTAGAAATTATTGTAAATATCTGACGTGAAAGTATATCACAGTAAAATGAATTTTTTTACAACGAATAATATTTAAAAGTAAGTTTAAAAAAAAGTATTACCGATATGTACACTGGTGAATTGAAAACATCGGAAATTACTTGCAGTATGGCTTTATTTGCAGATGCACCACCAGTTGCAACGATGCGTGTGTTTGGACCTACAAACAATCGTTAAGAAATTGTAATTCTATAAAGCTTTTATGGTATTTGTTTCTCCTTTTTTCTGGTAGATTTGTTCGTATGTTATATGTTTACATTCGTGTACCAGAGCCGTGAACTCAAACCGGTCGTAGTAGCCAAAGTAGCATCCCCACCATCGACGCTGGGCCTACCGTAAGTTAATAGAATAAACGCAGTATCAACTGGGCCGCCAGTTGCGCAGCTCTGATTTTTATATACCATTAAGCTGTTGATAACGGGCACATACTATACATATATGCATTACGAATGTAATTTAATTCGATTTGAGTCCACTTGTAATCGTACGAACGATCAAGTATGAAATTCCAGCACGATAAAGTCTAGATTTCGAACAAGTTTGCCTAACTTTTCCGATCCGGCCCGAAAGTATCGGACCGTCGGAGAGCGTCGGGGCTCCCCGAGCACTCGTAGATACGTTCGGGGACCCGCCCGAGCCCGACCGATTTTCCCCGACGCGTCCCGAGCTCGTAATCTTGTATGCTCGCCTCCCCTAACGCGATCTCCTTACATTCTGACCCTATTTTAATCCCCGTCGTCGTCGTTGTCGTCGTCGTTGTTTTTAGGACCGTGTAATAGCCTTCGTTGAACATGTTGGCGGTCGAAAATGAAGTTATTTCTATGGTCTTCGGGTTACGGTGCGGTTGCTTTGGAACTAAACGCGAAATATTAAAGCACGGTATCCATTTGTCGCGTATCCTCGTATCGTATCACTGTCGCGCGTCAATGTGGACGGACCGCGTTGCATTAATGTAAACTTTTAAATAGCGTTACTCTCGTTGGTAAAGCTCGGATATATGTCTACTTATTTTTGCTCTGGAATCAGCGGAAAAGTTTGAAAAAAATTAACCACCCTACAAGTGCGACCTCTTCTTGTCAGCTCGAGAGTCAGAGCGAACGGGGGACCCCCGTTGCTCTTGCACGGTCTCAACTTTTTTCACCAGTTGTGTAAAATCGATCCTGCGAAATTATCGTCGACACTTTGTATAATTTGAACGAAGAAAAATGAAATACAAGCTTCGGTACCGGTGTCTTTAAGTCTCTAATGATACGAATTGCGATAACGGCGATGGATCGAAATTAATTGCCGGGGAATACGGTTTACGCTGGAAAATAACCCTTTCGGCGCTAAACCGTGTAAGCGATTATCGACCGTCGATAATACTGAAACGACAGAACGGGTAACGCGGATATATTGAGAAGGCACAAAAGCATTCAAACTGTCGAATAGTTAACGCGTCATCCAACTACACACGAATCTTTTATATTTACAAATATATATATATATGTATATATATATGTAATATATATTTAAAAATTGTATACATATTTATATAATATATATTTAAATATCTTATATGTATATAATGTATATTTAAAAATATATATAAATATAATATATATTTAAATATTTTATATGTACATAATGTATATTTAAAAATTTATATATATATTCTCGTTCAAATAAATAACAAACCATCGTAAACTCGATCGCTTCTTACTTACCGACAACGAAACCAAAATCCTCAGCGTGGGCTCTTTTCGCGACGAATTGTCCCTCGATTAAAGCTCTGACTTCCACCTCTTTCGAGCTGTAGCGAGATATTTCGTCGTTGGCTTTGTTGAATCTGTGATCGCCGACGACGAATGGCAAAATTTCCTGTGCGTCGAAATATAAACCTAAATTACCGAAATTACCGCGGGGAGTACTCTCCAGTAACTCGTTAAAAATCTGCCAAGAGCCCTGGGCCGCGCTGTCGCGTATTCTTTCGCGAGTCAGAGATCCATTTTTGAAACTAAAAACGTGAATCGTAAAAAGTGTACAATTTTTAAGGTATAACGCTTTGCAGTCCTCCGGTACGCGTACACGAATCGATATACGGCAATTGAAGCGTTTAGAGACATTTATGAAATGAAAAATTCACGCTTTGTAAAATTGTTTCGAAATTCTGTTCACTTTGATCATTTATCTTTCGTTTTCTCGAATGGTTCGTTGGTACCAGCGAACTGCAAAGCATGGACAAAATTCGATCGCGACTTACCAAAGCAGCGCCATGTAAGCTTTCTCGTCGATAGGGTTGCAAAAGATATGACCTTCCAAGGCAGTTTTCGGTTTGTTCAACCATAAAAACAGAGTATCGCTTGTTCCTAAACTGCAGGCGATATCTCCTTCCTTTAACCTCATTCCTGTGCATTGTGAAGCAAACGGTGAATTACTTCTTTACATTGTGTCAATATTTTGTGAACAATTTCTTACGATCCTTAGAAGTGATCGAACTTATCGGTCCGTTCTAATAAATCAACGAATCGAAAATTGATAATTTTCTCGGTGTTTCGATTATCCGCAAGGGTCGAATTTTCAATTATTCCGAGCCAAGACCAAGCTATGTAGATGCATACAGTTCGACTACGAATGCGAGAATTACTTGCATTCTGTTTCACGACTCATGACGAGGCAGAAGAAGAAGAAGAAGAAGAAGTAGAAGAAGCAGAAGAAGCAAAAGAAATAAAATAGAGGAGTAAAAAGAAGAAGAAGAAGCAGAAGAAATAAAAGAAGAAGAAGCAGAAGCAGAAGAAATAGAAGAAGAAGAAGCAGAAGCAGAAGAAATAAAAGAAGAAAAAGTAGAAGAAGCAGAAGCAGAAGAAATAGAAGAAGAAGAAGCAGAAGAAGCAGAAGCAGAAGAAATGAAAGAAGAAGGAGCAGAAGCAGAAGAAATAAAAGAAGAAGAAGCAGAAGCAGAAGAAATAAAAGAAGAAGAAGCAGAAAACACAAAAGAAGAAAAAAAAATGAAGAAGGGGATGAGCCACCTACCAAAAAAAATTAAAATTTCTATATTTTTCATCATACCCGTACAAATGTATTATCGACGAATTGGTGAGAGTTTTCGAGACGATGAAAATTAATTTAAAGCGAAAATCTTGCCAATTTATCGATGATACTTTCACGAAAATGCAACTATACGAATACAAAAGCTTTTATTTAATCGATGGACGAAAAACATAAATACGACGACGGGATAACTTTGTTGCAGTCATTCGAGACGTCTAGTGTACGCTTACCTATTAAAGAACCTGAGTTGTCCCCCGTGAATGCAATTATCCTGCACGATTCGTCGAAGCTGAATCTTTCTACGAAATAGGACGAAATTGGGCCGATGTCGCTACACGAGAAAATAGGTTTACCTAGTTTCTCTCTTAGATCTGGACCACAAGCCTAAATAAATAGCAATCCACGAGTAAATAACAAGAGAGCACACGTATAGAACGATTTATTGTTTATCGATTTTAAAGAGTATATTGTTCGATAAAAAGAACTCTCTCCGTACAAAGATTTGTAATCTTGGTATTACAAAGAGAGAATCAGAATTGGAAACGTACTATTTAATCGCATCGTGAATTATAGTTACAACTTGCAGAGCTTGTGCATCTGCATCTAGGTGATTAATTTTGTTAATCATGATTATTATTGGGAAAATAATGAAGGGAAAATAATTACAATTACTATATTGCTTTTCGGTTTCTTTTCATAGTAGTCTGCAATCTGTGCGCGATCATTGAACTATGTGTTGTCGGATAGTTGTTTAAATTATTGTTTAGTATGGAAACAATGGAATCTTTGGTATTTTCCATAATATATTCCAGCAACTGTATTTACACGAACGATCCGTCTATTGAAAATTAATTACGTTTTACCTCTAATAACACGTCGTCCCAGTCTTTCGTATGGATGTTTAACAAATTCATTCCAGACCCATCGGATAAATCGATAGGCGCGAAGTCACCCATAAACAAGGAGGCAAGGAAACTGCTAATCAAAGAAATTCTCTGAAAACGATATAAAAACGAGTTAATGGAAAAACAATAGACTCGTCTTTAAACGCTTGGTAGCAGAGGATGCACATTAACGATGAAACTACAATCACACGCCCCCGTACAATGTTACTAGATATTTTTTTAAATACAGTAGAATGGAAGAAACGCAATAAACTCAATTTTACATGTATCTAGGTACGTACCTATACCCGGGAAAAATAGCGTTTCTATTCCACGAATCATCCATTAATAAAAATTGAAATCTTAGACTAATGAACGAAGAAATTCCCAATACTCTTCTTAGGGTAATTGGCTACCCTTCCGTGTGTAAAAATATTTCTGTTAAATAACTTTACAAAAAAGAAAAATAAATATTCACATTCTAAATTTGTTAGTCGCTCGCAATGTTTCTGTTTTATTCGCGAAGAATCGTCGAAAATACTGAATTATGATACGTGCGTGTACATTGATCATCGGTAATAATTAATCAACAATTCTTTTTTTTTCCAATGAAGCCGGAAGTGTTTTAGTAGATATACCTCAGTGTTACTGTAGGCTTCCGGCCTTCTGCGTGCAATTTTCGCTATCTGAGGTCCAGAGAATCTTTCGTACGCCCGAGATCCTGTAATCTCCGCTAATTTCTGCAACCACATTCAACGATATTCCGTCAGAATAATCGAACAATGTATTAATTAATTACGAACGAGCTCCAAAAATTATTTGCACGCTGTATTATAAGTAAAATTCTTCTTACCTGTAAGAAGAATTCTAATGAAGGTTTGTGTGCATATAGAGCAAATATGCATGTGCATAGTGCATATGGTATGTGCATAGTGCATAGGGTATGTGCATAGTGCATATATAGAGAAATTTCTCGGCTTCGGGAAATTTCTTCAAGAAAATGAAATGAAATCTCGACGGTTTTAATGTCCTTTGTATTTTTTTAATGCAATTTTTCTTTGGACTTTATTGCAACAGAATGATAAAACACTAAGAGCAGAAGATTTTTCATACGAAGAGTTTTGCTCTGTTTCACACCGTTAGGAAATTGTATTTGAAAAATCGAAGAGAAATCGATTTCACACGATCGGGGAGCTTGCAACGACTTTCATTTTCTTCAGAACTTTCCAATCATGAAAGATGCAACAAAAATGTTCTCGCAAAAAATGTTCAGTTTTCGAGTCTTCATTTTTTCTTCTCGAGAACATTTTTCGTCGACGATAAAATTATGTCATATGCGGCCCAGTGTACTTTATATGCACACAAATTTTCGTTAAGATCAGATTTGTAGGTTAGGGGAATTCCCTCGTAATACAGTGTACAAATACTTCTCTGTGGGTAGATAGATCGTTCGTTATGTAGGTAGATTGTTCGCGGTTGTAATTTGCAATTTTATGCAAAGGTCGGTGAGACGTTTTTTTGTTTTTTTGGACATCGATCGCTGTGAGAAAGTTTATCGTCGATCGCGGGCAATAAAATCAACGAAATATTCGATTAATCGCGTAAAGGTCAAGAGTACGCGAGCGCCAACGAAACCGCCGAGTCTAAAAATATCATCGAGTAGGTAACAAAACGGTACCCTTTTTACCCTTTTTTCGGTTACCATTCTAGCCTTCCAACGCGAAGGACAAACTCGATGGAAGAAACTGTGGACGAGTTTTGCAACGAATGCGGATTGCAAATTAATTATTCTTACGTCTCGATGAATATTCATAAACGATACTTCCACTTAACACGTTAAACGACATAATGGTCACTGGACACAGTTATAAGTGACTGGGTGTTACAAAGTTACAATGATTCAAAATTCTTTTTAAAATTACTCAACTATTTTAAGGAAAGTTAGTCTTTAGTTCTATGAAAAAATGTTTAACGAATAATCGATTAGATCGTATTAAGATCTTTCTCAAAATTTCTAAGCTCTTTGAATACTTTTACTATCGTGTTTAAGTATATTACACAGTCTAGGTAGTTCTAGCGTTGATTCTAAATCTTTTTAAAAGATTTCCGATCAAAGATCGACCGGTTGATTCCCAAACGGTATCAAGAAATGAGAACTTGTATATACACATAGACAATTTTCAAAAAATGTACACTTACACGAGGGCCACCCACGATCTCTTCTAGAATATGGCATTCCTTGGTTGTGCTCGAATCCATCCATACAGGTGACGGTGTCACCGAGAAAGATGTAACCAGTTGCTCGTGCAAGAATTTCGCGGGATCCAATTGCCGCAAGTGATTTCGACTGCCCTTGCCCCAGTAAACTGTGCCATGTTGCTGTGTAATTACAAACAGTGATAACATTATCGTCGGGGTTTTTTCAAACGCAGTTAAATAAATCATCTCGTTTATAAGGGTTGCGAAACTTCCTACGACACGAATTCGAAGGAAAAAAGATTTTTCACTCGCAAGTGAACGTTTTACAGTTTTCGGTTGCTTTTACTCGGAGTTTCCGGTAATACATTCTCAAAAAAGTATTCGTACTATATATTGTAAGGAAATTCTTCATACGAGTAAGTCTGATATTAATCAGGGTTTTAATGTTTTATCTTTTAATGCAACTTTTCTCGGGACCTTTTTGCAAGAGAATGATACCAAATGTCGAATATTTTTCATACATAAAATTTTTTCGTACAAAAAGTATAATAACAGTATATAATATTTGCATAACTATGTAACAGTATAAACTCTAGAATATTATAATATTTTTATAACTCGATACAATATAATAATTCTATTTGCAAGTGTAAGTCTTCGCACAGAAAGAAACTATAGAAAGTTTTCTCGAAGAAATTTTCTCACTCTCTATCTTGGATAAAAGAAATTCTTTTTACTTTTATTTCTCAAAGGTGGACATTTTTAAGAAAACGTAAAAATTTTGAAGCACTTCGTGTAACTGTTTCCTTTAATGTAGATACATATGTACGTACTGTTGTTCGTGATATTTTCGTTGATATTTGTTCAGTTTCGATTTAAAGTACTTTTTACCTGTGCGCATCCGGAAATAGCGGCCACTTTACTAAAATCGACGCCGCAAACGCGTAATTTATCAAGGATCATGTCCAAAGCCTTCACCCACATCAAAGTGGGAGCTACCGCCACGCGAGGTTCTTCTTTCTTTTGAATAACACCTCCGTACGTTCTGAAAACGATTTAACGATTTAACGTGTATCGATGTTGTTTTTTACGATGTATCCGTAATTTTTACGCGTATCGATGTTGTTTTTTATTCCACGAACAATTGAGGTTTCTGATCTACCAACGGAGGTCAGTGAAACTGACCAGTCTAACTATTGTAGGAATGTAACGAAATACTTACGGCTCTGAGAAAATGTGAAGAGTGTTTGGGATAGACGAACGAGTGAAGTGTTTTCAAGGCACGAGAGAAGAGTGCTTGAACAGAATGACGGAATCTCCGAACTGAGGTGCAAAAGACGAGCAATTGAGATGGCGCCAGACTGAGGAATTTTCGGTGAACGTGACCAGATGCATGGAGTGAGAAAGGTTAAGGATTAGAACGAAATGGAACGAATGCGTGTGAGAATGCAGGGTGCGAGAGAAGCGCGATTAGGACACTTGTTAGAGATTTATCGAGGTGAGTCAGAGTCGAAGAAAGTCCAGCGAGAGTTACCGAGTCTTTTCTTTTCGAATTAACGTAGCAGTGATATCGAAAAAGTTTCTTTGCTTTTCAAATCTCTAAACCTTGGGATATAACAAAGATAATCCCTACACTATTACTAACGATCGTTTAAAACTTTTTATTTTTATTTTACAACGTTTACATTGAAATTAGAACCTATTGAAAAATTTCTATAACAAAGTACAACAAGTACGAAATACGTACTCGAACAAAGTACAATAATTTGTTATATTATGTTTGACATTTTCTCAGAAATATGGTAAAATAGATTATATTACACTTTTACTTAGCGAGTCTTTAGATTTTAGAAAAATTCATTAAAACGATAGAAAAAAACTTTTTCCTACCTACTGATAATAATACGAAAAAGTACTTACAGGTACTTATGTACCTATGTCCAGCTGCAATTGTTAGACGAAACTCGATCATAATTGAGCCGTGTTAAGAAACATGACACGGATATTTACATCGTTGCAAAAAATGTTTAATAAGCGTATTATTTTGATTCGGTGCGATTTTTTTAGACGTATCGCGACAACTTGATACGTCATCGTTTATACGAGTATTTAACAGTGCAGACAAGTATTGGAGCGTGGAGAGCGGTGTCGATACCTGGGACAGTAGACGAATAGTCAATTAATCATAAACGAGTCACCAAAAGCGTACGTGGAGAGAAAGTATTATTATTGGTGTACTGGTCGTGTAGAATAAGAAGCTAATTCCAACAGATAGGAATCAGTTACACAGGAAAACGTACATACATGCAGGTACTCGTTATGTGCATAATTGCATTTCTTTTTTGCACTATTTATTTCGTACCGATTAGATATTGCTTCGTATTTTCGGTACATGTATTTACAATAGTATCGAAACCTACTCGGTCTGCACGGTACAGATATCGATCGTTATTTATTTCAAAAGTATCGATATCGAAAATCGACACCAAGTATGTGCCGCGTGTAATCGATATTTTTGTATAGGTATCAAAATGCTTTAACACGAAACGATATCTTGCTCTCTGGTATCGCTAGTATCGACACGACATTAGTCTCGGCGTTAAATGACGGTTTTTGTCGGTAGATTATCATTTTGTACATTTTTGTTTGTTAAATTTTCTTTTCCAGTTATCCTGTTTATATCTCGCGACGAGTCGACGCTGATCGAAAGTCGAATCATTAAACGATATACGAATGGATCTCAAAACGATACAATAACGATAAATGTACCTAATATTTCAACGCGATGATAATAAGAACAATAAAAAAACATTCTTACCTAAACTCTGGCAGATCGTTGTCGAATTGTACGCTGGTTTCGCAAAGAACGGTGAGATCATCGTCGACGACAACCGCTTTCAACTAAAAAATATTCAACGGTCGAGCTCCGTTTGCTTCCTTAAATTCGTACGACGGTACGATTCGATTTATTGTTCGATTATTATTATCAATCGAATAAATAGCGCGCGACAAAGTTGCGCGAGCGCAGAAAAAAAAAGAAAAAAAAAAACGATCAATTAATTACGCTACCCGTGATGTATTCGAAATTTCATTCAGAATTGTAAATTCGAAACGTTATTTTCAAACGCGTCGCGTCGCTCGAATGAATATGCAAACAATTGTCTCGCGGATGGTAAACATGCAGTTCTACACGTGCCGTTTAATATGCAGCCGTTTACGTTTGATGGAATAAGAAGCCTGAAATATTTCGATGCTCGTAATACAAACCGTTACGCGAAACCGGACGAAACTCGCTTTCGATGAGAATCGATCGAACCGATAACGCGATTATTCTCCCACTGTGTCCCCCGGTTGCCGGAAACGAGTTTCGCAATTATAATGATCCGATAATCTGTTTGGCGAGGCGCAACGGGTATTTTGCAATTTCAATAATCTCTTTTCAACCGAGTCTAATACATATTTTTCACGCGCGTATCGTTCCGTTGCTCGGTGTTATCGTCGCGTTAGATAATCGTGACCCGGCCCGCGCGCTTGCGCATGCGCGCGTGCGTTGCACATACCTAGATCGAAACGTTTGTTTCGATCGACGAGGACGCGCGATTACCGATAAATACCACGCTATCGACTCTATCCCGAAGCGAAAAATTCCAATTCCGTTGAAACGAATTTCGATCGTTCGATCACTGATGGAGAAAGTGCACGACACAACGGATCGAAAAAATGAAAAAGAGAAAGCAATCGATCTCGCAAACCGATCGATATTTTCCGCAACGTTTTCACGTATACGCGATCTCGTAGGTTCGAAAGGCACGCGCAACATCGAGCGCGTGCGCGTCAGACGTTGCGCAGTGGCAACCACCGACAGAATATCGTTGAAACACGAAAGAATAGACTACGTTTAGGAGTAAATAATGTCGACTTGGTGTTGGTCGGACCGACCGCTTCTACGTAGAGAGAAACGTGGAAAAACGTGAAAAAAAAAAAAATTGGGAAACGAATCTCGAATCTGTTGGTAATCGCGTTCGTGGTTCACATCGACGATAAGTTATTTCGTTCGACGCGAGAACACGTCGCAAGGATTACGAGGTTAGGCGGTTGTCGGGGATTTACCTGCTGCGTGCTGAGATCGAGCCCTAAGTATGTCGCGTTCGTAGTTGCACCCATATTTCGATCCTGTACGAACACGCGACGTGACAAAATCGTGGAACGAGCACGTCCTCGATTCGAGATACAACGAAATGAACGGGATTCGATAACGCGGACACTTCACCGCGCAACCGTGGATCGCTTTGATAGTCGCGAAACTAATGTACGAACGATCTGGTCCGTAGGCAGTCTGCGCTCGTCCTCGGCACAACCCAAGCCATCGTTACTTTCGTTACGCGCTGTTTCGCCTACATTACGACGAAACGCGTCTAAACGGGAGTAATCTTATCGTTATTAACAATAATGCAACCGGCTTTCGTTACGTAAGGCGGATTAACGAACGAGGAAACTCGCTCCAGTAAGCGTTGTTCGTTCTTCACGACATTCCCACGTTATTTCGATACGATCGCTTCGCGACGAAGAGGTTAGGTTTCCGTCGATACTGTTTTTCTCGTAGAAGACCGAATTTCTTTACCGACCGGTACGCGCGTAGGTTTTCGTCACAGGTACATTACCTGAGCTGCACCTGCTGCGCGTCGTGTCGGCGTTGCAACGAGTTCTTTCCCATAGGATAAGTCGGTTTGATGTTAACGCGATCTAGCGTGCTTTGCACGCAAATATTGATCTCGTGGAACGAGGCGCATACCTTGCACGAAACTGGTTCGAGCCGAGTGCGACACAATGGTTTTTTACTCGAATTCGATCGTTTAAATTCGATCTTGTTTCCCAAACAACAACCACCTCGTCGAAGGTGGTTCGTAAAATTTCAAACAAGTGAATTTTCCTTGCAAGATGAACCGAGGTCTGGAAGGCCATCAGACGTCATCGAACGTCAATCCCTATAGAGAATACATTACAGTTTCAAGCGTCTATTGAATTCTTGTTGCGTCGCGTCCTGTTTGGCTGGGTATGAGCATCGATAGGTCATATCGAGAAATAATCATTGAAAGCGAGACGTCACCAACGCAAACAACGATCATTTTTAAAAAAATTACCGCTGGTTTTTATAATATACACTACTGTAAATTAAACTAAAGAAACTCAGGGAGGCCATCAAACGTCATCAAACGTCAATCCCTATAGAGAATACAGTTTCAAGCATCTATTGAATTCTTGTTGCGTCGCGTCCTGTTTGGCTGGGTATGAGCATCAATAGGCCATATCGAGAAATAATCATTCAAAACGAGACGTTGCGAACGCAAACAATTTATAAAAAAATTACCGCTGGTTTTTATAGTTTACACTATTGTAAATAAAACTAAAGAAACTTGCACGTACCGTGAAATGTTCACGTAAGTTTCGCTTCGGTGTTGATTTATAATATGTATTACTTTTCGTACCGTCCTGCCCCCTTAAGTCGCGTTGGTCGATGCACGGGTTTGTTTGCGTAGCTGGCGACGCTACGAGGACAAAGGGAGAGAGATTGCGAAGAGGGTGCCAGGGGGTCTGGCCCAAGCCTGTTTGTCGGTCCCGTTGCCCTATAATCGTGGTATACGGATAATGGTCCGAGTTAAGGAACGCCAGGCTGGACCGAGGGGATCGGGGGGAACGGAGGGGCCGCCAGAGAAGGACCAATCGAGCGAAACTTTCGCTGGCGTGGTTCGCTCGTCGTTTGCCAGAGCTTTTCTTTCGATTGTCTACCGCGTTGTCATTTTTCGAACCCGCGACCAGAGCTTGGAAATTTAACACTTTGCACTCGAAGCTTTATCTGTTACCGGAAACTGGCATCTCGATGAAATCCTTCGAATCGTGTAATTAATTTAAAACGGAGCATTTTCATGTCAACGTTTCGTATACATATGTTTGCATCTTACCAGAAAGGAGTAACTGAATTTTAATTTCAATTCCAAACCACGATGGTTTTCCGAATTGGAGAAGGTACACCGAATTAAATGGCGATCAAGGATCGATTCTCGAGTGGAAAGGGTTAACACTAGAACTACCGACGATTAGGTAGGGAAAGGGTAAATTAATTTACGAGTACGATTAATTGTCCAATTCGATAATTGTCTACGAATATTGGAGGTAAGCACAGCGTTAATAATTGAGTAATTTTATAAAGATGTTCGAAACAGGTTAAATCGACCCCTTTGGTAGTTCTAGAGTTAATTATCGAGAAACTTTGGAAATTGGTTCGTTTGAAAAGCTTGCACGAAATAAATTAACATTTACACGTAGTATGACATAATTATGAGAGAAGGAAGCCTTGAAGGGGTCGTTTGAGAAATAAGTTCAGACCACCGGACTGTTTCAGCTTGGACCTTTGAACCATAGGAGTATCGTTAATATGTTCTGTGCCTTATAGGGGGTATAAGTAATGCATTTTGAACTCATTTTTTACTCACTAATTTTATTTGTTTCACTATACTTTTTTCTTACTAATTATATTTATTTCACTGTTATAAATATTGTAAACCGTGGAAAACAGCGACGATATACGGATCGAGTATTCTCTGAGGTCTTTCTTCGAGCTCGTCGGCTATTTCTTTAGAAAGAGGAGCGAACGATCGATGCATCGGTCGATTCACGTTTTGATTTAACGAACGGAAAACTGTTCGTTACAAGATCGTTCGTTATAGGATACTCCATATTGTGTTACGGTGTTTACTTCTAACGGAGCCAGCTCGTACTCCAAAGCTGTGTATCGATCTCGCACTTCGATGGCAAACGTTCGAATCACAGTCAAAGAGAATCGTAACTCTACGATCATCGCTGCATTTTACGATCGAATTAAACGGTAGATAAATTTAGTTTTCGTATTCGTAACTATTCATCGCTTAGACGTAAAATTAAATCGGTCGAACAATCGAGTTGTCTCATTCACCGGGTAGCTTTCGTGATTTCTTTGTCGATTATTTTGAAAATGTACCATAGCGTAAAAAAGAGGCGAGAGAGCGTAAAATGGAATCGGTGTATCGGATGAAATAAAACAAAATTGCGAAAACATACTTTCTATTCGCATAAATATACAATTTTTAGATCGGTGTCGTAGCAAATTCAAATCGAATTGTAAATCAAAGTAGGTAACTGTGTTTTTGCAAATACTTTTACAACGTACGCGACAAACAATCGAGAGAAGGAAAAAGAATGAAAAATCATTTTTTTACTTTCACGATCATTATAAGGTAACTAACCGCGTATGCTATGCGTTTTGCCATTTCGAATCGATCGTATTCTCTAACATTGTTCTTACGAATCTCTGCATCGATCGAACAATCGCAAACAAGTATACATCGTGTTTTGTATTTTCTACGAGCCTTTGAACTTTGTCGTATATCGAGGATACGCAATTGCGATGAAATATTAAAATAGTAAATAGCGCCTGAGAGGCGAACTTCGAAAGTTCCAATTGCTTCGAACTACCGTCGTAAAAAACTCCCGGTCACGATGCGGTGGTCTTAACAGTCGTTCAACCTACATCGTGACAAAATCGAAGTATACGTGGACAAACATTTTCAAAAGAGCGAAGCTTCTTTCTTCTCGTTTAGCGAATATTAAATTTCATTTCTTTTCGAATCAACAAATGTTCCATTTCCTGCTTTATACTTATACTTCGTTTCGTTTACAATTATTCATAAGACGAACCTAAATGCAAGAAAAGGCGTCAATTTGACGCAAGAAATTTTCACAAAGCCATTAACATTGACCGTCGAGCATAGTTGCCAAAATGGAAATTATTGTGAAATCACCCTTAAGAACATAAAATCCATAAAAACAACAAAAGATTCGCCAAAGAGAAGGACAATTCGCTTTAATATCTTCGATAGAGCAATTCGTTAAAATCCAAAGAATGTTGAAACAATGCGCAAGAAAGGGCGTCAATTTGCCGCGAGTAAGATCCGTAAAGCAACGATGGACGCGCGCGTAGCCAATATTTCCCTATTTTCCCAGCCCGGGGTACGAGGGTTGGGAAATTTTTCGAAAGAGCAGAGTTTCATTATCTAAACACGTCGTCCTGGAATACATATATCGACGGGGCGGCGGAAAAAAAGGGACGGAACAGGGGTGGCGCAGAGCCGCGGCGGATGGCGTCGGCGACAGACGCCGTCGCCGTCGGCGTCGCCGTCGCCGTCGCCGTCGAGCGGACAACGACGAAACGACGAAACGACGGGCCGCTCTACCCGTGCAGACGGACGACGGAAAGGGAGAAAGAGACAGCCGGGCGCCGATTCCAGCGACCGACCGGCGCTAACCTCGACGCCAACCGTGGAGCGTCGCCGACACCGTCGCCGGCCGACCGACCGACGACACGACGAAGACGACGCCGTCGTCGACGACCGCGACGTCGACCAATGCAAGAATACTTCTTCCGTTGGCATCGTGGCACCCTCGCCACGGGGGTGGGACGTTCCTCCGAGCTCGCCAAGCCGGGAGCACCCTGCTCCGATCGGCTCTGCTCTCCTCTACCCATACCCGCTCACCTATACGCGTCCTCTTCGGTAACATCGGCTAACATTCTCGATCCTGGACACCTCGATAGTATCTTTTATCCAACAATAATCACGAATATGTGTATTTCAGGGTAACTGTCCAGGCGAATGTAACCACGATGACGCGTTTGACGTTGTTTGCCTATTTTTCTTTAAGGTTTTCACTTCCAAGGGCGTTCTTTTTTCCAAGAATAATTGCGAATATGTGTATTTCAGGGTACCTGTCGAGGCGAATGTAATCATGATGGCGCGTTTGACGTTGTTTGCCTATTTTCTTTAAGGTTTTTACTTCCAAGAGCGTTTCTCTTTTCCAAAAATAATCACGAATATGCGTATTTCAGGGTACGTGTCGAGGCGAATGTAATCATGATGGCGCGTTTGACGTTGTTTGCCTATTTTCCTTTAGGGTTTTCACTTCCAAGAGCGTTTTTCTTTTGTCCAAGAATAATCACGAATATGTGTATTTCAGTGCCAGGGTAGGTGTCGAGACGAATGTAACTATAATGACACGTTTGACGTCGTTTGCCTATTTTCCTTTAGGATTTTCGCTTCCAAGGGCGTGCAATAGTATCTTGGTGCATATCAAGTTTGTTTCTTACCGTATATTTTTTTCTATATTTTGACTTTATTCGGCTGTTTTCAATTCATTGCACCACGGGATAGGATCCCTGCGTATCGAGAGCTCACGATCTACGGTAAGACATTCGGTTTTACGAGATTTCCGTAATAACGCTCCAATCGGGGCAAGTGTTTTCGAAATCTATTCGCGTCGAACGCGCGGAACGTAGTCGCGGCGAGTTAAAATTGAAGAGGGCGGTGTACGGCTGCACGCGTTTAAACCGCGCGGTGTCTTTTCTACGCGTTTCATCGAACGACGAAACATATCGAACCGATCTGCTCTACGTGCGTACAATTTAAATTATTTGATCCCACTTAATAAAAACTTGACCAACGAAGAATTTTATCTTTTCTTCCTTCACCGGTGAAAACAATTGCGCACCATTGGGTTAGTAAACGTCGCAAATATTGGGTTGTTCGGAAAGTAATTTCGTTATTTTTAACGAAAATGAAACACGATTCTTTCAGAGCGTATAAACATTTTACTAAATTACATATTCTCCATTTTGGAAAACGAAACGAATTTCCGAACGACCCAATATTTCGGCGTCGATTTCCAAGGTGATTCGAACGATCGGGTCCTCGTGTCTCCGGATTCGGAACGATAACTCATTTTTTCGGTGGATACAGTCTGCGGCGGCGGCGGCGGCGGCGGTGGCGGCGGCGCCTCTGTGTATAGAGATTCTCCCTCTCGGTGCCCATGTTTTAACCCATGCCAGCGTATCCTCCGTGTATCCACGAAAAGTAGGAGCGACCATTGGGGCGGAAGATGACTACGCCGGCTCCAGCGTGGGGCGCCAAGTGTTTTGATGCTTGTTACGCGAAGGGGAGCTTGATAAACAACGAATCGGAGAACCGAAGCCGGACCGTGGATCGTCACCGTCGACAGTCGCCTTTCCACCCACGCTTAAAACCAACGCGGCTACGATCGCGTTGTTACTTACGAGACAATTGATATCTCGATGTTACAACTGTCCCTTGTTCCTTTTACCGGTGTATCGTGGCTGATACTCGTAAAACGAAATCGCTAAGGGGCGTTGATCGTTTCGCGGCGAATCGAGATATGGTGGCACCAAAAAAAAAAAAAGAAACTATTCGTACGCTACGGTACAAGGAAATTCCCTTAAACTCTGATTTCAATAGTCGACTTATTGCGTTTGAAATTTTTCCAAAATTCTTCGGTACATTCCCGGGGTAGCTCGTACCGGTGAACGTCTTCCTCGTCGGTTGTAACGAACGACGAGGTATGCATCTTGTGGATATCTAAATAATATCGAGACCCGCTCCGACGTCGGATTATTAAGACTCGTTGGATAATTTATAATGTTGCATTCCGGTGTTACGGAATTAGACCCACTAATGATCCTTCCCATTCCGTTTCACCCCGTCGCTATCATTATCCGCGTTCCGTTCTTGCGTACCGCGCAAAACGAAGACATTTAAACGCATGTGTCCGACAGAAATAGTATTCGACTTTTAACGAAACGAGCAAACACGCGCTCAGTATTT
Organism: Ptiloglossa arizonensis; assembly: GCF_051014685.1. NCBI lineage: Eukaryota > Metazoa > Arthropoda > Insecta > Hymenoptera > Colletidae > Ptiloglossa > Ptiloglossa arizonensis. Next base: position 12,746,564 of record NC_135054.1, read on the forward strand.
ATTCGAGTATACGCCGATTGCAAAAACACGAATACCTTGAAAGGTATTCGCCGGTTTCTAACGCGAACGGTGGTCCAGCGAAAAAACACCAAACGAAGGTGGTTCTTCGTTGTTGAAGACGCGTATCGCTTTTCGTTGTTAGAATGTTGTTCGTTGAACGTCTATTGGCTTGTTGGGAAAGTCGTTTCGTTTTCCAAAATTGGAGAATGTATAATTTAGTAAAATATTTGCACACTCTAAAAAAATCGTGTTTTGTTTTCACCAAAAAGAAACGAAATGACTTTTCGAACAACCCAATACTATAATCTATAATACTATAACGAAGAAAATGGATAGGTAAATTTTCCTCGTTATATCGAATATAACGTTTGAGTTGGGAATAATTGGAAAGGACGAACGAGAATTTTATGTAATATTTTTTTAAAAAACAATAAATTTAATATCACTTTTTATTATAAAAATAATAACTCGAAACAACAAATTTAATATCCCTTTTTATTATGAAAATAATCACTCGAAACAACAAATTTAATATCGCTTTTTATGATGAAAATAATAACTAGAAACAACAAACTTAATATCGCTTTTTATTATGAAAATAATCACTTAATGATTCGGTTGTAATATATTAATCGTGCACACATACGTACACACAATTTAATGATTCCTAACTCGGCTGTAAACTTATACCGTGACCAATTGCAATCAATTTAAACTTGTAGCGCGAACTACAAGGTATCTCGTAGCTGGCAGTGAATGGGTTAAGAGATTACGAAGATTTTTCCCGTTATAGGGGAAACGATGTGTGTCTGGACAATTCCATGGGCTTGGAAACAAACGAGTGCGACGTGGAAGAAACGACTAACCGGAGAGTCGAAAGAAAAAGTAGGAAGCTTCGTACTGCGACGAGCTTAAAAAAACACCTTGAGGAATGGAGGAATTTTCCAGTCGACACGGACTATCCGACATCGTGAAAAAATCTATCCGATCCGATATTGGCGGTGTTGGAACGGGTTTGAATCGTTTCAACCAGTTAACTGCGTTTGACGAGTATACACGTCGATCGAAACCTCTATTTCGGTGCGTTCGTCTTTTTTAAAATAAAAAATTACTATATACTATAAAGTTTCCAAAATTTTAGCAAAAAAGAGAAAAATCTGAACGGTATTTTTCTTAATATTGTTGGTAAAACTGCTGCGTTCAGCGTCCATCTTTTATTAAAAAAATCCTTGAAACTCAACGAAAGCGTCGAGTAAAGAATTTTCCTTCGAGGATCGTGCCTTTCTTACAAACCGAGTTATTTACCCACTATTTTCAATATTTATTCCCATAAATAGAAACGCAGTATTTTACGCGAAAAAGTTTGATTATTATCATTGCTATTTCGATTATTTCCCCGTAGGATCTATTCCGTTTAACAAACCGAGCTACTTCCCTCGTTATATCGGGTATTCCCCGAACCGTTTCGCGTAATCTCGTCTTCCTGCAAACCTCGTGAATATCGTACAGTGTGCATCGGTAGTATTTCTCTAGAAACCATTGAAATACGTAGAAATAAAATTGGGTAAAATTGACAACGGATGGTGGTCTGTGCGTTTGAGGCGTGCACGCGTCGTTGCACGATTTTAATTACGCGGACCACGGCGAGTGAGATTTTCCAAATGAAATTTCCCAGTTAACTGGTTAACGATACGTACACGGATGGCCCATTAGTGGAAAGTTGAAAAGTCCCCGGTATACGGTTAGTCGTTCGACTCGACTCGGTCAAGCACCTTGTTGTGTACTCCTGGTTGGCCATGCACGAACGTGCATCCCCACTCCCTTTCGTTCTTTCTCTTTCGGTTCTCCGACACCCCGATGCACGTACACGAATCGGAGTGTGGGTCGGTTACTTACACGGACGCACACTTGTTCGTGGAATGGCGTCAAGATTCGCGTCGCCACGTTACTGGCGCGCCGGTGCTGTGTCGCCGCGAATTCGCGCCGGACGAGGCCGCCCTTAGGCAACAGACAACCGCAGGGGTGAGCAGACAGGCTCCAGTCGTCCTCTCTACACTACGCTACATATTGCGCGGCCGTCGGGCTCGCGGCCAGTTGACGCTCGACGATCGACGCAGTCGGTCTTCGATCGCTTCGTTTGTTTCAATTCGTCGCGTCTCGTCGCGTCGCGTCGGTTTCCGTCGGTAGGGACGTTCGAATCTCCCGCGCTATGCGACAACACCGCGATCGCGATCTCGAGTGCCGCCGATACGTCCAGTCAGTTACCGTGCACGGCTTCGAACGCCGACGGAGGTATATTACGGACCGGGTGCAAGGATGCCGTGGCTGCGCCGTTTCGCGCGAAGCTTGAAACATCTCGTTAATAATCGATAGATCGTTCCGCGTCGCGGTCACGTACACTTTCACGAAGCGCAAGGACGGACCGAGGTTGGTGGAAAATCTCGTTTAGAAAATTTTCGTAACGCGCGCTACCGTGCTGCACCGCGACTCTTCGAAGTACACGATTTCTCATCGCCGATCGCATTCCAACGTTCGACAATCGAAACGCGTCCAGCGTTTCTTCACAGCGTCCGATCGGTTCCCTTCGTACGCGCGTAGATACTTGGATACATGTAGGTACGTTGAATCGGAGGTTACGGGGAACCTCGCTACGAGTTCTACCGCGGTCTCGGGCACGGCGCATGTGCGGCGGTTAACCAATAGCGGAAACCCGGCGTTGCAACAGGTAAGAAACAACGAGGGCGAGTTACAAACACACCACGTGGCTAGAAGGGAGAAAACCATCGAGTACCGTGCATACGTGACGCTCTGCACTCTCCAGGACGAACTTTTGCTTTAACCCTTCGAGACAGAGTCGATGCACGTACGAAACAATGGAAAGTAACCGAAAGTAAAATACAGATCGATTAGATGTCCAATCGTGCGAATGTTAACTCAATAGTCTCACCGTGCAACTTGTACGGGGTTATTTTAATTTTTCACGATGGGTTGAACAATATCGCGCATCAAAGTATCGAAAAGGCGGGACGTTTCTTAATCTACCATGCCCCAAAGAGTTAAAAAGCCAACCATGTCTTTGCAATTTCCACTCGAGCCTTTCTTCGCGCGATTGTTTGTACTCCACTTTCCATTTTTCTTTCGTAATCTTGTTTACCTTATCGCATTTTACAATCGCGAACATTCTACGCCTACCTTAATATTTTCTCGGAAACGAAGGAAAATCAATCACGATAACCGTTTTTCAAGCCGTTCGAACGAGACTCGGTCGGGTAAGGTTAGATTTTGTACCTTGTGAAATTACCTCATCGACTAACGAGCTGTATCGACTAACCGCGTTACGTTATTTAGACTTCTAAAGGTGGGTCGACTTTGACCGACTGTTTCTAAAAACTTGTAACTTTTGTAGAGTTCAATTAGTATATTTTTCTTTTGCAAATTATTAAGAATTTTATGAAAATTTATCATGGCTACGTACCCAGTGCGAGAACGGATTCAAATTATTGAATAATTTTATAAAGTTGTATGCACTTTACATCCAAGTTGGCCTACCCTGTAGTAGTTACGCATCGAAACCTTCGAAATTGTCGCAAAAGTAACATCGAAAGTAGATAATAAATAAAATGAATTAAATTACGAATATAATTAGCTGTCTATTTCGATAATTGTCACCGATTATTGCGTACAAAAGCGCCATTAATACTTGAGCAACTTTACAAAGAAATTCAAAACCTTCGCTTCGCAAGTTACGCATCGAAACCTTCGAAATTGTCGCAAAAGTAATATCGAAAGTAGGTAGTAAATAAAATGAATTCAATTACGAATATAATTACCTCTCTATTTCGATAATTGTTACCGAATATTGCGGACAAAGCGCAGTTAATGTTTGAGCAACTTTACAAAGAAATTGAAAACCGGTCGAACGAACCTTTTGGTAGTTTTAGTTAATTATAATAATTCGAACGGTGACCGATAAACGTCTTCTTTCGAATATTAAATTCCCCGTGTCGGTGTACGTAATTTCGTATGCACGCACCTATCGGTCATACGTGCTCTCCGCGGCATCTCGCCTCTCGTCAACTGCACACTGTGCACAAATAAAGATGGTGCAGGTTTTGCTAGTGACGTCGCGTTCGCCCGAGCGAGCAACGAAGGAGGACACGTAAGAAGAGCGGAATACAGCGATGGGACCGATCCTATGCCCGTGACTTTCGAACAATCCCGAACATTACCGAGCGTTCCGTTTTCTGATCTCACGAGAGTTTCAAGAACGACGCGATAACGTGGCGATTGTTATTAGTGTAAAGAATAAACAATCGACCGTAAGTTAACATGAAACTTACCAAAGAGGTCATTTGACCCGTTTTGAATTCCTTTTCGACCTGTTAACTGCGGAATTTAGTTTTAAAAGTCTCTTATGAGATGCATAATTAAAAAGAACGATTTGTTCCGTTTTGAATTTCTTCTCGAATTGTTAATCGCGGAATTTAGTTTGAAAAATCTCTTATCTCGTGATAACGGGTTGAAGTTATTCAATTATTGCACTTTTGCCCATAATATTCCGTGACAATTATCGAAGTAGAAAATTAACTGTATTTGTAAATGAATTTATCTTGATTCCTTTTATTTTCAAAGATACGTACGAAATGTGGTAGAGACAGTGATAAGTTCACCGTCGGTAGTTTTACCGTTAAAAATTAAAAGTTAAAAACCTTTATTCGTCGTTACGCTCCGAAACACTCGCGAACCTTTCTCCGTGAAACTTTTGGTCATTGAAATCACCGAGATCGATTAGCGCCAATGCGATAGTTTTGCCTCGAAAAGTACATTGACTGGGATATCTACTTAAGAGAACAATCGACGGTTAATTTTCACATTTTCTTCTTTGAATTCGAATCTCCGGTAATTTTTCTTAAACAATTGCGGACAAATTGTTGACGCAGGAAGACAAAATTCCTAGTTAAGATCGATTTTTCGTTAATACTATCCAAGTAACGGGTAACGTATATTTCTTATAATTTATTTAAAAATTCGAAACGGTACTTTGGTCACGAACTTAGCAAAAATCGCTATGAAAAATAATCCACGTTACTTGTTTGCAATTTTATCGCGTCATCGCGTCTGAAATAACGATTATCGTGGTGCTGTCTATTATCGATGCACTCGACGTAGATAGTTCGCTGAATACAAAAAAACAAAACTTTTACCAAACTCTTCTCGAAAACCGTATCGAGGGAAATAAAACATCGCAATTAGGCGCGCGTATTACTCATAAGGATTAACAGGCTCAAAGGTTACCAAATATCAAAAGTATGTTTTAACGATAGATTCACGGGATGTAGTATTCCGTAAATCTCGATTAACGAGAACAATAAAAAAAAACCGTTTAAAATATTCTTCTACCATTTGTATCAATTATTGTCCATTCAACGAGACTTTCCAGCCCACGATAATTTAACGATAGTTCAATTATAACGATACACACGATCGCAACAATAATTGCAACCTTTCGCGACGGTGATTACTTATAACGAAACACGAACGACGACTTATAACGAGGCGATACTGTATTTCGTACACGGTATTCGAATCGCGTAATCCGTTTCGTCGATCGATATTCGAGCAAAGTATTTTCACCGAGAAAAGTCGTGTTTACCGCGTATCGGTCCCATCGCTGGTCGAGGGCATTCGTACGCGATATGGTCAAAGAGAAACGATGGGCGAACAGGAGAGAGGAAGGAGGGGCGAACGGGACGGACAGGCAGGCGCCTATGGCGTGGATCCGAGTGGCGCCACCGCTAACGTAAGCGTCAGCGTTAGCGCCGGTCGCGCGTCCGGACCGGCCGATATTATCCAGGAAGTTACGAGCCGCACCTGTCCCATCATACCTCTCCCACCCATTCGGGCCGCGTCCTCCTCGTCGCTGCTTTTACACAGGGCCGTCGCAACGCGCCCGTACGCCGTGCGGTCGCAGGTGCGAATTGGTGGGAAAAAATGGCGGATACAACGCTCGAGAACGCCAGAGAGTAGAATCGCTTGGGATACGGCTGCTGGTGCCCGATCACCGAAATAGAAACGTAACGGACACGGTTTGTTTTATTTACGCGCGAAAAGTCTCTCTCGATGAACGGTACAGATCGTGTTGCAAACTTGGAATTATAATGTACGGATTATTAGTGTCTTTTCGCGCGAAAAATCTCTCTTGATGAATGGTACAGATCGTGTTGTTTACTTGAAATTATAATGTAGAGTTTATCATAATACTCAGGGATCTCGCGTATCCAGTAGCATAACGATTGTAGGTACAGGAATACAAAGTATATAAAGAAATGTAATATAAGAAATTTACACCAAAAAAAAAACGAAATGACTTTCCGAACAACCCAATAATTAAGAAAATGATTTGCAAAAATAGCCTACATACCAGGTTTCGTGTAATTTGCAGAGTGATATCGATATATCGTATCTAAGTAAAAACCGACTATTAAGAATAAATATCGGTGACATCCTTAATTATAGAAAAACCGGCGTGGCGTTCGACGCGTTGAAACCAACGTCAACCATTGGCTAACGACGTCCGACACGCCTGGACATCATCGTTGCATTCGTTCCAACAAATTTCGATGATCGGTCATTTTAAACCGCGCATTTTAAACCATCGTCCACCGAAAGACGGCCTCCGTTGGACCAGGAATAGCCTGAAACGCCTCCGCCGTTCGCGGAAGATGAATTATAGCGGAATCGTGAGTAGCCGCTTCGAAGAACGACGGCGATCGCTCTCGTCGTCGTCGTGCTCGGAATTTCGAGCGTTGACAGCGGCGCCGTTCGAGTTCGGAGCGTTCTTCGAAGAAACGTATACGCTTGGTTCCTACCGGCGCGCAGTGGTTCGAACCAGAAGAAAGATCGAATTCTCTCGATGCTTTTTCTCGAGAAAATTTCGTAGCGATCGAAGCATCGAAACCGAGCAAAATTTTCGAAACTTCACGTCTTTTCGATCGCGTGGATACAGAAGGGAAATGAAGGAAACGATTTGCAAAAATAGCTCGCTCGCCAGGTTTCGCGTAATCTGCAAAGCGATATCGATAATCGTACTTGAGTCAAAACCGACTATTAAGAAGAACGATACGCTATACGAATGTACGAATGTAAGATTCTACTATACAGAAAAATTGTACACAAGATACAGGTACTCCGTTTCTGTCAACGTACGATTAATCTCTCCGGTACGGTCTACGTGCTATATATTTTCGATGCTCGCGAAGAAACTTTTTTCGCTCGTTAACGACTCTAAACGTCACGTAAGTTTTCTATATTTCAGAATATCGCCAACCGTAGTGTAGGAAGTATAAACATTCTCTACACTATCACCAACGAGAGTGATGCTATTTAAAAGTTTACAAGCAATTGGACTTCGTGTAAGCTCTTTAGAGAATCGTTGTAATTTTAGAGCGCCAGTAAGTTTTCTATACTTAAGAATATTCCCAACCATAGTGTAAGAAGTATAAACATTCTCTACACTATCATCAACGAGAGTGATGCTATTTAAAAGTTAACAAGGAAGTAGATTTCATGTTCTGTAAGCTCTTTAGAGAATCGTTGTAACTTTAGAGCATCAAAAAGTTTTCTATACTTAAGAATATCGCCAACCGTAGTGTAACAAGTAGAAACATTCCCTACACTATCACCAACGAGAGCAACGCTACTTAAAAGTTTACAAGCAATTGGACTTCGTGTAAGCTCTTTAGAGAATCCTTGTAATTTTAGAGCATCAGTAAGTTTTCTATACTTAAGAATATTCCCAACCGTAGTGTAACAAGTATAAACATTCTCTACACTATCACCAACGAGAGCAACGCTACTTAAAAGTTTACAAGCAATTGAATTTCGTATAAACTCTTTAGAGAATCGTTGTAACTTTGTGAGCGCCAATCCTCGGAGACCACCATTGGCGTTCAACCTGTTCGAAACGAACGCTTCGACGAGAGAAGAGGTGAGTCGAGTACTTGGCTACTCAAGTACTTGGCTACTCCGCATCGTGGTGATTCTCCGTTTCTTCGATTTTACACTTCGCGGTGAGCTTTGGACGACAAACAAATAGTCGCGCACCTATGTATTCTGTTTTCTCGTTGACGGTGTTCCTTTCTGCATTGTTCCGCCAGGGCGCCGCGGCGGTGTTTATGTTAGAGCGTCGGCTCGCGCCGGTTGTCGTACATTTCTACGGTCCGTCCGAGAGACTACCGGTGCCATCGCGGCGATACGTCAAGAAAGGCGCCATGCTCCGTGGAGTAGCGCAGGGAATGTGAATAATTTTCGCGTTTGGAAATAGAACGAAGCGAGAGTACGGGTATACGGTGCGTGTCCGCGCGTCCTGTTCTGGTCCTACGCTCGTGCAGCCCGTTACGAAATGGTTATTCGCCACGGCTTATAATTTCGTACCGTAACTCCGCTGAGAGAAACGTGTAATTATTCTCCGCGTTCGAAGCCGGGGATATGTCCGCCGATATATTTTTGTTTGTTTAGGTATAACGTAGGTTAGCAGTATCGTAAAAAGCTCGGACGCGAGTCGACGAGAAGCAACAACGATACCAGGTTTTTTCTTTCCTTCTTTTTCGTTCTTTTACATCGGTGCACTACGCGTGTGGGGTAAATTTTGTAAAATTATTTATTGGATGAATTCTCCACGCGATAGTTCGCTTCGTTAGTTCAAACGGTAGGAAACAACGTTTCCCGCGTAACACGAATCGATTCGAAGGTGAACACGAGGAAAATTTACTCTTGAATTGAAGAATTCTTTTTATATTTGAAAAGCTACACGCGTGTACGTTTTTCTCCGTTTTCTTTCGGTTTCTACTGTACTCTGCAATGATACAGATTCTTGTTTATTCGTTTCTTATAATAATGTAACTTATACCGATTTAGAAGAGAGATTTAGGAGGGAAACAGAATTTCTCATTGTCGTCGATAACGAATGTTTTTTTTTTCTTTACAACAATGAAGTATTGTAAAGAAGTATTGTTGTTGATTTCTTTGATACGATGAAATTTTTTCTACCGATCTTCGTTTTCGAGAAATTGGTCTTTGAAAACCAATTCACGGACCCGTAAATGTTTATTAAAATTCAAACGGAAGTGAGAACGTAGACTCGAGAACGTTGGATCTTTCCACGTTCTCGAGATCGGAGCGGTAAAATTTTCTTTCGCGATTTCGTTTCATTTTCGCGCATCGAATCGTTCGTTCGTAGCACTGGTTACGGATCACCCCGTATATTCGTCCGTAACGCGGATACGAGTCGAGCGATGGGCACCTCGATGAACGCTTAATCGAACCAGGACACCGAGCCACCGAGAACGTGGACGGCCCTGGAGATTTTACCGAACTTTACCGAACGAACGAACGCTCGAACGATGAAACGAGACAAAATCAGAGCAGGAGGCCGAAGAGGAGGGAGACCGAGCGACGAGAGAAGAGAGAAAGAACGACGGACAGTTTGCGGAGACTAGGCGCCTGATTACTAGCCAGCTCAGAACGCCAGACATACATACATAACTAAATAACTTCCTAAATTCTATATCATTTCGGAGCAAGTTCCAACGGTGAAATAACGCGTCTAGACGTCGCTGAAGAAAACGAACACCGCGCAGCGCGGCGACAGAAAAAAGAAGAAAAGAAAAGAAAAGAAAAGTAAAGTAAAGTAAAGTAAAGTAAAGTAAAAAAAAGAAAAGAAGAGCGAGCTTTAATGCGTCAAGATGCGCTGATTTATGCTCCGGAGTCATTTTCAATATGGGTTCCGTGAAATAAATTAACATAGGCCATTTAGCTTCCAGAGCACGCCACCAAGTGAAATTCCTTCGTCTTTCCAAGGGCGGGCGACAAATTGACGGATCATTTCGAACGCGTCGACTTTTTTTTGCTTTTTCTACTTAACTCTTCAACGAATACTTACCTTCATTCTTACCTTTCGAACCGCATGGTTCGTGGAAGGAATATGTACGTGTTCGAACGGAAGGAAAGAATTCAACTTGTTAAATATCGTGGGAAGGAAAGAATTCAATTTGTTAAATATTGTTGGAAGGAAAGAATTCAACTTATTAAATATCGTAACCAAATATAGTATTGGGAACAGAGTGTGGTAAATAATGTTTCTTTGTACTGTGTTAAACGTTTGATAGTTGTATACATAGCTCGAAAGGTAACTTTGACGCTTGTTTACTATGTAGCTCTAAGATGGACTGGTGACGATCAACGGTTACGCGGTAGACGAATAGACACACGCGCGATAAGAATGTTCCGGAAAAGGACGAATATAGTTTACAAAAATAGTGAGTGTGTCTGATCAGAGACGTCGTAATTAGCGACTCGAAAACATTTAACGCATCGAGAGAGGAACAGAATTAAGATTAAACATTTTCCAAGGAATTGTACAATTTCGAATTCCTAGGTACCACGATACAGATTCCTTCCAGTCTTTCAAATACCTCCCTTCGCTATTTATACCTGCTTTTCGAAGGTGTGGTTCGGTTCAAATACGGGTTGATTTTTACTTCCACGAACGACAGGAATCAGATACTCCGTACGGTTTCTGGAACGGCGCGATTTAGTTTAAAATTTCCGTTTAATAGATACTTCTTAATAGATACTTCTTAGATACTTTTAGATACTCTTAGATACTTTTGGATACTTTTGGATACTTTTAGATACTCAATAAATACTTTTAGATACTTAATAGATACTTTGAGACACTTAACAGATACTTAACAGATACTCAATAGACAATTTTACATATATACTTTTCGAGCATGCGTATCCGTAAACGCAACCGAGTCTTTGAGAGAATCGAATTTTTTTCCAGATTCGTCGATGGCCCCGCGACCGTTCTTCCTTCCGGAGCGAACTTAATGTCGCGTAAGTATCGAAGAAGCGTATGGCCACTGCTGTAATTGTTAACGCGTAATTGAGAAAACGACGGACGAATTCATTTCTTTTCCCTGCGTTCTTTTTCTATTCGGCGACAACGATAGTCGTAGTTCCCCTCGCGAGAGTTATCGCGAGTGAAATTCGTCTTGGAATGTTGACCCTCCGGGTGGAGTACTTGCCGGTGACTGGCGCTGGCGCTACGCAGAGGCGCTGGCGTCAGTCTGCTCGGCCGCTCGAGTAACCGCGACCGACCGGCTGACGCCCCCGTCTTCGAACGAGTTCACCTTACGTTTCGCCCCTCTTCTCTCCCGAGCTAACCGACCCCCGTCTCGTTCGTTTCTTTCCCTCACGCCCTTGTCGTCACCACCTCTCCTTCCATCGCTTATCCTGCTCCGCAACGCGTTCCAGTTCCACGGATGGCAAACGCGGGGAGATCCACGATCGATCGATCGATCCGTACCGTGAAAATTACCGAAGGACTCGTTGTTTCGAAATATCACGGAGTAGAGGATTTGGAAGATTCGATCTCGCAGAAAAAATTAGCGTCGCGGGACAAAGATTCGAATTTTTTATTCGTTCGTTCGATTCGTCGAAACGGTCGAACAGTTACGAAATCGGAGGATCCGTAAGAACTGGTACGTTGATTTTGAGTTCGATCGTTCGTACGCGTTCGTGAATGTTAATTTCGTTCTCGTCGAACGAGCGGTAAGGGCGGTATAAATTTTGAAAAGGACGATCGCGATGCTGCGTCCGCGATAAACGCCGGATCGTAGCGTTCGACGAGCGCCGTCGACGATGGTGCCTCTCGCGGCAAAAGCTGCAAATAATGGCGCGGCAGCGACGCCATGTTTAACAATCTCCCTTGTGTGTTTAGTATGCTGCGGTCGGTGTATCGGCGCGCCGAGACGAGACGGACGGGACGAAACGAGCGACGGCGGCGACGGGGTGGTGGAGGAAGAGGCGGTGGAAATCGGTGTGCGCGCTCATGACGGAGACCTCGTGCGTACCAGTCGCGTCGTCGAGCGGAGCCGAGTCGAGTCGCGCGTTACGGCTGTAATCGCGGTTGTTCGTTGCAACAGTTTGCTCTGTGACTACATCGGTATCTGTGCGCGAAGACGAGGACGGGCTACTAGAAGAGGTCGAAACAGTCAAGATCGAGCGTAACGGCACGTCGAGACTGAACGCAACCCTTTCCACGGCCACGCGCACTAACAATTTTCACCATCGGCCCGAGCACGTATCGAAGTTTTAAACGCGCAACCGAAGCGCTACTCTCGTTCGACCTCTCTCGCCCTCCGCGAGTTATATATCCGATCTGTGTGCGCTAGTCCTCCCTACTCTCTTTTTCTCGGAGTGTATTTTGTTCTCCCTCTTCTATCTGTCTGTCTCGTTCTCGCGTTATCCCTACCCGTTAGTGTCTTGCTCGTTCTCGCTCGCTCTCCGGGCAGCGATTTCAAGAATGTGACAGTGCGCGTCCTCGCGGTCGCCTCGCGCGAATAAGCCCGCAGGCCGGCGACAGCGATGGGTGACGAGCGACAAGTGTGTTACGGTGAATAGTGAGAACAGTGAAGGAATAGAAAGAGAAAGACGGACGATGCAAGCGGAAAATGTCACTCGGTGATACGCGTATACGGATGACGGGGAGTGATCGACGCGACAATCTCGGATTTGAGGTTAAAGTGTCGTCGTCGCCGCCGTCGTCGTCGTCGTCGTCGCCGTCGCCGTCGCCGTCGTCGTCGTCGTCGTCGTCGTCGCCGCCGCCGCCGTCGTCGTCGTCGTCGTCGTCGTCGTCGTCGTCGTCGTCGTCGTCGCCGTCGTCGTCGTCGTCGTCGTCGTCGTCGTCGTCGCCGTCGTCGTCGTCGTCGTCGTCGCCGTCGTCGTCGTCGTCGCCGCCGCCGCCGCCGCCTTCGTTGCTGTTGCTGTTGCCACCGTCGTCGTCGTCGTCGTCATCGTCATCGTCATCGTCGTCGTCGTCGTCGCCATCTCCATCGCCATCGCCATCGCCGTCGTCATCGTCATCGCCATCGCCGTCGTCGTCGTCGTCGTTATTATGTAGTGCCGGTGCGTCGACATTGGCGACGGCACGGGCAAAGAAGTACCGAAAAAGAAAACGGTACTATCGTATTCTGCAGGGCCTAGACGTCCGAGATTCGCGAGACATTGAACAAGTGACATGCATTGTACCGTGGTTAGCGGTGGAGTCGTCTTTTGAAGGAGGATTCGTAACGATAGAAAACAGTTTTTCGTAAGGCGTAACTTGCCGATGTGTGTTTTTGTACGAGCGCGCGTGTGCATTTGTGGTTGTGAGCCGGGTCGCGAGGTTAAGGCACTGCATCGCTGTCGATACACAACGTCGAGGAAAGTCAAGAACCGGTGTCGTGTGTGAGCGCCACCGATCCGTGCTGCTACGTCCAGCGGATAAGAAGTGCATCGCGATACTATTAGTGCGCGTCCGTAACCTCGCCGGCGACCGTTGCACCGTACACGACCACGGACGATCGAAGAACGTGACGTCCACGAATCGTCGTAGACACCGAGACGGAAAACCCTCGTGCCTTTCGCTGTTATATTATGCGCTACGTTCGTTCGTGTACTTTTCGCCTACCGACGGCAACGCACTGGACACAAGCAGCGTTACTCGCGCGATACGTTCGTTCCGGTGTCACGTACCGTGTTTGTTCGAGCACGAAAGGAAAAACGCGAATCGATTCGAGGAAACGCGCGAGATGAGAAGGCGGTTCGGTTGATCGAGATCGTTGGAACGAATTGACGTGCGGCCGACCGACCGACCGACCGACCGATCGATCGGCGATCAGTTTGCGTATAGTACGGTGACACATAGGTAAATGAGAGTTGAAGGTCGGCAGACGGGTGATCATACTTACCGCTGTGAAAGCAAGGGAAGAAGAGAGCGGAGCGCGGTAGCGTGTGTTTAACGGCTGCGATCGTTCAGCGAGAAACAAGCTCTAGCGCGAAACGAAGCCGGCATTCTGCCACGGGGGACTCACACTATTTCGGGACCGTGATCCAAAGTGCACGAGATACGCGGAGAGCATAAATAAATATACGCGCGTGTGCTGCTGGCCCCGGTAGAATTTTACGGGGACCTTCGATATCGGTGTGGGTGTGTGCGTGCGTGCGTGCGTGCGTGCGTGCGTGCGTGCGTGAGTGAGTACGTGCGTGCGTGCCTGCCTGCCTGCGTGCTGCGTGCGTGCGTGTGCGTCCTTCTCTTTTTCTTTCTTTCGTTCTTTCTTTCTTTCTTTCTTTCTCTTCCTCCCTGTGCGTACGTGCGTGCGTATATTTGTGTGTATGCGTGTCGGCGCAGGAGCAGTGTTTGTTTCTTTCTCGACAGTGTATAACCGACGGTGTGTATACTTTTCGTGTTCCGTTTTTTCGTCGTAGCCGCCGCGTTGGCGAAAGAGGAACTGGAGGAGATAGCCTCGGTGGCAAAGAAAAGAAAAAAAAAACAGAGAGAAATCGAGGCGGTAGTAGAGGTGGTGAAGGAAGAGAGAAATCAAGGAAAGGGAAGTAACGCCGGAGGAGAAAAGGGGGGGGAAGTAAAAGAAAAAGAAAAGAAAAGTGTCGTCCATTGTGCGGTGGTGTTTGACGGTGGCCGTTTAAAAATATTTCCAATTTTCCGCGCGGCTACGTTAAAAAGTACTGGCCCCCAAATGCGCGTACCGCAAATCCTGTTTCATGTTCATGTTCTGGAGCAAACGGACGGCGCTCACTAGACGTCTCCTAAAGGCCAAGGTCTGTGGAGAGCATGAAACCGAGTGTGAAGCTCAAGAGGATTCGTCACGTATTCATCGCGTGAACAACACGAGCGGCACCAACAACGACACGAGCAACGTGACGGCAACGACGGGCCAAACAACCAGAGGAGCGCGCAGAGTGTCGTCAGGAGGTGCAGTCGGTGGCGGAGGAGGTGGGGGAGCCGGTGTAGCCGGAGGAGGAGGAGGTGGAGGTGGAGGTGGAGGTGGATGTGGAGGTGGTCGTATCTCGTCGAGTAGACTGCATCAAGGTTGCTGCGGCGGTGATCAGAGCCAGGACGATGACGACGATCCCGTTCGTTTATTAAGGTGCAAGGAGCTACTAAAGTCGCTGAAGGAAAATCAGCTCGAGATGTTGATCACCGCCGTGGAGAGCTGCGGTGCCGATCTCGGCTCGTGCGTCCTCGTACCGCGTCAACATCCCGAGGACGTCTACGATCCGGAGCAGCAACAGCAGCAACAGCAACAACAACAACAATACTATCGTCCCCATCGCTACAATCACCACCACCATCTCCATTATCATCACTCGCATCATCATCATCACCACCACCATCATCATCATCATCACCATCATCATCACCATCATTATCATCATCGGCATCACCGCAGGCATCATCGTTCCTCCTCGCTGGAGAACGACGACGATCGTAACTCTGGATCGGAGGACTCGTGTACGTCGCCGATGAGAACGGAACGGTGCCGAGTACCGATCCGTGGATCCCTCGATAACGCACCGATCGATCCTCACCTGCTCTGCTGTCAGATCTGGCGGTGGCCGGATCTCGCTCACTCGTCCGAGCTCAAAAGACTTCCTGTCTGTCATTCCGCTAAAGACCCCGTATACATATGCTGTAACCCCTACCACTGGAGCCGGCTCTGCAAACCCGGTAAGTCTTCTTTCATATTTCTCTTTTTTACTTTATCATCTCGTATAACAAAATAAGATATTTTATTATCTTTAGCCCTCGTTTGCACTCTTTTAACCCTTTGCACTCGAGGCTTCTTTGCTACCAGAAACCGACGCCTCGAGAAAATTCTTTAAATCGTAACATTAATCCGGAATGGAACATTTTTATATACTTTGTATACATGCGTTTACACATTACAAGAACAAAATATTTCAATTCCAATTTGAATTCAGTTTTAAATTAATTACACGATTCGAAGGATTTCATCGAGGTGCCAGTTTCCGGTAACAGAAAAGCTTCGAGTGCAAAGGGTTAAATCTCGTAGCGTATTTTCGAGGGACGTATAATCAATTTCATAAAGTCTTCTTTTCATGCCAGTTTTTTAGTAAAAGTAGAAACGCTCGCTAATTTGTCGATGTACTTATTCTACACTGTTACCAACGATAGTAATGCTATTTAAAAGTTTACATTAGATTTTGTGTCTTGTAAGAGCCTTAGAGAATCTTTGTAACTTTGGTCTACAGGAAATACCATGGTGTTTAACGTGTTAATAATACCATATCTATCGGTAGTTTTACCGTGCTGCTCGAAAAATTCGCAGCTGCGATAAAAACATTAATATCTTCTACGTAAGTTACATACTTACGTATTCGTATATATATAATAAAAAAATTTCGAACGTTTCCGAAACATCGAAACGAAAGAAATATCGATTTTAGCATTAGGTTTACGGACATTTATTTCATCAAATTGACGCGTATCGGGCAAAAGTAGGTGTACACAGAGAATCATAAAATTAGAAAACTTCGAAGAAAATGAATTTCCATGTATATATAATATATTCGTCTCGTTGAAGTGGTAGAGGAAAAATGTAAACGTTTTCTGTAATTTTCCTCGTCGATCGAGATGCATCGAAACGCCGCGTTCTGTAAACCTAGCGTTAAGATCGGTCGATAAAACTGATGCTCGTGGAATAATAATTTTTTATACGCACAAGACCAAGGTGACAGTCGCGAGAGTCCATAGTAGTATTCTATACAACGATACGGTAGAATCTTGGTTATCCGAGCAATGTCACGTGGGAAGCAAAAGTAAATAGTGTTACGCTATGTCGGTTTATCGTTTCAATTTCGTCGTCACATCGTATGTACACCAACGTGTCAACGGAACGTAAACACGCGATCGAAATGTGAAATACTAAATCGAGGCAAAACGAGAAACAACTGTTGTCCCGTCAACGAAAAGAAATACAACGGAGACAATATTTCTTGGAACGATATACCAACCTTAACGCGAGATTTACGAACATTCCTCGCGTCGAATTGACGCGTATCAAGCAGAGATACGTATACCGCTTGAAGAATTATCAAATGAAATAACTTCGAAGAAAATTCATTTCGATATACACTTGCCTCGTTAAATGGATAAAAATCGATACGAGCGGTAGAAGAAAAATGTAAACGATTTCTGTGATTTTCCTCGTGGATCGATACGCGTTTCAATGACGCGTCTCGTAAACACAGTGTTAATGAAAATATAGAATCTCAACTATTCGGAAGGTAATTAATACACTATTACGTGTAATAGATCGGAAGAGAATCGTTTAAACGTACATATATATTCTAATGCAATTTCTCTCTGCAAATGAAATAAATATACGCAAAAAAATTGTCATTTCTTACGTGAAATGCAACACGAGTCGTTTTATTAATCGAGAAATTCGATCGGGTACATATTCCGTTATCCTGTTTCCGATAATAATCGGATAATCGAGGTTCTATTGCAATGAAAATCCTACCTCGAAGAACAGTATCCGATAGATGGCTCGAGAACCGTATGTTTTTCAATTGGAATTAATTAAATGCAAACCGTTGGCGTATTTTGCTTTTACAGGCGGCTCGACCGACACTCATTGTCACAGACACAAATACGATACGACAGCAGTTATAAAAACGGTATAAAAAAAGATACGATGGTCATTCGGATATTGTGACGTACGAACTAACTCGAGTAAATTCAACGAGGCTTAGAAACATTCGTTTTATCGAACATTCACCGATCTCAATGAAATTGTAGCTTCGAGACACAGTTTTCGTTACATTGCACCAGTTCGTTATGGTATTTTATATTTTACTCCGTTTCGATTCATTTCTATGTAACAAAACTCGAAGAGTTTCTCTCTTTTCTTCTTTCCTCTTTTCAGCTTATAAACAGTAAACAGGAGAAAATTGTCAAGTGTGTTTCGAACAATTTTACGAATATTTAATTGAAATGATTAAGTACACCCAAAAGGAGTAGCATCTATGTAATAGGTGTACGAATATTTTTTATTAAATTCTATTACTCCAACATTTGGTTAGATACGTAAACGATCAGAGTATCGTAGTTTATTTTAACGAAAAGTAGTGTTTTATTTCTCTGTAAATTCTCGAGTAATTGAAATAAACGTGACCCAATGGTTCTAGGAGATCTTGAATCTTGGCGCAATTTATACCGTTTCGAAAGTGTGGAGCTTATTCGTACGGACATGGTAATCCGTTTGATAAATTACCGTAACGTTCGCGCTATTACATTTCTAATAATTCTCTCAACCGTGAGTTTTTAAGCGACTGCTCCGATACTTTTACTTCCAGCTTTCTTATCTCGAAGAGCGTACTATTTGGTAACATAAATGTTGCACGCAGATAAGAGACGATCGACAAACATACGAAAGGAGAAACAAGACAGAGCGTGCAAGATAGATGCATTTATTTCGCTCTTCGTAATTCACATTAATGCACACTCGGCGTATTTAATTGAGAACGTGAAACGTTTGTTAAACGAATCGAGACGTATGTAGATATCTGAATTTTCATTCGATAACTATTGGTCGATTCTCGAGTCGTGTCTGATAACGCGTGAAATTTCACGATGAAATGCAAGATGGAATGCACTTTTATCGGCGAGAATCGTGGAGAAATGTGGCTTGCATTCTATGAAAATTACGACTATTTTTTTACAGAAACTGTACAAAAAAAATGCTCAGAGAGAATTTACGTTGAATTCCGAGTACCAATACTTTTATAATTACGGTGTGCGGTACACTGTCCAATATATAGGATTTAAATAAGCACGAGTCTGGAGAAACTTTATAAATTTGAATTTTTTAAGGACCCGTGAAACATTTATATTCGTGATTGACAAACTGTCAGAAAATTAACAAGATTTACACAAAGTTTGCGCAAACTTTCACCAAAATTACCTTCATAACGTACCTTCTTCGCGATGCAACGCAAAGTGAGTAAAGCAACGAGATTTAGACCGAACCGCTCCCAACGAAAATTGATCCACGTTAAAGACACAATACTAAATCATAAAGAAACCAACTGTCGCACGTTCCGTAACGTAAGGTCGTGATTACCGCACGAGAACACGTCCGTTAAAATTGTCCAACGTCCCGTACCTGGACACGATCGCGAGGCGTTGTAAAAATAACCCAAGCTGTCAGGTGTTGTCGTCATCGTCATCATCATCGTCGTCGTTCTCGTGGTCGTCGTAAATTTCCTATATAATAGATCCGTAAAGTCATCCGCGTGTAAATTATGTCGCCGGTACGCGACAAATATAGAATTCCGATAAAGTAAAGCGGCGGCGCGTAAAACAATGAGACGTTATTGTCACTGGAGGAGACGGTTCGCTGTTCGCGTCGTAAATCGCCGGTGAATAAAATGGTTCGCGGTCAGGTACCAAAACGTTGCCCGTGGAATAGTTGAAACGCGTGTACGGTGAACGGTGCACGGTGTGGGGCGGAGGGAGATCGGTTAAATCACCGGTCGTTTACTCTTCGAGGTGTCGAACCACCGGCGTCGATTCGGTGGCGCGGGAATAATTTAGCGGCGTGAAAGGCCGGTATTGTAACGGCAACGAGCCGCAAACGAAATGCTAATCGTCACCTGCACGCACCACGCTAACGAGCCTAAAGACTCGGGTCAGTGTAAAACCGTAATTTATTACCGATAGCTACGAGGATTAGTCGGTGTCCAGCTGGTTGGTGCTCCTAGGTAAATGGGCTGTACACGCGTCCGTGTACTGAATAAAGTCGGTAAATTGCGTTTCAATGCGGGCTGCGCTCTTACCGAGTGAACTCTGTTTGTGCAACACAACGAAACAAGAGCGGAATAGCGAACGATCTTGATACGTGTAAACGGTCTTGATTACTTTCAGTAGCTGTTCAGCGACGCGTTACGGTAATCAATTTTGACGAAAGCTTAAGCTCCGACGGATATTTTACCTTGCCACGGGTATTGCTAACGAGGGGCACCCATTGTACGATACTTGGTTGTAAGATCAGTGTCGTTTTCCGCGTTGGAACAAAAATATTGTGACGCTTCAATTTCGAACGATTGTGGATGTATGGTCGACGGATCTACGCGAAACTTTGCACGTGTTCGTGAAACGGTAGTATCATCTTTGGAAAAATAAAACGAGTCTAATAGCTTCGTTTCTTATCGAACGATAAAACTTATCGAGCTACTTATTGCTTCTGATGGTAGAACGACGCAAGGTCCGGTGAGAATAAAATTAATTTGCACCTATTCGAAAGAAACGACCGATATGCACTTTTCAACGATTCGGTATGCATCTTGCGTCTTTGGTTCGAGAGATCATTTTTCGTTGGGAGATATTACGAATATTAATTACGAATATTACGACACGTGTGTACAGAAATTCTATCGTAGAACCTATTGTACGTATGTATAATTGCGTACACGGTAGACGTAATTAAACTGGAAGAATTAAGCGTCTCGTTGGTATCGATGAACAAAGTATCCAACTAGGGGAATTCCCCAGCACCGGGTACCGGATATTTGCAACATCTCTGACATAAAACAATCGATTGCGTCATCGATCGTACCGTTCGTAGAGAAGACGAAACAACAGACGAAGAGATTGAAAAACGTTTCAGTCGTTTGTGCACAAACAAGTTATTCGGTTTAGTGTCGCGCTACGCGTGAAAGACACTGTCGCGGAAAATTCCATGCGTTGTTTACAGTAAACCACAGCAATTGTATATACGTAATCTACGTTGTTGTACGTCTCGGTGAGTATGGTTTTAAATGTGTGACGTTTTCTAGAAATTCACGTTGGACGAAAATATTGGAAAGTAAAAGGGGTGTTTCTCTCGTAAAATTGAAAAAAAAAAAATGAAGGACGAGGCAATAGAGAAATTACATTGGATCCATACGTTTTCCGACGTTAGCCAAAATTGCAAATAACCACGAAACTTATTAATTTCACCGGGTCTGTGGCGTCGACCCAGTCTGCCCCCGCACTGTCTCAGTCTGTTCACTTGGCGACACGAATTCAACCACAAAAAACTGTCGCGTCCTATCGACGAAAGAAGAGAAAGAGAGAGAGAGAGAGAGAGAGAGAGAGAGAGAGAGAGAGAGAGAGAGAGAGAGAGAGAGAGAGAGAGAGAGAGAGAGAGAGAGAGAATGAGAGGCGCCAGCTAAACGAGTCTTTACATAACCCCGGCAATCATTTAACCTAATGCTACCCAACTTGAGTAGAGTACACGTCGTGCAAAAACGATGCAAAGTTAATGCTGTTGAATGACGTGACTTGGAGATTATGCGAAATAGACGAATCGGTTGTTCGTCTCGCGATACGTAATTCCGATTTCGAGAATGAAAAATATAGATAATTATGACGTTAAAATTAAATATATTGAGACGCGATGTAAACCAGTTGGTCGGTGCAAGTTATTGTGACGATGGATTTCAACCAAACGTGTGTATTCTAATCGATACGTTTAATATATTTTTATAGAAAAAGAGAAACCAGCAATTAGTGAACAGAGTTTCTCATTACATCTGCAATTTATAACGGTGCAGATCTATACCTGTAGATTCTAAAAAGCCAAAATCAAACTTCTGAAATTGAAAACTGGGAACGCTGCTCCAAGATAATAATAGATTACACGGCTCGAAAATATATATATTTACGGTTAAAACCGGTAATTGTGTTTCCAAACTAAGGGCTGTTCGATATCGTTAACGTTAAGTAACGATTAAAATATTCTTCCACATAGACGATTCCCGATAATGTATACGTAACCTTACATTAATTAATAATACGCCATTGAAGCGCGCAACGCCCGTAACTTCGGGCCCAGAACATTGTTTATTGTACGAGAAATCTATTTGTCAGTCATCTGAATTAAATCGACGTAGGTTGATATACTCACTAGTGCGCGTCGAACGTAGGGAAAAAAATGTACTTAAAAGATTGTCGTGACATTTAGGCGTGAAGCAATAGAAAAGATATTGACGCAGCGGAGGCGATAAATCGAGTTCACGAGATTGGACAAATGATCGTGGAAGCATTACTCTAATCGTTTTTATAGGCTTGCCTCCTGGATGTTGAATGCCTACGAGAAAACTCGTAAACCCGATATCTCCGTGGCGCGTTGAGCAATATTAATTCGAGTAGCCTGAACGCGTCGCGCCGGATGGGTTCTATCGGTAATCTCGGCGCACGTCTACGATTTTTCTCCAAGTACATCCACGGAGTTGTACGAGGAGCCGGGATCGCGGCCGAGTATTCGGTGAAACGAAGCTCTCTATACAGGAAAATTCAGCGGATCCTTCGGATTCCATGCTGAGGTTTCCACGTCTAAGAATAGCGCGCGGTTGGTCGCGCCGGCGCGCCGTACGTATATACGCGCAAGAGTAGGGCCGACGGGGCGCATTTGGGGAAAGAGAATGAGTGAATAGACGACGCATCGAGAGAGTCAACAGAGACCGTGGCGCGGCCGCGTGAAAGGGGGATTCGTGTGAGGCGTGCGCGGAAAGGAGAGGTAAAAGGGGACCGAAAGCGGGAAGGAAAGAAACGCGAGGAAGGACGGTCGGTGGCGGCGGGGCGCGGAACGGTGAAGGGAAACGCCGCGACGGCGACCGGCATTTACCAATAGCCGCACAATCAAAGTTATGGCCAGAAGAAAATGAATCTAAAAATAAAGCGTATATTGGGTGAGTCGCGGCTTGCCAAGGAAAAGGAAAGAGAGCAAGAGACGAAGGAGGCCGAGAAGAGAGAAAAGAAAGATCGCTGCCCGGTCGGGGATTGGTAAGGGACGGGCGACGCTCGGGGACGTACGAGGAGGTGGTTTGGGGACAGGGCGCCATGGAACATGTGCGGCTAGGTTAGGTCGCGTGGCGAGGGGCGGACGGGGGACAGCGACGCGCATTGGCGCGGGAGAGACGGGACAGTCGAGCGCCGCTGGCGGGAGTGGATGCCAAGGGGCTGGGGGCCGGGGGCCGGTGGGCCGGGGGGCGGGGGACGAGTGTGGCGAGCCCCGACGGGGAGAGGGGAGAACGGCCCGGCGCCGCTGCGTGTCACTGCTGGCGCCAGCTAATTGTCGAGGCCAGTCGGCATTAGCCGACGAGCAGAACCGAACACTACGAATGCACGGTACCGGCTGTCCGCCAGCCACTGCCGCGTTCGCGATCACGCGCGTCGGAATCGACTCGTTGCGTTTTAGGTTTCGCCTCACGACGTTTTCCGTCTCGGCATTTAGGGCCTGAGAATAGAGCATGCTTCCGAGAAACCAAGATACCGTCCGGACGAGACGCATCCACAGGTAGTTTTCAGGAATCGGATCGAGACTGTACCAACCTTGTCTATCGTCTACCGCGAACGGTAATCAAGATTACGATTTTCGTGGCCTTTTTCGGGCCGCACGGGGACACGACGAGTCTACGCTGACAAGATACGGAATTAACCATTAGGCCTTACGGACGTTTCTCGAATCGACGCCTATCGGCAAGAGATACCGCGTGGAGAATTATGAAATCGGAAAGCTTCGAAGAAAATGAATCGCGATATTATATTCGACTCGTTAAATGCATGAAAGTCGGTGCAATCGATAGAAGGAAAATTGTAAACGGTTTCTGTAATTTTCCTCGTCGATCGAAATGCGTTAGAATAACGTGTCGCGTAAATTTAACGTTGTGGATCGTCTAGATATCAAATGGTACAATATGTATTCGGAAAATTGACGTTGTTTTAGTAAAATATCTCGTCGGTTCTTGTTTCTTCTTTACTGGTTATACTAACCAGAGATATATACGAATATATCCAATGGTACACACTCCCTTGAGATATATACCAAAGTACAAACAGCCTGTTAACCCTTTGGACTCGAGAGAAGATCCTCGGTCGTCACCTAATTCAGTGTACTATTTTCGAACTGGGAAAACTTCGTGATTTGGAATTCAAATTGGAATTGAAATGTTACGTTCTTGCGGAGTGTAAACACATGTATGCAAAGTGTATAAAAATGTTCCATTCCGGATTAATTTTACGACTTGAAGAATTTACTCGAGGCGTCGGTTTCTGGTAGCAAAGAAGCATCGACTGCAAAGGGTTAAGATTCTGTGATCAGATCGCATTATGGACTGAAAATGTTCGATACACGTGGTTAATAATATTGCTAATCAGAAAATCTTTCAACGAAAGCTCCGTTGCAATTTTACGAGTAATCTTCGAGCGTTATGTTGCATAGAAATAAACAACTTAGCGATTTTAGCGAGTAAAGCTATCAGGTACTGTACGAAGTTGAAAATTAATCAACACGGTACATAATCTATTATGCAGACGTCGTTTATTTCACACACACACGTACATTCTTAATAATATTGTTCGATCGGCTAATATTAGACACTACACGTCTATTAACGCAGTGTTTCATTGAACGTCTACCAGTTAATTAAATAATAAAAAAAACAGTTAAATACGTTCATTTCTCGAAAGTGGAATTCTAATTTTTAATCAAACGAAATGCTTTAAAGCGATACCGTAATTATTTAAAAGAAAAGTAAACTAATTCGATGCTCGTTTGTTTCGACGAGATTCTTAAACCCGTATCAAATATCAAGCTTTTTAATAACAATCATCGTACGTGACGGCATTGTTATTTATTTGCATAGTTTCGCATCCAAAACAGGAAACTACTTCAAATTTAAAACGACGAAACTGGCTCGCCAATGAAATACAATTATTAATTAATTTCACGCGGACCGTTGTTGCAACGGGTTTACAGGTTTCGAATAAATTTTTCTACCGTAAACATTATCATCGAGCATTTTATAGCCGTTGAAACGCGGTTGTAGCGTTCGTCGACATTATTATCGAAGGTGAATCGCATTTGCGGTGGCGCCTTGTTTTCGCAACACGACACAGACGTGTTGTCTTTATCTGTTTTCGCCTTCGTTGGTATTCGAATATCGCGGCGCTGTTAATAATTCACTCCGATAAATCGATTATTATCGGGCAGACGGTGTCGTTACGCAAATTGTCGCACTGGTATGTACTATGTTCCATATCGTTGGCAGCGTTATTTATTTTACTTGGAATAATTTTTCCTGTTTTGCATCGCGATTGCGTTTCTCAATCGAACGCACGCACGCACGTACAACCGTATACACAGATAGATCCGTGCACGTATCCTCTTGAACGTTACTTAGTTGCAAACTCGAGCATCGGTTGCCCAAAAGTGCAACGATGCAGTTCGTGACAATGATTTCAGAACCGTTACGACCCACGCATCCTCGTGTTTCCGAATGTAATTATAGTTTACGAATCATAACGAACGATGTAACCTTTTCCAACGGCCGTGTGTTCGTATTTATTAACGAATACGCGATATTATTTTAGACAAGAAAGTCGGTAAGTTCAAACGTGTTTGCGTGTCCATTGTATACGTTACACTGTCCCTATTAATATCCAAGAGGTGACTACAATTTCAACACTTTGGCACACTACTAATTCTTCGTACCGACATTAAAATTAATAGAGGAAGTAATTTTATATCAGAGCCGAGACGTTACTGTGCACGGTATTACATCTTGGAGAAAATCGTGATGCAATTTATTCGAAGAATACCTGAATACCAACCGTCCGTAAGGTATTGCGGTAGATACCTTAAAAATGTACTACACGTGTAGTTTGTTGCATACGTGATACATGAATTTGTATTCAGCGGTAATTCTACTTAAGCGGAAGTTTTACAGGCAAGAAACACCTATGAAATATTGAACGTTTGTCACGCGTTGGTAAATATCTCTCGTACATAGATCTAGCATCGATAGATCGTAAAACACGTCGGTAATAGAAATTAGTGAAATAGAAAATCTATGAGATAGAACATTTTCGTAGACAATAGGCAAGATGGGGTAAGTTCGATTCATCTGCGTACATATTGGGTAAAGTATGCGCTTCGTGCAACCGAAAATATGTACAATCGACGATAAACGTTGAATTTAACTAATTGTTTTCGAAAATTCAACTCTCGTTCGTTTTACCTCTGATTTAACAATAAACTCGATAGAAAAAGTACAAAATTCGAAATATTCTTCCTCTATCGATCGAAAGTCGGTCTCTTTCTCGTTGTTGCAAGTTTCAAAATTGTTGGTGCATCGCAAAGAGTTAGAACGAATTTGGTGTGTCTATATCGTTCGAAAATCGTCGATCGTTCTCTTTTTGCAACATTTCAATTGCACGTAACTTTCCACAAAGTTCGTGGATCTGATCACACAACGAAGAAATAATTGCACCAACGTTCACCTACGTATCTATATATAGCAAAAATACATATAGAGCAAGACGTCCGAATGCAATCGTATATCGTACGGTGATTGTTAACGAACAATATTTACGAAATTGAAACAAAATTTACGATAACCAGCAAAATATTACATTTCGAATATCCTGTTTCATACGTTTCACAGAGATTGATTTATAAAATGAGACAAGGAAAACTGCACAGTTACAGGAGGTGTAAAACAGCTGGTTGCACATTATCGAA
The DNA here is from genome assembly GCF_051014685.1 of Ptiloglossa arizonensis. Lineage (NCBI taxonomy): Eukaryota > Metazoa > Arthropoda > Insecta > Hymenoptera > Colletidae > Ptiloglossa > Ptiloglossa arizonensis. The sequence goes on from NC_135054.1 coordinate 12,773,002, forward strand.
CGATTCAAATTTTCTTTTTACAATTTTCGTTTATCGTTAGCCACAAGAATCACTCGATCGAATCATTCGATCACTCGACTCGTTTTGCATATTCATACAAACGAAAGTATAGTCGATGGTAAAATTTGATTTCGTAATTCTGGAATAGGTTCGCAGATACGAAAGATTCGATTTCATAATTCTAGAATACGTTCGCGGACACAAGTGTGTACAGATATATAGTACACCGTGCATTCGGATGGCAATGGTACGTATTTTATTTCACGTTTACGATCGCGCAGCGGGAACGAGAATTCGAAAGAAGCTCGCTTGGTGCAACAACGATGATCGAAGACCACGAACGGTTCGTTTTCTGCGCGAATGCATACCGGCCGTTGCCATACGACTTTTAGCTTACCATTCATACCTCACGCGACCGAGCAAGGCGAGGCAATGGCAAGCAAGGTCACCGTGTTTTGGCAAACTAGAGAAGCGCCGGCGCACGGTGCAGAATTTCGAACGGACAGTGAGTCAGACATTTAATTTTAATTGATACGTGGTCGCGCCATACCGGTGTCGCCATGTCGGAAACTCTTCTCCGCGATACAGTGACTGAAACAGATATTCGCTGTAAGAAAATTTCCCAAACTTGACTTCAACGAAAGTTCTTATGCACGCAAAGTGCAATAGTGCACTTTCTACGACACGATTCTACCGATTCGAACCAAAAAGTTTCTTTCCACTCGCGAGTGAACGTTTTACTGTTTTCGGTAGCTTTCACGTTATTAGTGGTTTCCAGTAATGTATACAGTGGATCGAAAAAGTATTCATAGGATATATTAGAAAATAGACATCTTCTTTTGTGTGGATTATAGCACACATATTCACCAACATTTGAACTATACAAAATTACTTTTTTGAAGCAAATAATTTGTTGTATATATACGTATGGTACTTTTATAGCTGTTACAATACTTTTGAAGCAAATATACTTTAAGAGAGAACAATTGAAAGAAAAGATTGATTTTTATTCATACTAGACAAGAATACCGCCTTCACTCGGCACGTATCTCGCACTGTCGATGAAGTTTCACGCGATCTAATCGATCGCGGAGAATGGCATCTCGGGTTACCTCGAGATTCGCGATATTCGCGGCACAATTTGTCCTCTATGCTTTCAGGCCGATACGTAAAAGGACGGAAAATGGCGCAGCGTGGCGGTACCGGTTTCGCCGGGTGCGCCAATAATAAAATCCTCCGCTTTTGGAGCAGGGCTCTTAACCGGCACCGTTCGCCAGCTACCGTTTCGTTGCCCGCCGCGATTCCCATTAATTCCGCTTAATCGAAAACAGAGCCTTGGGTTGGATTCTCGTCCCTTCTTAGCCATCGCGAGTTCGTTTTGGATCGAATCGAAATCGGGACGCGAGGGTAACGAGACTCCCGCGAAAATGCATACAGTGCCTCGAAAGAGTATTCGTAAGATATATTCTAAGGAAATTCTTATCTGTAAGATTGATTTTGGTGAAAGTTTGTATGCACTTAGAGCATAATAATGCATAGAGAAATTTTTACCTGTAAGATTGAATATATATGGAAATTCATACCTGAAAGATTGATTTTGATGAGTTTGTATGCACTTAGAGCATAATAGTGCATGGAAAAATTCTTACCTGTAAGACTGAATATATAAGGAAATCTGTAACACTGATTTTGATAAAAGTTGGTATGCAGCTAGAGCATAATAGTGCATGGAAAAATTCATACCTGTAAATATAAGGAAATCTGTAACATTGATTTTGATGAAAATTTGTATGCACCTAAAGTATAAAGTGCATAGAGAAATTTTTTAGTCTACAAGAAATTTCTTCAGGCAGGTGAAATCAAGCCACGAAGGTTTCACTGTTTTTTTTTTTTATTCTTTTAATGCACGATTTCTTGGAACTTTTTTTCAACAGAATGCTAGAGCGTTAAAAATTTCGCTCCATTTAACGCTATTACGAAGTCGTGTTTGAAAAATCGAAAAGAAAGTGGCACTTCTAAAGGCTGATTTTAATCGATTGCGTGTGAGCTTCGCGAGAGCTTGCAACGAGTTTCGTTTTCTATATAACTTCGTAATCTTGCGTGGTACAACAGAAATTTTCTTTCAAAAAATATTCAGCTTTTAACGCTCTGTCGTTCTACCGTGAAAAAAGTACACAAAAAAAAGTCGTATGAAAAAACTGAAAAAATGATAAATTTCCAGGTCTTGATTTTATTCTCAAGCATTTTTTATCGACAAAGAAAATGATGTCACACGCGAACCAGTGTGCTTCACGTGTTCCCAAATCTTTGTTAAATTCAGACTTGTACAAATATTTCCTTACAATGTAGCATATGCGAGTACTTTTTTTGAGTCCCATTGTAGACTCATTCGCGTTGGCGCCACGTCGTTAACGAATGTTTTCGCTTTGTTTTTAATGTTACGTTTGGCGTTGCTCGCGATTAGTCGAGCGCATGCGTATCTGCTCGAATTTACCGATCGTAAAATGGAGTAAATCATACATCTCGGACGAATGTATTCGACGTTAGTTTGTCTACGTTGTCTCGTTGGTAACAATGATAATAATAACAATAATAATAATAATAATAATATTACTAATTTCTTTTTCTCTCGAAAGAAAAATTGTTACGTTTTCTATTTCGATTTTACTCGCGATCCCACTTGACATTACGTTATTAGTCGTTGTGTATCCGCAACTTCGGCACGGAACAATTGGTACATATGTACATATTATAAATGTACAGCGTGTTTCACGAAGTTTGTCCTTGTTTCAGAGTCGCCGCCACCCCCGTACTGCCTTATCGCCGACAGACTGAGACCCGAAGGTGAGTATCATCCTTTCCCACATTTTGATCGCAATTGTATGTTTGCTTGTCCGTTGGTATGCGAATCCATGGAATGCATCCGCGCAATCGTTGGAGCGATAACTCGTATTATTTATTGCTCGCGAACGTTTACCATGCAGCCTCGTAGATCAGCCTTTAACGTTTTGTTACGTCGTGTTACCGCGAAGCAAAGTTAGAAATAATAATAATAATAATAGTAATAATAAAAAGAAGAAGAAGAAGATTTCTATACGATGCAATGCACATGTACAGTATCGCGAATAAATGAATTGTGAATAAAATTAATTTTTTTAAATCAACGCGCACAAGTACACAGATACCGCGATCAGATGGAATCGAGCAAAGTTAATAAGTGTAAATTCGGAAAATTTACTCGCTGGAAATTGATATTTTTCCACATTGTCGTATTTAATTTTTAGAAAAATTCAATTCGTAAACATACGTCTCGGTGTAAACGGTTGTTGTTAAATTAAACGAACAACGTAGGCACTCGTTTCGGGGAAAAATGTTGTCTGCTCGAGATATATATTTTTTGCAAAGAGGTAGGTATGTCGTTTGCGAATAAATTCGCGCAATAATTGTAGTTGCACGATCCGCTTGTTCTTCCGTTTCTCTGTCTCGCGATCTGGTACGAACGATATAGGTACAATATTGATTATTTTCTTTTTCATCGGCCATGGTTCTCTATTTTTGTTTGTTGCTACCAGAAATCCATCTTATTGCCAATTCCCGGTGCGAATCAAATAAGTGTAAATGTGCTTATCTTCGAAATGGCAAGGTGTATGTACCTAATGATATCGTCGATAAGTGGAAAATTTTTTCTCTCGAAAAATATTGAGAAAAGATAAAGTCTGCATCTGTAACGATGTTGGGAAAACTACTTGCGGAGTAATTTTTATTGCAACCAACGGGAGGTGTGCCCTCGGGTTAAGGGAAAGCTAATCGATCGCGTAATTCTTTTTAAATAGGTTTACCAATTACGTGATAATCCCGTGACCGCGATATTGTCCAATAAGGAGGTAAATAATGTACGTATACAGTAAGATATTCCATGGACGAAAAACACGCGACATTCGCAGACGCGTATAGATCATCTTGGGACTACAACGGACGTGTTGTAAGCCGATCTTATTGATTGCAACGACGAACCGTATGGCTATAGGTTTCAGGGTATCGCCATTTCCGTGGTTGACGCAGACCTGCTAACAAACATCGATCCGCTCGATGGAAGTCGATCGCGGTCGGTCTTATCGCGTTTGCATCGTGAACATTTCAAGCCCGCGTCCCAATTTTGGAACTTGTTTAACACATTAAACGCCACGACAGTTTTCCATACGTAGAGATGTGTGTGATATTTTTTCGAATCGTGTACATAATCAATTTCGTAAGTTCCTTTTCATTTCTCGATCGTCGATTTCCCTAAGATACATACGAGGAACACTTTAACACGTTAAACATCATGCTAATTTTCTATACTTGGGGATGTTAAAATATTCGATAATATGTCGATGTACTTGTTATATTATAGTATTGGGTCGTTACATTCCTTCGTAATATTAGGTCGTCCAAGTTCGTACCGCGGTGTGTTTATACTTCTTACGATACGTTTCATAAACACACAAGGCTTGAAGGACTTGGGTGACGAACTGTTATGCTTGAGTTTAGTCTGTAGAAGGCATTCGAGAGTCACGGATCGTGAAGTTGTACGAATTTTATATTTCATACCCGATCGAATAAATACGTATCCATTTTCGTCATCTTGGATTGTACGAGTTCTAGAAAGAGAAGTGCAGCAAGTGCAGCAAGTGCAGCGAGTGCAGCGAGTTACATTTCTGTAGATACGAGACTTTCGTCGAACACTGTCTACCAACAACACGAAGAAAGAAGATAGAATAATTGGAGATTCACTTTTCGATTAGTAAATTTTACAAAGAGATAGATTACCTAGATCTACGTATTTTTATTTAATAGTTCTCGAGCAGTGAATTTCGATCGAATGTTCAATTGGATTTCTCGTTCGACTTAAAATTATTCGAACGCGTTCGTGTTTGGTATCGTTTTCATCGTGAGAATCACCCGGATGCGATTAAAGCGGTTCAACGATAAAGTAAATAAAATATAAAAATTGTACATTTTTGCTTCGGTAACTCGTTTGTAATCCAAGTAGACCGTCGTCGAGTCGGTCGCGTGTCGAAGATAACGTCGAGCGAGCTTACAGTTCCAAGAAGTAACGGAGAGAATTGTCTCGACTCTTAAACAGGTGTACCGTACATAGAAAACTGTGCATGCTGTACAGTATCGACGATAGTGGATACCGATCGCTTCTTAAATTTATGAAAACCAAAAGAAAAAAGAAATGAGACGGAGAAACATCTCGAAAGAAGATGAAAAGAAAGAAAATTTCAAGCTCGTATCAATGAATAACGAAAACGTTTCTTTCTCGAGGAGTAAGCATTTATCCAAGTCGAGTAACGTTTAAATAGGATTCGGTTCGTTTATTTATACCTACGATTTATTAATTTTTTTGTAAAAGCAATTGTGCGACCACTCATTTTGACTGCTTGGTGAATCGAACATTAAGAGGGTAGAATTTTAAAAAATCTACTTCTTTTATTTAATTCTATCAAAGTGTACAACTTTGAAACTATTCGTGGAAAATCATTTACTTCGATCCCCGAAAACACCGGTGATATAAACGTTTGGATGTACAATTCTACCTACGTGCGAAATTGCTGAAAGAAGGAACCGGGAACCCGTTAAAAGTAAAATCGTTGGGATTTTAACGCGATAAAATCGAAAATAGTGATTCTTGGAAGAGGGAAATTCATTAGGTGCAGCCAGCAGACGTAGCCGCGTCGTAGATTTATGCTCGGAGAAGGAAACTGGGCCACCGCGATGGAGCAGAGGAGATAAAAGACCCCGCATCGCCACTTGTTGCATTCACCCGGGAAATAGGAGAAATTTCTTCATTCATGAAACTCGAAGCAGCAGTCCGTAAACCAGCGGACTATGAACCGGGGAGCAATTAACAGAGCAGAATGTAACACAATACAACATCTATACATAATTTTCTTCCATGAAATTTACAGGTATCAACACTGAACCCACTACTATTTCTATCGGGCCACGTACGTATCTTCGAAGTTGAACGAAAAAAGTTCGTACGTACTTACGCCCGAAAATGCTTCATTGATAAGATACAAGCTTCTAAAGATCTTCGTGATTTATTGTCGGGTTGTAACAAGTATTGAAAAATTCCTCTCTGTAAGAATGCAGGTTTCGAACTATTTCAAATAGTCCAACTGTATCGAAAATAATGGTAAATGCATTTCGAATGTATTCCCAAAGTTGATCTTCGGTTTCTATCGTATCGAACTCTTTCGCGTCCCTGTAAATATTGCACGACTGACTTGATGCCATAGATAAGAACGTGTAAACAATAACTATCATTGAGAAGTGCAATGGGTACATATAATAAGACATTTGTCCCTAAATTTATGACAGATAAGTATGATTTCCCTGGTATCGTCGTAGCAGGAAACGTCAACGAGTACATCTTCTCGGTGATACCGATTGCTATCGTTTATTGGCAAAATGTGCGTCGATATGTACATCGTCGATCTTATTATTACTCGAAGCAAAGCATCGGTTTGTTAACCCTTTGGCCTACGATTTAAATTTCGATCAGGCGTGTCATAATCGAGAGCAAGTTCGACCACGACTCTGTCCTCGCGAACGTTGAATTTTCTACTCGGGGACATTGTATACGGATTCTTTTCGAATATTTTTAAGAAAATACCATTTCAAGGTACGAATGTGGACAATATAGTATACTCCTCGCCCGTGGTTACACGATTTTCTTACAACGAGTTTCGCACGGTATTGTTGGCGAAGGGATTAACTCTTTCGCGAGAAAGAAAAGGGTACGAAGAATTTCTGTGGCCGTTCGATACACGTACATATTTCCGCACGTGCTGTTTGCACGCTCTCGGTGACAGAGTTCCACCAGCGATTGCGCAAATTTCAACGAATACGACGAAGGACACGGCACAACGCTCCGTGCAGTCCCTTTCGAACGCACGAGGACAAATCTTGTTCGTATTGCGTTACGCTGGCTGCGTTTTTAAGCTTCCCGTTCTCGATTCAGTCCGTCGTGAATCACTGCGTTATTCCATCGCGACGACAACATTCCGTCGTTACGGGGATTCGATGGCGAATTAACCCCCTGCCCTACGATTTAACACTGGAACTACCAAAGGAGTCGATTCGACCTGTTTCAAACTTCTTCAAATTACTCAAATGCACGAGCTAACTCCTTGCCCTATGATTTAACACTAGCACTACCAAAGGTACCAAATCGATTCGAATTGTTTCAAACTTCTTAAACTTACTGAATTATACGAACCCCTTGCCCTATGATTTAACACTAGCACTACCAAAGGTATCAAATCGATTCGAATTGTTTTAAACTTCTTAAACTTACTGAATTATACGAACCCCTTGCCCTATGATTTAACACTAGCACTACCAAAGGTACCAAATCGATTCGACTTGTTTCAAACTTCTTAAAATTACTAAATTATACGAATCCCTTGCCCTATGATTTAACACTAGCACTACCAAAGGTACCAAATCGATTCGAATAGTTTCAAACTTCTTAAAATTACTCAATTATACGAACTAACGGAGATTCGATGGCGAATTAACCCCTTGCCCTACGACTTAACACTGGAACTACCAAAGGAGTAAATTTGACCTGTTTCAAACTTCTTAAAATTACTCAATTACACGAGCTAGCCCCTTGGTCTACGATTTAACACTAGAATTACCAAATAAGTCGATTCGACCTGTTTCAAACCTTTTATAATTACTCAATTATTAAAGGTATCTTTGCCTACAATATTCGTGGACAATTATCGAAATAGACAACTAATAGTACTCGTAAATTAATTTCCCCTTTCCCTGTTTTTATGTTCTCTATTACCGTTTTAATGTGTTGTTTCCACGTGAGTCTTGTGTCTAGGTGTAAGCTTAGATATTTTTTTTGGTTTGTTTGAGGTATGACAACGTTGTTTAATAATATCCGGTGAAATCTGTTTGCAAAGTGCTGTGGTTACATTTATTTTCCTATTTTTTCGATACGACTTTGAAATACGTTCACTCCTACTTGTGGGTCTGAGTATGTGGATTCAGTATTTTGTTTAAATCTATGATTGGAATATGTAAAATGTGTATAATATAGGTCCTAAATCACTTCCTTGAGATGCGTCTGCTTTAATTATTTTTATATAGGAAGTAGGTATATTTTATTTTTACAACGAAGATTCCACGTTCGGTGGTTCTTACGTTTGGCCCAATTTCCTTACCACGAGTCTCACACGTTATTGTAGGCGAAAGGGTTAAAATATTCTCGCGGTATCGTTGTGCACGCACTCCACGTCGCGTTCCAATTATGTACATCGTTATCGTTACATCGGACGAGTTTCCACGAACCGGTATCAAGATTCGACATTTTTCCTATTGCAACACATTCTCGTAATCTGTTTCGATTAACTTTTGCTTCGAATTTCCCGCTCGTCGTTAATTATACCTACGCATTCGGTTAAAAAGATTTCTCTATAGTCTGCTCGTACAAAGTATCACAAATATTTCTTAAATTCGCATACAGAATTCTTTCCAATAAAAAATAACCATTCACAATTTTGATAGTCTTGTTGAAAAATGAAATCACTCTCAAAAATTCATTTCTCTAGTAAATTACAATAAAGGCTAACGTTCGTTCACATAGTAACCGATACTCGACCGAATCGTTACATTGGGTTGTTCGGAAATTGATTTCGTTTTCCAAAATGGAGAATATATAATTTAATAAAATGTTTATACACTCTAAAAAAACGAAACGACTTCCCGAACAACCCAATATTTCTTTCAAACCAATTTTTCACCGTACTTTCGTCGATTCTTGTTTCTGCACGTGAAAATAGCTAGTAATAATCGAAGTTGTTCAACCATCGAGATCGAACCTCTTCTCGTCTCCGAATAGAATTCTTCGTAGTTACTTCTTCCACTGTACACATCGTTTTGCAAAGCTGACACGATCTTCCTTGTGTCTCGCTGTCGATGCAGGTTTCCGTTTCAGTTCTCGTCGTATAATATTCTCACGTGTCTGGTGTATACGACGAATGGTTCTAGGAATAGTTTCGATCTCAGCTTTCCGAGAAATTTCGCGTAACGCGAGACACGAGTTTGAGTTTCTGCACGCAAAACGGTACGTTTTTCACGAGCAGAAATCGCGAGAGGTCGTCCATTGATCTTCATTCAACTATAATCGTTCACATCTTTCGACAGGTGGTAAACAATGCTCCATTCGTCGACTTGGTAATTATTCAAATATAATTAATTAATAATTTTCCTTCCTTCGCTCGAAAACTGTTCGAACTTCTTCTTTGTTCAATTTTGTTGAAATTAACGACACAGAGTTCGACCAACAGATATTATATTACACTTGATTACATTGACGCACTGACACATTCGCTCTAATACCCGTCGTCATGGCTCCTTGTTTGCCATATTTATAAATACATACACAAATGAACAATACACACACGCTCTATATTGCGTACTTATAGTTCGTCCAACGAGACGAGATACCGAATGCAACGAGTGCACGTGACGAGTGCGTGATCAGATCAGGGCCGAGTTCGCAATACTCGGACCCGAATGATTACGTAGAACATTTTTTCTAAAATTCATTTTTATTTTCTTGTCATTTCAATTATTTGATTTACAATTAAATTACTCGTGCAATGAACGGCACGTGTAATCAAGAAACTATCCTTCTTTAAAATCTATAAGATGAATATAGAATAATAACGAGATTAATGAATTAAGTTAGAAAAGTACTTATTCTATAGTGTTATCGATAAGAGTAACGATGTTTAAGAAATTTTCAAGTACCACGGTTCAGGTTTTGCGAGCGTTTTGGGAATCGTTGTAACTTTGGAGCCCCCAGGGACCGCCGTGGCGTTTAATGCGTTAAAAATCGGCACGAACTTTCCGGAGAACGCAATACATATATATGGTTGCAAGGCGCTTAGCGCCACCGTAGGGAGGGGTCGGAGTACGTACGAGTAACACCACCGGTAATACGAAACTCCGATACACGAGCGAACGCGGTGGGCGCCTGTCGCTTGGTTTTTCTGCCTCTCCGCTCGTTTCACCGTCCTTGATACGCGTTCCTCTTTCTTCGTCCCCTTCTATATGCCTGCACGCCCCTCACCGTACTCTCCGCTGGTTTCTTTATTCATTCTCGAACTCGCTCTTTCTCCCGTTCTCTCTTCCCTTCTCTTTTCCCTTCGAACTGGCTGCCGTTCACTCTCTCGCGCTCGCTGCAGTTGGTCTTCTCTTTCTTTCCCTATAGATCGGTCCTCTTTTTCTCTCGCGCTCGCTATAGGTCGTTCTTCCTTTCTCTCGCGCTCGCTAGAGATCGCTCTTCCTTTCTCCCGCGCTCTATGTAGATCAGTCCTCTCTTTCTCTCGCTATACATTGCTCCTCCTTTCTCTCGCGCTCACTAGAGATCGTTCTCTTTCCCTCACGCACGCTACAGATCGGTCCTCTCTTTCTCTCGCTATACATTGCTCTTCCTTTCTCTCGCGCTCACTAGAGATCGCTCTTCCTTTCTCTCGCGCTCTATGTCGATCGGTCCTCTCTTTCTCTCGCGCTCCCTACAGATCGGTCCTCTTCTTCTCGCGCGCTCTATGTAGATCGACCCTCTCTTTCTCTCGCGCACGCTACAGATCGGTCCTCTTTTTCTCTCGCTATACATTGCTCGTCCTTTCTCTCGTTCTCGCTAGAGTCTCGTTCTCTTTTTCCGTCGCGCTCGCTATAGATCGGTCCTCTTTTTCTCCCGCGTTCTCTGTACAACGGTTCTTCCTTCTCTCGTGTACATCGGTCCTTCTTTCTCCTCCGCTCACTAGAGATCGTTCTTCCTTTCTCTCGCGTTTGCTAGAGATCAATCCTCTTTTTCTCTCGCGCTCGTCACAGATCGCTCCACCTTTCTCTCCCGCTCGTTACCGATCGGTTCTCCTTTTCGCTCGCGCCGTTGCAAATCGCTCCTCTTTTTCTGTCGTACTTGTTGCAGATTGGCCTTCTTTTTCTCTCGCGGACACCAGCTTCTCCGTTCCTCTCTAACGCGTGCCCTAGCCTCTTCCCCTTCTTCCTTCGTCGACCATCGTTTCGCCAGTTTCAACCAAAGGAACGAACTCGAAAGCACGCACTCTTCGGTCGTCTCCCTTCCTCTTTCGTTCTCTTCGGTCGTCTCTCACCATCTTTCGTCCTCTTGGGTTGTCTCACTCTGTCTTTCGTCCTCTTGGATTGTCTCTATCTGTCTTTCGTCCTCTCTTGGGTTGTCTCTTTGCGTTTTTCGTCCTCTTCGGTTGTCTCTATCCGTCTTTCGTCCTCTTTGGTCGCCTCCCTCCGTTTTTCGTCCTCTTTAGTCGCCTCCCTCCGTCTTTCGTCCTCTCAAGATGTTTCTCTCCGTCTTTCGTCCTCTTGGGTTGTCTCTCTGCGTTTTTCGTCCTCTTCGGTCATCTCTATCCGTCTTTCGTCCTTTTCGGTTGTCTTCCTCCGTCTTTCGTCGTCTTCGTTGACGGTACCCGACCGAGCCGAGACTCACCGATAGGCGGGAGTGGCTGTCTCACATTCCGCTGCCTCCTTCGCCAGTTCCGATCGCAGCGCGTTCCGTAATCCGGAAACCAATCTGTGTCCCCTCGACTGCTCTCGACTCAGCTTTCCGCACCGGGGATTTTCGATTTTTATAAAAAGAAAATCAACGTTGCACCGAAATGTCTAATTAAAATCCATGTTCCAATGACAATATATATATCTCGTCGTTTACTTTGACAATACAAATTGTCCAATGACAATATATATTAGGTTGTTTGGAAAGTCATTTTGTTTTTTTTTGGTGAAAATGAACCACGATTTTTTTAGAGTGTATAAACATTTTATTAAATTATATATTCTCCATTTTGGAAAATGAAATCACTTTCGGAACAACCCAATATATCTAGTCGTTTACTATGGAATCTTCAACTCGGATCCGAATGTTTATACCCAAGCTACATTGCGTATGATTTTCTTTAAAAAAAAAAGGATATTTATTATCCCTGTACAATCGAAGCTGCTGAAAACTCGAACGTGTTAGGGAATAAGAATAACGGTAGAACTCTGTTTATATTTATTTAATTGTTTCATAAGATAAAGATTAACCCACTGCTCATCACACACGTGCACGCACTACTTCTTGTAATCCCCGACTCCCCAGTCGTACCACTCGCTTAACCTCACACACCGCATACACTATTACCAACTTAAATCTATAACCTAATTTCTACCTAACCTTCGTTCAACTTTCCGTACAACATTCGTATCTTCGCTCTCGATACCTTCAATAAAAACGATCTCACGGAGCGTATTTCACGATTTGCTGGCATCGTGTGTCCTCTCGTTCGCTCGCACTCGCCGCGGGAATTACAAAAGCAGTGGAAGGAGATAGACTATTTATAACGAGACACGAACGACGATCTATAACGAGACAATACTGTATCCGCGATGCTACATTTTTGCAAATTTCCTACGAAACGGTGTACTTCAATTCTATCGACGCAACAACGAACAACGCTCGAAACAACGAAGAAAATTCGCGCGCTAGTATTTAGCGAGCTTCCTCCGTACATCTTTGTACCTTTGTATCGCACGTCGTGTGAAGAAGATGCTTGGCCGCGTATCAATGACATAACTGCGCGTATAAATATCTTAATACAACAATACGTAATATGTTTTCTCGGTAGGAAAGGGAAGAGGGAAGGAAAAGGTAACGGGCTAATAATTGGAGTGTTCGTTCACCTTGAAGTTAGATCGAGAACGGTTTAACGACGAGTTTGTACGTCTCTATATCGGTCGATGGAGACGTACGGTCAATTTAACGATTTAGGCCGATTTCAGCCTAATCGAACGCTTGGGTACTTGTCGAACTAACGCGGATCGTACGCATACTTTGTAAATACGCGTATAAACGTGTTTACTCGCGGCCAATGGTTGTCAAGTTCATCGATTCAGTCCTTATCGACGAATAAATATTTATTTGCACGCCGATTGTCCACAATCGTGCGATACACATGTAATACGTGAACGTTTCGCGACGAAAACTGTCGAGTATAGTTTTTATCGTTCGACGATATCGTTCTCTGGTCGCAACCGTTGTCACGATTAATTCGGAGAACAATTTTTTTATCGTTTATAGAAGCGAACGTAATTACCACGAGTTGCGGAATTGCTCGTGTTTATTTACGCGTACGATTGTATTTGCGACAAAAGATCGAATCTTGCGGTGCAAACAGGTAAGAGGACGATGTTTCGAACAAAATATTTTTTACGAAATTTTCATCACGAATTTACTATCACTTATAGCTCGTATCGGAATCAATATTGTTCAGTGAATTTGAGAAGGATTTTCAATCAGTAATGCAACGTTAAATCGTTTTTATTCATCACGTCTTTTTACTTCCATTTATTCATTCGTTTATAGTAATTATACATTCATTTGTTTTATTTATAGTAATTATACATTAATTTCTTTCATTTATAGCAATGATACATTTATTTTTTTTATTTATAGCAATGATACATTTATTTCTTTTATTTATAGTAATTATACATTTATTTCTTTCATTCATAGTAATCATACATTTCATTCTTTTTTACGTTTATCAGGAATAATCCTTCCTTGAATAGAAATGATTGGAAAGATTAATTTTCATCCATATTTCTCAATTAAAGATATTCTTGGAACCGTGAGTCTCGAACCGAGCGTCTGTGAAAATATTTTTCGCCCGAGAAAAGAATCCTCGTCATTTTCTTAATATATTCGACCGCGTTTCTCCTTTTGCTACCGTTACCGCCAGCCTCCTAGGAAACGTTCTTCTCCCGTTGGAACGAGCCGCTGGAATTCAAGAAGAATGCGCGGCCGCCCTCTCGTTCGACTTGTTGTCCTCTGACGTCACCCTCTCTTTCAGTCAATGAATCCCCATCTTCTCTCCCGTGCTCTCCGTCCGCCATTAGTCCTCCTCGCCGATCCACGAGATGGGAATCGGGCCGCTCGAAATGTTACCGCTCGTTCCTTTCGTTTTTCACCGAGTGGCAAAAACTAGTCGCGTGATCTGGCTCGTTTCGTTCACGTGGAATTATGCGGCATTACATCGTGCTTCTCGATAATGTTGTAACAATCTTTAAATACCGCGCGTTGGAAAATTTGCCGGTCTCGCGCGACCAACCATCGAAAGAAAAGTAGAACCACGAAGAAAAGAAAATACACGTCGATCGTAATCTCGAGTATTTTCTTCGTGCGAAAATTAATCGTTGAATACGTAATTTGAAAAAACTTTGGCTATTCCCGCGTTGGATTATCGAATGAGTATCGTGAACGAGAATACGAATATTTCTACGAAAGATTGAACGGTTGTAAGTTAGGTATCGATTGGGTTATAGATTTAAGTTGGTAATTAGAAATGCTCGGATTGGTGTCAGTTTCTTCGGGTAAATCCATTGATAATACTTTGATCGAGATCCAATGAAAATTTATAAAACACGCGATACACGTTCAGCGCCACTTCGAAGCTTCGGTCACACGGGATGGGGAATTCCAGCCACCGCGCATGCGCATTCAACCGAGTAGGTACAATGTACACACGGTATTGGACATTAGTATCGGTACAATACGCGATTTGTTATAAAAGAACAGACGGTTAAAAACTATCGGAGAAGTTATTTATGTCGCTTCTTTTTTTTAGTTATCTTTATTTACAATATTTCATTTATATGTACACGAAGGCAGAGTAAAATTATTTGGTATAATTTTTCCAAATTTTTTACATATGTGCAAAATGTACAAAATGTGCAATATCACGTTGAACCGAAAAGGCTTCAAGGTACTGTACAGTACACAGAAGAAACGGTCTACCGTTCCAGAGTTAATATTAGGTTGTTCGTAAAATCATTTCGTTTTCCAAAATGGAGAACATACAATTTAATAAAATGTTTAAACACTCTAAAAAAATCTTGTTTCATTGTTACCGAAAAGAAAACGAAGTGACTATCCTCACAACCCAATATTATAACTTTAATATTATTTACACGTTTGTAAATTACACGTACAATTGTATCCACACACGTAACCACACACGTTTACATTATCGCTTAAGAATAATTTCGTTCTCGATGACAGAATAGTTTAACATCGAGGGTGTGAACTAAAGACAGGAAGTTGAATGAAGTATTCTGTTACTTAAACAATGGCGTCTTCTTTTCGCGACAGATGGAGTTTATTAAACTAGTATGCTTTTAACGAAACACCGTGATCGAGTATGTTCGGGCATCCGTCATTTGAACGCGTGCAACGATCGATGAAGCCGGTGAACAAACCCAACACGCGTGGCGGCAAGAATTTATTACGCGAACAAACGATCGGGTTACGAGTTACAGGTGCATTGGCCGCAACCGAGATGGAAGATAGCATTCTTACGAGAGAATTAGTCGGTCATTTCGAACGTTAAACGAGGACTTTCCTACAACGGTGAGGATAAATGATCTGCCTCCGGCGAATCATTATTTTAGACGACTCTGTCACCTCCTTTGTGGTCGGTGCAGAGCGGACCGTCCCGGTCGAATTTCCACGAGAACTATGATTCACTCGGCCACGAATCTACAGTGGCTCGAAAAGGTATGCGCACGCTCTTCGATTTTTCAAGTATTGGATTCTACGGAAAGTCATTTCCTTTTTTCGAAACACGATTTTTTTAGAGTTCGTAAACGTTTGTACACTCTGAAAAAATCGTGTTTCATTTTCATCAAAAAAACGAAGTAACTTTTCGAACAACCTGATACAACTTCGCGTTGGTACGAAGTAGAGTGAAACTTCGTATGAAAAATATTCACCCCTTACTGCTCTATCGTACCGTGGTAAAAAAGTTCCAAGAAGAGGGACTTTGCATTAGAAAAATAAAAAAAAAACATTAAAACCTTCCAGACTTGATTTCATGTTCTTAAAGAAACTTTCTGTGGACAAAATTTCTCCATGTATGCACTATTGTGCTCTATACGTGCACGCAAAGTTTCGTTAAAATCAAACTTAGAGGTTAGGTTAATTTACTTATAATGTAGCGTACGAATATATTTCTTCGAGCCACTGTACATACATCTCCGTGTATTGGTAATCGTTGATCGTGGCGTATCGTCGTATTCTTTCGAATTATTCGCGCCATTGAGGCACGAGATTCATTGAGAAAACAACTCGAGGAGCGCGAGAGTCTCTCGCGAGGGAAGCTTCTAATAAAAGGGTTGCGTTTATTTTCAGATCGTGCGCCCAGCGAAGGGGATCAACGTCGGTGCAAGAACAGCACAACCCTGCCAGTTCCTGGCTCCCTTACCACCAACGGAGAAGGTAACTATATATGTCTTGAAAGTTATACATAGATAATAACACTCTTCTCATTCCGTTTCAACCTTTCAATCCGTCGTTGTTGTTATCGATACAACATTACAACATTTTATGTATCAGTTTAACGTACGAAACGGTTCGATCGGGATACAAGTAGCTTAACCCTTTACACTCGAGACTTATTTGCAACCAGAAACCGACGCCTCGAGAAAATCCTTCGAGTCGTAAAATTAATCATGGAACACTTTTGTATATTTTGAATACATACGTTTATACATTACAAGAACGTGATATTTAAATTCCAATTTGAATTCCACGAAGTTTTCCCTAGTCGGAAATAGTACACTGAATTAAGTGGCGACCGAGGATCGCCTCTCGAGTCCAAAGGGTTGATACGGAGAAATTGGAAAGTTTTTGGACCGTAATGAGAACATTCGAGATTTCCGCGAATAGTTTATATCCTAATATTAGTATCCTTTTCTCATCGCCGCGAGAAATTAGAAGACCAATCGAGTTGAACAATTTCCCTGGTATCGTCTGTGACACTCGAATCGAGAAGAGGAATGTTATTTTCAGAAACTACACTCGGACAAGATGATAAAAAATACAAAGTGCTCGCATAGATAATAGCAGTATTTCTTAAATTTCGAGACGACGAAAGTTATTTTCATAAGCTATAACAATATGTTGAATAATATAAGGTGTTCGCACAGCAATATGAACTGGATTTTTCAAATTTTTTTTATTGCACAAGTAACAGGTTAATTTCTCGAGCTTCGATAATCGTTGTTAATTGCAATTCCGAAATTTCGCGTCGTTATTCATCGTTATTCGTCGTCGTTCTTTCCGTGACCGTACGATTCTTGCTCACGACACGTTTTACCGTTTCGAATATGCAAACGCGAAATATTTAAACAGAGAGCGAACGAACTCGCTAATAGTCGGTCGATGAAAAAATGTACACCGTGTAAATGCCGTTCATTAGGCTTAACGGTTGTTCCGTGGGTAGATGGCGGTCCTCCGGCTACGCCATTGGTCACTGGCTACGCCTATATCCACGTGGTTAACCTTGAACGATGCTACGAACGATTTCTTCTCTTCGTCTTTCGCCGCGTTTTTCACTTCCGTGTCCAAGAGAACAGAGACCATCGGAAAGATTCGCCCGCTGAACTGGTTTGCAGGTCCCCGGGACTCTGAGAGATCTTTAAAGAATCCATCTTCGATAGACACGAAATAGAAGAAGGTTTCGATACGATCGACTTGGATTTCGAGTCGCCCAATCGTTTTCGATCGTGAAAATGAGCTGCATAAAGGTTCATTTACGTGCAACCGTGTTGCATATTAATAATAGTGTGGTAGTCGTTTCGTTTTTTTGGGGGAAAATGAAACACGATTTTTTTAGAGTCTATAAACATTTTATTGAATTATATACTTTATATTTTGGAAAACGAAATGACTTTCCGAGCAATCCAATAGATGGATAAATTTTGTACCTATTGAACAACCTAGTACGTTTTAATTTGTACAGTGGTTCCAGAAAATATTTGCACGTTGTATCATAAGGAAATTCTTCTTACCTGTAAGATTGATTTTGGTGAAAATTTGCGCGCGCGTATTATAGCGCACGTGTAGAGAATTTTTTTTTTTATCCACAGGAAATTACACTACGAAGGTGATATCGAGCCTCGAAGATTTCAATGTTCTTTTCATTCTTTCAATGGAATTTTTCTCGAGACTTTTGCGACAGGATAAAGAACTGTGAGCTGTGAAATCGATTGGGTGAAATGGAATTCGACCTTCTCTTTTTCGATAAAAATATCATCGTAGAAACGAAAAAATTCGGGTAGCGATTTTCGAATTCTGTTCGATCGATCGATAAGTGTGCCAAAAAAATGTACCGATCGCGCAGATTGCAAATTACCAATACTTGCGAACGCGTTAAAGCGTAACGTTAAATGAACGTGTTTGTAAATTGCTGAATATTCGAAACGCTCGGTGAGATAATTTTTAACGCCTCTTTCGATTGCTGTTATCCGACAATGTTGCATACTTTGTTTCTATCTTCGTCGGAGGAGCACGCTTGAATTTACATACAAACCGTGCGAATCGCAAAAGCCTAATCTACAGTTCGGTGATCTGAGTGGAGAATGATCTTGGGAGGGTTAAAACTACCATAAATTTTTTCCAATTTTTCCCTATATTATTAGAGAAAATGTATGTATGCAAGGATCGGTCAACTTTTGTTTTTCAAACTTTCGTAAAACTTGTATTTTTTATCCAATGGAGTAACCGTTCTTATGACATTTTTATGGAAAAAAAAATTACACTATAAATTGTAACAAATCGAGTAATGTTGTAACTCGATATCCGTTCAAATATTACGCGAGTATTTAATTTCTATTTTTCTTTTTTTTTTATAGAAATAAAAGAATATATGAAAGTAAAAACAAAATTAATAAAGGTAAAGGGAATACAATTTCATCTCTTTCGAGATTCTTCGAAGTTAGATAGAGAAAGGGCAAATTAATTTACGAGTACCATTAGTTGTCTACTTTCATAATCATCCACGAATATTGTAAACATAAACGCCGTTAATAATTAAGAAATTTTAAAAAGAAGTTCAATACAAGTCAAATTGATCCCTTTGGTAGTTCCAGTATTAAGAAACTACACATAAGACGAAATTAAAAAACTTAAACGATAAACATCTTTACAAACAATGAGCAATGGCAAGAAATTTCGGCTATGTGTTTACTTATTTTTGCTGTAGAATCACCAGAAAAAGTTTGAAAAAAATTTAGGTCCCACCTCTTCTCGTCAGTAATGTCGTCTCGATAGTCGTGGCGTAGAAACTTGAAAAGTGAAAGGTCGTGTCGGTAACGAAAAATGTCCGAAAATCCTTGAAGATTCGAGCTTTCCCCGTGCTCGAGGACCTTTGCATTTGCTATCTGCCTTTGCCAATGCAAAGGCCACCGTTTCGACGACGTCAGACGTTCGAAAGCCAGCCACGAATCGCGTTTATGATAAATGGTCTCGAGCGTGTCTCTTCGGTGAACCGTAGAAGAGAATTGTAAAGCGACGGAGACAAAGATCCGATAAGTATTTATTATTGCTTCTTTTCTTCCGTTTAGCTAATCGAAAGTGTGTTCCTTAACGTACGATATCGTCGACTTGTTGGGAATTTTATTTAACGAGGAACGATCGAGCAGGTCGAATTATAGGGTTCGACGACTGGTAAAGAAACCCGAGGAGAACCTTAAGTGCAGGGTAGTCGTGCCGGCCATTTTGATAAAAAATAGTTTTAAACGGTGAAACTCGAATGTCGTCGGAAGTTTGCGATAAAATGGAAAAGAATTTAATATTTTCTTCGAAAATTACAGTTCTTGAGATTCATTTTTGAGTAAAACTATTGTCTCGCGTGTGGAATATTTTTTATTCGTGGAAATGATAAATAATCGCGTCAAATCTCTGTCAGAGGCGGACAAGTAGTCGCGTCTTATTCGAACCGAACAGGTCGCGAGTTATCGTATGTAACAGGCAGAACAGAGAGGAAAAGCCGGCTCTTGGGATGCAGATTTCAGAATGGCACAATAGGTCGGCTAAGGTGGGTGGCATTTGGCGCGACTGTTTCAGGGAACAGAGGGACCCTGGCGCCAGACAGCGAGACAGCTGCCGCGTGTCTCGACCTCGCTCGTTTGCTCGTCTCGTCTCGTCTCGTCTCGTCTCGTCTCGTCTCGTCTTATCTCGTCTCGTTTCTCTCGTCTCGTCCCGTCTCTTCTTGTCTCTTCTTGTCTCTTCTCGTCTTATCTCGTCTCGTTTCTTCTCGTATCTTCTTGTCTCTCCTTGTCTCGTCTCGTCTAGTGTCGTTTCATTTCATCTCGTCTTGTCTCGATAAGTCCCGTTTCGTCTCGTTTCGTCTCGTTTCGTCTCGTTTCGTCTCGTTTCGTCTCGTTTCGTCTCGTTTCGTCTCGTTTCGTCTCGTTTCGTCTCGTTTCGTCTCGTTTCGTCTCGTTTCGTCTCGTTTCGTCTCGTTTCGTCTCGTTTCGTCTCGTTTCGTCTCGTTTCGTCTCGTTTCGTCTCGTATCGTTTCGTTTCGTCTCGTTTCGTCTCGTCTGGTCTCGTCTTATCTAGTATCGTTTCGTCTAGTATCGTCTGGTCTCGTCTCATCTCTTTTTGTCTTGTCTCGTCTCGTCTCTTGTATAGTATCATATCTTCTCGCTTCGTTTCGTCTCGTCTGGTCTCGTCTTATCTAGTATCGTTTCGTCTAGTATCGTCTGGTCTCGTCTCGTCTCTTTTTGTCTCGTCTCGTCTCGATTCTTCGCGTCTCGTTCCTCCTTGGAGCTATTCGTTCCCCGCGCGAACAGTGTAGCACGAACACGGTTGTACGCGCGCCTCGAATGCATGCACGCGCTCGACTCGACTCGCTATTTTATTGATTTATTTTGGCGTTAGGCCTCCTTGTCGTGGTCACGTGCGTGCTCGAGCGACGACGATCGATCGAACGCGGTCGTCTCCAACCGAGAATCGCGCGGGTCAGCTTCGCGAGAAACGGTCGATTCGAGCGTTCGTGTCGTCGTCGCGAACGTAACATCGTTTACCGATTCGACGAGAGAATCACGATCGGCGAATGTACGGTCGATTTCGATCGAATCGATCGTTTCGGTAGCGAGGAAAACGCCGCTCGAGGACTTTCGTCGAGACGAAAGCCGATCGAAGGCGTACGCTTTGCGATTCCGAGCGGCGTGACGGCGCTACCTTGAAAATCGTGATTAAAGTCGATCGAGAGTCCGATCACGTTCGAGAATCTTGCTTGTATTCGTCCCTTTTGGCGATACTGAATAACGTAAGCGGTGTCTACGAAAATAGCTTCATTTATTTCCCAAGGATCGTGGGATATGAATCGAACGTTCGCGAAAGACGTTTCCAGGCTTTCGATTCGAAACTGTCTCTTTTAATACACTTCCACCTATGTGTATATTCGGTACGTCGATCGTATTTCACGCAACCGTATTACAATGGTATATACACAGGCTGGACAGGCATTTATAGTAAAATCGAAGAAACAAACTGTCATTGAAATTATCATTAATATTATTATTACCATTTTCTTTATTGACGTGCTTAAAGTCCCTTTACAAATTCCACATTCAATTGATTTTAAAACGACAACGAAGGAGTTGTTAAGCAATTAATTGTAACTAAAAAATGGACATTTTTGTTAATTCTTGCTCGAGTACTATGTCTCAAAATGGATCGACTTCAAAATATGCTTCTTCTGCGCGAATGCATTCGACTTTTCCATTCAAAAGTTTAGTTAATATATTTTTCGTATATCGTATTTAATTCATCCACGTTACTCAATTTATACAAATTAATTTCGCGTGAAACGTCAACGTGATATCGTATCCGCCAACGAACTGTACAAAGTCCGGAAACTTTTTGAACGTACGATGCATTTCGTACGAATTGCACGGAAGTGTATCTCGCGATGGTCGGTTAGGGGATATCGTAACGTGTTGCGCATTACGCAGCGTGAAACCGCTGAATAGAGACAGATATCCCCGACATTGCGAAGCAACAGGTTGTTCGTGTCTGTTCTTTTCTTCCGCGCGAGATCCCCCTGATCTAGGACACCCTCTTTGCCATTTGCTGAGAAAATCCTCGCTCTCTTCCCCACTCGTTCCGACTGACGCTCTTCCTTCTGGTTCGATTTCTTTTTTTTCGTAGAGAGACGGCCAAAAGTTTCGAACAACGAATAAAAGAGAGTACGGTTAAATAGTGTTCCTCTATATCTACACCGTGTTAACACGGTAGTAACAGATTTACTAACCAGTCAAAAATCCAATTGGTTCCAACTGCTTTCAAAATGAAATTTACTTTAAATTCCATAGCACGTTTTCTGAACACGTTATGACTTTTCTATTCTACGCACACGATCAATTTTATAAATTCCTCTTTTTCTTCGTCAATTATTTTGTTCTTTTTAGATACATATGAGTAATAATTTAATACTCTGAAATTCGTCGGTAGTTCTAGCGCGTTAAATGTTTCAGCGTAGAACTATTAAAAGAGTTAATTTGTATCAAACTTTTTTTTAAAATTACTCAAGTATTAACGGTGTTTTTGCCTACAATATTCGTGGACAATTATCGAAAGGGACAATTAATGGTACTCGTAAATTAATTTACCCTTTCCTCGTCTAAGTTCAAAAATCGTTATTTTAACGTCGTTAGTTCTAGTGTTGATACTTTTATATATACATATACTCGAAGACGATACCAAATACACGATACAGGAAGTCTCGTATCTTTTTGCGGTGAAAAGTTTCGTTGTTAATATTTTTGCCCGTTAAAGTTCCGAGAATCGTTAGGTGGAATAATTAAAAGGGAAGGTTAAGGTTCTAAGAATTCGTCTACCGAGATTAAAGTAATTTTCACTTGTGCGTACAATATTTTATTCCTTCAGCATTATGGCTCTCTTAAAAGTGAGATACGATTGGAAGCATCAATCGAAGTCGTATCGAGCGACGGACATACTAAAAATGGAACTTATCGCTCGATGGATATTGGTAAAAAAAACTTGTTCTCACAACGTATCACGGCGAGTGCATCGTATTATTAAAATTCTCACAGTGTACAATACGATGTTACAGAAATGATTAACGTATGCGTTAATAGATGCGCTCGAAAAATTCAAAAACGAATAGAAACTCGAGATATCAACATTTCGCTCCGTAATTGAATCTTATTGGGTCGCGTTCGAGTACGTGGATTTCGATCGAAGTTTCGCGTTAGTAGATTTATAAGTTCTTTATTCGTTGGACGATAACGAGCTCGAAAGTAGGTAAACAGCTACCGGTTGTTGTTTCGCGACTGTGACGTAAACAACGGGTCAAAGCAAACATCTGGACCCAGAGCCCGCTGGGCGACGATTAAGAGTCGTACGAAAATGATAAACTTAAAGAACGAAATATCGTGTAAATAAAAGTTGACAAACTTCGTATTACGAGCGAATTAACGCGATTGTCGAGTTCGATGTTAAATTTTTACGACCTCGATAAGTGTGAGTGTGTATACATATCTGACCGCGTAAATCGAGGGACAAGTGTACTCATACGGTCGGTGCTCGTGTACTTCTGAATTAAAATGTTTAAAATGTTGAAAAGTGTTGTAAGATTCAGACTGTACTGTTTATTATAATGTGTCGTGATATCACGTATCCAGTAGTGGATACTCCTCTAAAACGGAAATAAAGAAGCGTGCTCGGAAAGATAGCCATTTGATGAGAAACACGAACGTGGAACAATACAACCACAAGAATAACAAAATTGAAAATTCAAATTTTGATATCTCTTCGACTTGTCTTTGCGAGAGTAGCCATTAGAAACGAATCGGTGACGTTTCACTAACTGAAACGAGTCCGAACGTGACTCGAATCATTTCTTGAGAACCTTGGATGGGACGATTCCATTTCATTCGAACGAATAAAGTACCATTTCACTGTTCGATCGAATTCGTGGTAATTTGAAAATAATTTAACACGATTGTCCAATACGTGACATCGGGAACAAGGGACGAGTAGAAAAGATAATTACGAAACGAAAGTGTTCGCCACTCCTCGCCAAGGATGACGTCGAGTGGAAAAAAAATAAATAAATGAACAGACAGTTGAACGTGGTAACGACTGGAAGTTGAAACGTTGCAATTAGTCTCGCGATGCCTATCGTTTCTAACGTTCACCGTCCCTGTGATTCGTCTAATTCGAAACGGTCTTCGTTCTGCTGCTCGTTACTCGGATAATTATAGATTTTCCCTGAAAATGTTGCTGCTTCTTGCGTTGTATCGCAAATAGTTCGAGTAAATAGCCTCGTGTAAGATATCATCTTTATCCGGCTCGAAATCTCTTTGAGAAACCGCTCGAAGGAGGAAAAATCAGAATAAAATCATTGTATATTGGATCGTTCGGAAAGTTATTTTTTTTTTGGTGTATAAACCAAAATAAATTTGGTTAATTTTTTCAGAGTGTATAAACATTTTATTGAATTACATATTCTCCATTTTGGGAAACGAAACGACTTTCCGAACAACCGAATACTTTGCGCAGCCCTTCTTCTCAGGAATAGTACAGAAATAAAACATCGAGTCACGCAGTTTATTTGTTCGTTGACAAATTTTAACGTTCATTATACTTGGATTTCGCAAATACCTAAATGTTGGAGCCAACGCAACGATGATGTTAGGCGTGTCAGACATCGTTAGCCAATGGCGGGCCTTACATAAAACGACGGTCGACACGTAGATATCAAGGTGTTATTATTAAAGCAACGCGCTTATCGACGACCAATACGTACCAACGTACCTGGTACCAATATCGTGGAATTTGGACAGATACCTGCTCTTGTGTACATATTGCAGCGGTTATAAATACACCGCTCTGTTTCTTTTAACGCACGTTGGTTGCACTCCGGAGCATTAACGTATTAATCACATTCGCGAACATTGTTTTCAATGTAGCCGAAGAAAAACTCAACGACGTGTGGGATAAGTGTTTTCGAAGGAAATACGTGCAATTCGATCGACAAGATTAATAGTTTTACAGGTAAAACGGTGAAAAAGTAAATAGAGTTGCTATTAAACCGTCTAGATGATAAACCGACAAATTGCAACAGAATCAAATAGCCGATCTGTTCGATTAACATTAGAACTACCAAAGGGATCAATTTCACCCGTTTAGACCTCTTTTTGAAATTATTTAATTAGTAACCGTGGTTTTTGTCTACAATATTCCTGAACAATTATCGAAATTGACAACTAATGGTACTCGTGAACTAATTTATGTCTTTCTGTGGTTTCCTTTGTATGTGGTCTGATGCAAATAGGAATATGTTTACTATCGGTAGTTTTAATGTTAATAACCCCCTCGAACACCCCAATAAAGTCAAATCGGTTAGCACTCTTCGATGGGTCAATGTCATTGTGTTAAACATAAGTACTTACTCTTAACCTTTCAATTGTCGTTGTATTGAGTTGTTCGTAAAGTTATTTCGTTTTCCAAAATAGACAATATACAATTCAATAAAATGTTTACACACTCTAAGAAATTCCTGTTTCATTTTCACCAAAAAAGAAAAACAAAATGACTTTCCGAACAACCTAATAGAAATCGTACACTGTACGTAAATACGTATGTATTTTAAATCAACCTAATAAAAATCGAACCTAACATTCTCGTAATTTCTCGCGATGTGTTCTCTCAACTTGATTGTCTCGAAAACGAAGCCTCGTAAAAAAAAAAAAAAACACTCGTTACAGTGTTTCGTTCCACTGCCAATCAATCGTTACTATTCGAGCGATTATTTCAATGAAAAATTCTGACTGACCGTTTCGAAAAATGTCTACCTTCCGTAGAATACAATTATTATTCTCTTTTCGCAGATTGCAAAGAATTCAACGAAAATTTCCCCCCAATTCGGTCCACCTTGTATTTACTCGAGTATCTCGTAACAATCGTGCTCCAATTTTCCGATATTAATTTACTTTCCGCGCGAAGGGAAAGTCGACCGACAGTTCCACGTTTTCAACGACTAACGAATCCGGTTAACAACCGGTCGTACGATTCAATTGTCCACCGATTCTTTTTTCTTTTTTTTTTCTCTTCATTTCCCCCGGTTCCCCAGTTTTGTCTCGTTCCTCTCTATCGATTCGTCTCGAATGTTTCGTTTCATCGTTCGTCTTCTCCCTTGTTTCCTACCTCTTTCCCTCCTGGTCTCGTTGGGTTCGTTCTAACAGCTATCGGCTTTCTCTCTCGCTCCACTCGTCGAGAGATCCGTTTAGGTCGACGGCCTCAATCTTTCGATCGAGCGAAAATAGATCCAGAAGTGCTCTCTTCGTCAACTGTATATCGCCACGACATCGCCACTCGCCGCTCCTCCGTTCGTATAAACGCGAAAAAGCAGCCGGTCGCACGTTTCCGATCGCGACACGGAATCCAGAACGTGTTACCTTCTCGAAAACTTCTCGATAGTGTTTTCCACCGTTTAAGGGACACAATTAACCAACCACGCGACGCGACACGCAATTGTAAGTTAATACAACGAGAACACAGATATCCGTACCCGCTTCTCCGCGAGTTTCACGAATCGGTGACGCGCTCTTCCTACGCGTTTCTTCGAAACACGAAACACTAAAGGAGACTCGAAGTTTCACGAAAGTAAGGTCGAGAACTCACAACGAAATTCTACAATATCTTACGTAGATGTTTGTCGCGTTTCAGTAACAATCGAAGGTAATCTAAAGATAACAATTTTTAATTAGAAAAGAAATATTGTCTCCAATTGGAAGAGAAGTACTGTTTCCAATCGGGAAGGAAATATTATTTTCAATATAGGAAAGAGATACTATTGGGTTGTTCGGAAAGTCGTTTTCCAAAATGGAGAATATATAATTTAATAAAGTGTTTATACACTCTAAAAAAATCGTGTTTCGTTCTCACCGAAAAAGCGAAATGACTTTTCGAACAACGCAATATTTTCGATTAAGACAAAAAAATATTATAATATTTTCTTTCTTAGAAATATTTAACATTCTTTCTCTTTGAACTATCTTTGAATTATTCTCTTTGAATTATCGAAAGGCCTGTACACTTTTATGTGCAACCTTTATGTCGAGACAGTGAAATTTCGAAATCGTAATCGACTTTGTTCTTCCTTTCTTTTTTCCCCTGTTTTCAAAGTTTCTCCAATATTAATCGATTTTCGCGATGTGTTCTCAACTCGATTGTCTCGAAAACGAAGCCTCCTAAAAAAGAAAAAGAAAAAACAACACTCTCTACAGTGTTTCGTTCCACTGCCAATCAATCGTTATTATTCGTTTCTTCTCCTAACACTTTAAATTCCACTTAAGGGTGCTAAATTTTTTATCGCTCAGTGTTACCCTAATTTCTTCCATTTCCCATACGCAACCGTTATTTCCAGTACTCGATATTCGGTGCAATCTTGTGTACCAGTTCGATGAAACGAAGACGTATGTATCTATCGTTATCGTTGCATTATCGTTATTAATTGCGACATTTGAAGACTTAAAAACGCACGCGTCCGTATCTGCACCGAAGAGGTACGCGTAGGTACGCGTTTAATTGAAATGGTCGATAGAAATAACGGGCATTAGGGGTACAAGCACGCGTGCCGGTATGGAAAAAATGTTCCAACGAGTTCTGGCCCGTAACCGTGTAACGCGGCGCGGTTTATCGCGTTGAATCCAAGTGGAACGAGCGTCAGGTTTTACGGCATTTATGCACACCCGATTGGCGCCGCGTTCTATCGACGCGACGCCGATTGAAACACTCGAGCTGCCTCGATACCGAGGAGGCGTGAGACCGAACTTCTCGGAAGAGCGTGCAAACTTTGACAGATGGCCTCGTATATCTCTCGTTTCTCGCCGATGCCCCGACGAACGTGTTATTTTCTATCTATTAGGTTACTCTACAAGTAGCCAGCCGTTTTTTCACCGATGCTAAGCGCGAGTAAACAACTTTGCAAAATTTACGTTCGTGTGCACAATCGGTAGAAGAATTCTATCGGGGCTCGTTCGAGAAGTTATTTCGGTTTTTGTATCGTATAGGAAATATGACACTTGAAATTTCAACAAGTGTATATATACGAACGAGTGGAAAGATCTACGTGGAATGTTCGTCAAATATTAGTACCATGTTTAGAAAAATAAAACGACGAATCTAATGATCTCGTTTCTCATCGAACGATAAAGTTTATGGGGTAAAGTATTGTATTGGATTGTCCGGAAAGTCGTTTCGTTTTCCAAAATGGAGAATATATAATTTAATAAAATGTTTACGTACTCTAAAAAAATCGTGTTTCATTTTCACCAAATGAACGAAATTACTTTCCGAACAACCTAATGTATATAGATTCTGTAAATTGGAGTATTACGGATCATATTATAGGTATTCGATTCTTCTCGGTTCAAGTGACGGATATGTATTTATTTTGAAAACGATAATATACCTCGATCGTGTCCAAGTCTGTCGAAAATTGACATCAGATTAAGGAGAGTGCACGTATATTCTCGTTTGACTCGTTACTAAATTCTGACAGTGAAACACGGTACGAACGAGCTCAGTGATTGGATATTTATATCGCTTAACGTTGATCATAGCAGTCGAAATATAAACAAAAATTTGACCACGGTACAAATTCGAAGGCGAATATTTTTCAAAATTCGTTTGCGCTACCGTGATTAATTTGTGGCACAAATAACATCGGAATTATTTGGCACGGTCCGATTCCTTTGTCACCGCATTATTCTTGGCTTGTAACGATCAGATTTGTTAAAGTATCTGTCCATGCAACTAACGGAGAAATTCGTTACATAGAAAATGGAATAGACGATATTGGAAGAATCGAAAGTAACAGATCAGAATTTATACGGGCAAGGTGTGTAACACAAGTTTTTATACACTGCACAAATATTTTCATTCTATTTAATATATTTAATATAATCACGTGCGATTATTTTAAGAGAAACAGTTAAATCGTTAGAAAGAGTATTATAATCGTTTCTCATCCTTGTGTTATTCAAATATCGTCCTAAGTAAGTAATTATATCCCGAATCAATTAAACGAACGAAATAAATAATTTTGGCCAGCTAGCTCGAACAAATACTCCACTGTGCGTCGCGTGTATTGGTAGATTAATTGAATAAATTACAGTGTCGATAAGTTCCAGTCGAGTATAGGTCGAAACGCTTCGACGAAGAAGGAAAATTTAGTCGAGTGTTTTTTAATATTACGGAAAGCTCGTTTTCTCGATTATTTACATCTATCGTCGATACAAATGCGTACAATCGAATTTCCTAGAGTTGTTTACGTCACGCAATCCAGTTCGCTTGAAATTAATCGACTCGATAAGTATTGTTGCTCGGTTGCCCATTAACGCGGCGTAGTTGCGAAGAAATTACACCGATTTACAAATACGATTAATCGACCGCAAAGAGAATATCACTATACCGTACAATGAAGAAATTGATCGCTATAATCGTGCGTAGATGTCGAATCAACTTGTGGGACATTAGCGACAAGAATACAACAAACGAGTAAAAATTTGCACTCTTGCACAGAAAGATATTACTATAAATTCTTTTCCAGTTTTTCGAATTTTTATTATTCCATGATAATTCGTCGTACGTTTGAATCGTGCAACTTGGTCCGATTGAAACTTGATACATGAAAAATCATTATAGAAATAGTATTATTTCCAAGTACGACAAATCGTAAAGTTTCTCGACAAAGGATACCTGTATTCAAAATAAGAGTACCTTATTTGTACCTAAACACTATTATTTGCGACGAAGGTAACATTCGTTTTAGAAATTCATCGATCAAGAATTTCGATGAATCTACAACACGTTAAACGTTATTTTAATCGTTTTCTTTTTATTTTCGTCGAACGACATACTCTTACCTCCCTGTCACAATATTCTATCCAATAATCGTAACTTACACTTACTTCAATAATTATTTAACATTTTGTGGTTTGTTTCTTCATAAAAACAAATTCAGTCTACAACTCTTGTAGAGCTTTCGCTCTACCTCTTTCTCTCGATTTCTTCTGAAAGTCATTTTCTTTTTTTTCGTGAAAATGAAACACGATTTTTCCAGAGTGTATAAACGTTTTATCAAATTACATATTCTCCGTTTTTGCAATAAACATGCACGCCGAAATATGGACGAGTTGTCGAACGGTAGGAACGAGATTGCATCGTTGCGCGCTTTCTTTGAATAAAGCGCCTTTTACGGAGCGAATCGCAGACATTGCGTATCGTGTTTATGCTCGGCTAATGTGTGCGGGGTAGAAGAACGCCGATAGGGAGAACAAGGGGGAGGCCAGACTGAGGCCAGGGAGGAAGATTAGATACAGAGGCTGTAGGTAAAAAGAGTCGGGAATTAAGCAGCGCTCGCCTAAGAACATTATATATATTTTCCACGATCGAGCGTGCATGCTCACTTGGTGAAAAACTTTGTTCAGGAATTTCCCCGAGTTCTCGAATTCTTCGAGGTGACTTGCACCGAGAAATTTTTCCTCACAAATTCGTTCACACCGTCATACTTGTACCTGTCGATACGCGTCGTTGTTACGTTGATAATAACGATATATATATTATTATATAATAACATGTTGATTGTAATGTGTCTTTGCGACTGTGAACAAATAGGTAAGGTTGAAAATGAAATTCCTTGCACCGTTGTCCAATGCATTTTCAACTCTACCACACTTCTCTTATTAATTGTATTTATTTCACCGTTGTGAATATCGTGAGCTGTAGAATATTTAGAAACGAAACTGTTAATCACAGTTGTGTGGATTATAACTACTACTTAGGAGTTGTAACTATTAAGTTATTTCACGAACGCGAAGTACTAAGTGAGCAGTGTTAATTCTAACGGGAACGATGTTTCTGGTATGTACCCGTGCGAATAAAAAAACAGGGAATTATGTACACTTCAACGGCGAACTTGTATACACAAATCGGGGAAGTTAATTACCGAGATAATTTTCCTATTTACGCGAATCTAATCGCCGATCTAATTGCCGGTTTACGTGCAATCTGCTTGCATCGTTCCACGATGTTAGCGATTCCTATTTTATAAATGTCTCACGGAAAGAAACGGGGAACCCGATAAGTACCCGAAGCTTTCCTCTCTGTGATCGGGCACGATTACCCTAACGTAAATATTACAATTTGCAACTTTACGCACGATACAAGTTTCATTCTTTTTTTTTTTATTTCTCTTCTTCGTACCTTGTCGTTATTCGCGTTACTTACTCGAGACGGTGCACGTCCGCCTGAAAGGAAAAGAAACGATACTAATTACAACGATAAAAATAGGCACCGCATTGGATTGTAGCGATATTATCGCGATATGAGAATAATAAAGGCATAAAAGTTTCAACGGTAACATACACGCGTAAATTATGCCGCGATGCTTATCTCGATCTATTATTCTTGCTTCTTAATGCCATCGGTGGACTTTTATTATTTTATTACACGACCGGATCTTATTAGATTCCTATCGTTTATTTATTCGTTTAAATGGTATGTCCGTTTGACGATCGACGCTACCTACGCGCGCGGATCGCTCGCGGAATGTTTCACGTGGCGCTTCGCGGATTCACCGAACTCGTTTCACCAGCAATCAATCGACCACAATTCTTCACCAACACTGATGTCTACTCAAAGGTATCGCGTGGAAAATTCCTGTACGTTTTTTTTTTTCATACATCGTTTCTTTGTATTTGCAACTGACCACTTGTATCGCAAACGAGATGTGTCTAATAGTTGCTCGAGAAGGTTCTGTGCATTGATGGGTCTTCAGAATTGCATTACGAGTGCAAATTGTCACTCGGTGCAAGGTCTGAGGATTTACTTCTTTTTAATCTTTCGAGCTCATCAATCGGCTACAATTGTTCGCTAACACTGATGTCTAGGTATTATTTCGAAGGTATCGCGTGGAAAATTTTTATACGAATTTTTTTTGTTATTTTTTCCACACATTATTCCTTTGTATTTGCAACTGTATCACAAACGAGATGTGTCTAGTGGTTGCTCGAGAAGGTTCTGTTCATTGATGGGTCTTCAAAATTGCATTAAGAGTGCAAATTGTCACTCGGTGCAAAGTCTGAGGATGATTTACTTCTTTTTCATTTTTCGAGCTCTCTGTGGTTAGAATTTTCGTCAGTACGTTCGGATGATTTAGTAGCCTATTTTTGTGCAATGTAACAGATTTCTTTTATAATTTGCTGCATCCATTTCACGGTCAGAGCTCGTGAGACTTTCTTTTGAAATCGTTGAATTACTGAAGGAAAATGTGCACTGTGGTTTTATATATATATATATTTATTATATATATTACATGCTTTACACTTAATTTTACCAATATTCACATGTTACTCTTTGCACGTGACCATACTCATGCTCGCCACATAACAGTCTAGATCTTCTTTTGTTCTTTTATTCTTTCCTATGCACGCAGATGTCACCATCAATAAAATACAAAGGTATTCTCTTAACAATTACGTCTATATTGGATTTTTTCCGCAGCCCCATAGTCGAATGCCATAAGTCCAAACAGGAATGAGCGTAACTGTGTAGAGAAGGTGCAGAGTTACGTCCACGTTAAATGTCATGACAGGGATGTCTCAGACATTTGTTCGAACCGTGTAAAAAGTTTAAATATACGATAATTTGTCCATGTACTTTATAGTATTAAATCGTCCAAAATTCGTGTGTTTATACTTCTTGCTATACGTTTCATAAACGTACAAGGCTTGAAGAACTTGGGTGATGAAACTGTTGTGCTTTGGTTTAGTCTGTAAAAGGTATTCGAAACGTTACATTTATTCGTCAGTTTCGCAAGTGAGATTAAAACATTACTTTATTACTTAAAAAATAAATGCCACTTATGGTTGTGTAAGAGTTTTTACATACTACGGGGATTGAAAACGACGTGTGGACACGAACCCAAGACAAGGTATCGAGTTGTTGAATTTCCACAGAAACGGAAAAAGGAACGACGAATAACGAGGAAAAGCGAGAAGAAACTGGAAATATTGATCGGTAATGTATCGTACGTGGAAAGTAAAAGTCGTGTTCGTGCTTAGGCGATTATTGGTCCGTTCGTCGATTACGGTAGGACCCGATACCTACTCGAATAGCGGCAGGTGATTCGCGAGGTTGAAGAATGCAGTTATTATCGTAATCGGGCGAGATCGGGCTAGATTGGATTTGCGTCCCATTTGAAAGAAAAAGAGCCAGTTAATGTACGAGCGACGGTGAACATATGCAAAATGTTCGAACGGTCCCGTGTCTCGTACGTTAGTTCGTACCGTGAAACGAGAAGGTTTAGAATTTGCAATCACAGCGGTGCAATACGGTTCTTTTTTCCTCGCTCGCTCAAAATAGAAGAGAATTCCTAATGGATCGGCGATACGCGATGCACGATCATAACGTGTGCATACCGTACACCGTGCGGTACGCGTGTCGCACGCGAATACGCGCGAAAAGAAGAAAAAATATGAAGGTCGTTCGCAGGAATTCCGACGGTGCAATGACACTCTCTCGCGAGACCGGCCGTGGATCGATAGCTTTGTTTTGAAAGCCGCTATTTGCCGCGCGCAGCGCGACCAATCAACTATAACGCACGGACAGTTAACCGGCTTGTTAACTGCAGTTTACGGTCCACGCTGAACAATGCGTTTTCTGCAACTCTATTCGGACCGCGCGGCGCAATATGGACGCCCTATAGAGACATTCCGCGAACATCGGACGAACGAGCGGCAAACCGACGTGAACGAAATTAATCGAAGTAACAATTTCGCTTGTTCGGAAAGTCATTTCGTTTTTTCGATGAAAATGAAACACGATTTTTTTAGAGTGTGTAAATATTTGATCAAATTATACATTTTCGATTTTGGAAAACGAAATTACTTTCCGAACGACCTAATAAAATTTTAACACCATGGTTCACGGGTGTTGAAGTCTGACGTTGTTCAACGAGGAGAATTACGCAAACTGTTTACATTTTTTTTTTTAATACTTGTACCGACTTTTATTCTTTTAACGAGGTAAATATATATATACATCGGAACGTGGGGAAATAAGAATAGTGGACAGCGGGAGAATTTTGTTTATATTTATTTATTTGCTTATTAACGTAAAGATTAATACACTGCAAAGCTTCTCGCAATCTCCGACTATACAGTTCTACCATTCGCTCTAGCTCACACATCCCGTATACTGTTACCAATTTAAATCTATAACTTAATTTATATTTAACCTTGCGATCACCCGACCTTCCATGCAACATTCGTATCTTCGGTCTCAGTAGGTTTAATTAAAGAATCTCACGCACGACATTCATTTTCTCAAAAGCTTTCTAATTTTATAATTCTCTATGTGATATACCTGTCTCTACGGATAATGTTAACCATCTTGACGAGGCACCGTTGACGCAGTAGTATGTTCTAGTTGGGTTTCATACCGTGGAAATTGACAACTTTTGTATTATGCGATTTCTTCATCGGATGAGGTTATACGCGGTACTAGGCGTGTATGTATATGAATAGATAATATTCAAACGCTTTATTCTAAGGAATTTTATTGTACAAAGAAAAGTATCGTGGTATCTATCGATTACGTTGCACAATCACAATTTTTAGCCACGGATGGAGCACCTGGTTTTTAATTTTCTTCTACAATTTTTACGATTGAAACTATATCGCGCAATTTCGATCATCAACGACTACATTTTTGTAAAATATTTCTAGAAACAAATATCGCTTTCGTATCGAGAGAAACACGATACCAGGTGCAAGTAACCGAAGGAAACACGAATGTTGTTCCTTACTCGTCGCAGGTTTTCTTCTTTCAAATCTGAAACAACGTTTCACCAAGTGGCCTAACAATTTGGCGAGATAACCTTTGGAGTATCGGGCATCGGTACAGTTAATTTCTTAGGTTTTATTTAATTCGTTGCGAATTATTTCCCCCGTGCTTCCTTTTCGTGCAGTTGCAATTTTTACGTAATCGTCGTGGAATATTTATCGCTCAATACGCGAGCGGAGCTTTTTATTTAACCAGGAGTGGTATACGATAAAATCCTTGATACTTTGATATCCTAGTGTTCTTACAGCTTTTCAAATATTGTACCTAGATACCGGAACGAATAGAACGAAAGCTTTTCATTTCGTTGCGCGTAATGTTGCTTCGGCGTTTGATCGGAGATTTAACAATTTCTTTGTTCGCTCGCACGACTCTCTTACGTTTTCAACGAGGAGTGTTGTTCGTGGGATTATTTTCTCCACGAAACAAGATAACGTAAGCGTATTTGGCGAATGAAATAATCGTGAAGTAAGATAACATCGATATATTATTTCAAAAGTATCCAGGTCTGTTCCATCTTGCCCGCTATAATACGTATTACATATTTTACATACGTATTATACATACATATTATGCATACATATTTTATATACATATTTTACATACATATTTTACATACATATTATACATACATATTATAATATATACATATGTTATACATACATATTATAAAATATACACATGTTATACATACATATTATAATATATACACATGTTATACATACATATTATAATATATACACATGTTATACATATGCATACATATTATACATACATATTATATACACATGTTATACATATTACACGCATATACCACTCGTCTATTCACCGGACGATACATATCCACTCCCCAAATCCAAACTAGCGGAAGGACAAACGTTCCGGAGAAATCTCCGCGTAAAGAACTCCGACTCGGTTTTCAGCCAGGAGCAAAACAAATAGCTGCAGTTCCAGAGGTTTGAATAGGCGCGTAGCTACGCACCGATGCCGCGTGTTTGCATAGGGTCGCGTCAGGGAGAGCCAGCCCGAGTAGATACTTGTACACACGGGAGGTCGTAGAAGGACGCAGAGGTTGAGTCGTGCAACGAAGCGGAGTAGCGAAAAAGGTAGCCTTAGGTGGGGCGTCGAGGAGCAGCCCGGTGAGACGAACGGGGCGAGGGGGGGTGAGACGCGGCGAGCGGTGTGCATTCTCGAAGAAAAGAGACGGAGGGAAAGAGAGGTTAGGCGGCGCCTGGTATGTGGCGCCTTCACTGGCGTCGGGCCATCTTTTATTCTGCCATTACAAAGCGTCAACACGTATCTTATATAGGCAAGACACGGTCGGAGAACCTCAGAAACATTTGCGCGTGCGTGTGTACGTTTTACATTCACCCCCCGTCCCCTCTTCCCCCTTGCGCGTGTCACGCGTTACCCGTAATACTTGTGCGCAGATTGTCGCGTCGCCTCGCTACTCTATAGCGTGTACGCGCACGCCTCTAACCAGTCCCTGTTTCCGGAAGATGCTGACACCGAGCCTGATCGCAGTTAAGCACGTTTGCGTGTACTTGCCACGTTTCGACGTTTTTCCCTCCATTTTCCACCACCAATTTCGTCCACGCTTCTTTCGATCAACGACCCGTTCGAACACTCGGTTTCTCCGCGGTTATCGTTTTATCGCGGATTCGGTTTCCGTAAGTTATTTAACGACAGTCTTCATCACTTCTCGTCTCTGGTTCCGGTTAGTCTTTGTTAGAACGCAGCAGCGGTTAAGTGATACTTTGATTCTTCGCGCACGTTCAGCCTGTACAGATTCGACGCGTTGTTTTAAGTACTTTATACAAATTGTTAGGATACTTTCGTATTTTATTAGCGTACCGCGAGAGCGCATTCCGAGTACCAAGAAACGGGTTCTCGAGCACGGGGCGCTATTTACAAGCGAATTCATCCGAATCTCGAAGATTGGTTAAGTTAATTCTATCGGATTTGGAACCATTACATTCGATCGATGACTTGCTGATTGTTTACGATGACTGCTTTCTTCGATCAGGAAAATCGATGATATTTTTTAGTCCTTTCTAACCGTACTTCAAGAATTCAATTGCATAAAATGCATTCATCGAATTAGAGGAGTACTTTCCAAATTGGAAACTCTTCGGAGCAATATTTTGGATTTGACTGAAATTTAGGTACGTTGTGGTCCTTAGCGTTATTTAAAAGCTTCTCAAAGGGTTTGACGTTCGAACAATTTGATTTTTGTGAAAATTTCCAAA
The DNA here is from genome assembly GCF_051014685.1 of Ptiloglossa arizonensis. NCBI lineage: Eukaryota > Metazoa > Arthropoda > Insecta > Hymenoptera > Colletidae > Ptiloglossa > Ptiloglossa arizonensis. The sequence continues at coordinate 12,810,064 of NC_135054.1, forward strand.
ATGGCAGCTATTTGTATTCGAGTTGTCGAATTTAGAAACATTTCTTCGTTCTTTGTTTATATTTTCCGAAATAATGAAAATTTTACAAAAATTGCTACACCATTCCTTAATAAACGCTCTAGTAAAGATGTGTGCAAAATCTCAAAGTAATCGGTTGGCTGAATCTCGAGATATCTTGGACACTGTTTCTGAAAAGATAGTTTCGAAAAAAACGAGTTCAAAGTTTCCATAATGGCCAGTTATGCGTGAGCCAAGATTGTTACGCTCTACGTACTTCCAAAAATAGATTCTTTCGAAGACTTGGACCTTTCACATTTCTTTCTTAAAACTTCGAACTATTTTTTAATACAAAAATCGATTTTTTTTAAATTTCAAACAATACTGCTCGTTTAATCGGTCTGTTTAGGTGCTCGCTTTTTCGATCTGCAATTTAACATTCACTATTTTCTTTATCGCCCCCTCTCCTTTGTTCGTCCAATTATTTTTCGATTTGTATAGAAAAATATTTTTACCAAGGTTCTTCCCGATTTTACATCACTTCCTTAAATCTAAGATTATCCTTCCGTGCGTGGATCATTCCGCGAAGTCGGCCTCGAGCACCTGTTGTAAATTCATCACAAATGTATTAAATTCAACCTGAGCGAATCAACAGTAATTTCCTTCGTACAATTTTAACGGAGTCCGTTTCTTAGTAAACTCTGAGAGCGATGATTGTACGTTTCACCCGACACGAGGTCACATACATAACTATATAATCGAAAAAATGTACGGTTACGAGATTAGCTTCGATTTAATTTACTTTGAGGGGCTCTGACCGTCTTTTGTTTACATTTTGGACCAAAGTACGTTTCGAGGATTGGTCCTCATCGAACACCCATCGAGAGAGTACACGTTACGTTTTACGTTACTTTTCATGATTTTTACGTAGTTACGCGATTATTTTGTTTTTCTTCTTTTCTTAATTATCTTTAATAGTCACTCCTATTAATATATACGTATACATAGATAGATAGTTAAATAGATATTAATTTAAATTACACGTGTTCAAATTCTCTTTCGAATCCCAACTCTCATGATTTGACATCTCGAAATAATAGAGCTTGCACGATTTTGTAACACTGTTTGAGTCTTCGTAATGGATACACTTTAAGAAAAGATACGTTTCGACTCTTTGCGTGATAAGAAAACGCCCGTTACTTTCCCTGGAGATACCAAAGAATCTCCAACGATTAACATCGAATTCAATTTCCAAAGTAATTAGTCGTTACATATACTTAATGTATATTTACGCTTACCGAGCACATCGTGTACGCTAAATACCTCGTGTTAAATGGTATACGAAAATTAATTTCATTTTCTTAGTACTTGCGAGGACTTTCAACGTACTTGGATCGAAACATTGAAATTATAATTTTTCTTAGCGTTATTTTGGCCGGTAACGGGAAATGTTCTCACCGAGAAATCAAATAATAATCGATTTAGGAACAAAAATCGCAATTGTGTAAAATTTCGAATTCATAAAAACGAAAAGAGAAGTAAAAAGCTTAGATTTAAATTCGTCACTCATTCCACGAAAACAGGTTACATTGCGTAACATTTACGGGAAACCACTTCCTCTTCCGCGTTTATTTCAATACTAATCGTATTAAACGGGTTGTTGCCACAAACGTAGGCAATACGATAGATAATTACGACTATTATCCGTTTGCTCTAATATCTACGATCCACGGCTCAACGGTAGTAAAAGCCTTTACTTTCCAATTAACCTTTTTCCAATATCGTGAACGTTTAAACAATCCTCGATAAAGCCATATCGAGCGCTAATGATCGTAATTTTGCTTTTACGTTATGTGCCAGTAACTATGAAAGTAATTTAACAAAGAACGTAGCTTGGCTATTGTCTCTCAAATCGCAAAAAATATTTAAAAAACATTGCGGTTTCTAATTCTCCGCAACACTATAATACAAAATGTTTTTTCTTTTTTTTTGTCCACGAAATATCAGCAAAGAAACTGACCGTTATCATTTTTCGCGAGAAAAGTTAATCTTACCTTATATCTGGAAGCAAAAGGAAAATAAATAGAGAAAGTATTATTCAAATATATTTGTACAGTGTGGGTAAAATTAAGATTTATTTAATTCCATTGTATCGCATACATATAATGTGTTCGACATAATTTCTTATAGAACTAAAACTATAATACAACCTTTTTCTTCGGTATTTGGTAGGTATGTTCGCTGAAATTAAACTTTCGAGCGATGGTTTTTAAATTTTCTCGATTAGCTTTAACAGAATTTCTATCATTGAGTTCTTTTCTAAATAAAATATAAAGAAAAGGTATAAGTTACCTATCGGCTTCAATCGTTTAATTCGTCCAACTTTGAACAATGTCCTGCCAGAATGTATATATTTCTAAATTAAAACTGCTTCATCCACATTGCAAATTGATTCTTCGTTAGTAATGAGGATGCAACAAGTTCGGCGTACGTCATCGACATTGGTTTGAAATTTTGTTACTTTATTGCGGTGATTTTTTGTAAAGTTCCAAACTCACCACTTTCCCGCTTTAAAGTTTGACAAATCTACTTCTTCGTTCGTTATTTATATCGAGAGCTTCTTAGATTTTTACGTAGGTACACGTATTTTCTAATAACTGTAGCTTTATACTCGAAGAGTCTAGCCAACCTTGTATCTTCTACTCGATTCTTCCAAAACGATTTTTTTCTCTAAAACAGAAATTCGACAATATTGTTTCGTTCTACTATTTCAAAATTCTACAACATTTCTTTCGTAATTGAAATTTACAATAATTGCCGTCTCATCGATTGATTTTTAAAATGCAATATTACGATTATTAGTTTGTACGATTGATTCTCGATAATGGACCAAATTTTCTAATAAATTTAACGCAAAATTTCTAATAAAAATAATAAATATTGAATGACGACTTTAAATGGAACAAAAATAATAAAAATTTTCTCGTGACTGAACCGAATAATGATAAAAATAAATGTCCAGTTAATACATTAGCGATTAATCGAATTGTTAAAGTTCACGGTCGAATAATATTTCTTATAGCGATCGATAGGTAAATACGTCGTCTCGTCGAGCCGTAATCAAATCACTATAATCCCTTGTATACTTTACCTGGTGAAACATTATGTAACTCCTGTCGGGTCCTCGACTTCGAGTTTCCAATCAAATTCCAATATAAACTCTACCGCACCTTTCCTTGATTCTTTGATTATGTACCGTGTAATTCCACTTCACGCTGAATTATAAGAGCAAGTGTTATCGTTGCCACGTGAAACGTTGCGGCCAACATATTTATTACGCTCGGAACCTTAATTTCCACCATTTTGATACACCAATTAGAAAGAGATGCAAGAAGAGCGGACAACGTCGAGAACGTAAGAACGACTAATAAAGTAAAATCGAGTGACTCCTTATATTACATTGAAACGTGATAATCGTATGTTTTGCACATTTTTATCACAGCCGCAGATAAGAAGTATGGTAAACATGTCAATTCAACTGGCGCCACTTGACTGGCACCGCTAATCAGTGCGCCAGCAAAATAAAGAGCAGGTGTACTTTTCGACGCCAGTCTTTCTTGTAATAACAAGCGCCATCGTTGCTAAAAAAGAAAAAAAGAAAAAGGTTTTCCACGAACAAATATTAGTCACAAGTTAATGTATCGTTACGAGTTCATTGTACAAATTGGTACCAGTTAGTACGAGTTATTAATTGAAAGATATTTTAAGTAGGAACAGTGGATTCGATTTTGTCTATTTGCGGTAATTTTTCAAAAATGTCCTGACAAGTAACGTCAATTGTAAAATAAAAATGTCCATACCGAGAGCTCTCGGTCTCTTGAGGTGAGTTCCAAGCCGGACCTTGTCTATTTCTGGTAATCTTGATAACAGAAGGTAGGCATCGAAGAATGTGTCCTGGGAAATAACATTAATGCGATATAAAATCGTCCATGGTCGGAGATCTTGGTCCCTTGAGGACTAACCTCAAGGCAAGCTACTAGTTTCATATTTTTCTCTACCGTCATCTAGTTTCTCTCCGTTTCCGATTACACGTAAGATCACGTTGAAAGTGATTCTTAGTTTACCCATATTGATGTACAAATCGTAAATAAGAATGTTTTTACATCGTTTGACTCGCACGTTATTTACCATCGTGTTCCGACAATTATAATTTTCGATGAAAGATCAACAACAGTCCCTTTTCTAACCACAATCGGTGGCTGGATAACAATCGAATAAAAACGATCGGAAGTCTGCAAACATTGACAGAAAGTTCTTATACGAAAAGCTTCTAATTTCAAAGGAGAAATCGCTAAAAAAGCAGATGTTACAACAAATGCACAAAAAGAACTTAATGTCCTATTATAGAGAGAAACGTTTAGAGTTTTCTAAAATTCGTAGGTACATAGTGAAAATTGATGCAAAAATGCTTTAATTTAATTTACATAGTCCGGATGAACGACACGGTTATTATCACGATTTAAAAAAGAAGTAAGTTACTTTAAGTAGTCGAGAAATGGGAAGTCCGATTATATATTCAAATTATAACACATAAGTCAAATTATATATTCTTTATTTTGGAAAACGAAATGACTTTCCAAACAACCTAATAAAAAAATATTTCAAACAAGATTTCTCGAATATCGTTGTACAACGATTTATTCGCTCGAAAGGTAGCCCAAGGGATCGATACGAGAAACGATTCCCGATTTTAACGAAAGTTTCAGTCGCAGTCTCTAAACGAGGGCATAGATACATACCTACAACGAGGAGACACGTACCTACTTACGTACGTATAGATTTCGATTAAAAAATTGATGGCTACATCGTACAATCAAAGAATTTCTAATATTTCAGTTTCATTGATAATATAGAATCGTTGCTCAAAAACTCTCTCTCTCTCTCTGCACTCTCATTTGCATCTTCTCTGAAACTAAACACTCTGGATACATTCTTTTCGTTCACTCGTTCGATTTTCTCTCTTTCCTTATCGCATTTGTCTCTCTTGCTCGATTCTCGAAAAACACGTAGGCTTCGGTCTTCTTTGTTTCCATTCGCGTTTACATAAAGGATTCAGTCCGCTAATTTAACCTTCGTTCTATCGTTGACGCGTACGCACACACACATACGTAGGCAAATCACTTTCTTTCTCTCATCCTGTTACACTCTTCACCTCTACACTACGTACATCGAAAGACGCGCAACAATCAAAAGTTCACCGTCGATGGCCGGCTTTCTCGTGCGCTACGCGTGTGTCGTTAGGTATGCGACACGAACGTTATACCTACACCGAGCCGCGCGGTCGTAGAAAGGCCGTTTGAAGGACAAGGGTCATGTGAGTCATGTCTGACGCCGATACACATATGTGTGTAACGCGACACGGCCACTGACTTCACTTACCTTTACCGTGCGGCTGTGTACGCTGACACATGGCTAGGTTTGGGTGCGCCTTTCGTGCTCTCCAACGAAAATTAAGCTAACAAGAAGTCTCAACTGTGGGATTGTCAATTTTCTTGAAACTTTTTCCGACGGTTTCGGAGCAAAAATAAAGAGACACGTATTTGAGCTCTTTTGCCATCGATTCGTTATTCGTACAGTTCGAAACGGGTGAAATTGACCCCTTTGGTAGTTCCAGGGTTAAAGAAATTTCAACAGTGTTGGAGTGAACGCAACGACCATCCAAAGGGTACCAGATGTCCTTAGCAAATGGTCGATGTTAGTTTCAAGAACTGTCTTCGTATTGGTGCAGAAGTTTGGCTATTTTTCTTTTCGGGTTTTCTTTTCAATTCCAAGCCGAGGATGGTTCGCAACAAGTTTTACTTCTGTGTATTTTTCTATCTCGATTTTATTGGGTTGTTCGGAAAGTCATTTCGTTTTCCAAAATGGAGAATATATAATTTATACACTCTAAAAAAATCGTGTTTCATTTTCACAAAAAAAAAAAGGTGTACAAGTCTTGTGTGTACAGTCACTGTACCACTGGATACGCGAGATCCCTGAGTACTATGATCAAGTGTATATTATGATCTCAAGTTTACAACGCGACGTGTACTGTTCACCCAGAGAGACTTTTCGCGCGAAAATATAATAATAAACTGTACATTGTAAGTTTACAACACGACGCGTACCCTTCGTCGAGAGATGAGTATCGTAAGAAACTATATATATTATAATCTGAACTTTACAACGAACAGTAATCAATATACAGTGTGCAAACTACGCGCGCGTCCTTTCCATTGTGCGTGCACGTGTATCGTAAGTGCACCTACGTTACGTAGTTATTTAGTTGGCTTGGCCGTGCCAAGGTTGGAAACCTTATCTAAGCTCAGGGTGTTTGACCCAACTGGGAAAAGACATTGGCACTCGGCATTTTGCGTCGCCACGGTTGCTCGCTCGATTCGCATAAAGCATCGTTCACAATCAATTTTCCACGAACTCCGTAAAGAATGCGCGATTGGCAGAGTTTCGACTGGACGATGACTCGATGACACGATAACCATAAATTCCTTCCAAAAGGGGATTTTTCGAAATTTGAGCATTTTTAATAATATTTCAATGGACTGGTAGTTTCGATGCATCGATGCACGGATCAGAAATACGTAAAAGTGGTGTCGTGAGGTGCAGTACGAAAATAATGGTTGTTAGTTTGCAAACTCTGTGAAAGATACTTCCAGGTATCGCTCAAATTTACGTTGTGAAATTAATCATAAATCAATCATAAATTGTTGAATATTGAATTGAACCAGTCGAGTCGAATACGAATCACTTTAATTTTATTATATTGACAATTAAAGATGAAATCTTATATGGATCGAACATCGGTACCGGTTGATGATCAAGTCACAGTTTTTCGTTACTCTGCTTCTTAGAGAGCATTTTGGTGACCATGGAGCGCACCAATCAACTATTAACATTTTTCTGCAACGAAAACTGCTTACTTTATTGGTTTTTCCAGTTCGGGTGGCTTTTCAAGGTTTTTGTAATCTACCAAAAATGTATTATTGACGCTATTAAGGCAATCGCACTTCTCACCGGTGAAACTCTCGCTGTGTCTAACAACTTTTTTTTCTATTGTAACAAGAGGAGGTAGCGACTTGGAATTTTGACAATTCTTGACTATTTCTTGACTATTATTTTTTTAAAATTCTTTGTGTCCGATGCTGTGGACAGAGAATCCTTCTCCTGCCAATGAACGATAGTTTTTTTTTTATATTCACAACCTGTATTTCGATAAGTTTTGCAAACTCGTATTTCGAATGTTGAAAAATGTCGGAGCTTGGCAAATATACTCTACAAGCCTGTATTACAAAAATTGGAAATTATTCGCGTTTATAGCTTACTCGTGAGAAACTCTACCAAGAAGCGTCTTCTTTTTCCGCTTGCGAGTGGGGATACCCCCTTAATCGACGTTCCACGCGGAATGTTTGCTTTCCTCGAGTACTCGTTCCAGAGATTATTGTCGTTTCTCATTGTTGCCAGTGTGCCGAAAAAATGATACCTCTCGTAAGTCGTTTCAATTCAGGGGAACGAAAAATGTCAACGAACGAACAAAAACGAATTATGACCGAGCGTCATGGCGTACTTTTACCGATTACGCGATTCAGTTAACACCAGCGATCCGAACAATCACAATAAAGAGAATATTCGAGACACTAATCAACCTATTCAGAGTGGAATTATCATTTTGTATCGTTGGAAGATTTATTTAGAATCTTTACTACGACCTTGTCGCGTATAAAATAACTTGAAAAGTAATCGTACACGCTAAGTAAAATAAATATAATAGAATTTATAATAGATCTCGAAGCACAACGATTTATCGTCAAGCTGCTCTTTCTGTAGGTCGTGAGAATTTCGAAATATTCCATTGATAATTCCCCGATCCAGTATCTCGGTTGGCAGCAATCGGTTTTATCGTCTGAAAACATCATCTGGAAATCTGCGATCTCAGAAGGACGGAGTGGATACCGATAAAAAGCGAGTATTAATCGCGGAAAACCTGAGAATCAAGATTGGAAGACCGATCATTGTTTGCATTTAGGTACGTCAAGTAGCACGGACCAATCGTGATTACGGCGCTTGACATTTTCCAAGAATTTCGTCCATCACGGATATCTACGGCTCTTTCGTCATTTAGATTCATTTTTTTATCGTTATCCACGATCGGTGGAAAATGGATCGAAATGCAATCTTGTACACGATCACACGATTCTTTCTTTTTTTTTTTTCAATTTTTTACGAACTTTGCACAGGTACGAGCGTTTGCAATATCTTGCACCGATGTTCGAATAATTTAAATTGTAGGAGATTTGTATTCTCAAATTGTGGAGATTTTCATAGTGGAGGGGAAGGGAACGAACAAAATCTTCGTCTTGTAGAGGTTTTCGAATTATCGAGGTTCGACTTTACGACATTAAATTTTTGTTTTCTTTGAAGATTTCTAGTACTCCGTTTCAATGGGATCGTATGTTTATACAGTGTTTTCGATACGCATCTGTACGCGTAATAAGACGGGGTTGGAACGCTGCCCAACTTTAGTCATCGAATTTTCTGCTGGGAAAGGCAGAATCCCTGGCATCGATAAGTAATTACATTCAATTTATTAGACGGCTTTCGACGATTCTGGCAACGATTTCTGAAACATCGAACTAATTCCGATGCCCTCGCGTGTTTCTTTCGAGCCCCCTCTTTTCTTCGTTGCCGCAGAATTTATTACCAGTCGTTATTTACTCCTACCCCCTTCCCTAACAAATCTTCCGCTCTTATGGGAGAATAATTCACGCGAATTCGCGCGCAAACCGTGCTTTTTGCAATCAAACCAGATAACTATTTGGAATCGATGTATCCGGGGTTTCTCTCACACTCTCGGCAACGACAGCAACATTTACATTTGAACTTTTTCAAACCCCTAACCGAACCAATTTCAACAAATCTAGCGACCGAATTATTAGCGTTAAAGATTGCGACATTTCGTAACACGCCTAAATAATTTCTACGCGTTCTTTCCCCGTGTACTTTTCCACGATTAATTTCCCATCTATCTAGATGACACACGTCGAGTTTCAAGTTAATCGGTTCGACGTTTTAAAAATAGCCCAAAATTCAAATCGACCGGTGACGATCGGGACACCGTCTACATTTCGATACTAACAAATCTTCGATGGTCAAAATACTAGAAAAATGACTCGGTCAGCTTTATCTAAACGAGTGGCAAGGCGATAGGAGCGAGTGTAAGAACTGCAAACAGTTGTTGAAAGATCGTTCGATCGTTTATTTCTTTCGGGACACTCGACGCCCGAATTTCATCGTTATCAGCGACGCAGATTTATTTTACGCGGTAGGCTGAACGGTTCGGGACGCGTTACGACTATAAACCGTGTCGTAGTCAACCTCTCCGGACATCTTTCCTCCTTTCCTTTCCTCGATCGCCCGGTAAGTAAAGACCGTGCCGCTGTATTTCACAATTTAACGACCCGAACTCTACGCTCGAGATGCCTGTCTCCGCGCGGAGGTGGATGAGGATGGTCCTTCGAATAAAATCGCTAGACGTGTAATCTGCTCGGAAGACATAAAATAATACACCGCGGGCACGTAAACGAGGACAGTTAACTGCCAAGCTGCAACGAATTCCACAATTGCTCCTTTATCACGATCCTCGGGCTAACGACGGAATTGCTTTATTACAAGGTTCAATTCGCTTTCAGTTTTCCAGAGTCCGCTCGCATGGTAGCGGTGGACGCGTATCGTCGCCGAGCTCGTTAGCCGGTTATTTGTCAAACTCGTGGACAACCACGCGAATTGCGAAAAAGAGGGGAAAAAGGGGTAGGGAAAATGAAGCCCATTATTCAGTGTCCACCTCGATCCGTAAGAACGTTCAGTAGCCGCACGGTAGGAAGTGGCAATCTCTGCGGCCTGTATCTCCGCTACACACGAGGATCGAGTGTCCAAGTAGTCATCACCAAGAAGGATACAGCTTTATTGCGAACGCGGCGAAGGACTCGGAGTGGTTTACTGCCGGGTTATCGCGTACAGGATCAACACGTAGCTGGAACCATTGCGATTATTACGATCTCGCGGACCGTTGTACGCTATATAGTATCCTCGATATACAGAGATACCCCGATTCGATCGGAGACTTCTGTGTTCCGTTTTTTTTTTTATTTCCACGGGAACCTACGTGTACATTATCGGTGATCAATGAACGTTGGACAAGAGTCGTTGAATAATTGCCACGAGCGTCGAGCGTTCCTTTTAACGAAGTACGACCGGTTCTTACGATTTGGAAATAGTCTAGAAAGCTCACCGATACGACTAACGCGAAATACACCGAGCGCGATTATCGTTTTACTAGACAGTTTTCGAAGAAACAACTTACAATATTTTATATAATCGACCCTGTGTAAAAGGTACACAGTGGATGTTTTCGCGTAAGATATACGAAATTATTGTACCACTCGGTGGTTATTGACTCGTTCAGAAATGTAAAATACCATGAAAAATACCGATCTAGGTATACTACGCGAGTTAGTTCGTTCGAAGAAAAATTCCCAGACTATATATTGGGTTGTCCGGAAAGTCATGTTTTTCAAAATGGAGAATATATAATTTAGTAAAATGTTTATACACTCTAGAAAAATCGTGTTTCATTTTCACCGAAAAAAAAACGAAACGACTTTCCGAACCCAATATTTTAGCTTGTCCTCGGGAATGGTCCACAAGTAGGCTAATTTCTACACGAAATGCCACGATTCGATAGAGGATGAATAACGGTTTATCGGAGACTGCTAAAAACCGGCTGTAGACGATCGTAGATAGACACGAAAATTCATAGTTCGTCAGAACGACAACGATGACGGCGGCGGCGGCGTCGGCGTCGGCGTCGGTGGCGGCGGCGGCGGCGGTGGCTGTGGCTGTGGCGGTGGCGGCGACGGGCGACGCGACAAGCGTCCTTGCTCCAACCACTCGCACTACTACCGATGACGTAATCGTCGCGATACCCCGCAATCTTGGCGCCTCGGTAAACTCGTAATATCTATTTTTATCTGGTGGAAGCAGGGGTTCCGCCCCGCCGCGCCTCGTATCCCTCACACACACAACCATACCACACGGTACGACTTCGACACACCCGTATTCCAACCGCCTCTTTTCTTCCTGACTCTTAACCTCTAAATTCAGCTTCCACTCGAAATAATCATTCTCCAACTGACCACGGTTCGCTCTTTTAATAATATCTTCAAACGTTCTCACCGCTTTTATCCGTATCGATGTTCCCGTGTAGGTTTCGCAAACCGTGAATCTCGAATTGGTATTCATTCGGCGACAATTAGAAGAATTGTCCATGAGTTTACAGATCTGGTTAAAGATGGCGCGAACGCGTCTCGATCGAGAATAGGTTAGGATAGGTTCGGGCGCCAGTACTCCGGCAAACGCGTTAATTGTAGTAGAATCTTACGATTAATTTATTATTGGTTAAATCACTCCTTGGGAGTGTTCTACGCGTTTGAAAATATTCTTGGTGTTACTATTTAGACAAATGCCCGGTAGCTATCTTCCCTTTGCGGGAAAGTTAACTAGCGTGATTATCGGCTATTATCAAGTGTATAGAATACGTATGATACACTTGAGAGAGAAAGAAAGAGATTTTCAACTGACCGTGCACACATATTTGCGAATGCACAAATGTATTGAACGAATGGTGTACGATTCATATTTGATAGGAAATTAAGAAAATAGACAGCCTCGTGGCGCTGAGCCGATTAAGCGTTGTGTAACAACGCTCCAAGTCGGTGAGAAAAAATACTAACGATCATAGTTATTGTAAATTTGTTTGGTTCGTTGAAAGATGTAGAATGCGATAAGTTTCGTTCGTTAAATATTTTATGGTTATTTTCCCTTGTTCGTCTACTCTGAAATCTGGCGCCGCCGTTGTCTCCGCGACAGTTGGCGAGACGCGTGGGACTTCCCGGCGACGAGTCCTTTATGATACCGCCTGTACGCCCGCAGCCTCTCACCGAACGAACACTTTAACAAGAAAGACTCCTCGTTAATGCCAGATCTCATCTTGTTTCGTGGCGTGTCGTTTCGTGGAAGTTCTTCGAAAAAAAAAACGGAGGACCGAATTCTTCGATGTCCGTGCCACCGAGAAATTTCAACGAACTATCGATCGGTAGATCCACAATAGTCTCGACGAAAAGAAAATGAACAATAGTAGCTCCAAATTTCTCTCTATTACCGTAATTGAGTCTTCGTCGTGTATATATGGTAAAATGAATTGTTTCGAAATTAAAAACAAATTGCGTTCGCGTACACGGGATCGAATGCTGTACGTGTAACGAATTTGTGAAATTGTGGTAGTTTTATAAAAAGTAGACCGAGCCGTAAACGGTATATTTGTGCAATATTGAGCAACGCGACGCGATCTTGATAATAGTCGAACATAATCGAGGAGAGCTAATTCTCTTTGCTTGTTACAGGTGAGATGGGACAAAAGGAATGGTGTACATTAGCATATTGGGAACTGGGTGGTCGAGTGGGTCGTCTTTATCCGGTGGAGCCTTCGATGGTAAACGTTTTCGATTCCCTCCACGATGGTGATGGCCTTTGCTTAGCAACGCTAGCAGAGAACCACATCGCGCCACCTGCGGTCCAAAGAACAAGAAGCAAAATTGGTCTTGGTAAGAATCTCACCGGTTGTTCGTTCTCTTTATTGTTCTTCGTTTATAATTTCTAATATAGTTCGACGTCTGCACCGATTACGTGTAATATAAATTGTCAGACGTGTGTTTCCAAAATAGATGATAACGCGTTATACGTTTAGGAATACGCAATAATTACATATTGATTAATAAGAATATTTAAAGCTTGTAATTTTGCTTATATTGAGTTGTCCAGAAAGTCATTTCGTTTTTTTGAAACACGATTTTTTTAGAGTGTATAAATGTTTATACATTTTCACCAAAAAAAAAAAAAAAGAAAATGAAACGACTTTCCGAACAACCCAACAATATCAACTGCGTAGGAAGAACGAATAAAAAAACTGTTGTACGAATGATAACGAAACTCAAAGATACAAATTACTGTTCTGTTCGCAGGTTTAATGCTTAGTCAAGAAGCAGACGGTGTATGGGCTTACAACAGATCCGAGAGTCCGATTTTTGTGAACTCACCAACTCTGGATGACCCGGAGTCTAGAACACTACTTGTCTATCGCGTGCCTCCTGGTTTCTGTCTGAACATCTTCGACCGAACCAAAGTTCTACAGCTTCCGTATGGGAACGGTACCGCAAGAACAAGCAGTGAAGCCACAGGCTTTGCCTCTGGTCCTGTCGATATAAACTCCGTCCGCATCAGCTTTGCCAAAGGCTGGGGACCCAAGTACTCGAGACAAGAAGTCACCTCTTGTCCATGTTGGCTCGAAGTACTCCTAGCACCGTGCAGGTGATCCCTACAACTTATCGTGAAGGTATTCAGTCTCGTCCGTTTGCGCCACATCTTACTTATCCTCTTGCTCGAAGAGGACCGATCTGCGAAATTGACGCAGCAACGACGAAGCTCCGTCCCAAAGGCTGCCAATGGATACTCAAACGACGTGGATCGCCGCCAGCAGTCTTACCAAAGTACGCCGCCATACATCCAAGAACAGCGTCATTTTGTTAACAGAGGAAAATGAGAATCACTCGACAAGAGCGTTTATATTCTTGTGCCTGCGAACGGTGGGCACACAGTTCTACGTGGTACTCGATTTTCATAGCATCGAAAACCCGATCATACTTTATTACGATACATTTACGATTGGCCAATAATACTGTTGTACTTTCTGGATAATACTAAATGAGATTTCACAGAAAGTGAAGCGGAGACCTCCGCTAGGTCTAGTCAGTGGTATTTAACGTTTGCAAGCTCGACGTCAGTGTGTCTTGCATTAAGAATAACGTAAGATAAACGAACACTAACTGAAATCATGGAAAGTACGAGAGTAAAATTGACGTAGTTAATAAAAACTCGTTTTCTTTAACGATCGTAAGTTTAATATCTGTACCGTCTGGCCATGTCCTCGTTTATGATTAATCATTGCACTGCAGGGAAGCAGAAACTTGGGCTTCCGATGAGGTCTAGTCAATGGTGTTTAAGAGCATAAAAGCTCGTTGGTCCCATGGATTTTAAATCTATTTAAATTGTCAAGAAACGAGAACACTGCCAACAGAATCGAAGGAAGTACTTAGCTGTTTAAATCGAAGCCTTGGAAAAGACTTCGATCGCAATGATTAACGTATAATAATACATCTAGTATAAATTTCCTTCGTCTGTATGGAATTTATTCAAACGCGAGAAAAGATTTGTTACTTTGACGCAAAGCTGATCGAAAACCCACGGTTTTGGCTACAGTTTTGCCGATTGATTTGAAAATCGAATCGAGTTTTAACGAATGTTCGCGACCAATTTGTGACAACGAATCGTTAAGAGAAACTTGTAACGCGCTAACAAAACTTTTCTCGATTCTTTCCTCAATTTTGTACGACGTAAGTCGATGTGTCAGCGTTCGGTTAATAGAGTTCTTGCGATGACGTTTAATCGGCGCTAAAATATCGTGTACCACGAGTACTGCGATTGTCCCCGATCGTCGTTCGGTGCTGTACGTACATATATGTACATACACTGTGCCTTCCCAGCTTCCTTCGTGGTGCAATGTGCGAAAGAGTGAATGAACGAATGCGTGTATGGGTGTATCTAAGGAAACGAGAGAAAACGAGAGAACTCTGCGTGCTAGCTTTACATCAAATGCCCGAGAGCTCCGTACTACAGTAATACGATACTGTGATAAAAGTTCGACCCAGGTCTCTTTTCCTTCCGTATTTCAGATGCGTTTATGAAGCACCAACGAAAAGCAATCAATCTGTTAATGTGTATATGTATGCAAAGAAAACAAACGTATGCTTAAATAAAAAAAAAAAAGGAAATAAAAAGAAATAAAAAAAAGAAAAAAAATGATCCGTAGTTAGAACGTTAACTTTATAAAAGTACTGTTTT
This sequence comes from Ptiloglossa arizonensis, assembly GCF_051014685.1. Classification (NCBI taxonomy): domain Eukaryota; kingdom Metazoa; phylum Arthropoda; class Insecta; order Hymenoptera; family Colletidae; genus Ptiloglossa; species Ptiloglossa arizonensis. Next base: position 12,825,127 of record NC_135054.1, read on the forward strand.
CGTGGAATAATTTTCTACAGCCTTGAAAGATATAAAATTAGAGTATAAGGAAGTGGAGTTTTACAAATTTTTCTCGTTAAAGTTTTCGCCGAAATCCTCATCCGGATGCGACTATGATAAAATAAAAGGACACGTGTATGCCGATCAGCGATTTACACGTGGCAAACGCTGGATACATGACTGTAAAGGGAAATAAAGAGTGTACGGGGAGTTCGGAACGATGAAGTCAAATACGTACATACAATGTAACATGTACCACCAGTCATACGTATTCATTTATACGTATAAGCAAACATAAGCATGTATAAAAACATAAACGACTGATCGAATAGTTCTTTTCCTTTTCCGAGCCGTTAGTTACTTTTCGTGCAAGCAAGCGTTTATTATCGATGGTTTGAAAGCGAACGTCAGCTCGCGTATGGATTATGATTCATTGTTGGGTACGATCAGCTGATGATGCACCGAACGGTATATTCTGATGCATATATTGTCGCTTAAATGTTATATATTAATATGTATACGTATGTATACAAAAAATGTTCGTAGGTAGCGGTGTGATTCCGAGGCCTGTATACGAAGTCGCGAAGTTAAGAGTGTCGAGAATACTTTATCGTAATGTCGTTCTTCAAAGTACCGCTACACAAGCAATGTCAGTCTCAGGAGAAATTTTTAAACGACTGTAACGTGAATATGTGTCTTCGGGACGTACTGTACAATTACTTTTGCATACAGATTTGAAAGTCGTCGATGAAAAGCGTCCATTTTGGAAGCTACGTTGCTTTTTATAGTCTTTTTCTCACGGCTCTGATCTGCGGTTATATAGTCCAGGTTGGCTTATCGCTGGAATTGAAAGAAATGCGCGCGGCCAATCTGAGAGCGATTTTCGAAACGATTTTCGGGTAAACGCGAAGCGCGACACGGCTATCCGTATAATTTGTACATAATTTCCCTTTTCTTTCGTAAAGATTCGATTAAAAGTAAGTTTACTTATTTTGTGAATTATATAATCTTCATTTGTAATCGGATACACACAGGTCAAGTACTCCACGTGAATCCCTGAAATTCTCGATCGCAGACGATAGCGGCGAACGATTCAATCGCAGTATTCTCCGTGGTATAGTCGTTTCTCGGCATCGAACCGTAAATAATGTACATTTAACGGTGTACTTAACAATATTTTATAATTGTATGTATGCAAATCTTAATTCTACCGTGCCCGATCATCGTGTTCGTAGTTTCGTTAATTAGGTGTTTGATTATTAAAGGAACACATAAATGGACGAAAAATATTTATTCCTTGTAGATTTCGAATTAGTCAACGACATCAAGATCAATATTTCGTTAAAAGCAAAGTCTCGTTCCACACGATTAGTGTGAATATAAATTTAATTATAACATATTGTTAAGATTTACAAAAAAATACGGTTCTAAAGAACTTGAAAGGCGTCGTAACTTTCATTAAAATGCGCATTTCAATATATGATATATACATTTCTGAAAGCGATTAATCCCTTGTCAAATTTCTTTATACGCCCAAAAGGAATTATCTGAAATTATTTTCATCCTCATGGTGGGAAGGCCATCGTTTCGAGCCAATTACGGTCTAGGATATTTTGACGTTAATTTACATCACGGTGTAAAGAGGATTTTGAAGTAACTCCGTGAATTACGAATTTTCTTCGACTCGCTACTTCGTTAATTTTTCTCATATTACGTTCGTTATATTCCGTTTTATACTTAACGGAATATTTCTTTTGCGTTTCTACTCGCGGAATAAACCGGTTATCGTGCGCTGAACGCGAAAAATACAACGCAAAGGCGGAATGACCTACGGTATTTTTAGTCGTTAATGCGTCAGTGATTTGAGAATGGTGTTTGGTCGTCTACCGTTTGTAGAACTCAACGAGTGGCGTTTCATTGAATTCGTAAGTATTCTTACAAGTTTTTAAATATATTACATACAGACAAACGCGCGTTATACTACTTTATAAATTCGGAGCACAAAAGTTTCATTTTCTTTTTCATATCGCGGGTTTTTTTAAACCGCATATTGTACATATTATACACGCTATCATTGAGTTTACCCAATTTAAATACAAAGGATATTACGTCACTTCTTTACTAACGTTTTCATCTAGCAAAGAACGTGTAACAACCATACAATCTAAATTTTTAGTTGGTAAAAATCACTGCAACAAGAACTAAGATATGTAACCGTTAAAATACCGTTTAAAACAGAATTTATTCTTCTTGAGAGACCGGCGCAAACAAGGAGTAGCATGTAATGATAGGGAGACAGGGACGCCGATGGGGAGCGATAGCAAGAGTCGCGGAGAGACAGGGACAGCTGGGGAAAGCCACGGAGGGACGGGGAGAGCCAGAAAAGCAGCGGAGAGACTGGGAGAGACAGGGCGAGACAAGGAGAGTATGCAAAGCAGTGGAGAGACAGGGAGGGCCTCGGAGAGACGGGAAGAGCCAGAAAAAACCGCAGAGAAACTGGGAGGGCCAGGGAGAGTCAGGGAGAGTCAGGGAGAGTCAGGGAGAGCCGTGGAGAGACGGGGAGAGCCAGGGAGAGACAGGAAGAGCATGCGAAGCAGCGGATTACTTGTCAGAACATTGATTCCTTCTATCTCCATGGTTTAGTTATTTCGTTTGTATTGCGTGTCGTGGGAGATCAATGGAACTTTGATTCCATCTATCTCCCTCAAATTCTCCGCTTGGCGCTACCTCCAGGTAGTGAGACCTTGTAATCGGCAATACTCGCGACGTGGTATTACTCGCCGCGAGCTGTGCCGAACTAATTGGCCGCGAATTTAGAATAGTTATTTAAGATATAAGAACAAATACAAAATGACATTTCTGTAATGCGAATGAAAGTATGAATAGGTTAATGAAGCGAAAGAATGTGATTGTATTTCCATTGTATTGAAGTATTTCAATAAATTCATTTTATGTAAGAACAGAAGCTTTCTTTTTACCCATTATTTCCATCCATTTCTTGTACCAATATTATCACATTAGTTAAACTTTCCCTCCTCGAGTAGAACGTGTTTCTCATACCAAAGTCTCAAAATGCCTTAGCAAAGGTTCAACAAATTCATTCGAAAATCCCGCAAAACTCAATTCGCGGAAACTCCTGGGATTTGACGTCATTTCTAAGAACACGTAGGATTGTGCCACCTCCTTGGCTGTCGTGTTCTCCTGATACCGAAGTCTGAATTTCGGGCAAATATTTTAGAAAATTTCAGATTTTTGGAGTTTTGGTACCAGGAGAATATGATATGCGAGGAAGTGGCACGATTTCGCGGATTCTCAGAAATGACGTCAAATTCCAAGAATTTCCGCGAATTCAGATTTTGCGGGATTTTTGAACGAATTTCTGAAGGTTTGCTAAAATTATTCGTCGATTTCGAGACTTTGGTATCAGGAGAACATGATGTACAAGGAGGTATTCTTATTTCGCGGATTCTTGGAAATGACGTCAAATTCCTGGAATTTCCGCGAATTGAAATTTTCGAGAGTTTTGAATGAATTTCTGAACTTTTGCTGAAATTTTTCGAGATTTTGGAACCTTGGTATCAGGAGAACATGATAGTCTAGGAGGTATTCTTATTTCACGGATTCTTGGAAATGACGTCAAATTCCTGGAATTGCCGCGAATTGAAATTTTCGAGAGTTTTGAATGAATTTCTGAACTTTTGCTGAAATTTTTCGAGATTTTGGAACCTTGGTATCAGGAGAACATGATAGTCTAGGAGGTATTCCTTTTTTCGCGGACTCTTGGAAATGACGTCATTTAATTGTGGATGAAATAATTCATAGCAATGCAGGAAAGGTAGAGGAAAGTTGTAATTAAAAGACACAGGAGTTTTTGAATATGTTCGGTTTATTTAATGAACATACATACTTTTCGGCATACAATGATATTTCTACTATCATCGTCATACAAGTATCAAACAATCTTAGCCGCCTCAAAAATTTTTTAATGTTACAATATAAAATTAATTCTTATATACTAAGTAACTAATCTCAGTACATTGCCGATTAGGTCGGCATTATTTACAATGGACAGTGTTTGCATGTACAAGAAGGTTTCAAACATGTTACTTAAGGTTAGAGAACACGGGAAGTAATGATAGCTTATGCAGTAAAATAACTTTACATTTGTTTCATTCTTATAATTCAAACGATAAAACTATTCTAAATTCGCAGCCAATTAGCTCGGCACTACTGGCGGCGAGTAATACTACGTCGCGAGTAATGCCGATTACCAGGTCTCACCACGTGGAGGTTGCTGCGAGCGGAGACCCGGAGAGAGATAGATGGAATCAAAGTTCCATCGATCTCCCTCGACACGCGATACAAACGAAGATACTAAACCAAAGAGATGGAAGGAATCAATGTTCCTTCGATCTCCTCGTTTAGTTCTGCCAAGCAATTACATTATGGAAAAATTAGGCAAAATTGGGAAAGACGCGACACGAACCGTGCAGTTGGTCCTACTAGGTCTATCCCGTTTCCCCTCCGTGGTTCCGATTCCAGAGAAAACGAACGACGCCTACCACTCCCCTAGAGGAGTGCCCCGTTTCTCCATCTTTACGACGAGAGGGTCTTATTTTGGAGGCTTTCGCAGGGACCGGCAAAAATGCCTGCTCCTGTGCTCGCAACATGCCCCCTCTGGAAGCGGACACACCGGAAGAGACGGCGATAGACCGTTCGGACTACTTACACGGCCGGCCACTTGCTTGTACAAGAAGCAGTGGTGACCGGACCGAGGAACGAGGAAGCGAGCAAAATTAAGCTAAAGATTGGATAATTGCTTGGCAGATCACAGCCACAAAACTAACTTATTCTAACTGCAGAGATAGAAGGAATCAATGTTCCTTCGATCTCCTCGTTTAATTCTGCCGAGCAATTACATTATGGAAAAATTAGGCAAAATTGGAATAGACGCGACACGAACCGTAGAGTTGTTCCTACTAGGTCGGTCCCGTTTCCCCTCAGTGGGCCCGATTAAAGAGGAAATGCACGACGCCGTCCACTCATATAGAGTGCCCCGTTTCTCCCAACTCCGCGTCAGGAACCACGCAAAGCGTGGACCTGACTCACGAAGGATGACAAAGAGAGGGTCTTGTGGCACAGGGCTTCCACAGGGACCGATGCGAACACCTGCCCCTGTGTTCGCAGCATGTTCTCTCTGGAAGCGGACGCACCAGAAGAGACGGCGATCGAGCGTTCGGTCCACCTCCACGGCCGGTCACTTGCTTATCCAACAAGCAGAGGTGGCCGGACTGAGATACGAGCAAGCGAGCAAAAAGAAGCTAAAGATTGGATAATTGCTCGGCAGATCACAGATATTCGTACATGGTGACCTTAAAACTAACTTAGTCTATACTTAGAATTAACAGTTCCGCGGAGAATGCAATACATCAGTCCTCTTCGTTCTTCGTTCTTCGTTTTCCGATACATCTAAGAGAATGTATCTAATTGTAAGAGAAACCTAAGAGAAACCTAAAGTCAAGGCATAATAGAAAATAAAAATGAATTTGGTTAGTGGAAAAAAATAAACATGTAAAAACAAGTAGAAATTAAAATCAGAGAACAAATGAAATGAATTAGACAAAGAAACAATTAAAAAAAAAAAGAAAGGATTGAGAGAGTGGTCGCCAGTACTGACCACCGCCTACCGGCGGCCAGTACCGGTTACCAAGGTGGGGGGTGCCCCTTCCGTAAACCTAAAACGAAGAGATCCGTCCACCCCGGAGGCTCCAGGAAGAATGAAATTTTAAACAACCGGGGGCTCCTTATATACCCTCCGCAAGGTCACTTACCAGTGACTTACCGTTACTTCCATTGTCTTTGTTCGATCTAATCGAATATTTCAACAAACTGATGGCTTTTTAGCCATTATTTATACTAGAACATTGTTAATAATTGTTTAATCTACGGTCCTACGACGGTTGTTAATAAATATGATAAATAAACATCAAGATATTGCGAAATCTTCGAAGGCGAACGGTTTCGGTGAATGTTTGTTCATTTCAGCGATTGTTACTAACATTTATGCATGTTCCCAATATTGATCGAACAATGTGCGTCTTATTTATGTATAGCAATTAATTAAGAAACTTATCGAAATTGATTTTGAATGAGACTCGACGTTAAAACATGTTTCGTAAAGTTTTAAAGCACGAAAAGTAACAATTGTTCATTAGATACATTAATTTAACATTTGTTTAATTCTTATAATTTACACAATACGCGTAGAAGTGGTATTTTTTACACAAAAGTGCCAAAATTAAATTAATCGCTGCTCTGGATAGAAAAATCATCACGATGGATACTTGCGAATCGATAATCGATACGTGTAGCCTTGAGAATGTCAGTTGGATCTCAATGAAAAATTCCTTCCCGAACAAAGAATATTTCAACGAAATGATATTTTAAGTCATTATTTATAACAGGGCATTGTTAATAATTGTTTAAGCTATGGTCCTACGGCGGTTGTTAAAAATTATGATAAATAAATATCAAGATATTTTGAAATCTGTAAAGGCGAACGCTTTCAGTAAATTTTTGTTTGTTCACGCGATTGTTCATAACATTTACGCACATTCCAAATGTTAATATTAGAATTTGCATCTTGTTCGTGCATTATAAATCATTAATAACTTTACAAATATTAATTTCGATCGAAAATCGAAAAACATAAATATAAAGTTTTACTTTAATCTTCGTTCAAATTTAATTTCTATAGGCAAATCAATTATTTACGATGTAGAAATACGATGCATTCTGCAACATAAATCTTCGAAACATGCATAAATGTTAATAAGAATCGCGTGGATAAACAAAAATTTACTGAAACCGTTCGGCTTCGAAGATTTTGCAATATCTTGACGTATATTTATCATAACTATTAAAAACCGTCGTAGGACCATAGTTTAAACAATTATTAACAATGTTCTAGTATAAATAATGGCTTAAAATATCATTTCGTTGAAATATTCCTTGTTCGCGAAGGAATTTTTCCTTGAGATCCAACTGACATTTTCAAGGCTACACGTGTTGATTATCGATTCACAAGTTTTCATCGCGATGATTTTTCTATCTAAAAAAGCGATTAATTGAATTTTGGCACTTTTGTGTAAAAAATACCACTTCTACGCGTATTGTGTAAATTATAAGAATTAAACAAATGTTAAATTAATGTATCTAATGAACAATTGTTACTTCCATGCTTAAAAACTTTACGAAACACGTTTTAACAACGAGTATCGATCAAAATCAATTTCTATAAGTTTCTTAATTAATTGCAATACATAAATAAGATGCACATTGTTCGATCAATATTGGGAGCTTGCATAAATGTTAGTAACAATCGCGGAAATGAACAAACATTCACCGAAACCGTTCGCCTTCGCAGACTTCGCAATATTTTGACGTTTATTTATCATATTTACTAACAACCGTCATTGGACCGTAGATTAAACAATTTTTGACAATGTTCCGGTATAAATAATGGCTATAAAGCCATCAATTTCTTGAAACATTTGGTTAGATCGAACAAATACAATCGAAGAAACCGTGCGATAAAATATATGAATATTTCTCTACATATCGGAATTATAGTTTGTATGTATGCAAATATATTCTGAACCCGCAATTACAAATCCCTGTAACGTGGTAATTACATGGGTTGCCATCTATTGGTGAAAGGGCTAAACTACACTTAAGGGGTGAAAACACCTGGCGGAGAAACGCTCAAGTTTGTCGAGGAATTGTTCTGACTGTCATCAATAGATGGCTCCACAAGCATTATCTACCGACATTACAGATAAGTATCTCCTTTCGAAAGCCATTCCCTACCGCGCGATAAAGTAAATGAATATTCCTCTACATATCGAAATTATTGTTTGTATGCATGCAAATACATTCTGAACGCGCAATTCCAACCAGTTGTAACGTGGCAATTCTATGGGTTGTCATCTATTGGAGAACATGTTTGTTAATTTTCGCGATTGTTACTAACATTTATGCATGTTCCCAAAATTAATCGAACAATATGTATGTTATTTATGCATTATAAATGGTTAAGTAACTTATAGAAATTGATTTTGATCGAGATTCAAAATAGAAACTTGTTTCGTAAAATTTTATACCACCGGAAGTAATAATTGTCTATTTAGTGTGATAAGTTACCATTTATTCAATTCTCATAATTTACACAATACGCGTAGAAGTTGTATTTTTTACTCAAAAGTGCTGAATTTCGATTAATCGCTTTTCTATATTGAAACATCATCGTGATAAACACTTGTTAGTCGATAATCGATACGTGAAGCCTTCATTTCGAGGTATTAAAGATTTTTTTTAATGTATAAAGGAAGGCTAGAATATACCGTGGAAGGTTTAATTTTACATTTATTCGAAAGATGAAACATACAAAAGTTTGTACAAAAATATTTATTTATTTTATCGCACGGTAGGGAATATCATACACATGGAATTACTCATCTGTAATGTCGGTAAATTATGCATGTCGCGCCATCTATTCGTGGAAATCAGAACAATTCCTCGACAAACTTGAGCGTTTCTCCGCCAGGTGTTTTCACCCCTTAAGTGTAGTTTAGCCCTTTCACCAATAGATGGCAACCCATGTAATTACCACGTTACAGGGATTTGTAATTGCGGGTTCAGAATATATTTGCATACATACAAACTATAATTCCGATATGTAGAGAAATATTCATATATTTTATCGCACGGTTTCTTCGATTGTATTTGTTCGATCTAACCAAATGTTTCAAGAAATTGATGGCTTTATAGCCATTATTTATACCGGAACATTGTCAAAAATTGTTTAATCTACGGTCCAATGACGGTTGTTAGTAAATATGATAAATAAACGTCAAAATATTGCGAAGTCTGCGAAGGCGAACGGTTTCGGTGAATGTTTGTTCATTTCCGCGATTGTTACTAACATTTATGCAAGCTCCCAATATTGATCGAACAATGTGCATCTTATTTATGTATTGCAATTAATTAAGAAACTTATAGAAATTGATTTTGATCGATACTCGTTGTTAAAACGTGTTTCGTAAAGTTTTTAAGCATGGAAGTAACAATTGTTCATTAGATACATTAATTTAACATTTGTTTAATTCTTATAATTTACACAATACGCGTAGAAGTGGTATTTTTTACACAAAAGTGCCAAAATTCAATTAATCGCTTTTTTAGATAGAAAAATCATCGCGATGAAAACTTGTGAATCGATAATCAACACGTGTAGCCTTGAAAATGTCAGTTGGATCTCAAGGAAAAATTCCTTCGCGAACAAGGAATATTTCAACGAAATGATATTTTAAGCCATTATTTATACTAGAACATTGTTAATAATTGTTTAAACTATGGTCCTACGACGGTTTTTAATAGTTATGATAAATATACGTCAAGATATTGCAAAATCTTCGAAGCCGAACGGTTTCAGTAAATTTTTGTTTATCCACGCGATTCTTATTAACATTTATGCATGTTTCGAAGATTTATGTTGCAGAATGCATCGTATTTCTACATCGTAAATAATTGATTTGCCTATAGAAATTAAATTTGAACGAAGATTAAAGTAAAACTTTATATTTATGTTTTTCGATTTTCGATCGAAATTAATATTTGTAAAGTTATTAATGATTTATAATGCACGAACAAGATGCAAATTCTAATATTAACATTTGGAATGTGCGTAAATGTTATGAACAATCGCGTGAACAAACAAAAATTTACTGAAAGCGTTCGCCTTTACAGATTTCAAAATATCTTGATATTTATTTATCATAATTTTTAACAACCGCCGTAGGACCATAGCTTAAACAATTATTAACAATGCCCTGTTATAAATAATGACTTAAAATATCATTTCGTTGAAATATTCTTTGTTCGGGAAGGAATTTTTCATTGAGATCCAACTGACATTCTCAAGGCTACACGTATCGATTATCGATTCGCAAGTATCCATCGTGATGATTTTTCTATCCAGAGCAGCGATTAATTTAATTTTGGCACTTTTGTGTAAAAAATACCACTTCTACGCGTATTGTGTAAATTATAAGAATTAAACAAATGTTAAATTAATGTATCTAATGAACAATTGTTACTTTTCGTGCTTTAAAACTTTACGAAACATGTTTTAACGTCGAGTCTCATTCAAAATCAATTTCGATAAGTTTCTTAATTAATTGCTATACATAAATAAGACGCACATTGTTCGATCAATATTGGGAACATGCATAAATGTTAGTAACAATCGCTGAAATGAACAAACATTCACCGAAACCGTTCGCCTTCGAAGATTTCGCAATATCTTGATGTTTATTTATCATATTTATTAACAACCGTCGTAGGACCGTAGATTAAACAATTATTAACAATGTTCTAGTATAAATAATGGCTAAAAAGCCATCAGTTTGTTGAAATATTCGATTAGATCGAACAAAGACAATGGAAGTAACGGTAAGTCACTGGTAAGTGACCTTGCGGAGGGTATATAAGGAGCCCCCGGTTGTTTAAAATTTCATTCTTCCTGGAGCCTCCGGGGTGGACGGATCTCTTCGTTTTAGGTTTACGGAAGGGGCACCCCCCACCTTGGTAACCGGTACTGGCCGCCGGTAGGCGGTGGTCAGTACTGGCGACCACTCTCTCAATCCTTTCTTTTTTTTTTTAATTGTTTCTTTGTCTAATTCATTTCATTTGTTCTCTGATTTTAATTTCTACTTGTTTTTACATGTTTATTTTTTTCCACTAACCAAATTCATTTTTATTTTCTATTATGCCTTGACTTTAGGTTTCTCTTAGGTTTCTCTTACAATTAGATACATTCTCTTAGATGTATCGGAAAACGAAGAACGAAGAACGAAGAGGACTGATGTATTGCATTCTCCGCGGAACTGTTAATTCTAAGTATAGACTAAGTTAGTTTTAAGGTCACCATGTACGAATATCTGTGATCTGCCGAGCAATTATCCAATCTTTAGCTTCTTTTTGCTCGCTTGCTCGTATCTCAGTCCGGCCACCTCTGCTTGTTGGATAAGCAAGTGACCGGCCGTGGAGGTGGACCGAACGCTCGATCGCCGTCTCTTCTGGTGCGTCCGCTTCCAGAGAGAACATGCTGCGAACACAGGGGCAGGTGTTCGCATCGGTCCCTGTGGAAGCCCTGTGCCACAAGACCCTCTCTTTGTCATCCTTCGTGAGTCAGGTCCACGCTTTGCGTGGTTCCTGACGCGGAGTTGGGAGAAACGGGGCACTCTATATGAGTGGACGGCGTCGTGCATTTCCTCTTTAATCGGGCCCACTGAGGGGAAACGGGACCGACCTAGTAGGAACAACTCTACGGTTCGTGTCGCGTCTATTCCAATTTTGCCTAATTTTTCCATAATGTAATTGCTCGGCAGAATTAAACGAGGAGATCGAAGGAACATTGATTCCTTCTATCTCTGCAGTTAGAATAAGTTAGTTTTGTGGCTGTGATCTGCCAAGCAATTATCCAATCTTTAGCTTAATTTTGCTCGCTTCCTCGTTCCTCGGTCCGGTCACCACTGCTTCTTGTACAAGCAAGTGGCCGGCCGTGTAAGTAGTCCGAACGGTCTATCGCCGTCTCTTCCGGTGTGTCCGCTTCCAGAGGGGGCATGTTGCGAGCACAGGAGCAGGCATTTTTGCCGGTCCCTGCGAAAGCCTCCAAAATAAGACCCTCTCGTCGTAAAGATGGAGAAACGGGGCACTCCTCTAGGGGAGTGGTAGGCGTCGTTCGTTTTCTCTGGAATCGGAACCACGGAGGGGAAACGGGATAGACCTAGTAGGACCAACTGCACGGTTCGTGTCGCGTCTTTCCCAATTTTGCCTAATTTTTCCATAATGTAATTGCTTGGCAGAACTAAACGAGGAGATCGAAGGAACATTGATTCCTTCCATCTCTTTGGTTTAGTATCTTCGTTTGTATCGCGTGTCGAGGGAGATCGATGGAACTTTGATTCCATCTATCTCTCTCCGGGTCTCCGCTCGCAGCAACCTCCACGTGGTGAGACCTGGTAATCGGCATTACTCGCGACGTAGTATTACTCGCCGCCAGTAGTGCCGAGCTAATTGGCTGCGAATTTAGAATAGTTTTATCGTTTGAATTATAAGAATGAAACAAATGTAAAGTTATTTTACTGCATAAGCTATCATTACTTCCCGTGTTCTCTAACCTTAAGTAACATGTTTGAAACCTTCTTGTACATGCAAACACTGTCCATTGTAAATAATGCCGACCTAATCGGCAATGTACTGAGATTAGTTACTTAGTATATAAGAATTAATTTTATATTGTAACATTAAAAAATTTTTGAGGCGGCTAAGATTGTTTGATACTTGTATGACGATGATAGTAGAAATATCATTGTATGCCGAAAAGTATGTATGTTCATTAAATAAACCGAACATATTCAAAAACTCCTGTGTCTTTTAATTACAACTTTCCTCTACCTTTCCTGCATTGCTATGAATTATTTCATCCACAATTAAATGACGTCATTTCCAAGAGTCCGCGAAAAAAGGAATACCTCCTAGACTATCATGTTCTCCTGATACCAAGGTTCCAAAATCTCGAAAAATTTCAGCAAAAGTTCAGAAATTCATTCAAAACTCTCGAAAATTTCAATTCGCGGCAATTCCAGGAATTTGACGTCATTTCCAAGAATCCGTGAAATAAGAATACCTCCTAGACTATCATGTTCTCCTGATACCAAGGTTCCAAAATCTCGAAAAATTTCAGCAAAAGTTCAGAAATTCATTCAAAACTCTCGAAAATTTCAATTCGCGGAAATTCCAGGAATTTGACGTCATTTCCAAGAATCCGCGAAATAAGAATACCTCCTTGTACATCATGTTCTCCTGATACCAAAGTCTCGAAATCGACGAATAATTTTAGCAAACCTTCAGAAATTCGTTCAAAAATCCCGCAAAATCTGAATTCGCGGAAATTCTTGGAATTTGACGTCATTTCTGAGAATCCGCGAAATCGTGCCACTTCCTCGCATATCATATTCTCCTGGTACCAAAACTCCAAAAATCTGAAATTTTCTAAAATATTTGCCCGAAATTCAGACTTCGTTATCAGGAGAACACGACAGCCAAGGAGGTGGCACAATTCTACGTGTTCTTAGAAATGACGTCAAATTCCTGGAATTTCCGCGCCACTGATATTTAGCGGGATTTTCGAATAAATTTCTGAACTTTTGCTGAAATGTTTCGTCGATTTCGAGACTTTGGCATCACGAACACATGCAACTCGAGGAGGTATAGTTTTACTAATGTGATAATATCGGTTTAAGAAATGGATGGATATCATGGGTAAAAAGAAAGTTTCTGTTCTTACATAAAATGAATTTATTGAAATACTTCAATACAATCGAGATACAATCACACTCTTTCGCTTCATCAATCTATTCATACTTTCATTCGCATTACAAAAATGTTCTTTTCTATTTGTTCTTATATCTTAAATAAGTATTCTAAGTTCGCAGCCAATTAGCTCGGCATTACTCGCGACGAGTAATAATACATCGCGAGTAATGCCGATTACCAGGTCTCACCACGTGGAGGTTGCTGCGAGCGGAGACCCTGAGAGAGATAGATGGAATCAAAGTTCCATCGATCTCCCTCGTCATACCTTACAAACGAAATTACTAAACCGCAGAGATCGAAGGAATCAAATTTCCTACAGCCGGTCGTGTATCTGGTCGGAATGGTCGATCGCCGTCTGTTCTGATGGGTAAAAGGATAAGTGATTGTCGTTTCCAAAATAATTTATTCCGTAGAGTGTAGCATTAAACGATCAACAATTTAATTTGAATATTTTATGTGTATATTTGTTTAGTTTCTCACATAACGTATTCACATTTGCATTGTTACAGTGCGATTTATATGGTGTATTTTTATAAATACAGTACATTGTATTCGCATGCACACAAAATTAACATCCCGCACTCAAAACACTAAGTACGCAAACTTCAAAATATTCGATGTTCTACATGAACTAACAATATAAAATTGACACTAGACATCTTGCATTGGAATAATTTTTAAATAATTCCGTGCAAAACAAAGGGGATGAGAAGAAAAGTATCTATAAGTTACACTTATTCGTATCAGACATCACAGAAATAACAATTGAAAACTCCAAAACTCGAGTGAATTTATAATATAATATGAATAATAAAATAGGAAAAATTAATTTTTGTTTTTAATTTGGATTTTTCTTTTCAATTTACTGGCATAGATTTTAGAATAAATTAACGTTACTCTTATTTTTTAATTTTTTTTTTTAATAAATATAAATAGAATTTCTAATAGTGGGTAATAAAGTTGCATCTTTATCTTGGACAAAAATTTTATCGATTGCTTCGATCGCAAATGTATGAATAATGGATTAAAACTTTGCAAGAAGTCTTTACATACTGTTATAAGACATTTAGTTTATCGTAATATTGTTCTTTATCGAAATGCTGCAATATTCTGAAACTTATATTTGAATATTAGTATGTAAATCTGGTCACACTTAGCTGTATAACGGATTTGTGAAAGAGATCGATCGAACGTAGAAGAAATACGAGATCTGTTTGCGAGGTATCCACACTTACCACATAATGAAAATACTATATGTAAAATTCTAAAATTGTATACAGTGATGTGTATTTCGTTACTTACAAGTGGGTCTAAGTAGTTCGCTACTTTCTCTTCTTGTCACTTTTCGCATTTTGAATAGATAATGTCATAATAGAATACAAACGAAAAGTATACTGTTACTACGGTATGCATAAATGATGCGATCGAGAAAATATCATACGTATCTGATCTACAGTAATTACACAAATGATCGAAACGTTGCACGTGTAATTGAATGATACGGCACAGTAGAGATTGTTTTCTTTAAATATTTATACACACAACATTCGTACATTATGTTAAGTTATAGAGGAACGAAAGATAGTTTAATGATATTTTACCCGACGTTTTAAACGTAATTATCTAAATATTTATTCAAATAATATTAATATAGTTAGGTAAATGAAAAACAGGTAATAGAAAACGGCTTTGTTCTTGGCTCGTATTTTGAAATATATCGATCTAACAAACGTTTTGTAGAAATTATTTTGAAGACGAACAACGTTTAAGATCTGTGTGAAAATTGTATAGAACGATCGACGATAATTATTTCTTCTTGGCATTCTTTTTCACATCGTTGCCTGTCAATACGTTTTCCTTGGAAGCATGAGTGCCAGTAACCCCCCAACTGCAAATAATTGACTAATTATTTAATTGATAATTGTATTGCAAACAATTTTTGCAAAATGCTACATGAAATACTCTTATACTTTTCTTTAATTCGAGTTATAATATTTAAAGTATAATATTTTCAACTAAGCATTGTACAGTATATATTTCTAGAAAAACAAATACAGTGTAACATAAAATGGAACATAAATCAATCGAATCTTTACACCAATGATAACTTCGTTATATAATTAGATGTCTTCGAAAACATCTACCTAAAAACAATACTAGAAATTTCCACGAAACATCGATGACTATTGCCAATTTAATAATACGATACGCAGCAAAAATGAGAATTCAAAAATATTAATATTCCGCACGAATAATCTACTATCTACAAAAATTTAAAGTACACAATAGACTTTATAAGCAGAATTTCTTTTTCGTTTGTAAATTTATAAATTTATTTATATTGATGTTAGATTTAAGGTGCTAATTATAATTATCGTAATCACAAGTATTTCAAACAGCAATGATTATCATATCACCGGATTATTGGCTATTATATTCATCAGAATAATTATTTATTTTTCGATAATTATAATAATCGAAGCAGTAATTTATTACTTTGTAATTGCAATTATCATAACGTATCATCGGTTATTCAGGAACCATGATTATTAATTAGTTAAAGCCGGAAATTGAGTATTTTGGAACCAATTATCTATCTGATCGACCCAAATAAAAAAAAAAAGGTTAAGTCGGGTCTATATCGATCATAATTACTTGGAATCGATAGAAACGTCGATTGATGGAGGGTTAAATGATTTGTTGCAAAATGCAACAAATATATATAATATCTACACGTATGTGTAAGCACATATAAGCTGATATAGTTTGTTTGGATTCTGATTTTGAGAAAATGCATCACTTTTACAGAACGTTATACAAATAACATTTTACACTTACGGATCACTAAACTGCCGACCAAGAAAATCGGTACCTCGCAGCTAATGTCGAGCAACATTCCAAAAGCCAAGTTGCTAGCGATTGCACCGATTCTGCCAAAAAATGTCATCATACACATCGCGACAGCGGCCACGTGCGTTGGAAATATATCGACCACGATACTCCCCATTACGAAATTCGCAGTAACTATAGTTAACGAGAACATGCAGGTTACCATCAGTATTTGTAACGAGGACCTGACGAAGTAAATCCCGAAACCAAAGATGCCAGCCAACAGCATGGTTGTCACTGAAATGTAAAACGAGCTCAGTTATCGTTACAACGTGAACAAACATTCGATCGATCGAAGAATCGAGTACAAAGTTGACGAGGCTTTCTATTCTTTATTAAGTAAACCATTGGTAATATTTTTGCTCGAATCGCGATCATTTTTTTCTGTCACGCGGTATTCCTATGATCAGGGCAAGACAACTCTTAACATTAGGTTTACGAACGTTTCTTGTATACCTACTTCCAGGTACACCCCATTTGATCGATTATGTGTTTTATATACATATATACGATTACAATTGTACTTTGATACATTTTTCTCTAAATAAATCAATTACTGTCCTTATTCGTTGTTGGAACAGTGAGAAAAATCGATTTATAGTACTATTTGAAAAAGGTTTGTTTTGCAGAAGGAAACACTATCGAAACCTAGGAAGATCAAACAATTGACAAGACAATCGAGAAACAAATATGACTCGAGTCATTTTCCAATGGAACGTATCTTCTTCAACAATTTCTTTTTATCCAATGTGTAAAGATTTTTCAATATAAAAAAGACATGTCTTTTCTAACATGTATCAAAACTGTCCATTTTTGAACACTGTTTTTTTGTTCACGATTTCTTCGAATTTTTATATATTTAAATTTACCTGGTATTGTTCGCCGGCCTACACGGTTCGCCAGATAACCAGACGCGATGTTGCCGAGCAAACAGAATGCATTGATGGTCAACGAATTAATAAACACCATTTTGTCCATGTTAGGTCTACACTCGTTGATACTTGTCGACTCGATTAAAATGTTCGGCGGAGGTGTCGAAACATTTTGCAAATTGGCTTCGTGCATTAATCTGCAAACGCTCACGGTTCGGTTCGGGTGTATGTTGTGATAGTTCTCGAAACGATTGAACAACTCTGGCAGCCACAAACTTAAACCGTAATACCTGAAAAATAAGCAATTTTATTCGGTTAACCGATCGATGCAATTGAAACGAGAAAATTAAATTACGCGTTAACAATAAATTCTTAGACGAGCACGAACTTCGATAACCTTGAAATTATTAAACGTACGTGTTCGAAGTTATCTTTGTTAAACATTTGACTCTATTTTGGTAGAAGAACACGCAGTGCTTTTCTTCCAGGTTGTTGAACCTTTCGTAATTTTTTTCGAAATTAGAAATATAAGACAAAGTGACTTTGTAATAAATATCTTTTTCACATTATAGAATATTTGAGGCTTTTGTAATTGTTTGTAGACACTCCAAATATAGCAAAAAATGAAACTTTCCAATAAAAGACAATTATTCTCCCCCCTCTCTCTGTCTCACACAGTATATTTTACGAAAATCTTACCCAAACATGTTTGTGAAATAAATGGTCCAACTGAGAAGTGCGTATTGAAGAAGTGGCGGTGATGAGATGGAACGCATTTGTTGCCAAATATTTTTTAGTAATTCTGTTAATACACTCGATCCAGAGAGGGTTCTGTCATTGTTAATAATATTCATAGCATCATCGGGTAATAATACCTTTACCTAAATAAAAAACGTACGATGATTAATTATCATGTTATATCTTTAATTTGTTAATAAAGAGGAATCTATTTTTTTCGTGTTTATGGTATTAACCTGGTATTCTTTGATCTTTAATATTTTCTAATTTGTAAATAAAAAGATCTGGAACTTAAATCATAGTAATCGTTTCGTATTCCCTGTTACGATTCAAACAAATAAATATATGTTATACGAAACCTTCGCGTTGTTGTTGGAAAAATTGTTTAATAATAGTAATTTCTCTCGATGAAATTTAATTCGGAATTCCAGAGATTCCTGTACATAGATTCATATGCACATACATATTACAATAACGAGAAATGATTATTGTTACTTACAGGGTATTCATCCTCGTGGTGACCTGTGTTCGCAGCATAGATTTTTCGTAAAATCGCCAATGCTTCTTTAGTTTTACCTTGAGAAATTAGAAATTTAGGACTCTCAGGAAACCTGGTGGCTATCACAGTGACCATTAACGTTGGTATTCCAATAATGGCCAAGAAAAGTCGCCAAGAATTGTACAGAATGCCGTGGAATTGAAAGGATATTGGCAGTGGTATGATTATCCAAGCCAATCCTAGAGAAAGGACAGTAATTGTTATTTTTACATGTCTTGAAAATCAAAAATAAACTGTACTTAAAATAAAAAATATGTTCGCTAACACAAGTTATTCGATCGATATAAATCTACCTTGTTGCTCTTTATATTTCTCTAATTAAACGACTAAATTTATCTTATTCGACGGAATACTTAAACCACACCTTTTTATCGAAAAGTATTGTGACGTATACGTTTATTTTAGTTTATACAATCGTTTCAATTAATCGTGAGCTCCCAGTTTGTAAAGTACAAAATCGACAAGAAATACAGAAGCAGGAAAACTAATAAGGTTGACAATAATTGTGATCTCCCAAGTTTCTACTTTTAAATAAAAAAAAAAGTGTCCAGATTCCTAAAACCGTTTGAGTGTTGTTTACAATTAAATCGACAGGTGATGATTGGACCAGTCAAACCTTGGAAGATGTTTGATGGTCTGTAAAAGAAAGCTCTAGAATGAAATTAGAGGGGCAAGAGTCGCTGAAGTATGATCGAGTGTAAGGTCAGACAAGTGGAATTGCAGGTGTATGGTCAGACAAGCAGAAATGCGAGTGTATGGCCAGACAAGTGGAATTGCGGTCGTGTGGTCAGACAAGTAGATAGTGCGTGGTCAGACAAGTAGATAGTGTATGGTCAGACAAGTAGAAAATGCGGGTGTGTGGTCAGACAACTACGAATATATGGTCAGACAAGCAGAAATGTGAGTGAGTGTGATGACTCGGTTCGTTGTAAAAGTTATTAAACCTTACCAGGTATTATTAACCAGGAAAGTGTCCAAAAGAATCCGACGTAACAAATGGACTTTACCCTGTGTTTCTCTGTATGGAATTCACCAAGATAGGTATAGATGAGCGAGCCGGGAGCACCAATGCTACAATAAATAATTTGTAAAACATAAAGAAACAACAACGGCTAGAGTTCGAATATAACAATTTCTGGTATGTGTTGAAGAAGAAACATTTGTCGTTATATATATATATATATCAATTGTATGAATTATACTCTCGATAACATTGAAAACTATAAGTATATTTATTTCAACTTTCTCAGCGCGTGTCAATTATTATTGTTTTCTGATTTCTAGAATATATAACATGTAGAGAGTAACATTCGTGATTCAAAAGTCGACTAATGGAATACTTACAAAAATCCACTAAGTGCTCTAAAAATCAGCAGAATTTTAAAGCTTTGGGATAGACTTCCTCCAATTGACAAAATACTGTCACACATCATAGTTAGGAGAAGAATGTACCTTCTGCCATAGGCATCTGCGAAAACTCCCCAGAAGAGAGCACTAATTACTCCTCCTAATGAAAAAAGTCAGAGTATCGATTAGATAACAAAATACGATTTGAAAAAGAAATACAGAGAAGAGAACAATAATAATACAGCGTATATCATGTAACACGATACAAGTTACTTTCTGAGAAAGTATTAGAAATAGTGACAAATTTTTTTTGGTAGTTTACAGTGTTCATTTAAGACCGTTTAAATGTGTGATAAATGGAATACAAATGTTAAGTATCGCAAAGAAACAAAAAAAATTTTTTCAAAAACTATTTGGCACTAGTATCATAGTTGGAGTACTTTAAAGTTTTATATTTTGCTGCAATTCAACGATTTTTCATATCTTTAACATGATATATATGTATACGTCTACTACGTGTCGAATTTTCCATACGTCATAAATTAATGATGACAACTCCACAAAAGTATAATAAAAAATTCTATTTCATTCCCCAAAAGTAAAATTGTATTTTCATATAAAAGAAATGGAAAAAATGTACATTTATTGCCTTTACTTTTGGGAAAGTAAGTTTATGGTGTCTGTCTTTGGTGAACAGTGATATTAACAGTAAAGTTAATCGACGTTAATCATGTGAGCAACAAGTAGGACGTTATATAAAAACTGTTCTTCAATTTTGCTAATGAAATAAGTGCTATCGAACGTGTCTAATAAAGTTGCAATGAATGTGCATGTTGATTGAAACATAGTACGTTACGATGGAACTGACCTGACCGTTTTCGAGGTTTTATTTAAAAACTTTTTCCAGACACAGTTTTTTCTATGGTTACACAAGTTCTGTCATGCACACTAGTGTCAAATAGTTCTGTTTAATTTTTTAGGCGTAAAAACATTTGTTTAAAAAACCAATAATTCAGGAAATAATTGCATGTAAAGGTTTAAATGAGACTAATCGGTCTGGGTCGTTGTATGTAAGCAAGTTAAATTCTTTACCATAATTTATGACAGATTATTATCGATCGTTCTAAGTAAATTCATTATATTTAAAATGCAAAAGGTTTAATTATATTTCTTAAACACTGACGAACAATTTATGATAAAACTTTTCTTACCTATAAGAAAGGCAACATTCAGGAGACCTTTCTGTTCGGATGACAATTTGAGATCACACTCTGCAGATGGTAAAATATATGCGTTTATGCCATTTTGACAACCAACGCAAACAAACATCGCACCGCACAATAGTAGGAAACTGTAGTGAAATCTTCCGTATCCTTGACATAATAAATTTAATCAGTAATAAGATTATCGTTAATTAGAAACTATCAAATTAATTAAAAATTATTATAAAATTAATCAATATAACGTAACATATATTTAAGTGAAATAATTTATTACTGTTCATAAGTAATTTGTGTTATCATTGATACAGAGAGAAATTATCCAAATGATAATTTATAACTGCATATAAATGTAATTTCAAGAATTTTTTCATAATTCCTTACCACAAAGTTTGATAGCTTTCTCGAAGTCTGCAGTTCCATCCTTGCAAACATGATTGTTTTCTAAAAAAAATTACGTATATACAATACAGCTACTAATACAATATTCACACAATATGTAGTTAATGAAATATTTACAAAAAGAAATTTATCATTATGGTTAGATTTGATTAAATTAGGCTTTTTCGGAGCAAGGTTGCATACACTACGATCTTATATAAACGTTATCAAATAATTACGATCCATTCATTAAACTTCGTCCGATTAATAACTTTTTAATTAAATAATTTAGTAACGATATAAGTACGTATGTATGTCACGTAAAATATTATAATTTACTATTAACTAAACGTTCATTTTGATGAATGCGATGCGAATCATATATTGTTCGTAAGTCTTTTAATATTTTGCAGTAAATTGCAGTATGATTATTTATGTCTGCTATACTTAAATGATGAGGTAACAAGTATTGTGACAAATATTCTAAGCGTAAGAATTTTGTAAGAATTTTCCATACGTGGAATATAATACTCTTCTTGATGTTCTATCGGGTCGCTTTTAATTACTATTAGCACAATCAAGATAGTGACACCAGCAATTGATGGTAAATGCACGGTAGGTGAAGTCCATTAAATTTGTCTTTATAGTAGATTGAGATAACTTTGGGTACTCAAAAAACTGAGGACCAGAATATGGAGAAAGTAATTAATTACAAAGGATAATCTTTTTCTCTCTAAACAGATTATTATATAATTATATATAATATGGTTTGTAACAGTCAAATGTAAATAATAAGTTCTCAGTTTTTAGATAATTTTTAGAAATTTAAAATGTGAAAATTAGCATTTTCTACAGAACTCATTTGGATTGGTATCATTTGCTCTTCACTATATATATATGTACTTTTTCTACCTAAAGCTACGATACACAGTGGGCACAACTTTCGATTTATAATAGATATTTCAATAAAATTTTAAAAAATAATTATTTATAAGTTTGGCCTGTCCACCGATTTCGATGATTTTTGGATACTTTATAGAGGACAAAATTCGAAACAACTTTTTCCTCGTAGGAATGTAGCGGTCAAATTTTTAATTAATTACCTTTTCAACGATTTATGAATGATCTTGAAAATGAAAAAACTGTAAGAACATAACCAAGGACGAGTCGTTAATCGACCATTTGTACACACGAAGTGGTAAATGAAACGGTAATTAAAAGAACAATTGTATTTTGACATTTCGCCGGGATCTATTATGCAATTGTATTCGCATTCAAGTATATGGCGATGCACCTGCAGATCAGTCGTGCGTATTCTTTCAACAAACACGCCAACGAACAGAACGATCGACCTGGTAGACGAAATTATGTCAACGATGATGGAAGGAAGTAATTATCGCGAGTTCGGTAATAATGATCTTCTTGATCTTTGATCTACACAGACACGCAGAGACAGATGTCGCATTCTGTGAAATTTTAAAAGAAACCAATTGTACTTTTCGGGAAATTGTACGCGCTAGAAATCACATTTCTCGAAGCAGAACACTTCAATTGTTGGAAAATTGTTATTGCCACAAATTAAACGAACTTGAATAATTAGAATTGTGTTATAAATGTTTAGAAATATGTATTTGTCTAATATTGTACCGTGATACTGTATTCATTTCTCTGTTTCTGGAATATTGTTATTTATGAAAAAAAATGTTTGGGGCATCGAATAATTAAAAAATGCCTTGCAATAAATGAAATTCAATTTTGTACATATTAAAACAGTTCCAGTTTACAGAAGTATTTAAAATAGTGGGCGAATAATAAACGGTAACCTGATCTGACAAAATAATTGATTTTCGTAAATCCTATAACATAAGGAACAAGACAGGGAATAAATTCTGATAATTTTACATCAACAATGACGCAATGACGTTCGTAAATTAATCGTTGACGTTGAAAGTCGACAACCAAAACGTACTAATCGAAATCATTCTACATAAATGTGATATTGTGGTTGAAATTGTTTTGCTTTGATTATTATTATACTGTTTAGTAACGGTACGCAACTGCAATCACTGACGTAAGAAGGAAACAGGCAAGCACGTTCTTGCATATTTTTCATTAATATTAGTGTATTTGCTGATACGTAACATTTTTATTCGTTTACGACAAATGTAACAAAGTGCGTTTTTTGCGAATGCAGTTTGAAATATTCGAAGCGAACTAAACAGTGTTGATTTAAAATTACCGAAACTATCTTTAGATTCAAAATAGCTGACTAATTAATAAGTTTAATTTGCCAAACATTAATTAATAAATGTATCAATGGTGAAATACTTGTTACATTTATATTTCTCCTCGAAAAATATTTTTCTTTTCTACTGAAAAAAATATATAAATGAAAACTGCATACGTTATTGCATTCGATACATTATGTTCTCGGTGTTCTTGTAAAATAAAATTGTCTAATTCTACTGGATAATTTGTAAGGTGTTGATCGTAACTGAAACTATCGAATACTATAAAACATCGCAAAATTTCGACAGATAAACATTAAACTCTGCCTGCAATTATGTGAATTACTTCCTTATAAAAAGAAGACATATTCACTTTTAAACTTCTTGATTATTTAAACTGCTTTATTCAAATAAATGTTCATTGTTGATAATCAAAATGCAAACTTTCTTTGCTAACGCGGTTGAAAATGTATATTCTTCAATTAAATTTCTTGAAACAAAAATTACACATAATTTCGAGTATAACTTTCCTGGCTTGATATTTCGTACATTTTTACGTTTTGCGAGATATAATATTAAAATGCAAAGTCTTGCAATTTTCACGGCACAATATGATGCGAGTTTACTGTGCTAAATTTATGGCGACCGAGAGTCGTCTTTCGAGTGCAAAGGGTTAAATAATACATCATATATAAGTTCACAATTTGTTATACTGAAGAAGACTAAAATATAATATCAAAAATGTATTATAAAACGATGCTTGTTACGATTGAAGAGCAAACATTTTATTATTATTTTACTTTTGTATTTATATTCACTAACCACGTATTCCTCGTAGAGGGTTCATGCAAGGGTTGAAATGTCAGGTTAAATTTAATTTAAATAATTTTTCTCATTAACCGACATATTATTTATCATCATCATCATAATCGTCATTATTATTATTATCACTATTATTACTATTATTCTCCTTATTATTATTTTACGCGCCTACTGTTAATTCTGATCAACATCTATGAACTTTTAATTACGTTTTCCATTACTTCGGTATACTACAATATAAAATACACAGCGTTTACCTACAATATTCTATATTTTGTTTCTCTTGCCTAAAAAATTGTCTTAATTAATCGTCTCAATTGTCGAAAAAATCAATGTCGAGTGCAATGAAGACACTATAGAAATCATCATTGTCATAAAAATGCATCGTACTGACCCACTGAAAACGATAGAGAGGCGATCTGGTTCACCATCGCGATGTCCTCTAGATGACAGCTCCAAGAACACACTGTCCTCTCTCTGTCAAACTCCAGACGAGTACTGATCACGTAAAGTGGACAGAAACCTCTGTTTGATTAACGCCGCGATCGACACGGAAAACGTCTACGCTATCAACGCTCGCGTCGCTTTAAGTATTGTCACGTGCTTGTACGATCGGCCAGGAACGAATGAGAGCACGATCCCTCGATGGCGAAAATTTCCTCCCTACCTGTTTCCATTGGTAAAATCCGCGTGGTGAACCGATTCCTCGTGCGCACATCCGTAACGCGGATTGACGCATTCCACAGTCTTTGTTTGTTCCGAGTTCTGTGACGAGTAAAGACGTTTCGAGTTTTCGAATTCGAGCGAGGAACTACTTGCAAACGCGCGAGACCACGCGGCAACCTTTGTTGATCGCTGGGTGCGCGTAACAACGTTCGATTCGGAGAAGTGCGATTATTATGTGCGCCTTAGTAATTGGTCTATGCGTGGGGCGTTGAGAAAAAGGACTTAGAGAGGGTATAGAAGTCACTAAACTGACAATGAATAAAAAATACTTGGTCAACGCAGCCCGAAAAATTAACATTGCTCGAATTGAAAGAGAGAAGCTACTTCCGGTCGCAATATTACATGGTGACTGACTTGCTTGTTGATGCTAAGAAGATATTGTGATATTATAAAATAGAGAAATATAATCAATAATTGTATCTAATTAATGTTGCGTTCAATCATTGTTAATATATCATAATTTTCTAATATTATATAATATTATTGGGTTGTTTGGAAAGTCATTTCGTTTTCCAAAATGGAGAATATATAATTTGATAAAATGTTTACACACTCTAAAAAAATCGTGTTTCATTTTCATAAAAAAAAAAAAAACGAAATGACTTTCCGAACAACTTAATGTAATATAGAGTAGAATCTCGATTATCCAAGTTAATTGATGGGTACGAACGTTTAGTTAATGAACACATAATTTTTTTAAAAAAACTATAAGTATTGTATGTATATAATAAGAATCATAAATGATAAACTTAAACCTTAAACCTTGGGTTTCAAATTTTCTTGGCTATTTAATTACACGACATTTTTTAGTAAATGTAATTCAGTAAAATTACATTCCTTTTGCGTCTCGTACTATCTGAACTTATTTTCTAAACCCTCAAATACTTCAAAATGTTGATGTATATTGTTATCATCATTATATTCAAGTTCCAATATAGAGTTTGTTAATAGAGGAACAAAAAGTTAGCATACATAAAAGGTTCGACTCATTGGTTTGATTGAAACGAGATGCTCGATTAATTATTATAAAATATTAAATTTTGTTAGATATGGCTAAAAAGATACCAATTTTCAAAATTATGTAAAATTTTAGAAAAATCATTTCCATTGGAATTAAGTGATACGTTTGACGTATTACTAGACTCCCACGTTAGTCCTGTGCAATTAACATCTTGCAATATACAGGTACACCATTTAATGCAAATGCAAGCATTGATAACGGTGTTTGTTCTGGGTGCGGTTCTTTGTAATTAGGCTCGTTGACCCGAAGAATTAGGAATGAATCGATATTCAATTCAACTGTCACACCTTCACTTGCGTTACTTTTATATTTAAGAAAGCTTGAGTACATTTTCACAGTATGCACTTCAAGCTAATGATACTATAGTATACATATATATAATATTATAATGATTTTATAGTCGTAACTGAGAAGATATTCTTCATTAAATACTATAGTAATTTTATAGACGTAGATGCAAAGATACTCGAAAATAAATTATAAGTCAAAAGAAAAGATATAAAAGTTTCTAGTTTTGTTTGATCATTTATCTGTTAAGCTTTCTACATGTAGTATTTTTATCGACTTCAGTTTTTCAGTTGAAGAGAGTACCTAGAATCACCATACTTAAACGAAGATGTCTACACCTCACTGAGTCACACGATCTAAAATACCGACCTCGAATAGTATCAGTGGTTTGTAACGCGATCTATGTTTACAGTTGTCTATTAGAAATGAATTAGATATTACAGGTAATGCTTTTCGTGTCACGAAGCTCTGACGTCTCTTTACCATTTCAGTGTCACGTTCATTGTTATCGATTCAGAAAGGTATAAGACTTGAGCGCTGAGAGCGATAAGAATTAAAACTATTTTTGTCGATGTTACTTCCATAAATATGTTTAACAGTATCTCTAGTTATACTTAAACTTTTTAGCAAAATAATCAAAAAACTACAAGGGTAACCATTATTATCTATAGATTGATTATACTCAAAATCTAATCAGATTTTGAAATCAAGATATTTGATTATTTCAAATATAAAGTTTTATTGAAATCCATGAAGCTATTTAGATACAATTATATTAATAATATTCGAACCAATTTTTTTCTTTAATAGCTAAACGTGATCAAGGGTTCTTAAAAGGTACTAATCCTTCGTTTCTTTTTTGTCGTATTAATCGGTCGGTTGGATTTATCATTGTACGATGTTCAGTTAGGAAACTTAGAACGCAGCTTGACTCCAAACAGAAACGATGGACGATCATGCCATCTATCTGAAAATCTAACTTCAGTTTGTTCAAGTTTAAAGAGAAAGCTTCACATTCACTTTCTTTCTCAACTCACCTTCTTTCAAGCTCACGGATATGCGAGCCCTGATTAGTGTGTAATTATCAGATTATTGCATCGACATCAGCGCTATTTGTGACGGATTTTGTAGTATTCAGTGTCGTAAAATTGGGTTAGTGGTAACTAACCTCTATTTCTGATGGTTTCAGATTTATGACAATGTCAGCAAGTGTTTGACATAATTTTGTCGTAAAATTTTTAATTCTTTAAGAATTACTTTATTTGTAACTAATATGGCTACATTTGACCACAGTACAACCGATATTTTCTCTCGATTAGAGTATGCATTTCCTATTTTAAACGAAAAGGTTTGATTATATTTTGTAAATATTTACTCAAATCCTACAAACATTTTATGAATTATTTTTAATAATAACTTACTGATTTTTTATAATTATATGAATTGTTACCTCTATGTAACTTATTATATCAGAAAGTAATTAAAATAGGTTTAAAACATTTATTTTTATATCATTCTTACACTAAGGTAACATAATATTTCTCTTTTTTAAGCTTCACAATGAATGTACAGACGAAGAATTTACGAAAATAATTAATGAAATAAAGGCGCTAAACTTAACACATTTAGTTATGGATATGGTTATTTATCATATAGAGGTATACATTCGACAAAATGTAGCCCCAGTGTTTTGGAAAAAATTTATGACTACTGTAGATGGACAAAAAGGTTTTGAACGGTTTAAATGTGCAGTAGATGAATTATATATACATGTAACAGAATTTTTACCACTATTAAAAAAATTAGAATATCTTAAACAACATGAATTAGTTCATTCATCAGAGGGAAATGATATATTCAGTCAATTTAAATTGATTGTACGATCTACATTATTAAGTCAATTGCCACTCCATTATGAGCATATACTAAAGCAATTTTATAAAATTGCGTTTAATGTATTTTGTTGTACAGATAATTCTACACATGGTAATTAATATTAAAATTTAATCCTTATATTCTTTTTAATTTTATTAATTTGATTTTTATTTATGTAATCTTGTATCATATATGTGAATAATTTACTTTAATTCAGAAAATGAATGAAATAAAATTTATTATATTTCTAGAAATAGAATTTATTATACAGTGTATGCATACATTTGTAGAATATGTCTACTACTTATTTTAACACATGCCATAAATTTGTATCTTTAAATGATGCTGTGATCATTGAAATATTTTCTATCTTCTAACTTTTTACATACACTGTATAATTTTAACATGCAAAACTGGTAATTGAGATATAATATGATGTTTTTTGTAGGAACTACTGGTAGTGATTGTCTTAAATGCTTAGGCTGCTACCAGGAAGTGGAAAAATGTTGCTGTCAAATGATAGTAATTATGTTTCATGCAACAAACAGAAAATTAATCGAATTAGAACTATTGGAAAGGCTAGTGGGTAATGTTCTCACATCATTGATTCATATATATATCAAAAGTCATGTAAATCAATCATGTGATAAAACATTTGATGTATCACAGTTAGAAACATTGGAAAATGTAAGATTTTATTATATATATTGTACTCTTTCAAACGTGTTTATGTTAATATGAATATTACTTATTGGAAATTGTATTTATCATAACTTTAGATGACAAATGGTCATTAATTATAATATTTGATTTTATAGTGGCTTGAAACAGTTGTTATGAGTTGGTTAATAAGAGTCTATTCTGGTGGTTTTTCAAAGACTGCATCTTTAAGTGATGAAACTCGTAATACTATAGAGAAATTTAAACAAAAATTATCTCATTTTTTATATGAAACATATACAAGATTTAGAATTGAACAACTCTTTGATATTATAATAGGTATTCTTTTATATATTAAATGCAAAGCTTATGTACATGATATAATACATCTATTATGTATAGATATACTATGTATAACAGATATTCTTATGTTTAGAATATCCTGATTCTCAGCCAGCAATTGATGATTTACACATTTGTTTGCAACGGACTGACTTGCGAAAAGTTTTAGTAGAAAGTTTACAGGAAGCTCTAAAAACACGTTTATTGCATCCAGGTGTAAATACACCAGATATATTAACAGCTTATATTGCAGCGATAAGAGCATTAAGACAATTAGATCCTACAGGAGTTCTTCTCGAAACGATAACAGAACCTATCAAGTAATTACTATTAGTATTAAATAACTATTAGTTCACAATAAAATTATATTTGTTTTATCATTAAAAATTTGCAGGAAATAACTTATTTTAAGTTGTTATTAAATTTCTGTAGAATATATTTATGAATTTCATTTCATCTAGAGTTTATTTGAGATCTAGAGAAGATACAGTACGTTGTGTTGTGAGTGATTTGCTCGATGATTCACCAAGTGATCTAGCAGATGAATTAGTTAAAGGCGAATCTTTACAGTTGGATGATTGTTCTGTTGATGAAGAAAATGAAAATTGGGATAAATGGATGCCTGATCCTGTTGATGCTGATCCTGGTATATTTAAATATGAAACAAATTATATATTTTAGATGTCATAATAATAAATTTTAATCTATTTCTTTTTTTCAGCAAAATCAGCCCAACGGAGAATGTCAGATATAATATCAATGTTAGTAAATATATATGGAAGTCAGGATTTATTTGTAAACGAATATCGCACATTATTAGCAGACAGATTACTATCTCAGTTAAATTACCATACTGAACGAGAAATTCGGCACTTAGAATTATTGAAAAGACGTTTTGGAGAAAATCAACTTCATTATTGTGAAGTTATGTTAAAAGATGTATATGATTCTAAAAGAATAGATGGACACATACAATCTGACACTAGTTATATTTTAAAGAAAGAGCAATTTCCTACATCTGCTTTAATATTGTCAGCACAATTTTGGCCACCATTTAAAGAAAACTGGAAATTAGAATTACCTAAATTTGTGCAAAATCAATTACATAAATATGTAAACGCATTTGAAACTTTAAAAGGGAACAGAACACTTTGTTGGAAACCTCATCTTGGGAACGTTACATTAGAGATTGAATTAAAGGATAGAAAGTTAGATATAAATGTCACACCAATACATGCTACAATAATCCTACATTTTCAAGATAAAAGTAAGAAATATTATAATTTATATAAATTCTTTTACAATTTAAGATATCCAATATGACACAATTGTTTCAACAATACAAGATATACAGTGATTTCGTAAAACCAGAATTAAAATATCTCCTTAATTTCATTTTGAAATATTTAAAGGAAATAAAAGCTTGTACACAAGAAAAGAGCAATGAGACAAATTCAACTACATTATAATTTTGTTGAAAACTTTTAAAAGGAAGTATGTTCAATGATTTCATTGTTGGACTATTCTAATAGTTTATTAAGCTTTTATTAAAACAAAGAATTTAAATTTTGTATTTCTGAATCACAATTTGAAACATCTCTTTATTAAAATCATACATGACTCATACTGTACATATTCCTTAACAATATACATTTAGTCTTTAAATGGTTTTTGTAGAAGAGTGGACTTTAGAAGAACTTGCAGAAGTAATGCATGCTCCTGCAACTGTACTTCGAAGAAAAATAACTTTTTGGGTTTCACAAGGTCTTCTAAAAGAAAGTTCTAACGATGTTTTTGTATTACAAGAAGAAAGCACAACAAAAAACAGATCCCTCTCAGATATTGTTGAAGAAGAAGAAGTTGAAAGTGCAATGGCATCTGCGAGTGATCAAAGGGAGGAGGAATTACAAGTATTTTGGTCCTATATTGTTGGAATGTTGACCAATTTAGATTCAATGCCTTTAGAAAGAATCCATCAAATGCTCAAAATGTTTGCATCACAAGGTCCTGGAGCAATGGAATGTGGTTTGCCCGAATTGAGACAATTTCTTGATAGAAAAGTTAGGGAACATCAGTTGTTATTTTCAGGTGGTTTATATCGTCTGCCAAAATCATAAAGTTCTAATATATTTTCTATTGTTGTTTATTTTACTGTACAGTGTTATCCTTGCTACTTTTCATTGATCGTTTTTTCATCCTCCTACTGTTGTAATGTGTTAATACTCAATATCTGTTGATTTTTGAAACAAAAATCATTATATTCCATAGTTATTGGTTTTACATAAATTAATAGAACTAAACGTAAAACTAATAATGTTAATATGTTAATATTATATTTATCACCCACACCTTTCACTATAGGATAATGTCCAGTATACAAACTGTACATTCATAACCATCAATTGTAACTTTAACAACTGTCTATATTTGAGATATATTATGATTAAATTTCTATCAACTTTAGTAACAAATCAATTATTAATTTAATTGCATTTTTCTTTGGCATACAACTACCAACATATCTACTTTAACACTTTTAATTAAATTGTAGCACTCAATTAAAACATTTAATTATATCTATATAAATAGGTTTTGGTTGTTTGAACCTTTCCATTATGCTTTTGATTTTCGCCAGTTACCTTATTTGAATTGATCCCTATACTTGTTATATAAAATTATTGTTTCAGTACTAATATATTACGAACAAATTTAGAATATCGCTACCTACTAATAATACAGACCTCTATCCGATCTATAGTCAATACTACCGCTAACAAGATATAGAATAGATGTCTCACCTTACCAAGGAGTTGATGTATCACGATCTGAAATACCAACCTCGGAAAACATCAATGGTTTTATAGCGACCTTATTGTTTGAGAGCGGTGTTTCTAGGAATTACATCCATTGAATGTCGAATGTTGTGCGCTATAAAAATTTTTTGTACAAAACATTATTACATTCAGTCCTATATCTTAAGAAATTATTCTGAGTTCGCACCTGAAACGCACAGTGAAAATAAATCGTTGTGAAACGAAACATTTTCATGATAATTTTACGTGTTACTTTTATAACTTTCCTACCTGAGTAATCCTCGACGCTGACAACGCAATGTTATTCGAAGTACGATGTCAATAATGTTTGTCCTCTCTTCTAGGAATGTAAGTTTCGATGGTTGGTAGGACTTTCCCCCACTCACTGCCTAATTGGCTACGTCACGCCGCGTTCCGCGAGGGGTCGTTCATTCGCCCCGGGGAAGTCAAAAGGATAACACCTGTTGAAAGATTCGCGAGGCACGAGAAATCTGCGATCACCGAGGTGCGTGTCCTTTACGTATTGATATTTAATAGCTTTTTATCGCTATTACGATTCTCGTTGGCTTTCTATCCGCGTATTATCCAATATTAAGATACTTTTGATCATAAATTCAATCGGTACCGCGAACAAAATTCACGGCTTGGCGCTTCTTTTACATACTTTATCTAGTATTAATAGATACGTATCGATTTGAATTTTTGGATTTAATTACGGTTTTGCGTATGATACTTCGAGTTAGCATATTGTTTAATTATAATACGGCCTCATTTACTTCGATAAATGTGTTTTAAATTTATTGCTTCCGTTATAGGTTCCCGTTTGAAATTGGAGGCGCTGGTGTTGCGTCATCGACGCCATGACACTTCAAGATCAGTTCAAACGAAATTCGCGGACTTCTGGAACAATCTTCAAAGTAGTAAGATCAACAAGTAATACGTGTGTAACTATTCTACTTTTATTATCTCTTATTCAATTGTTGTTTCCTGTATGTATCCGTGATTTAAATGTCGTCCAGTGCGAAGAGCAAGTAAGAAAAGATAAATTTAAATTATTTTGACGTTGATATATATTATAATTTAAAATTGAATTTTAACCTCTTGGCGGTATTGTAAGATGTGAATGGAATA
This sequence comes from Ptiloglossa arizonensis, assembly GCF_051014685.1. Lineage (NCBI taxonomy): Eukaryota > Metazoa > Arthropoda > Insecta > Hymenoptera > Colletidae > Ptiloglossa > Ptiloglossa arizonensis. The sequence goes on from NC_135054.1 coordinate 12,858,479, forward strand.
TTGGAGCAACTCATGTATTATTGCATTTCGGTCACGGTTTAGTATGTTTTAGTATTGTTTATGCGGGATGCAAATGATTGTTCGTAAATTTATCTTTATAAAGACATTACAATTGCGTTTGCATACGAGTTCTAGATGCAAGTTTGACTATACATAGAAACTACGCGGTCGTATATTAACGTGTTGTTTAAACTCGAGTAACTAAAGAACTTTGAATTTTGCAACGAGTTTCTAAATATTTATAAAAATTCGCGATATACTCACAATTCGTCAAATATGAAAACATTTGCAACTCTAACAATAAAAGTCCATTTGTAATAATATTTTTGAATTGAACAATTACTCGATATTGATATATTTAATGACAAAATGGAAATATCAAGGAAGAGCAGTATTTCTTTCACAAATACTCGATTCAAAAGCCCCCCGGCCATTTTATTAACCACCCTTTCTTTCAGAAATTTTGATGGCCGCGTGCAATGCGGTCAGTAGAGTCAAATTTTATTGCGTAGTAAGTTATTGTTTTTCGGAGCACAGTGGCTCCGAGTAGAGTTTCGTTGAGATTTTAGACACACGCGATCTAGATTCAGTGTTTCTCGTGCATTGTAAATTCTTTCCAGAGCATCGTGGCTCTCTTTCTTTTTCCAATCGCGAAAATAGAATCAATATTGTTCGTCGACCACGATCGCGTTACTATCTATTTTCATTTATTTTTCCTTTTTTTTTGTAATCATCAAAATTACTCGTCATCGGTATTAGAGTCAGTGCATCACTGAAGAGGAATATTGAGCGATGCTTCACGAGTGAATAATGTAAGTATATAAATATATACTTCTCTACTAAAATTGAAATTATTTTTCTAAAAACAAATTGTCATATTTCGTGATAGTTTTTACAGATTTTCCACATCTTGGGATCGAGTCCATGGATCCAACAACTTCCCCGATGACGTTGGGCTGGAAAATCAACGACGACCTGGTAAATCAGCATCATCGGAGTACATCGCCAGGGTATTCGCTCGATCGTGTTCTACGTGTCGGTGAGTCGCATGCTATTTGTTTTCCTCCGGTCCCCAAACATGTCGTAGGACGAAAGATCCGAATCGACACGGGTGACCGGTTGTATTTATATTCGTATCCTTGGCAAGTACAGTGACCACGGGTATGTTTACAACACACCCGTGCGTAGTAACATTTCACGATATATTTCCTAGTTCAGGTTAGGGGTCTTCTTGTACATCGCGTTTTTCATATAACATTTATGATTGAAAATATGTTATATTTAATATTTATTAAACGAATATACGAGCATTTGCAATCAAGTAGACGTATGAATATAAATGATGATTACAATGACACGATTATAGAGAAATATTTATAATATAAATTGAATGTAGCAATATTTTGATTTGTGTCTCATTAATGGAGAAGTCGGATACCCTCCGACTTTGTTATTACGATTACGATTAATATCAATGATAATATTCTTGAATATTTGATAATTTTCGGTATTATAGTTTGTCTTTACTCGATAAGGAATATGTTAAATTTTATGTACAAGAAGACATTTCGCGACGAGTAGATTTCTGAGTCAAAGTTACATGTTTTACACACTATTTACATCTATTGAAAAATTTTCTTTGACGACGAAATCGCTCGAGGGAAATTCAGTATTTTAATTAATAATTTAATCAATTTGATTCAAATATTTATCATGAATTTTCACATTACATTATTTGCAAGATAATTATTATTAAGTAATTAGTTTTTTCTTCTAAGTAACGCAATTTTTATTGTAGTAATTTTCCTTCTGAAAACAATTTTTTCATTTTCTCTTAACTTTTTACAAATAAGAGGTAGAGTCATTTTAATGAAAAGTGAAATGCGAAAGAACGAAAGAATACTATCTCGTTATACGTTATATATATTAACCACTGTTTCTAGTTCAGGATTTTCAGGACAATTGTTCCGTGTCCATTGCTCGAACTCGTTAAAGTGCCCAGGTGTTACTTGACCGAGCGAAAGCAATGTTCACGTTGACTTAGTTTGTAAGATTTACAATAATAATCTATGGTAGCGGTTGACATTGCGCTAGCGTATCGTGCACGACGTAACTTTCCACATGTGTGTGTGTGGTTAGGCTGTGGAGTTGCGTCGGTTTGAAAATATATCAAACTGTTACATTAAATGATATTCTATAATGACATATTATTATTTGCAACTTGTAATTAATTACAATCAAATGTCCATTCCCTATTGTATTTATATTCCAATTATTTACATTCTTACCTAAATACATATTTTTCCATATACAATGATAATGTTATACATTTTACAAAATGAACCTATTGTATTTATATTACAATTGTTCACATTCTTGCCTAAATACATATTTCTTTCCATATACAATGATAATGTTATACATTTATAATTCGTTAAAATGCTACACGATACGTATACGCAATGGTCGCTAGCCTTTGTCAGCCGATTTCAGGAAATTGGTACGTACCTTAGAGTGTGCATGTTGTTGTAAAGCTCGGGTGTCGGAGGCGTCCCGGGGACGCCTCCCTAGGTTAGGCATATTGCACCCGAGTGGTATACTTGAGAATCGTGAAGTGGTTGTGTTTGAGAGATTGCGTTTTCCCATTTTTTAAATATAGGTTTAGGTAGGTAGGTAACTTGCTTCTGGTATGTGTGCTAAAAATAATTAGGTAGGGTCCAGGGCAGGTCGTCGCATTCTCAATTCGGGTAGGCGCGTTTTCGCGCGACGTGCCTGCACCTGTAGGACAATTCGAAGAATTGATAGCGAAGCTGGTCCAAACGGAACATGCCGTTTGCTTCCGGCGTTGCTTTCTATTCTTTGGATCTCTTTCCCTTAGCTTTCGCGGACGCGGTCGCGTCGATTAGGGCGTCGAAACGAACGTTAGGCTTGAGATTCTTCGTCCGTGCATTGCACGACCAACGATTTCTGAAATCGTTTGCACGGTCGCACGCGCGCTGCACCGAATCTCGGGCCTAGGAGTTTCAGATCGGGCAGTGCCGCCCGAAGAAAGAAGAGGCTGGTATGCCGAAGAGGCTGATAAGCCGAAGAGGCCTCGACAAACTGTCTCAAGAGAGGGCTGCAACAAATGGCTCTCCATTTTCGAATGTTCGTTCGAAGATGGATAGTCATTCCTGTTACTACTTTGTCACTGTACTTGCATGTAGTTATGTAGTAGTTAGTGTGTTTTTCAGCTGGCGTGTGCACGTAATAGCACATTGTACATGTGCATACATATGTGCATACATATGTGCATACATATGTGCTGGCCCTTTGGGCCTGCAACCTGGTGACGCATCGCGATTTGAATTAGCGTTGCGAACAAGTACTGATCGCAGTTGATATTAATCCTGCGGATTGAGTACTAATCACGGTTGAGATTAGTGTTGCGAATGAGAACTGAACGCGTTTGATCTTAGTGTGGCGAATGAGAACTAATTGCGGTTGAAATTAGTGTTGCGAACAAGTACTGATCGCAGTTGATATTAATCTTGCGGATTGAGTACTGATCGCGGTTGAGATTAGTGTTGCGAATAAGAACTGAACGCGTTTGATATTAATGTTGCGAATAGAATTGATCACGGTTTGAATTAGAGTCGCGAATGAGAACTAATCACAGTTGATACTAATCCTGCGAATTGAGTACCGATCGCGGTTGAAATTAGTGTGGCGAATGAGAACTGATCGCGGTTGAAATTAATGTTGCGAATAGAATTGATCACGGTTTGAATTAGAGTCGCGAATGAGAACTAATCGCGGTTGAAATTAGTGTTGCGAACAAGTACTGACCGCAGTTGATATTAATCCTGCGGATTGAGTACTGATCGCGGTTGAAATTAGTGTCGCGAATGAGAATTGATCGCGGTTGAAATTAGTGTCGCGAATGAGAATTGATCGCGGTTGAAATTAGCGTTGCGAATTATGAATATTAATTGCGTCTGAATAACGAAGCACCTCTACATGCGTGCTCTTGGAGCAAATTTTGCATATAATCCCTATAAATTAGCGTTGCGAATAATAAAGCACCTTTCGCGATTTTTATTGATAATTTTTTCATTTCACATGTAATTAGTAGTAAATTAACTTCACGAATATGGAAACAGTCTGTGTGACTGTTCTCGGGAGTATTTTTTCATTTTCTATTTAATAATTAGTGTTGCGAATAAGAAAGCAGTCTGTGCGGCTGCTCTCGGGAGTATTTTTTTCATTTTCTATTTAATAAATTAGTGTTGCGAAGAAGAAAGCAGTTTATGCGGCTGCTCTCGGGAGTATTTTTTCATTTTCTATTTAATAAATTAGTGTTGCGACAGAATGACCCATAATTACGGTTTTGTTCCCATTTCTGAGGAATTATGATGATTTTCATGGATGATCACTCACAGATGATTTTTGTTTCAGGTTCTTCGGAGATGCCTCGGAGCTGATGTCATTGTCAATTAATTAATAATTTTGTTGTAATTGTCCCATTGAAAATCGAGTATTTGTTACTGGAAATACAGCTAGGAAGTTAATAGTAGATTATATAATTTTTTGAATCATATCTATGTATCTTTGTAACATTTTTGACGTATTTAAAGAATACTATTTTATCGGTGAAATGATCGTAATGATAAATTCAGCTAGTTATTGTAACTTTTATAGTAGAGGCTTTTCATTATTATAGTTGTTACGAGATATAGTACTTTTTTTAACCGCAGTTGATTTGCAAGAAATTTGGTGCAATATAGTAGTGTATATTTTTATGAATATTTGAAACTTTTTGCATCGATCAAAGTTTGTTCGCGATCGTTGTATAATTTAATGAAAAATAAAAAACTTGCACTGAAAAAGTATGCAAACTGCAATTTGATACTTTATATTGATAGTAAATTTTCAAGTAGAATCAATACTACCGTTCGTATTTTTTTTTTTTAATGAAAATAATGTAGATTTCAATGCGGTAAAATATGATTACTCCAATATCAATGACTTTAAAAATCTTTTCATGTGGCATTGGTATATCGTAGCTAAGTAATATGTAAAATAAAATTTATATATTTTTCAATTTTGCAAATTCTATTTGTTGTATGTGAAAAAGTAAAATAAAATAATTAAATTGAGAAGAGCAAAATATGCAAATTGTAAGTAGTACACAAAATAAATGGTAACTTTTTTTATTGAATCGATAAAGTTTTCAAACATTGTCTACCGATTGTAAAGTACTTTTTCATCTATTCTTCTTTTATCTTTGCACTGAGACAAAATTCATTTGAATAATATATTAATATTTATGTTTGATGCCTCATGAATTTTTGTGAAAAAAAGAGAATATTACAATTTCATTATTCCGATTTCAATTTTATTATTATCGTTGAAAAATATTTAATTAGTCAATGCATAATTATTTGTTATGGTTATTAACAAATTTTCTTTACAGCTATCAAATTTGTGTTTGTATGTCCACTAATCCATCAAACAAGTTTTTGTTACAGAGGATATATACGTATAAAATATGAAAAGTTAAGAAATGGAACTTACTATAGATCTGGGACAAAAGTGATAAAAGTATCTACAAATGGATCTCATGTTTCATCGTTCTTGGAAAGTCATACCTTGTGACATTAACTTTAATATTTTTCAATTTATGTTTCAGGAAAACCTCTGTGGCATCAATGATCAACACCACATGGAAACATGTATAATGTTTCCCTCTACTTTTGTAGATATGTGTATAGGTAGGATGCAAATGTAAATTTAAAAGTAGGCTTTTATATAGTGGCCACATAGGCAGGTAATTCTCTTTATAAGAGAAAAAAAGAACACTGCAGTGTTTAATTAAGTACATTAGACATTACGTAGGTAGACTATTATTATTAAGTACAAGCGCTTGTTTAGGTAGGAATAATTGAATATTAGGTTTTAAATACGTTCCATTTGTGCAATTACACATTTCTATTTAATTCTTGTAAAACATGGTGTTCCATTTGGAATCGACTTGTGTCATGGTTACCCATTATCGGGTAGATTCTTCTGAGAACTCCCTTCTTTGTTGATTCTTCGAACAGGGATCCAACCAAGTTTGTTGTTCAATCGCATGGTAGAAAAACATAGATAAATAAAAAATCTCGATAAAAGAAGTTTGGCTAGGTAGGGTGGGTTTCTATACGTAGCAACCTCCAAGAGGTGAAACCCGGGCAATCGATATTATTTAATATGTAATTAACAATCGTATCATGAGTAGTATCATAATCCAATTGTTAATTACGTAGCAAGTAATATGAGCAAGTAGCTGCGATCTTCTGTATATGGTTTCGTGTGAGGTTTCGTCTCAAGTCCAGGGTATCTAGGGTAGACTACTTTTTATTCGTCTTATCAGTTTAGAAAGCTACTCATCTGAGGTAACAGCCAAAAAACACATTCCACTGTGTGCACGAGTCTCGTATGAATTTCTAGAATGCTCGTTAAGTACAATTCAATTCCAATTTCAAACCATATTTGGATAAGTAACAGTCGGTATACATAGTTCTAATTCTAAGCGCTCTTGGCACGTAAGTCTTACACCTTTCTGAATCGATAACAACGGACGTGACACTGAAATGGTAAGGAGACGTTAGAGTTCTGTAACACGAAAAGCATTACCTTCAATATCTAATACATATCTAGTACACATTTCTGAACACAGATCACGCTATAAAGCACTGATACCATTCGAGATCGGTATTTCAGATTGTGTGGTTCGACTCGTGTAAGATAAATCGTGTATTCTGTGCCCATGCATATTTCGATTGCACATAGACTAATGCTGTTACTTTTAACATTATCGATATTCACTGGAAACAAATTTCAGGCATATTTAATTGAGGGTAATTGTGCACGAAAGTGCACACTCCTTATCGATTTTTATAAAATTGAATTTATATTGGTAGAAATAAATATAGACACACGTAAACAGTTATTATACTTTTAGGATAAGTTTAGATTCAAGATAGACGTCAGGTACTTGAAATATAAAGAAAAGTTATTATTTATCATTTATTATAATAAAACATACTTCGAAGACCCGGACTTTAAGATCCTCGATAGTATAGTGGTTAGTATCTCCGCCTGTCACGCGGAAGACCGGGGTTCGATTCCCCGTCGGGGAGAAAATTACTTTTTTAATCTTTATCATTTTATAACATATTTTTTTTACACGTGGTTACTTTCTATCTTTACGTTTCTCTTCTACACTCTTGTAAAATATAGTACAGCTTCACTTTTCCTACATTAACTTCTTAAATCGATAAATTTCTTTGTCGACAAATATAGTTTCTTTAAATATTTTTTTTTTAGTGAAAAGTCGTAATAGTATTCGAATAAATTTTAATACCGGTAAGAAACATATTTCTTTGAAAGCTCGTTAATTAGGACAGTGGTATTATTAATAGGTTGAGTAATAAAGTCTCGTGGATACCTTTGTATCGTTTGTTAACTTTTATTTTTTCGGCCAAACACTTGTTTCTCTTTACAAATCCTTGCGACATTTTGGCATGAATAGGAGTCGATAAATAAAGAATTAACTAAAATGAATCAATAAGTATGAACATGTGATTTTTGTTGTTCTTTGTAAATTGATGTATAGAACACAGAAATATATGTACAAGATTCAGTCTATCATCGGTTAACATTGCGATATGTCGTTTGAAGATTTAATTATGGTTTCCACGTTACAGTATTTAAAATAACTTAAAAACTAAACGTACACGTACGCGCCGATGTTCTTGAAGAGTTTAAACACACCATTTGTCTCATTCGAGAAATTCCTCCAGTTCTAACTATTAATCCATGAAAATTATACAAGTATATTGCTCGTTAATTCGTGAGCATTTATTTCCTATGGTATTATTTGCAACAGTCCAGTAAATATAATTTACTTACTATTGTTTCGCAAGCGTAAAATTTGGTCGGGTGCCTTTTCTCGAATAATCTTCGATATTCAACGAGTATGAAACATTCTATCGATCGAAATCTAAATAAAAAATAACATAATTTTGAATTAATTAAATTAAGCGTTAGGAGGGGTACTTTTTCAAGGGGGGCGCCTTCCCCCTTTAAAAAAAGTTCAGTAACCACTGGTATAATAATCGTCGATCGTTACACCGGATCGATTACCTCGATAATTGCACAAATACACGGAGAAACTCACGAGGCTGTTTTCGCGCAATTATCGAGGTACCATCGTATGGAACCGTGTTCGTCCCACATGAAATCCCACGCAACGCCGCAATCAACGAACGCCACTTAAACTGTCTTGTAGGTGTTCTTTATTCTTTGTAAAATCATACAGCAAAAGCGACCGGAGTCTACATAGTGTAGTCAAGCGAGATACAAGTGACATGATCGATCAACGAGCGAAACGACGATACGGGGTGCCGTTCGTTACTTCGATGTTCACGGTCGAACGGTTCTCTTTCCCTGTCCACCGTGGAAAATCGATCGGCACCGACGATGCGTCGTTCGCTCTACGAATACGGACACACACACATTTGCAAATTCAGATGGCTCGAAACACGCGAAGTCTCTCTCATAAAAATCTTACACAGAAATCTGCCGTCCCCCGCGATGAGCGCTCGATACCGGAAACTTAACGATTAACTCTGAAGATACAGACGAATGCGATACACGTGTACACCTAAATCCTAAGAAAAAACTAGAATCTTCTGTTGATTAATCGTCTAAAATATATATTTATATATGTACAGAGGTGGTCCCGAAACACCGCGAACGATAGATCGGTAGGTGAAACTCTTACCCCGGTACGTAAATCGGTAACGTGGAAACGAATTGTTATTTTTCGTCGCGTACGAATATATTTCAAAAATTAATTTTCTCGAAAACGAAAACTCGTCTAGAAAAGATACCGTTCCACGTTCCCGATTTATCCCTTACACGATACGAATTACCAATCCCGAATCTGTCGCGTATTTCTGGACAGCCCCTGTACCACCTAAATCATTACCGGACTGCACCGTTGGCAATTAAATATCGAGGCGACGTAAAATTCGCGGATCGACGAACGAAACAAAATGGCTTTTATACAAATAGCTCTGTGGTACATAAAATTTGATTTCCCTACTACAATATATGTATATATAATATCCATATATATTTATATATTATATAATATATATGTATATATAATAGCTAATAAATAATCCTTAATAGTTTATCAGTTAAATCTCGTTAAATCTGCCGGTGCCTATCCAACGCTTAAAATTATTAAATCGCTTACACGTTACGTTTTCTCTCGTATCGTCCGTATTGGTTTTCATTCCTGGTTTTTCATTTTTCTTTCTCCATTAATCTCGTACGCCTTCCCCCGCCTCTGTATTAACTTCGTTACCTACTTTATACCTTTATCCTAGTAATGATTTACGTTATGTAACGGCGTCGTGTACATTGGTCACCGGTTGCATTTACCGATCGTCGCTCGAACGAAATGAACGTGTTACGAAAAATCGGGCGCGCCGCGTCAACGAGCATCGTTCGCGTGACATTTGTGAAATGGCGTCGTCGCAAGCTGTGGTGTCTTCCCGTAGTAAATGCAAACGGTAACACGTGGGTCGAGAGGATTCACGATGACGTGGGCTCGAAGTCTCCTCGTAACGAAATAATGCTCGAATCGATGCCATTTCGGTGACAGGTGGCGAAACTTTGGCACGGTGTTCCACTTTCCTCGCAAATGCTGGCGAAAGTCCTAAGAACGAGTTTCAAAACAGTCTTTAGAATTCTCAGAACACGCTCGAAAGTTCGTAGCACCCTTTGATCTTTATAGAAACAAAACATTTCGCGGTTACTTGTTTCGTCGAAAATTGTACAAGATAAAAATTGCACATCGTAGATACTTTTCCGAGAAATACGAGTATTTTAACCGGTTGCTTCGATTTTATGTAGTTATTTTATCTACCGTTTTGTGGATAAGCGACACCAGCGTTTCATTGTTGACACGAACGCAATGGTTCCGCTTCGCTTCAAATTTACGTTTCTCGAGAGCGCTTGCAAAGAATAAAGCCTAATGTGAACTTTTAAATGATATCACTCTCGTTGGTAAGGCTGATAAAATAATAAGTACACCGAAAAATTATTGATTAGTTTTACTTTTCTACTATTTGAACAAATATCAAGGGTATTCTTAAATGTGAGAGCTTTTATCGAAGAGAAGTTCGTAGGACTTTCTTTCGTGGTCGGGATGCGTAGAATTCGTTTCTCAAAGATCAACGACCTGTTTACTATTATTTTTTACGTCTTAATGCTAAGATTTCTAGAATTTAAATAACGACTTCTCGCGACAAAGAATAGCGATGATAACACAGCGACAATGTGAATCTCTCTTCCCCTACGCGTTAAACGAAACGAAGCGTCGCAAACGTGTACTGGAGGGAGAGTATCGTTACGTTGTAAATCAAAATTTTGTCAGGTTCTTGATATTCGCTTTGGAATGTTCGCTTAAATTTCTCGCAACGTTTCGAAGGATGAATTTCTCGGCAAAGGATGAATTCTTTACACGGATGGTCAATCAGAATCGTAGAGATTTGTAAATTTTCACGAGCTTCTTGCCGTATTTATTATTTTTTTCTTTTTTTTTTTTTTTGCTTAATTGGGTACACAGAATGACAAGGAAAATTAAACGAAATTATAATTCCCAGGATTCACATTCGGAGACGAGCGTGCAAACGATCTTCTTTATAATTTAATTACAATTAAATACGATTAAAAAGTTACACGATTGCGTGTCGATATTAAAAATACAATGCTTGATCGTAGACGTATAAATTAGTTTCTCGGGGATACTGAGGAGAAACGGATTGGTTTTGCATCGTTGAAATTTCGTCGATAGGGAAACATCAACATCTCGATTTTTAATTTGCCTGCTATGGACGTGAATAAAAAATTCGAACGGACGTTGATTCCCCGGGATTCCTCGAACGAAGCCAGTTCGTGAGCGGACGAATCTGAAATAAACGAGGGAAGAAAAGAGTCGACAGAAACAAATTGTTGGAGACGCGCGCGCTGAGAATTGATTTTAATCGTACCATTGATTACACACGGGAAAGCTACAGCGTTGGTTTTTCCTCCCTGTCGTACGTGTGTACGTGTATGTACAAAATGTATAATTACGCGAACATGCGACTAGCGTGAGAAGTCGATCGACGATCAAATAGGGCTGCGATTGTTCGAATACCTTAATATTCGAATGTATTGTAGGTATTCGATTGCCACGCACGAACTTTGAATATTTTAGTAGTCGAATATCATTATTTGAACACTCGAATAGTCCATGTATTGTTGTTCTAATACTCGGAGTAGTCATCAATGTTTGAATAATTGAATATTCGAGTATTATTGTTCGAGAAATAAACAAAAGAACGGTGAACTTAAAGAGTTACATTTATAGTCCACGTTACACTGTAGTACTGATATTCAGATAAACGATCGTTGCAAAAAATACTCAAGTATTCTCGAATAGTTGGATATTTGAATATACGAATAAAAAAAAATTAGACGAGTGATTTGATCAAGTTTGGTGATTTTAATTTTCATTGCGAAGAGTGAATACCGATTGCGTCAAGGAACGCGAGAAAAATGAATCGCGATTAGGCGACTGTTTCTTTGGTAAACGCATTAAAGTACGAAGTATTTTATCGATCGTGTAACTAACTTTTACAAACCGTTTGATTTTCTCGCGCTCATCTGCGAGGTAAAAGTGTTTCTATTTAATTTGATATCGATTTTTGAACGATCAACAATCGCGAAAGCGTTTCTAATCTTGGAACGCTAATTTTGAACAGAAAATTTCTAAAACTCTTGCTCGAGATTTTCTTACTTTCATGTAGACACACAGATCGTGGGACGATCGTTTTAAAAATTCCGTTTAAAAATTATGTACCGTTAATTCTTCCTAATCGATTAGAATTTAATACCACCGCCTTATATGTACTCGATTTTGATTGAAAAGTTTGATACACACCTATCGATGTAATAGCACACGAGGCTGCGGGAAGCGATTCATGTAAGGACGAATTCAATTGAAACCTTTGATATGAATTAAACCTTATAGATTAGTCATTATTACAAGATTTCCATATTATTTCATACGATTTTCGATATTTCAATCCCATTTGTTCACGAGATGAAGCCTGTAACTGTCCCTTGGTATGAATATTACTTTTATCACGTGCTCGTTGACGACTGTAAAATCGACTGACACCAGAATCCTATTTTCTCTTTATAATTAAAAAAAAACAAAACAAAAAAATTCATTCGAACAACGAACGATGTTCCAGATACAAGGTGTTCCTTACTTTGTAGTCAAACTGTACAGTTTTATGCTAAAAAATTCTTTAACCCGCGCAAGAAACTTCTGTGGTTTCGCTCGAGTCGATGAGAAAAAATGGCGCGTGCTCGGATACGTAACAGAATACACGATTATCGGTGGTCAATTTTTTTGGCCACTAAACTCTTTGGATTTCCTCTCGCTTCGATATTCTCTGTTTCTCTTTTTTCCGCATTTACAAGATTCACGGTGTACGTTCAGAATTTTTCCGTAAAAAGAAAAAAAAAAAAAAAAAACGAAACGGAACCATGGCGAGTCCCGGTCAAGAACACAAAGAGAATCGTGGTCGGATATGGTAGTTTTCGTGAACGCGACACTAACGCGAAGAAATTCCGCGCGACGATTTCTCATTTCGAAATTATTATTTATTCGGTTAGTCGCATTTCCATTCATACGTAATGCAACCCACGCGCAACGGCTGCGTACAATGCAATTCGTTATTTTTCGGCGTTATGCTTGAACAAGCTGAACATTAAGACGCGTCTACACGAAGAAATAGAGTTTCGCTACTATTTTTTACTCGCTTTGCATTTCCGGTTAATTCTTATCTAACGAACAAACAGCGTTTATTTAGAGTTTATGTATATTTCTATATATATATCTATATATATGTAATAATTGTAATAATTAATTATTAATAATTTATAATATCAATTCATCCCAACAACAAGTTTCTTAAGGTATCATCTGATAGTATTTCTGTTTCTTCAGTTCCTTTCTTCGTCTAACTCTTCAATCGTACTTTCTTCCTTCGTCAATAAATCTCTGTTTTTATTTTATATTTATTTATATATTCATTTACTTCTTTTATATATATGTATAGACTGATATCAACACGTATAACATCGAATTCTCTATTAATTCTCTTTTTTTTATTTCCGTTTTTTTTTCATGGAGAAAAATTGCGATAGCTGAACGCGGTCCTTAGAAGTCTCGTTTAAATAATGGCAGGCGACAACGACGCCTGTTCCCCGTTTTTCCCTTAAATTTTCGGCGTTTCGGTTTCTATGAACGACTCTTCTCCTTCGCCACAACAATCTTCGTCGGAGGAAACGAAATTTCGAGGCGTTTCATTCCTCACCTTCGAATACTCAGGTTCGTCCATTTTCCCTGTTTCTCTTTTCTTTATCTTTTTTTTTTCTTTTTCTTTTAACCTTCGATTACTGACCGTAGTTTGATTCTCATTGTCCTCTCTTTTCTCTTCGTTCAACAGACACGCGCTAATATCGTAATTACTTGTACACGCATAGCTAAGCTCTTACTAAATCGGGGAATGAAACTTTGCTCGTGTTATTCTTGCCCTTTGTTGTTTGCTTGAAAATCACGCGTGGCCGGGGTTTAACCTTTCGCAGTGTCGGGGACCATTTAATTCTTGTAAATTTCAAATTAGTAGAAAATTATTTCCAAGCAGTCGATTACTATGTAATAAGCGACTCTTGCGGGTAATTATATGTATAGACGACTGTTTTGAACAGTGCTTCTTCATTTATGAAAAGGAATTTTATTTTTTTTTTTTTGGTGGATGATCCATGATTAATTTAGATCGCCCGGTAGAGAGAGACCAAGACACGTTTGATTGCGAAAGTTTAAACAAGCCTGCGTCGATCGAAACAAAATTCCACAGTAATCTCGATAGCGACTCAATAGTGGCATGGTGCGTTGGCTTTGATGATCCTATATTATATGTATATATATACACACATATATATATATATATATTGTATATATATATATCGTATATAGTACTGTACAGTCGATGAGAAAAAGGAATTTCTGAAAGAGTATTTCACGGTATTACACGTAAAGTCTGCTCGAACGAATCGTATCGCTGGAGGAGGACATAACAGGACTTCCTCTGACACTCGTTACTCGTATACTTCTGGTTTAGGGTCTCTAGCGATGATCGATCGATGCTACGAACCTCCTCGACACCCCTTTTCCCGACGATAACGAATTTTATTGGACGATCGTGTTCGATAAACTTTTTATCTCGGCAGTATTTTATTTATTTTATTATTCGTTCGACTCGAAGACGAAATGTGGATAAACAGGGCCACGTGACTTGTGACAGCGCAGAGAAATTACTATTTCTGTAAATAGTAGCGTCGTTAATATCTTTTGAAGACTTTAACTTTTATAACAATTTTTTCGCGGGACCGTTTCTCGTGTCTTTTATAACGTGTCTCACGAGAGAGGATCCATGAGATTCCGATCACGTGATGTTTTCGATCTTTCGATCGAACGAATAACAATTTTACATTTGTCTGTAGAGATATGTTTGAAATCGTAACTATTGAACGAGATTTGACACTTTGATGTTATACTTCGATCGGTGTGATATTTGCAATACATTATATATGACGTTAACCTCTCGAGCCTCGAAACGAACCTTCGTTAACGGTTGACGTTTTGTGCTGTATTTATATGTTTACGAATCGAATCTTATCGTCTAAAGGTGGCGTGTTAAATGACATATGTATCTATTTCTTCAACACCTTCTCTAGGACACAATTCTGTTAAATATTGCACACAAATTTACATAGCAAGTTGCAACTTATCGGTTTAGATTAAAAGTCACGTGGTGTTTGAGGGGTTAACGTTGGCTAGTCTTGCAAGTGTTGTTAATCAAGGAACACGCTATTTCCATCCAGCAGACTTTCGTAAACGAATAGTGATAGTACAAAATGGCAGAGAAAAAAGTTGAAGTATTTCTTACGAAGGGTGCATTTAATGTCGTATACCTTATAAAAAATAGTAAAACTATTTTTTCTCGTATTTCTTTTCTGCATTATTCGTTTACGAAGAAACTAACGGATAGTAATAGCGTTAATATACGTGTAACACGTGTATGTTTGATTACTGGTGTAAGGAATGACAAAATGTTATCAGATTGTTCGAACATAACCTAGTAGTTACGGAAACGACGTCTTGCAATTAGCTCGGATCAATAAAATTCGCGTCAATCGATCGATGGATCCTCGCCAAATACTTTAAAGTCCAGTGAAACTAATCGTTCGCTCGGGAGAAGTATTTCTAATATGTCTTCGAACGTAACGATTCGTTCGCGCAGCATGCATAAATGTCGGAATGTGATCGAGTCACCACTGGGCAAAGCTTCCGCTCCTTTCGACGACAATTGTACAAAAACCCGTTCGCAAGCTCATTCGGCCTGCAATGCGACGTGGCAGTATTATCAGTAAGTAGACAGTGTAGTACGATATGATACAGAGAGCAAGTGTAATCGGAAGCCATCTTTGTAGCGCGGCGGCGAATCGCTCGTCGAGAGACAACGACATCTGTTGGAATCGCGGACGGTGATCGTTTTTACGATTCTCTTCGTACGAGGTTGCGAGAGGATCTTCGCAAATGTGTTTCATCCAGTGGTTTCCAAATATTTTTGGGAGACACCTCTCCCGCGAAGGAAGAAGAAAATTCTTTAATCCGAAAGATTCATAGACAAATAATCGTTACGTTCTTTTTAATCGATGAAAAAAAATTGTTTATATTCGTTTCAATCAATTCACATCGTTTTTTTAACGAGAAACCTTGTCACTTGTTAAATGCTCGCGAAAATGGCCGCGCTCGTGAATGAATGTACAATTTTCTTGAAATGAGATTTCGAAATGAGGGTATTTATGAAACGAGACAAGTAGTACATTTGAAACGATTCGAGAGAATACATTACGCTTGACGAACCCGGTCGATCGATGTGAACGTTAACAGAGACGTTTAAATTATTCATATTTTTCTACTTCAATCGTTCGCGTTACTTCTACCGTATTCGAAAGCGCTCCCTTACTTTGGAAATCACTGGTTTATAATCTTCAGGCTGCATGAGACTCCGTCGTAAAGCTGTGCACTATTAACGTATAGCAGTGCAGTTGACGCTGTGTGCGGGAGTCTTGTTCGCACGCCGAGAACTGCATTCTCGTCGAATCTGCGCGGGCGTTGAAATTTGGCGCATGCGCGTCGACGTCGTTCGTCGAACCGGTTCCCGTTTGAAATTCGGCCGTCAGATGGCGGGCGGTGTGTCTCGAAACGCGATTCGTCGCGCTGACAGAAATGACCCTCGCACGCACACACACACGCACACAGAACTATAGCTCATCATTGTCAATGAAATCGAAGTATACCACAATTAGGCGAGACGTACTTGTATGATAGTTATGGCCTGAATATCGACGGCGTTCGATCCGAACTAACGCAGACGCGGGACAATATTTGCTCTACATCTGTGTTTCTTGCTAGAACAATCAGCATGAAAAGGACGCGATCCTCTTATTTTTTACGAACTTTCGTGGTAGCTCCCCCTAGGTCGTTCGGACGAGAAGAACGCCAATAATTGCACGCCCGGGTCGGGTGAAAGTGTTTCCCTATCAGCGTGACGCGACGCTGACCGAACATCAGAATCATCCCTCATCGCCCTTGTACTCGAAGACGTGTTCCCCGAAATCTCTGCTCCGCCTCCCACGGTTCGTTCCTCGTTCGTGGGTTTCTCTAAATTACTTGGTACGGTTGATTAATTATTTGGTACGATCAATGGCGTCTCTAACCCGCGAAATAGTCCCGCCGCGCGATCGTCACTGCTTTAAATGTCTTTTACTTTTCATTTATTTCTTCTCTCTTGCGCCGGAGACCGAACTCTTTCGTGGACGTTTGGACGTGAGCACGCGCGCACGTGCGCGCGCGCGCGCGCGATACCTGACCGGTCGTTATCGATACGATAAACCTTCATCGAATCAAAGAGATGATCTTCGAACGTTTTACGATCCGCTCGTAAGTCGTACGTTCGATTCGGAAAAAAATCGCGTAATCGTACGTCGCCCGTTTGAGCTTCGACCGTTCAGGTTCACCTGGTCGGTTGGCTGCTGGCACCAATGGAGAGATCCGCCCAAGAGCCTCGACCCCGCGGTCGCTTCGTTCAGGATCGTCCCCGATCTGTGTCGATCACTATCGGCTCTCTCGTCAGGGAACGCGCTCGAACGGGCTTCTTTTCGGGGAGGGGACGAGTGGAGGGGTGAACGCGAAATCCTCGAGCACAGAATGTTCACGGTTGCCGCGTCACGGTGAACGCGGATCCTGGGACTCGTCAGGGTCCTTCGGGGATGAGTCGGCCCCGAAAGACGCGCGTCCAAGTCCAAAGAGTCTCGAATCCGAATCCCGTGCGCTGCGCTCGCCTGGACGAGGCCGATCGGAGACGGTCCCGAAATAAATTCCTAGGTGCACCTATGACATAGACTCGAGAGACACGCCCTTAAAGCAGCCACTTGGCCACCAGGATCATGATCAGATGCGGCGCCAGGCAAACCACCGACGAAGCGGTGCTACCCTTCACCCTCACGTCGCTGCTCTTCAGGAACACCGAGTCGATGACGTGGATGATACCGTTGGTGCACTCGACATCAGGACGGACCACACGGATCCATTGGCCGTCCCACTCGATCTGGTAGCCTGCAAAGAGAGAACGATACCGATCAGCGAATCGTGGATTTAACGTACGAAGGATTCTCTGGACGATCGACGGATGAGACGAACGAAGCGAGTTGCGATGTTGGCAGCGACAGACGGACGTTTTTATCAGCGTTTAGCCGACGAGCATGAGTTTCTGGTAACACTAATTGCGGCTGAATTTTCAATTCTGAGTCTACGAAACAAAAACGCAAAAATGCATGTTGCCGCATGGTATCCAAGTGGTTCTTCATCGGTAGAGGTGTATACCGATTTATCGAAAATGTTGCTCGTCTGAGGTGACAAGCTGAAAAATTTTGTAATCTTTGACAATTTTTTTCTTTTTTCGAGACAGTCGTGCAACTTATCGTATGCTTATACGTATTAAGTTTAGAAATCTGTTAAATTTTATTAAATCGATTTTGATTCGTGTCGAGAATATTTAATTGCTTAAACGGAAAAGTTTAATACGTGCAATTTGAGCCCGTATATGGACATTTAATAATATTGACAATTCGTCTTCGATATACATTTTCTGAATCTACTTCATCTTTAAGATTGTCACCCTAGTGTAATCTTTCCAAGTTTAGTTTCTTTAGACGTTTGGTAGAAATAGTGGGCGCGAATTCAACTGATCGTTTCTCAATAGATTATTTCTCGACTGTGAATTATGTTGCAAACTATTTTCTCTTTTGTGGTAACGATACCGTGTCTTCATGTTTGAACAATAGATGGTGCGAACCTGCAGATTTGCACGAAGAGACGAGATATAGTACAATGTTAATCAAACGGTGAGGGTAAACACTCAATGGCCTTGAACGATCAGATGAATTTGCGCATACTTTAGTTGTCGTCGCTTATTATTAACTCTTTCGTTGGTCAGTCCGTACGATGTATAGCCGAGAAAAGTTTTGTTGTCTACAACAGATAGTTCTTAAAAAGCACAATTATAGATCTAAATTACCTGTTGCAATTACACGCGAAATTATAATAAACAGAGAAGGAGACTATCTTCACCATATTTCGTTGTTCTACCAAGCAACGAGGAAGTTAATTAATAAAAAAGATATGTTCGAACAAGAAGCCACTCCCAAGAAGCTGGAAAAATTGAAACGTGTATCGTCATCCAGTAGTAACAATATTGGTTAGAGAAACGTAACAATGCAAAAGAATATACGCTTTAATTTCTGAAATTCTTTTCAACTTAGCAATATGAATCGACTATGAATTTTGTGAACTATTGTTTGCAGAATCCTCCGAAACGTACAATAGTTCTTTGAAATTTCAACAAAGCCGGCGAAATACAAATCAGAGAAAGTAACATGAATATGTTCATTCGTTCGAATGATTGGGAAAGCAGATGAGAGTTAATTTAAAAGTAGAAAAAGGAAATGAAAAGACACGTTCGTGTAAAAGGAAAATTAAGTGGTTGAACAGAGAGTGTGCAAACAAGATAATCATTTGAAATAAGCTTCATTCGTTATGCTCTAAGCCTTTCTCCCCCTTCTGCGGTAGATACGAGATATTTCGGTACCACGCGCATAATTTTGCTTGTAACTCTTATCTTTCTCTTTCTTCGCTGTATTATACCTTAATTATCTTATCGCACTTTTATTCTCCCTGTTCGCTACGCGAATATCTATTATCTTCATTTCTATCCTCGTCATTGTCTCAATCTTCCTGCACCCCTCGTTAAATTACTTTTCCTGTTATCGCAGACCAACTCGCTCTACCCTCGTTGTTCCGTCGCTTTCTTGCCGTGGTTGCAAAATCGAGGTACCTATTGAAAATAGGATTGGAACTATTTGAATAATTTAATACTCGAATAATTTAGTAAAATACCTAAGAAGTCAAATATCATTATTCGAATATTTGGGTCTTCGAATATCAGATTATTCGAATATTTGAGTATTCGAATATTTGAGTGTTCAAATATCACAGCTCAAATATTAAATGAAAGTCAGAATGAAAAAAGAACAATTATCTCGAAGAACTTGATTTATGGATCGTATGACACCATTTGTATTATATATTACGAATATTCAGATATTTGATCGATGCGCAAAATATTCTAATAGTATTGGTACAGTATTCATCGATATTGATGTGAATGCAGAAAAATTCGACAAGTAGTCCCAGCCCTATTTGGAAACAGAGAACGGCTTCGGCGATTCGCAATTCGTGGCCAAGGGAATGACCGCGCGAGCACGTAGCAATTAGCACCAGGGGTAATCAACGAATTTGCATTTAAATGGCGGCCGAAAGGTGCACAATAAATCGTCTTGCGGTACCTGACCCATAATTGTGCGCGTTCTTCCTGGGTCTCCGCTCGCCGAGAGTGTTCGGAAGCCGCGAAATTGCTATGTACCAAAACCAAATGGCGATTCATTGAATCTTTTTTTTTCTTTTATCGATTTTGCATCGTTTTTCCCATTATCGCCTCGCGTCCAACGATTGACTTGTACTTTAAAAAGAAATGTCTGTCGTTCAACGAGATTCGTGATTATTTGCAGTTCACAATAGTGGACCTAATTATTCGAACAATTTTCACTTTTAACTTTATTAGTTAAATGAATCTAATTTCGGTTCATTCCTGAGAATTCTCCAAGAATTGATACATTGCATTTGGTTATTGAACACCATGTCTCAACTATTTGTTTTTTCAATCTATTTAATTTCAGAATAAGTGGATGAAATTTCTGTATGTATTCTACAAGTTACATAATTAAGATGAATCATTTTTAAGTAAGCAAATTTTTCCTTCCTTTTTGTTAATTCGTTAAGTTAAGTGTTAACTTTTGGACAAAAAGTTTGCACTCGGAATCCTGAAAATATCGTAAAACGTTTGGAATAAATTCTCGGTTCAAAGAAATGTTTTCCTTAAAAATACAATGTGACGTAAACAGCGCGTCACAAAAGCGTGTAAATTAAAACTGGTCGTAGATAAACATTTATCCTTGTAAAAAGAAATAGGAGCCAATGTATCTCCCACCGAAGCGTTTGCTTCTATCCAAATCCGTAAGGTTTTCTCGTCTCGTTGTATTTTCCCAAGCGGAATAGATATAATACAAATTTACGCGCAGACCGACGCCACGTTGGTTTAGATAACGACGAATGTGTCGCAGAACGACGAACCACAATTTGTTGCTACACCCGAACTTTTTTATTACCTTTTGTGCGAAATACTTTGATAACATTTTCAAAACGACGTTACTTCTAAATAATAAACTTACAGTTTTACCGGCAGGTTTACAATATTTCTTTCTAGAAAATAATTAATAATTCTCCCCAGTGAATAAGAAATCAACAAACTTTTAAGAATTTATGAACTAATGCCGAAAAAAAACGAATAAAAGCTTTGACATTTGTTATCAAGAACTTTGGACAGAATGTTCTGGTTTTATTTACTGATTTTTTCATCTTCTAATCTTGATAAATATTACAATCGTTTAATATTATATCACTCTTAGTCGTTTAAAGTGTTTCAATGCAATATATAATGTACTTCCATGAAAATGGGAATGTCGCTTAAAATGAAAAAGGATTCCATTCGGACGATGCAGTAAAAAACTTTTAATTCATAACCAAGCCGTGGATAATGTTTAATCTTCGTAAATCCTTTCAGGGTTTCACCTTCCTCGAATTTAAAAGGGAATCATTTTATTCCCACGGAATAATAATCAGCAGTTACGAACAAAAATTTATGGTATGAAATGAACGAGTTTGCCAGATACATATTTGCTGCAGTATGCAAAACAAACAACGCGAGCCATTTATTTACAAGTTTTAGCAAACTTGTCTGGGAATATTTTATCCTATAAATAATGATTCGACGGCGACGATGAGCACGACTACGTCGCCATGTTTTTTTGCATTTTCGCGGAGAACTAGCCCCACGTTTGCTCTAACAAAGCTTAATCGATTCGCTCAAGCAGCGAAAAGCAGCGTGCGAGACGCATATCGATTGTAAGGATACTCACCGTGTAAAGTGTTCGATAATCGCGTGTACAATACACGTCAGAATCTGTAAAACTCAGCAGATTAATTATTACTGAGGGTCTAGACGCGAAAGCTGTTTGTTCCTGTTAAACAATCGCGAGTAGAGGATAGGGTTGAAATTACTTGTCGAATTGTTAGAACACTACAGCGATTCAAATATTCGATGGATATAATTCGATCAATATTCGAAATATTTGTGTACCATTCGAGTATCTAGGTATTCGTAAAAGTGGACCATAAAGTAAGTTGTTCAGGTTAATATCTTAAATGAGAATGAAGTTTAAAAAGAAACGATGAACTATCGCGTTACTCAAATAGCGGATACTCAGATACAAGTACAAAATATTCGAATACTAGGGTATCCCAATAGCTCGATTTATATTTTGGTGAATATTTGAATCATTGAAAAGTGTTTGAATATTCGAGTACCGATGAATTCGATAAGCAGTCCTAACCCTAGTAGAAGACTTCGAATACTCTCTTATTTGAATAATAATATTCAAGTTATGATATTCGATTATTCGAATATTCGAAATTTATTCGTATATTCGAATACGTGTAACAAACTTCGAATATTAAATTATACAAATAGTCCCAGCCCTAGGAGACAAGCGACGAACAAGCAAATTGAAAGAAATCGAGCCTGCGATGTGCTTTGTGTATTGTCCCACCAACTGGGACACCAAACTCGATCACCCAAAGTACTTTTGTCATTTCTATCAATAAGGAAAAGTATTGCTTTTAAAGTTGGTATTTTGATTTTAAAATAATTTTAAATCGTATTTCCGCGTTCTTTTAAATTTTCATTTGCAATCGCGGCTGCTACCTATAAATATCCTCTGTCAACGTCTTTTCCTTCTCAAACGAAGCAGAATGTTCATAAAACAACTAAAATTCATTCATCCGCGAGCCATCAGCGGCAAATTCTCCCTGGACTGTACAGTCAGCAAACAAATCTGTCAACACAAGTGCGTTCGGAGCAACCATAAACAAAACGGAGGTTTAAAAGTGTCAAGAACCGGTCATGAACATTCATTTCGTAGGAAAAATTGTGGGCTTAAATTTGAATTTTGTTCGAAGCAAATCCGACGATTATATACTGATTTATAATCGTTTGAATTCTTTTAATTGGTCGATCGAGACGAATGAAGATCGACTGAGAGACCTACATAAATTCCTGGAAATGTGTACGTTGTTATGAGGAATATTAAAAAAAAAACCCTAACATGGCAACGTATTTTCGCGTTTGTGGTTTACACAGCTAATATCTTGTTTTTTCGAGGAGTTTGTAGAATATATTGGCATAATGACAGACTAACCTCTTGCGTAATTATCATTTTTTAAAAGTTATTTCGTAATTTTATTTAAATTTTTATTTATGTCTAGTATACAATACCAATGTTCTTTGTTTCAACTTATCGATACAAATGAAGTACCTATTTTAGATGATAAAATCAGGTGTCGTCCCTGTAACTGTTAGCTTTACATACGAGCTTCATATGCGATCAGAATCAGAGTCAAGTGATCTGTTTGATTGAAACTAGAGAAATTGCTAACTTTTAAAAATGTTACATTAAAAATAATTCAAACTGAAACAGCCACTGATGTAACATATTTTTAAAATATTTAATCGAGGTCTCGATAATAAAATATATTGTAAGTATAAAAAATTCAAATCTAAAATCAATAAGAGGATTAGATAAGTTGGACCATTATACCATTCTTGTGCTGTAACTAAACGGAACATCCAACTCTGTCCAAAAGATCCGACGTAACTTGTACATACTTTCTTCGCGTACATATTACACTGGCTTCTGTACAATTAATTTGCCCGCAAGAACTATCGCCATTAACGTCTCGAGCTGATTAATTTAGCTGTCGCTCCTTACACGAAACAAAAGAACCAGAACAAAAGGCGACTAAAAGAAACGAAGTATGAGAGCTGCGTCTATTTCGATGAACGATTTCGTTCCATTCGGAAGCAGATCGATGGAAAAATTCTTATATACGTGCAGGCGTACGTCCAGCAAGCAAAAAACGTGAATACTTGTGAAGCGAAGCGCGATCTACTTACTTCGAAGACAAAGAAGCATTTCTTTCAAGCGCTGAGCTCGTATGAAACGCGCGTACTTGATTAGATTTGAATGCAGCTGCGTGAACGAGGACACGTGATCGGACAATTCAAAAGGAACGACCTCGTGGTAATTTTAGAACATTTTTTAAAACAATTCCTGTTACCGATTCGAGGACTCTTCACGTTTCGACTTCCGATTGTGTATCGGCGATCTCATTCTACCAATCAAAAGTCGAATCGTACCTAGCGCCCTCTACGTATCTGTCTCAGTATGGACAGTATCGTTCGAGTTGTATCGTACACTCGATTACACGGATTATTTCCATCATTGGAGCAAATGATTTACTTCACGGTACTCCTTTTCACCTCTTAAGGTGCTCGAAAGATGTGTGACGTAGATGCTGGAGCGATTTTAACTTTCCAAAGAATCAATTTGTGTGTGACGAGTCGCACGAATCGCTATGGAATATCAATGCATTCTTAACAGCTTCACGGTATTTAAATATTAAATAGTGTATGCAGAATGTTGCATACTTCAATTCATTCTGTACATTATAAATACAAAATACTAATATGTGAAATCTATTTATCGAAATGTATGCATCTTTCGACGTATTAAACATTGATAGTAACGTAATAATAATAATCCTTGGATAAACAACTTCTTTGAATCTTTAAAACTTTTTACAGAATATTGTTGTTATTTCACAGCGATTAACGCGACTTGCCCGACATAATTAGCTACGTCTATGTTCGATGTTTCAAAAGACTCGAATTGCTCCGTTCCGTGGACAGCGGTACAATGACTCTGTGCATCTTCGTCGCACAGCTGTCATTTTGCATGTCAAGACGGAGAAGGGGTAGCGTGAACCGAGACATTTGCCCCTCAGCTGACAAGAATTCATATGACAGAGGTACCTGCGAGAGAAGCTTGTCCTCAACGCGAGATGAAAAGAGGTCGATTCCTGGAGAAAAAACCCCGCTACCTCCTGATTCACGATCAGTCGGTGAGGGATATCGGTATCTTTCGTTGAGCAGTGAATTGAGACTTGGTGAGCTCTGGTCCGCAAAGATTTTAGCCTGAGCCGTGCGAGAGTTAAGGAAAAAACACATTTCTATCTCGCGAACTCGGGTGATATCGTGGAGCCTCCGCTACCAATCAAATTACTTACAGGGTGCAGGTCATGTTACGCGATGCCGCGTCAATTTACAGGGACTTTACTTTCGTTTCGAGCAATTGTTAGCTTACTGTTCGGGGTTCACGAAATTGTGTCGTGGGTCGATACCCGGTAAATGTGATTTCACGCGTTGTGATCGTGAGAGCAGTGTTTCATCGAGCAATTTAAGAAGTCCCGGTCACGTGTTTGAAGGTCGGGTTCACCCCGACGCGATAGTAATGTGTTTCTGTCTATGATCGCGATATAACGATGCGCGCGTTGAACACGGTGCGTGACAGTGCGGAGAGAACCCTTCGCAGATTGACATTGTGCGTGCTCGTACAGGTGAAAGCACGTGTCGTCGCTCATCGGCGACGTCTAAACACTGAACTCACTCACCGAAAGATTCTGGACGGATCGCGTTTTCGTCGTGCTTGTCATCTAAATGTAATCAAACAGCACTAGGTTTGAGAATGAACAGAAACAGAGCTCGCACGGAGCCTGCACGAAGCGATACTTTGTTGGTTATTTATTTTTTTCTTTCTTTTTTTTCTTTATCTTTTCTTAATCCGTTCGCCAGCAACAAGAACAACACTCCCGGGCACAATAACGTTCAGAGTGACGTATTTTGAAACGAGCGTTGAGTGTATCTGAGAATCTTTGGATATTGCAAGAGAGTGCTTACACAAAACAATCACCAGGAAATGGTTGCTCGATACTTACCCTCGCCGACTTCTCGGACACGAAGCTTCAGATTGTCCCTGGCGGCTGGAAGGATGATGGTGTCATTGTGCTTCATCTCCTTCATCTTGGCCATAGTATACGCTTCGCTCGCTACCACGAGATGTCGTTCCAGAATTTGTTTCGTCTGGAATCAGATCGGAACGAACGATAAAGCAGGAAGCTCGTTTAAAAGACGACCTCGAAAACTTTGAGAAAATGTCACGCAAGATGGAAAGAATGGAGAATGGATGGATTGTACGAAATATCTTACGAAAGCAATTGAAGCGTCGGTGCTCGACAGTTCCAGTGTTCGAAGAACAATACTCACGTGGTAACTGAACTCAGGCATGAAGAGCTTCTTGGAGGTAGACGGATAGCTGATCGCCGCCACACTCCAGGCGTTGTCGCGCGGAGCGAAGTAAGTGAAACGCTTCGTCATGTCGTTCAGCTGATCGTTGAAACCGCGTCGTTGGCCCAGGAAGTAGGTGGAACTGTAAAAAAGTCGAATAAGAAGTTCATCAACGTTTCTAAACAATCGCAAGTCCCGTAAAGAGGGTGATTGGGTTAAGGATCACTTTAATTCTCTACAATTTCACAGTCTTGTGGTAAGATCTCTAAGGTTGGCCTCTAAGTCTGAGAAGGTGATTGAGTCGCAACAGACAATGTCTACAGAACACGATGATTCACAGACTTGGACGATCTCTACCAGTATCGTCATTCTTATCAAAGATCTTTCGATGAGACAGTACCATTGTTTGGATAACACGAATATTCTAACAGTAACAGTTGGCACTCTCTTCTTGCATTTCTATTATTTATTTATTCAAACAGATCGATTTAAATATCCGTTATCTCGGCACAGCTTGATTTTTGCTCGTGGAATTCGGAACAAAAAGATGAAACACAAGTCTAGCAAGAGTCTACTAAAGGCCTATCGGTACTCGGGACATGCGAGCGATCCTCATTCCCGGTGTACTTACATACCATATCAGTAGGCCAACGTTTACTCGACATTTCAAGGAAAACTCCAAACGACTCGAAACGTTTGAGATCCGTACATTCGGAGCAATTACCAGAGACTCCTACCAAACAGCTAATATGAGAGACGACCGTTACGTAGATCCTTCCTCTCTCAAGTTACCCTCGAGTGGCATGATTCGTTTCACCAGTTTGTGCGCCAAGGTTCTGGGTGCTGCGGTAAAAGGGTAGAACGCAGATGCAAACAAATCGATGATAGCGGAGTCGTGGTATTCGTAAACGCACGTGTGCAACGTATCGCCTATACTGGCTAGAGAGATACTGCAATGGATGGGCTCTGGCCCGGATATGATGGTATGGGGTGATGGAATGCTGACACCACCATCCATCCAGTGCATCGAGTAACGATAGCTATCGTATAAAGGGGCTAATGGCATTAAAGCCAGGACATAACCGACCGTTTCCTAGCCATTGGTCGTGCAATAATCCCCAGTCCACATGAAACAAGATGGGAAACTTGCTCGCCAACCTGACGTCCGCGACGTAACGTCGTTCGTTGTAACATATTGGCTCTCGATAAACGTGGATTGCGTAATGCTTTATGCCAGCTCGAAAGCACCCCGAATCGACCGACGTGTCTCGACGAAGACGTTTCATACGCGTAACCGTGAATTCTTTTTTATCACAACCTCCCCTACACACACTCCCACTTCCACGCGTTTTGTTTGTCCACGTTGCGCTACCGGTTGAATTTTTCATCGGTCGAAAACACTGTTTGGATAAGCTCCGCGGACGAAAACGAGGCTCGCGTAAACGCGCTGTTACGGGGAACGTTATTTAACGGGGGTTTTATCGTCGCAGAAGTTTATTCGGCGGTTATTGGAATACCGTTTAATTGGATTTTCCATTATCGATGCGTCGGTAATTGAAATAACGAGAGGGTGAATTAAATCGTGATGTGTCTCTCCGGGCGCGATATTCGTACGGTTCGGGGGTGTAACGCGAAAATAATCCAACGAAAGGAAAGTGTACAGGGTGGCCAACTCGATAGGGTTGTATCCTCGTGAATGGTTGCCGATCAAAGTAAATATCAACGGGATAAAGTTAAATTGTTCTCGAAAGACCTAAATATTATTTAAAACAAGTGGTTCTGTAATTGCAAACGATACCAATTGTAAATACCATCTTTGGGACATATTTTGTCATATGTTCTTTAATTTAACGTCTCGTCTCATTTTGTAATCGAATATTTTTGAGAAAAAATCTCTCGAAGTATTTCTCAATTTCTCACGTTATGAGTATAGTATTTATGTATCCGAGTAGAGGTTATTTTATTTATTCGGGCAAGGTCAATATTCTCACGTAGTTTCAATTCTATTTACAAATACTTGTATTATTTTTTCAGGCACTCGTGTAAGCAATCTTTGTCTAGATTGACAAAATAACGTTTGCAATCGAAATTCACGTTAAACGAAGTTATTGAATGTAATTCGACCGTATTCGGGGTTAACGAAAAGATACTGTGTATTTAATCTCTTTAACCGTCACAACTATTTACTTTTTGCGAATCCATTGAATTGCGATCCATTAAACCGAACAAAGAGCCGGTGGTATCAATAGGGAATCGAGGACAATAGTGTTCGGTACGAATTTAATAGATCGACGTGTAGGTCGTGGAACCGTCCAATTCCCAGCGTAAGATTCCCTGTTTATAGTGTCTCTGCCAAGTGGAGCACGTTCACGGTAATTGGAATGGAGATTTGTTGCGTTATTTTAATTAAATTCGAAACAGAGTAGAGGGATTGTGTCGTACCAGTGAATCACAATTCTTTCGTGGAATCACTTCGACAATGTAACGAACAAGAGTTTTGAAAAATTTATAGAGAATAGTGACATTTATTCGATGATGGGATCGCTACTTTGTTGACGCACAATTATACATACGTATCTCTCTATACAATAATTACCATAACTTTGAGCGTATATCAAGGTATACTAAAATTGTAGAGTTCTTTTCTATTCGTACGATAAATGGTATACTTCTTCAAAGGAAATGATAATATGCTTAGAAAATCTTGAAGAGCTTGGTGTCATTAAATCGGTACTCGTACCTATTATAAAATAGTTACACGGAGAAAATATTAATTGACAGCTCAAGGTCACTTCTTTGATTCAAAATCACGCCAAGAGACTTTCACTTTTGCGCAATGCCATATTGCTTTACTGCTTGAGAGACAGGTAGCGTATGTCTGCAAGTTTGTGCTAAGAGACGACAGATAGAGCGACTGGGTAGTCAAGTGGTGAGGTGGGGACAGACCTGCAGTGGCTTTGAGCGATCAATTCATTTTGTTTCAATTATACGCGTGGATAAACCGCTTTGGTCAGATATTCCAGGTCTGGGTTAGGTATGCGAAGTATCTTTAGGTGGAGAAATTAGATTATGGTAGATCTGGGTGACTCTTGGTTACAAATATTTCGGTGAGCTTGCATTGTAAACAGTTATACAAAAGCATACACCATTTTTATTTTTATTCTTCGTACTATATACGACTGTCGGTGTAATATTCATCAAGTGAAATATTAAACCCGTTAAACACGATATTACAAAACTCTTTTACTCACTTGAGCATGGGATCGGTCTTGAGCTTTTCCAGCACAGTCGTGTATGGAACACCTAGGACCCTGTCGATGATGTGGATGATTCCGTTAGTAGCAGCAATGTTCGCGGTGACCACCGTCGCGTTCACACCGCCACCTTCGACGGTCACAGTTTGGTTTCCGCTCGGTCCCTGAACTACGTTGAAGTACAGTTTCTTTCTGTCCGCCGCCGTAGACACCTACAAGAAACCGATAAATCCTGAAGGAAACGTTAACGATTGCGCGTGACATGTCTGTGGAGCGAGTCACGCGTGTTCTGAACACAGAAACAGCGACAGGATATACAGAAAGAGAGGACACAGATGATACGGGGGGGTTCTTCGAATAATTCGCCACTCGAACGTTGCGTCGTTGTAAGAATATTTCTCGCACGAACAGTTCGTGTAACATTTTTACAACGAAACGAAACCGAATTTTCGATCTCGATTTGTAAAAATTGCGCTCGGATGCATCGCGAGATACGTTACTCGCTTCTACGGTATTCACGAAGAGTGAAAATACAAGAGTATCTACGTAGGTGTGCAGATTAACTGTATTTATGGATGAAATTTCTTAGATCGCTCATGCAATGTCATAGGCGACTATACGGAAAAAGTCAATCGGTTGCTCGAGATCGGTTCTCCGGCTCAGGTGACACGTGATATTAATTTTTAACCCTCTAGTCTAGGTTCGCATAAACTGACGATAGATGGAGCCACAGTGATGGGAGGTGACTTCGTGCAACCAGTTGATTTTGTTCTAATTGATGTAACGAAATTGTAATATCTTTCTAATGGTTGTTTATATACAAGCTGTTCTACATATTTATATAGAAATACTGGTAATAGGTACACAATTTACTATGCCTTTTAGCGGTAAATAATCACTTGCAATATTAAAACAGTTAACCGTTGTCCAGTCAGATTGGTTGGTAAATTCATATTAATTGAGGATTTTTCATCTTTCTTGGTACACGACTGTACACTCCCAAAGTATCGATCCTTTTTTTTTTTAACAATCTGTTTAATGGCTCGAGTATTTTACGTTTAATTAGAAACAACGAATTGGCAATATTTAAATACTCGTTAAGCGGCCATTGAGTTATCGTTTGCGATATTGGACTTAATGCATCATTATTTCTACAAAAGTAGATCCAGCGACACATCAGAACTCGTTGCACAATTTATAATTAACGAGACATCCGCGCTGCGATTTTATTCGAAGAACTGTAGAAAGTCAGCTTCGTGCAAACAAGACGCTCGTACATATCTAACTGCAAGTTACGACGAAAGGCGAGAGGAGAGTTAAAAGTTATGTGCGTTCCCCCACTCGAAACTTTCTCATAAAGCCGAAAGAAGAGATAGAGGGGGGGAACGTCGTTAAACAGTTAGCAATAAGTTTTCTTCGTTATGTGCGCGTCTATGCTTACTTAAGTAAGCACAGGAAGGAAGGAAGGATGTTCTAATACTCTTTAGAAAGGATTCAGTTTATGGAATATTCAGTTTCTCTTTTCTTTCCATGTGCTTTTAAATGTTCAGCTGCGAATATTTAACAAGAGGCAACTTATATTATTAATTAAAACAAGTTCATAATAATTTTCAAACTTCTAAATTGTATTCCTCTTAGAATGTATTAATGCACAGTAGAGACATATATTAAGAATTAATAGAATACATTGAAAGGTATAGAGAAGTACAAGTTCAAAAGTCGCCATATTGTTAAATATTATGTTCTTTATCCTAGACGTGTCGCACTCGTACAAATTGAACAAAAAAATCAGTCGATTGTGTTAACCAGATACGGTACAATAAAATTAACGACGTCCATTGAGCAGACTTCAAACCGTGATGTATACGAGGGGATTATTACTTGATAATTACTTGAAATTGTGTTCGCACTCGGTCGAAACACGCAGAAATATCTCTGCAAGCTATCAATGGTTAGCTATCAATGGTGTTTTTTTATTTAAATTCTCAAGAATAGCCTAGAAAGTGTTCGTCTAGACTAGAATTCACCCCTATAGGGAGCGATTCCTTTTCCGGTTGATCCCTCCTCTCTCATGAATTTTCTTACTCGCACTCCGCACCGCTTCCGGCTACTTTTCTGATTTTGAACCGCTGCTGCATCTGCGGATAGACGCATCTTCCCGTGGCAACCGGCTCCGAAGAGCAGATCGAATAAATTCCATGAAAATCCACGTCCCTCGCAAAGAATTTTCCTATAAGCCTCTTTCTAGGGGAAATCCCTAACCTTTACTTTTCATTTTGTAAGGATCATGCGCTCTTCGCTTTCTTTATTTTACGTTTCGTTCCATTTACCGCCATTTCTTCGCTCGTTCTCGCATCCAACGCTTCTACCCCGTTTAATCGAGTTACGTACTTGCAGGCGCTAACGAGACTGCTTTTCAAAAAGTAACTCAACGATTCGAATTTTCACCGAGCTGGGTACGCGCATCTCTCTCACTGCCCCTTGCAACAACAATCATTACATTCCCACAATTCCCGGTGTTGCATAGTAATTTCAATTTTAATCTCGAGCTCTACAACCCCTAAGAGGATTTAAAAGAAAATCCGCTTTGTTAGCTCTCAGCAGTTTAATCCTTCATCCGTCTTCAGTCGCATTAAGTATTCAGGTGTCTTCTAAAGTTACATTGTAATCTTGGTAAGGTTGCAGAATTCGATCGGGTGACAACAACGGGCTAATCATCACCCGCCAGAAGCGATCCCGTCGGTTGGAAATCGAACAGAAGGCAAAGGGGGTTCGTCGGATGAAAAGGATTCGAGCAATCGAACCTAGTGAAATCGAACTGTTGATCAATTTTCTCTCAGTAATGCTAGTTGTTCGGGTATAGGTGCAGTTCCCATGACTGCATAAATTCCAATGAACTGTGAATCCTGTCGCGGGCCAAAGGATCAATGAGCCACGAATACGGTTAAGGAGAGGAATGGTTTCACTTTACGAGCGAACATTTTCATGTCATTTTGTATCTCTGTGAAGATGGAAGCTCATTTGTCTTACGATCCGCGAGTAATTCGACGCGGGAGTCTGGTTTATCGCAGTGAATCGAACTTCCTTGATTTCGAACGATTCCAAGTAATACATCGACGAATGTCGTTTTCCGAAATTGTGGTTTTCATTTCAATCCACGCGATTCGAACGAGGACAGGGATTCGACTAGACGGTTCTTTGACAACGTACCGAAAGCCATTTCGTTTTCCAAAATGGAGAATATGTAATTTAATAAAATGTTCATACGCTCTAAAAAAATCGTGTTTCATTTTCACCGAAAAAAAAAAAACGAAATGTCTTTCCGAACGACCCAATAGAATCGGATGGGTCTATATTGTTTCTGGACATCGTACGAACGATGATGCGTCGGGAGTTACGTTCGCGGGTTGACGTCGAATAAATTAATTGCAAACATACATCCGTTTCCCAACAGAGAATAAGAGGAGCGTTATCTCGTATGAAACTGAATGTGGCGTTACGAAACTTCGGTGGTGGCTCTTCCGCGGTTGTTTTATCGTCTCATTGGGGGCTGGAGCCGCGCGTCATAAAGTACGGAAGCGACATAAAACATATCCTTGCGATAAATTCGCGGGAAAGTACGGGCCGCGGCGTTGCTTAATGCAAATCGGTCGACACCTGGGATAAAAACTGCGCATATTTTGGACAGCTAGCAAGCATCGTGCTCGGAAAACGATTAAAGGGGCGAAATAAAGCTGGGCCGCGCGTTGTTTTATCGGCTCGTTCCCCGTACATCGTGTACAATTTCACAGAGTGAAACAGAACAGTGATTACTTTATCCAAACATCGCATGATTACTTGCATTATTGACACATTGTCCCACTCTTGGTACGTTTTCCATACGAAAATTTCGACCAGGTGAGTTCCAACCTGTTGGACAGATCGAGGTGGGTGCAAATGAAATTCATGACGACCCATTGTGTAATTAATCGGGCATAAATACATATATACACGCATACACGGAAACAGATCGAAGAGATTGCCGAGGACTGAGCTTGCGTAACGATAATTGTGAGCAGTTTGAGAGGAACATCCAGTTTCAGTTAATTGAAGAGGAGATGGCTTCCGGCATACGACAACCGCAGATCTCACAGTTCAGTGCGAACCAGATTGAAAGTTGAACAATTGTTCTTGAAGTTTTTTTATCGAATTATAGCAAACCGTTTCAAACGATCGATTTAATTCAGAAACTTTAACTTCGATAGAGAATTTCGTTATCATTAACGTCCCGGTTACGCATCAGTCGTAACTATAATACACATGTGACTTGTATTTTTTCATAATACGATTTTAAATCATACACGGCGCTAAATTCAAGAGTCAAAATATTGTGGATATCGAAACGTGTCCTAGTAAATGGAATCTAACGTGCTGTGATTTATTTTTCTTTAATTGTATAATATTTTATCACGTAAAAGGATTCGAAGAATAATCTTTTCCTGAATCTCTTTTTCTTTTCTATTATTCTATTATCGAAATTGAAATTTTATTTTTGCTCTTTGTTTCGAGTAAATCATTTTGTTCGATCAAGTGTCTAATCAATTTGTAATAAAAGTCGAGTGCAATCATCCGATAGGACGAACAGTTAGGATGTGGGTTGTCGTGAGTTACAGATTCTGTAGGTTCAGATATCTCGAGTCCAGGCAACTATTATCGATTTTGACCTGTGAATGCAATTACGGGAAATCACCGATATAACTAATTACTTCAATACCCGTGCTTCAATCACTGGGCAGGCTGATACGGAACGCTGCCTTTAATTATACGCTCTGCCCGTTAATAAATTAACATTCTACTGGTGCAAATAAAATGTAGTGAACTCGCACGATAAAGGTCTGGTTCTCATTATGCGTTCAATCGACGCTAGACAGGCGATTAACGATCAACAAAATGTTGGACAATTTGCAGAATGATCGATGGAATTGCGACGGATTGTTAACTTCTTTTTAATGCTTGTGATAACGCTTTCGAGACTTCAAAGTCGTGAAAAGATCAAGTTTTTTCCTAGAAAGAAAAGGATTGTACGGAATCTATTCTGTAACATAAATTATACAAAATTTTGAACGTCACTTTTAGAAAACTAGCTAAACATGAATATATGTAACATTATTTTTATATTATCACAAATCAATGTTACACAAATAATATCAATTTCATACTAATACAAAAATTATGTTCAGTGGTAAAATTGCTTTAACAAAAATGGTCTTTTTCTCGGTTCTGCTAATACTTTGCACTTTCATTGATATGTAACACCTGGTTGGGTTATTTATTATATTTAGGACGAACAAAGTGAAACATTTTTTAACTCTGAATTTAATATTCTTTCAACTATCGGTACAGAAGAAACGTTATTATTCGTTTCATCCGGATCAGTTATACTATTACGTTCTCCACTATGTATTTTATCCTCTTCGTATCGTAACGTATAACAATCGCAAAGTATAATTATTAATAGAGTATGAACAAACAAAAGAAAGAAATAATTATTTTAATATTTTCTCCTTCATTTCTCTCATCTTTTGCTCGATTAATTTTTTTTTCCTGGCGAAGACATTCGAGCGTGGTTGCTTCGACGTACAAAATTCATCTTCCTTCTGATCATTTTGGTCGGTACTATAAATCGCATTTCACTCTAAACACTCTAATCTGTTCATCGAAATTGAAATTAGAGATCAACCGATCAATTAATAAACTGATAAGGAGGGCTCTGCGAAATGGGAGCTTCATCGGAAGTACGAATTAATTTACGAATGGATTATGATAAAAGCCGAACCGGCGCACTAATATCGAGTCGCTAATTGCCGGTTATTAAACAACATCGACCGGTAATACGGGGAATATTTATTAGCAGCATGGTGCATGAACGGTCGTCCCAATATTGACTTTGCCCACCTTCGTTTACTGTCCACGATGCACGTATTAATGACTGTAAACAATGAGCAAATTGTTCTAACCAGGAATAACGTAATTTCCATTCAGCGTTGAAATTTTCGCCCGATAAGGTGGTTATCGATTATTAAACCTACGAAATTTCGCGACGGTGACACGTATAGGTCGACCAATGTTCTAATTTTCCAATCGAGAACATTGGGTTTAATGTTTTAGAAATTTCAGGGTAGAAATAGCTACAATATCGAAATGGTAGTACATATCGTACGGTAGACGCCAAAGGGCGTTCGATACGTATGCTCGTGAAATACGATTTAGAGATTTCCGCACACGGTGTCGAAACTCAACAGTTTGACACGAGTTACTGGTTGCCTCGAAAATATCGATTCTCTCATGCGAATAATTGTGTCAAGTTATTAACACGGCTTAGAGTAAGCTTTAAAGGTAAGAATTTAACAAAAAATTTGAGTACAATATTAAATCGAACGAAACAGAATTCTTGCATCTGCAATAATTTGGAAAATTTCCTGTGTGCACTTCGATCGAACGTGCTGAATAGTTTTGTTGAAAGAATATGGTAAAATATTCTTATTAAACCATAAAGAGGAGTATGATAAAATTGTTCCTCTCCAGTAGTACGTTT
This sequence comes from Ptiloglossa arizonensis, assembly GCF_051014685.1. NCBI lineage: Eukaryota > Metazoa > Arthropoda > Insecta > Hymenoptera > Colletidae > Ptiloglossa > Ptiloglossa arizonensis. Next base: position 12,894,448 of record NC_135054.1, read on the forward strand.
TACGTCCATTTAGAAGAGCGATGTAGCCCATCTTAGTTCTCAAAATCAAGTATAGTTAGACCGAACACTTACAAAGTCAATGTATCTTAAATCATGGTCCATCGAAAGGAAATAAGTCTCACGTATAATCAAGATAGATCGTTTCTACACCACGGCTGCATTATTTATAATAATACCTACCTCTTGTAGAAGTCGTACAGTATCGCGATAAGTGGTGGTCGCGGAAATTGATTTCCAACGATCAGAAACTCGCGGAAGTTCGAAATATTTCACTTACGAGAGTTTCACGAAGAGAATTACATTTCTCAATCGTATTTTTCACGGTGGCCCGTTGGCCGTTTATTATTTGCGACAAAAGTACGATTTTTCACCGACCCCACAAATTTGTAAAATGATTCTGTGTCGGTCGATAAATTTCTCGCGTAACCGTACGCGTAAACAAACTGCGAACACGTGAACAATACGCCAAAAATGGATAAACTCGTTCGAATTTATCCGAAGGCTCGGCCGGAATTTATAAATTTACGGTGGAATTATTCTTTTATTCTAGCACCGGCGGGGGATACGTCGTTTCGATTAAGCGATTTTCATTTCCTTTTTACGCGGGTAAAATGTATTTTTCGCGCATTCGGGAGAAACGGCGTAACTCAATGGGTTAAAACGAAGTATCGTTTAATTAAATATCGTGCCGCAGTATTTCTCGAGAATGCGTCTCGGCTTGCACTCGAACCTTTTACTCTGCGTAACGTTTCTTTTACGCGAAATTTAATTGGACATTTTTGTACGAAGTTCCCCCATCAAAAGAAAATCCCATAATTAATCGCGTTTTAACTGTGTTGCACTCCAGTGTGATTCGATTACACCGTGTCAAATGCTTTGTTTGACCATTGCGCGTTTATAAAAGACACGGTGTGATTTGTGGCAAAGCTAACGAGGAAACGATACTTCGTCCAAAAATAAATCAAAATTACAGAACGATCTTTTTCTTCCTATGATATCTCCTATTCTCAGGAAGTGGACTTTTATAATGTTTGAGGTGTTTTTACTCGATGTCATCCTCGTTTCTTCGCAAGGGCTTTTAAATTATTTAACACTTAGATGTATCGAGACGATGTTAAAGTTAAGACAATGTTAAACTCTGTTAAAGTTTTGCGAATAAACTTCAAATTTTCACTATTCGATCGCAGACAATAATGATCTCTGTTTTTCAATCGGAGAATAAATTCAATTGTTTGCATTTGCCACAAATTTTTTATACGTCACGGGGTTGAAAGAATTACTTTTGATAAAATGTTGGTATCGTTGAAAATTAGTCGATTCTTCGTCCAAAATAAATCAAATAAAGTAAGATAAAATGATGTAAATAATAAACTAAAGCACATCGAAATAACAGGATAAATTATTTTCACGGGTGGTTTCTTTTACGAGATTATCGACTTGGGAAATTGATTCGACGCGTGTTTTCATAACAGATTATATTCCGTTCTCGCAACAGAAGCTGCGAAGATATTAAAACAAAATTTCCCAGACGTGTAACGCGCGCCAGTTAACATTTTAATTTATTACGACACGAGCTACCGAAGCGCTAAAATATCAACGACGAATATTGAATTCCAACGAATGTTACATTAATCGCGCGTTATATAAACGAGCTAGAAGTTCCGTGAAATGGCGTTAAATGAAAATGAACTTCCCTGCTCGAACCCGATAAGGAGACCGAGTTCCTCGGATTAAGTGGATTGGAAGGTAAAAGTTTGCCGAAAGACGCCTAACGTCATAACAACGCGAGCTACTTCTACTCCTCTCGAACTTTCTTCAAAGTCGACCAGGGATGGTTCTCATTATCATCCAATCAGCATGATAAAACTTTTCGGCGGAATAACAAAAAGCTTTTAGCTATTTTATCGCGATTTACCTACCAAACTAGCGACGAGATCGAGTTCAAGATAAGATCTTATCTCGAGTTCCCTCGATAAGATCAATCGACGCGATGTTAAATTCTTACCGATCTGTTGGCAAGTAGAAGCTCAATTTTGTAAAGCGAACAGGAGATTGTTAACGAAAAGTTGGTAAAGAGAATACCTATTACTAGAGCAACTACGAAACCCCAGGTGATTAAAATTCCTTTGTAGAAAATTTTAAACAACTTAAATTACATTTTCTATTATTTTATGTATAAAATTACATTATTGTTACGAAGCAAGCCAATTTCATCGTCATGTTCGACGATGAGTTCTTAACGCAGCAGCTATAGATTCGATCGAACTGGGAGTGGTTAATATTTTCGTCTTATGGAAAGTTCAAGTAGCGTTAGAAGCCTAGAATACTGGAGACTGTTATGGAAGCTGAGTTGGTTAGTTCAACGGAAATAAGTCCGTGAAAATAATCACAAAAGAGCAATGTTCTTCTTCCTCGAATAAAAAGCGGAAGTTTCGAGCGTTATAAAACGCTTTGCATACAAACCGTTGAAGTTTTATTAAAACTTTGATCTGCGATGTACCTTTTCGTGAATATTAATTCTACATTATGTAAAAGGTATATGCTGATTATTTGGATACACTTCTGGGGTGAATTCAGCATAGAGGAATAATAAAAAGTGTTCCCATAGATTTGCAAACATTTTACCGCGTATCGAATTTTGTTTCTTTTTCTTTGCTGAGTCCATCACCAAAGTGAGCGTTACTCGTTAAGACGTACTCTGTTCGTATAGAAAGTTACGTGTTAATTTTCTTCAGCGATAATAGTTCCATTAGAGTATTTCTTCTTTGTTTACTCGCACAGCGAACCGAACATTGCTAAGTATCTAATTAGCTTGGTAAGTGCAAACGAGTAGTGTTAGCAGTGAAGCAAGCACGAAAAAAAAAAAAAAAAACGGAACACGTGAACGAGAGATTCCCGTGTTTCGAAGTGACAGGATCGACCACGATTCCGTAACACGTGGCCCGCTTACGAGTCACAGGATACGTAGGACACATTACTGCTGTCATACGTGATTCACGTTGTTAATGCGCAGCTGGTGTCATAACGCACAGCACAACGTTTCGCTAAACAACGAGCTGTTAGATTGGGATCAACACTGAGAAGTAAGTCAGGCGAATGCGGAGAGATAAAACAGATACAGAAAAAGTTCATGAACAGTTGAACAGAAACACTGAAAGCTGTATAAATGTGTAATTACCCCAGCGTGTAGCCTCCCGGTCGAGGATTTCTTTGAACAAAAAAAGAGAACAGAGAAACATTGAGTTAATCAACGTCCGTACACGCACCCGAGCAACTTAAAAGGAATGATATGCAATACGGAAAGCAATAAAAATTTTTTGACGCCGAAAACTCTTCCAACACGGGGCACAAATAACGAACGACGGATGCTCGATACTCTCTTCTGCACGATTGCAAGCAATTTTGATTGTACGAAGGTTCGAATCGCCTCAAACGTTTCGCTTTCAGTGTGATTAAAAGTCATTGAAATTTCGCCAGCTTTCCGTCACGATCCAAAGTCTCTTTTGAAATTTTTTTCAAATTTTCGATACGTCCGTGGTCCCTGACACTTTCAAGGCTTCCAAGGAATTATCGAGATCCGATGGAGTGGCGAACTTGGGGATTCCCGGTGAGCTACGGGATTACAAGGAGTACGAAGATCACCGAGACATTCAGGCTGACAGGACATTCGAGACTACAGAGGACTTTAAGGACTGCTGGGGATATGGGCTTCTCCATGATCTCACGGATTATCAGAACCTTGAGGTCCCTCATATCCTTAAGGTCTAGAATGAGGTTAGGGTCTGCTGGAAAGGTGAAGAGGAACCGAAATACTGGGGATCAGATCGTGTTACCAGAATCTTGACGATTATTAGTATATTGAATATTTGCAGTCTTTTTCGGTCTGCAGAGATCACCGTGACCAGGTTGAAGACTAAACTTAGTCTAAACTTAGAAGACTAAACTTGGAAGAGTGCCATAATTTTGAAGATCAGATCGTGTGGTCTCTTCTGATCCCAGAAACTGACTAGCACGTAGGATACTCGTAAGGTACTAGCAGAGACTTCTGGTTCTACGAGATCCAAGGTACGATATCGAGCTACGTGGTCTCTCGTCGGTTTGAAAGTTACCAGAATCCAGAATCATTGTAAGTGTAGGACTATCGGGATCCTCCAACTAACAAGAAGTCAAGTAGCATCTGGACTATGGCGTCTTCAGTTTGTGGCGTATCAAGAGTATTGGGATGTCCAGGATTAGTTGAAACTTGAAGTCTATTAGAAGTTTCTCAGTTAACTGACTTGAGATCGAGGCCCCTGTATTTAGATCTGTTTTTAACTTCGAAATAGCTTTGCTCTTTAGTACTTTCGAAACGTTGGAGACTTTTAGACACTGAAGATCGTTTAAACGATTAAAATTGATTAGCTATCGATTTTCTACTCGTACATTGCGAAATGTTCGGGATCACACAGTTTCAAGAAATCTTTGAAGCAATTCGAAACTTTCGATCGTATGTTCGAAACGATGCGGAGGTCCTTTAACCTACGACAATGATAGAAATTCGTAGAACAAGCAAACTCACCTGGCTGACACTCTTGTTTTTGATCTTGTCGAGAGGCAGTCGCTCTTTGACATAGTGAAGATTCAAGATGTCCTTGACGCGTTCCTTGTCCTGAAGGATTTGCTGTACACCCGGTTCCTCAAGGGCCGCGTTGCTTGGCGCAAACAGAGTGACGTCGCGCAGGTGACTTATGGTGCTCATGATTTCCTCGCCGAAATCACGAATCGTCTCGTAAAACTTGTACACCGGTCCGTCCTCCTTTTCCTGAATGTAGAGAATAGATTTCTGTTTATCGATTTCGGGGTGCCGACACACTGATACTACACGGGGATCGTTAATACAGAAAGAAAAGAAATAAATGAAAATGATTAAAAAAAGACGTAAAAAAAGAGGATGGAGAACCTCGATGCATTCATAGTACGAAATTTGCGAAGATTTTGCGGTGATAATACTTATTGTTACGTAGGATCAAATTTTTTAGAATTAAAATATGTTTCGTTAACGAATCAAACATTCTTTTGACTAGAGTTAGCTTTGCGACAGAGGGTAGTTGAAAGAAGTATTTTTTTATTTATTACCTTTCGAGGTATATAATGCTTTTGAATATTTATAAAGCACGATAAAACAACCAGTTTCGCATATTTCGCTCCTGCACGAAGATGACAAATAAAATGCTCGCAAAGGACACAAGGGGAGGTTATTGATAACACAAACACAAAGCTTCAAACCGTTGTAGAACAATTAAACTCGCGTTGTCCGATCGAATGAAAAACCCAGGAAGTTAAGGGAGTAGTTATGTAGGTATTAAAGTCGTTGTCGATGAAATGTTTCGAGATACGAGGAACGAATTTGAACGCACATCAATACCCGATGAAAAAATTAATAAACATTGTACAGAGTGATTTGTACAATTGGGACAGGCCATGTCTCTTTTCTAGTTTAAAATAGGAAAAAAGTTGTTCCCCTTCGTAAATATTTTTCCGAGTGTATCACGTTTATCTGACGTTATTCTGTTTCGAGGAATTTTTATGACGGGACGATTTCGTTACAAAGGACAACAAATTGACATTCGTTGTTTCATATGGAACATAGATTTTTTTTATCACCAAAATAAATGCAATCGCTGAATTGAAGCTTTTAACGTATTGTCCGAGCGTGTTATAAAGTATAACGCGATCAAAATAGGGGAAAATTCTGTATGAAAAAATTTGTTCAATATTTGCAATAAATTTTGTTTCGTTCTGGACATCGACTGCGGATGTGATAATTTTTGTTTTAGTTAAAATACCTTCATCATTTCGATGTAATCAAACGAAATAGTGGGAACTACTTCTCCGAGTAACCTTGAGCGACCACTTAATATACTTCCAACTTAATCGTCCCGCGTTCTACACGAATTTTTAAAATTAATTTTCTCGAGAACGAAGGCTCGTAGAGAAAAATTTTATTCTACCTTCTCTATTCAATTTTTACATCAAAACTTACACATTCTCAACGATTTCTACTACTCGCATCGAATAAGATTATCAATAAGTGTAAACAATCATTGGATACTTTTCGTTGGACAATTTTCTTTAAAATTGTTTCACTCGACCCGCCACTTTATTATACATATTCGGAAGAAAATCACTACGGGCGTCGTATTTCCGTCCTTTTAGCACCGAACGAATCCGTTCCGTTTTATTTCATGGCATCGTTTGTCAACGCTTTTCGCCGCGCTCAATCTGCAACAACGATTTTCCTTATATTCACTCGTAAAAGAGATTCACGATCTGTCCCAATCGTGCGAACGACCCTGTACAACTCGGGAAGACAAGGTTCGCGATCGTTACGCGTCTTCGCATCACGATCAAATAGTCGCGCGCGCACGCGAGTCATCGTGACGTTGGAACGTTACTCCACGACGCGACGGGGTGACTCGTTTGGCAGTGAGTATCAGTAGATCAAAGTCTCGCTAATTAACAGTCGATTCGAGACACGGGAGCTCGCTAGACGGAAACGAATGTCGCGAACATTGACGCTGACGTTTCGAATAATCATGAGTTTCCTCGCTGTTGTATCCGCGGGCGTCTGATTTAAAGGAAAAGTCGAGTGAGCTAAACGCGCATCAAATGGGGATCGAACGCCGCTCGATCGGATTAAAGACGGTCCTGGTAATTAACGAGTCGGTGATTAGCTGTTCGCGACGACCGATTTTCCCTCCCTTGTTTCTCGGCGCTCATCGACCGGATTAACGACTGAGAACGGGGAAAATAAGAAGCGAACGAGAAAATCAACGCAAAAGGAATTGGAAGGACGCGTGGTTGTGGCGGTACAGGAACTCCTCGTTAAAAAGCTCGGATTTTTATCTCGATAAAAGTTTCGAAAGTAGCTTGACCACTGGTGACGTTCACTCGAAGAGCACGTGAAGTCGACTATCGTTCGTTGATGACGATATTAAATTTTAGTATTTGTCATTGTATCTTCGTAGGTGAGTTATCAACGGTTAGGCGAGGTTTTCCCGATGAAAATTGGTCCAAACATAACCCTATTTAGAGTATTTTTAATTGTATGGTATTCGAGAATTTTTGGAAAATTTTGAATTACGAACAATTCCAAAGTACTCCGAACGAGGCCGTGTTTGGACTCGTTTATATCTGGAGAACCTCGCCAATCCATTGGTAATAAATTTTTGAAAATATAATGACAAGTAAAATATATATTTTTATTTTGTATTGATGCTTCGAAGTCACATGCAATGCTTAGCCTCTGATTGAGACGTAAATGGCCAACTCCTGGAATAAAATTGTCTACTGTACTCGTTAAAAGTCGCTGGTTGGATTCAATATTGTGACTTTTATCGAGGAGTTCCGTTCAGCTTGACAACTTCGAAAAGATCTTTCCATAGGCTGTCAAGTTTTTTTTTTAGTTTTTTAGCATCAGTTACACGCTTTTCCACCATTACGTTCAGACAGTGCCCTCAAGGATTTTTTCCAAGTTGTAGAGCTATAGTTCTTTTCCATTTTTGGACTTGCACTTATCCTCCGTCATTTTCCTTTTCATTCTTTGTACATGTTGCTTGGAATATTCGAAATTCGAAGCTGTAGATCTCGTTCGTCCTTTTGCTATTGATACAGTAGATGAAATTTAATATTTCTGAGATACGAATCGCTATTAATTATTAACATCAGCGGTAGTTTCGTAATTGGCAGCTGAAAATTCAAGACAGTTTTATGTCTACTTTATCAAAGCAAATAAAGCGTTTAAAAAAATCGGACTTCAAATGTCGAATGTTCTTTCAAGAAACGAATCGTGCGATTCGTGTATATCGAGGGAATGAAACCATTGTTAATCGTTAAAATTTTACGCGCACACATTAAATTTGTAGTAAAATTGTGATGAAATGTGCACGTGCTCCGTGTATAGCTTCAAAGTTCGTATTCTCAAAAATGAAGCCTCGTGCAAAAAAATTTTACTCTACATTTTCGATTCATTTTTACACTCGGATTCACCTACGTACCATTTTCGCTTAACACTGCGTCTAATAACATTCGCATCGAATGGAACGATTCGTTTGGTCAGCCTGTACTTTTTACCGTCGACTTCGTCTCGTTAATCTCCCTTTCGTGAGTTTCCTGAGACTTGGGCCGACAGGAAGCGGCGAAGGAGAAGATTAACCGGGCATTGGTAGCGTTACGGAGAAACAATATTGACACTGGGCAAAGGAAATAACAAAGGAGAACTACCGGCTGGTTCGCCAGCTGGGTATCGTCGAAAATAAAATATCGTCAAACTAACATCGGTAAGCAACAAGATAATAACGATACTGGTCTACTTCTAAGGTGCCTACGCTGGGAATAAATTAATGAGAGAACCTCTTGCAAACAATGTCGAGCCTTGATTGAAACGTAAAACAGGAAGGGTACGAAGGAAAGTAAAAAAGAAAAGAAAAGAAGAACTGACTCTTTGAATTGAAAACGTTTCCAATCACCGGAAGGACTCTCGTTCTGTCGGAACTGCCGCAGGCTGTTTTATTAATGAAGCCAAAAAGACTTTAATCAGAAACATCGAGAGGGGAAGTGTCGAGGAAGGTATTTCTAATTGCTTTTCCTTTGATTTTATCGGGTTTTCATTACACAGTGGATTAATTGAAAATGAAAGAAAATAGTCTGCTCGAATTTTGTCACAAAAGTCTCAACATATATATTTACTCTAACGTTATAAATATGTCACGAGTATTTTCACGACATCTATCGTTCCCTTTTTTCCTTTCAAATAACAGTTTATTCGTAACAAAAACAAAGTGGAAAACTTGTTCTCAAAAAGGAAGATTTGACGCTTGCTCGATTAACAGTTAATTCTCAAAGCGTTACTTTCCAAAATTTTGTACTTTTTAAGGATTGCAATCGCCCACATTTAATTCTAGAATCTGTTTAGCTCACCATTGCCTCTCATGCTTCTCTTACCATTCGATAAAATAAAATGGCATTCGGATCGTGCAGAACGAAACGTCCTTCCCTATTTTTTTTTTTTTTACGTAGACGATCGTTTTAATCGCAGTTACATCTAGAAAATTAATCTAAAAAGTAAAATACAGTAAGTACAGTCGGTGGTTCGAAAATCAACCGCAAGAGAGAATATGCTCTTTGCTCTCTGGGAGCTGTTCAATTTATTCGAGTTACTCAGTTCGTCCCGAGGAGAACGCAAGCATCCCGTCTTGTATTTTTTTTTCGTAAACGACACGAAGCAGTGAGAACGTAGAGTTCGCAAGATTGTTCCGACTGTTCTTACAGACTAACTACCTTCTGCACGTTTTCTAGAGAAACCAACAGAAGCTTGATACACGACTAATAACGACCGGCCGATCTAGAATCGCCCATTCGACTGTCGCAACGCAGCAAACGCGTTACATCGGAGGTTTGCGGAGTGTCGTGTGTATTCGATAGTCTCATGATGAGTTCATTTAATTAAGTACTTACGATGCCCTATACGACATGCAGAGTCCAATAGAGACATGCAAAGCACCACAGAATAACATCATTGAGTCAATATAAGAGTAATAAACACATGTACACAATTGATAGAAAATTCGTTTCGGCAATTAGTTCGAGACGAAAAGGGATTCGCGCGGATTTCGCTTCTCTACTCTCTCTCACGGAGCAAATTCTATCGTTCTACCTTGTGTTCCATTCTTTCGAAGAACGCTACGACCGAGCGACCAATAACCTTTGACGTCGTTTTCCTTCAGACGAAGGACAATTCGACACGTGTACATTAATATCGCACCGATAGAGGGCAGAGTATCGAAAAGAGGAGCTTTGCTGTTGGGAAACCAAGTGACGTGACACTGTAGAATTAAATTCCTTGATTCCTTTGACTCATCCAGATCGTACAAGCTACACGCAATCAGTATTGTAGGGTATTGAAAAAAGTGTCAGAGAGTTTAAGGGCTGTATTGTATTCTCTAAGGAGTACAACAAATTCTAGATCAACTTTAGAAAATGGTTACACGTAAAAGAGAACTTGTTAGCAAGAACGGAAAATTTATTAAGTACTTTTACTCCCTTTGGTAAGTGTTGCGTCTCAATAGCCTTAAACACCTTTCTTAATCACCCTGTCTACAGTGTCTAAAATTTCAAAGTCGATTTATAGTCACGTCACTTGGCGCCAGATTTAAAGGACATTGAACCACGGGAATTGGCAGTTCTATTTATGATAATAAAGTAGCCGGAGTTTATAAGTATTACTAAATGGAAATAAAATAACGTTCGGTAGAGAAACGCGACTTTAACGCGTTAAAAGTGGACGAAAAAGAAGGTAGATAACGACGATACACAAACATGTTCAATCGGATTCGGAGAATGATCTACATGATCGCAATATAAAGCCGTGGTAGAAAAAAAATTCGAATCCGTGTTCCCTCGAGTCTGATTACAGAAGAGGGAACTTGGTACAGAACAAATCAAACGAAAAAGGCCCCTTGAATTATCGACGATAATTGAAATTTTAATCGAATCCGTTCGTTGGCTTCCGAGTGTGCCAGTGTTCGCGACACAGTGGACGAAAAAAAAGGGGGGAGCGGGGAAGAGGATACCAGAAAGATAGTGGCGAGGAGGTGGGGGGATTACAGTGTAATTGCTTCCGTTCTTTTGTGCCAGTCGACTGCGGGAGAGAACACCGAGCGTTAATATCGGTGTAATAGAGTCGGACACGTGGCCGATAGTAATTTAATATCGGCACGCAATTAAACGCTCGATTGCCGGCTGCCCCGTGCCGATGGAAATCGTTATCGCGATAATAACCGGCGCGATTAAATAGATTATTCGACCATGTCTAGTCACGGACAACGACACGGATTATAGTTTGAAAAAATCAATTGGTCGTGCAAGGTCACTTCCCTCACCGCCGATCGCGTCGATCACCTACCATGGCACCACGCCACGCCTCCCTGCGCGTGAAAGCTGCGCGGCAGCGCGAGACGAGACATGGCGCTTAGGTGTAGCTGAGCAGTGGTGGGGGTAACTCTTCGGTGACCTCGAGGAGCCAGTTGATTTTGATTCAACTGTAACGCTTGAAGTTTCTTTGCTTCGATTGTCAATCGATTGTTTCAATACACTTCGTACTTCATTGATTTCACGAGGTCTCCCAATTAACGCGACCACTGTAATATTTTCGTCGCGAGGAAAAGTTTCCGGAGAATGAAAATATTTATTTCGAAGTAGCAGCTACCACGATCTTGTTTCTCGAGACTCAAAAATTCTTTAAATTAACCAATACAGAAGTCACCGTCTTTAAGGTTACGTTGTGAATAAAAATGTACAGTTCGACGAATGATTTTGATAGCCGGAAATATACGACCTCGAGAAAATGTTCCGTCGCGCGTCCGCTCCTGCAGAATAAATATTTACTCCCGATAAGATAAATATTCAGGGTGGTCTCCTTAAATGGGAGATTCTGTATATCGGCGCACGGTTAGAAGCTAACACGTGGATACATAAATCCACCGCACCTCGTTTTGCACCCAAAATACATTACGCGTCGCGTTAAAGTCTCCTGGCACATTCTTAAATTCATTCCTCGAGACATTTTTAGGTACTCGATGCCCGTGGCTTCGTCCACCGGAAACGCGCGACATAAAAACCCGGCAAGGAAAACAAAAATAATACCCTCGACTATCGAATTTCATCGCCAAGATCGAAGATCTCCGGTGCTCGACACACGAACAACCTCGAACTTAATCATTGGAACGTGTTCGACTTCACGAGAGATTAAAAATATCGGGTTGCATGCTAATATCTGTCTAACGGTCGCAGGACGTCTTCGCAGTTTGTACTGTTCTATCATTTTTTATTCTTTTTATTCCTCTTACTCTTGCTGTCGGAGGTTTGTCACCTCGACGAAAGGTCCTGTAAACAGTCTTATCGCACATAAAATATGAATACCTTCGTGGATCACGTCGTAACGTCGCGAACGAGATCGGCCGAACGACGCGGCGATCAATCTTGTCGATACCATCGTTGCTTCCGCAATTTTTGGTCCTCGTACGTGCACAAACATACACACACACACGCACACGCGCAACTGTACACGCACACACATATACGAACACGTACACGCGTCCATGAATCGTTTAGATCCGCAATCTCCGGCGTGAATTTAAGCAGGCGAAGTTGCAACCGGAGAAAGAACCTCGGGTACGCGAGCGGGCTTTTCGCGGGAAATCGTCCCGAGTCGATGAAAATGGCGACGAAATTTCTCGTTTCGTCGATCGTCGTGTCGGTCGAGCTGTCATTTACGTTCACGGGAACGAAAACGAACGAGTACCACCTCCCCCGCGGAAGGAATTTCCCGTGAAACGCGACACACGCACGGAAAGGGAGGGTAGGTAGGTAGGTAGGGGGGATGTTAGCGAAGAAAGAAGGTTTCCTTCGTTCCCGTGAGCGCCGCGTCGATCGGGCCCGCACACAACACGAATCGTGATCCAAGAAGGCGACGTGTGGCTCCCGAACGAACGGAGACCCTTCGGAAAACACAGAGTTAGCCTACGGGATTAAACGTACGTTTTATGAGATTATTAAAGAGATTATTTCTTACGTAGTCTAATTTTAGCGATAGATCAGGCGTGATGAGAGATGATTCAAAAAGGGGGATGAATGGCAACAGCGTTCATGATCGAATGCACTGATTCATGTCTCATGAGATATCGTGGCTATGCCGTATTTTTGTGAATGTCACGAGGGCTATAATATGCTTTCTCTATTCATGACTGACGGTGTCGCACGGAGTGGTACTCCGCGATTCGTCGACCAACATCGTGTACCGGTGCTCTCGTCCTTGACAACATGCGACATTCAAGGGAGGCTAACAGTCAGAGGCTAGGTGTGCAACGTGCAGTGCGTACTCTCGCTAGACACTGGCGGTTTACAAGGAAGATTTCATTCAGTCCCGTGATCCACTTGGCGTGTTTGCACGGCTCTCTGGGAGAGTCGTGTTTTCTCTCTCTTTCGTGCTTCGCTCGAGTTTGCGGCAACGGGTCTCTCGAGTCTCGGGGACGCGCGTGGGCGGGGGTGTGTGAACTGTCGTTAATCAGAGACTTTAGACGATGCGTGTGGGTTGGAACTGCGAGTACATGGTGGACGTTCGATGTTACGAACTCGTTGTCTCTGTATCTTTTAAACTCGGAGATGTCACATCTCTTTCGGAAATTGTCCCGCGAAACTCCGAGCATCGTTTTCGACAAGTTGCGAAGAGAAGGTGGAATTGATAAAAAGCGCCATGAAATTTATTCGCGATTGTCGAAACGCGCTAGGTTTTTTCGAGAACGAGAAGTAATTTTTTTTTTTTTTTTGCTTCGGAGTAACGTAATAGCGACAATGAGCGGTCCACTCGGCCTTGATGCCACGTTAACGAATACGTTACAAAATTTTATCGGAGATGGAAAATTTTTTATTTCGGAATTTGCAAATGAAATTATACAGTGCAAATATGATCTTTAAGTGATTTTTTTCCAAGATTCCGAGGTCATTTTCAATTTTTTAAAACCATTCTTTTCGTAGCATCAATCCGAGACAAGATAGTCGGGACAAAGTCAATTTGGTCTCTCAAGGCTGCTCTTCATTGTGAATTACGGTAAATGCGATTTTTCCTTTTACGCACTTATCAATTTGCATCTTTGTACAGCAAATAGAGAATGTGCATTAAAAAGTTTGCGCGTAATGACAAAAGGTGACTATAGATACTATATTATGATATTATAAGTAGACCAATTGATGCTGCTCCAATCGTAGCGGACCACTCTTTGCAAACGTCAGAAAACTGTATCTCCGTTTTAATAGTTGCAGAAATAAAAAGTTCGTAACACTTCGCCTGGACCATTTTGAAATATTTATATATATATATATAATATACAAAGTGGAAGTATAGTAAAAATTAATATTTAACGACGTGGATATACTTGAAGCGTCAATTACTGCTGCTACATACGTAATTGCAATACTGTTCGGATGTGTTACGTGGTCTATCGTAAAAAAAGGGACCGATGATAAAAAGTTATCGATGTATCGCGAATTACGGTGTCGCTCGATAGAAGGCAATATACAAAGCGTGTGAATAAAAGAGAGGAGAATATATTATGCGAAAAAAGTCTCTTTCAGCGAAGCAGGACGATCGTTGACGAGATTGAGCGTCATTCGCGTCTGGGATCGATCGAGGTATACGATCACCGCAAATCTTCCTTGCAAGAAACGACGGTGCATTCCTCAGGCAATAGCTAAGAATTCATTCGAGCGCTGTTTCCAAATCACCAAAAAAAAAAAGTATATGTTCAACAAAGTCGTCGAATTTTTTAACATTCTCATCATCGCTATCTAGTACAGTCGTTCTAAACTAGAAATCAATCGAAAGCGGTGTTTTCGAAAGTTTCTAAATACAATTCGTTTCGCGTTGAAAAAACTCTTCCTCTCCCGTAATAAATTCCGAACGTTTCAGAAGGATTCTCTACAAAATTTAAGCGAAGGCTGCGATATTCTATTCTATAATGCTAACGTCTAGCAAGACATTTGTACATCTCTGAATAGTTTTTATGGTACGCAGTACCTTCCTGTTAACTGCCCTCTTTCCATTACACGTTCGAAAGAAGCTATATTTCAAGAGAGAGATGATTTACACCTCGTTCAGGTTTTTCTTTTATCCTGTTGTGATGCATAGAATACGATCTCATATATTGGAATACCGATCTTCCCATATTTGACGCAGCGTTATGGAAATGTTGGCGATAAGAAACCATTATAAGATAAAATGAAACAGTTGTTGGTGTTTCGTATGTCGTCGGTATATATTTATATAAATGCATCCAATTGCACTGTTTTTTAAATCGAACTCCACATTATTGAAAATTTTTTCTCAAAATAATGATGGACCATTTGAACATCTTCCAAAAATATTCACATAAGTAAATAAAGAGGGAAATACTTTCTTGACAAAAAATAATATAAAGAGCTGGAGGATGGAAAACTATTTAATTTTTCTCGATCAATTATCTTCTATACCTCTAAACATTTTGAGGGTACAGCTCGCTCCAATTGTGTGGTACACTCTATACATGCCATTTTTTGATGGCTGAGAAATTGAGCAGCAATCGTGTTTTCTTTCGATAAAATTTCTTATCTTTTTTTTTCCGTCTCGTCCGGAACTTATTAAACAAATATAAATCTAATAAAATGAAGGCATTGGGGATAATTGTACCAGAAAATTCGTTCGATAAATTGCTTTCGCTCGCGACCAACGTATCGAAATGCTTTGTTCAGGGCGTGGGAGGATGAAAAAGGATCGAGAGAAAGGAACACGCGAGCACCGGGTTCGGCAGGATTACCAAAGGAACTTTTTTCGGTGTATCGAGAAAGCGACTAACGGCCGCAGAATGAACGGCTGCATCGAAATGAGATTTTTTCCCCGAGGCTTTTAAGCCATCCTTTTTCGCGGCGAGCAATAAGGCTCGCCGCTTCATCATGTCGGAAATGCTCCTCTATCTTCTCTCACGCACAATTTTTCTCCACTCCCCTTTCCGTCGCCTTTCATCTCCGTGTGCAGCTTTTTGTTTAGCTGCGTTTCATTCGATATACGTCCGACCATTTTTATCGGACTCTTCTCGACGTAGTTTAATCCTTCACGCTTGATAGAGCTCAGCATGGCGTTGTGAGTCACTCGAACATTCATCAGTATTTGAAATATTTCATATAGATGGTACTTGTTTTGTTTCTTTAAAACGTTGGGTAGATCTGGGTTAGGTATACTGAACTGGGTTGCTTCTGTATTCGTTCGTGTCTCAATCGAATCTCGTTAGTATAGTTGTTGAGCATGGTCTAGGTCTTGGCTAGATCTATGTTGAGTATAGTCTAGAACATTCACGAGTATTTGAAATATTTCGTATAGATGGTACTTGTTTTGTTTCTTTGAATCGTTGGGTAGATCTGGATTAGGAATACTGGGCTGGGTTGTTTCTGTATTCGTTCGTGTCTCAATTGAGTCTTGTTAGCATAGTTGTTGAGCATGGTCTAGGTCTTGGCTAGAACTATGTTAAGTATAGTCCAGAACCTGGGTGAATTTATGTTAAGTATAGTCTAGAACTTGGACGGATCTGTGTTAAGTGTAGTCTAGAATGTGGGCGAATCTGTGTTAAGTGTAGTCTAGGATTTGGACGGACCTGTGTTAAGTATAGTCTATATGTGAGTTAGGTCTGAATTAAGTCCATTCGTCAATGGTTAGGTTTAATTATAGATATACCAAGTTTGTACCAAGTTCATAATCAGTTATAAATCATTATCGATTATGTACTTTTATCAGGCCTGACTGCTCTGTTTGATGATTATGTCTGCGTTAATTCTGCAATATTTTTTTGAAACTCGAGTCTATCATCTATTCTACATCTGTCGTATACTATCATGATATTAATTTATCAAGAATGTTTTCCAATATATAAATGTGAAAATCACTTGGATATGCATTTTTCATCAATACGAGTAGTGAAGTACTGTGAATAAATTAAAAAAAATAATGTAGTTTTTTGTATCCTTTTATGGAGCGACTTGTAGCCAACATTTCCTTTAAACGAGATCGAGTCTCTTTCTCTCGATGTGTAACAAATGGATGCCTTTTATTTTTCCACAGTTGTACTTTTTTGTGCTCTCCGTGCATAAAATGAAACTGGAGTGGTATACGGAGTTGCAATCGTTAATTGTAAAGGAGGACCGCGTTCGAACAACAAAATATTTACGTGGATAACGAATGCGGCTGTGCCCAACACGGTCGGCTGTTCTATCGAACTGTTCGTTACAGAATTAATTTCCATTGCTAGAGGACAACTTTCAAACGAACCTTTCAGTATTCTGTAAAATGCTGGTGTTTGTATTCTTTCGTTGCTCAATATATAGAGGACTCACTATCGCGCAAAAAATCTCGGTTTCTTTAAAAATAAAAATGTTCGACTCAAGGGAGAAAGTATATTGGCGTTCTATACAATATATTTGAAATATTTGATATACCGTGAAATATTTGAAAAAATATTTGTTCGATACTTGAAGAGTATCGATTTTTTTAATGGTGGAGTCCACGAAAGAATCGACTTGGAGAATGAACAAACATACCTGTATTTCGAGTTAATCGAATTAAAAGGAAATGGCGAAAATTATTTTAGGATATTTTTGAAGGTGAACAAAAATAATACGTGGGTGTTAATATTGACAGCGAAGTTATGACTTTGGTGAAGGTGAGAGGAGTACAAAGAAAAACTCGAGCACTCGTTAGTTACGTACATATTTCGCAAGTAGAGAATTCACGTAGCAAAACTTTGATATTGTTTCAAATAATATGTCATTGTTGTTTGAAAAGAGATGTATATTTTGTGAAAAAAATGTAGTAGTCTAGTAGTAAATAAGGAAGAAAGTATTCATACATGTTTCGTTAGTCAGGTGGTGGGTAGCAGGTCTTATTTGCTAATAAAAAACAAATTTTTGAAATGTTTGAAATACAAAGATTTAAGAAGGTAGTGTATTTGCTACAAAGAAATGCAGTGAATATTACGAGGAAGACAAAAATCAGGAAATAAAACTTGTAAAACCTTTGAAAAAATAGAACTGAATAACTACAAATATTGTACAATGGTGGGTAATTGATTTAAACAATTTCAATACAAATTGGAAGCATGTTTGACGCAAAATGACTTTTAAAATATTTTCTTTCATGGATCAAAATTATCGAATAAAATGAATTTTATCAACAGTACAATAATCATTAATTTTTCAATTTCTTTGCACCCAGCTCATCGTTTTCAAAACAAATATTCTAAATTCTTTCGTTCTTGGATTTCATTAAACTGTAACTTTTACAGAGCTTTATATACAGGCAACAATTAACTACTGTTCTCGAACGAATAAAAAAAAATTTTTCACGCAAACGTACATTTGGCTAATCAATATTCCAATAATTGGCGTTTTATTGATATTTCTTTGACTTTATTGGCGATTCTTTAGAAATACAATACATCCAATTATTCCTTTGCCTTTGAGGATACATAAAACACATTTCACACAAAAATCCGAGTATAACATCAAAATTGAATAAATGGAACATTATTTTATTCGACTTTAATCACGGTGCCCAAATTAAGTACAATAACTGCAGTACAATTACCCGATCATATATACCTTAAATAAAACAAGATCTATTAATACAAAACATAAAATAATTATCTTGCTTTTGGTAATTTCAAAAGTACCATTTTTACTTTAAATGATCAATATCTTTTGATGATCGTTTCTATGCATCGAAACAGTGAAAATGTTTCTCCGTCTCTACACGGACATCGGAAATTCGTCATTTTATTATCGAATTTATCTTACAACTGTTTTATTTGCGCGATTGTATTTGTATAAAAAAAAATCCCGTGTCAGTCACGTACGCGGACGTTCGTGATATTGAAAAATTCCGTAGAAATATCACGTGGCCGAGTTGTAGAGCAGACGTTCCTCTCCTTCTTTTCCAAGCTACGAATCCCGGCCACGTAAGATTTTTACGAAAAGAAATATAGCTGCATTTACACCTGATGAAGCACGGTTCTTCTCGAAGGAGCCGTGGCTCGAAATTTACGAGTCTTGTTTGTAGAGCGTTGTCTCTGCGCGAAGAACATTCGTAAAAGATTTTTCGCTCTACGCGATTTCTTCCTTCAACTTGAACCAGGACACGTTATATTTCACTTTAGTTATTGTCGTATGTCTGCAAGCTAGGGTTTCCCATTTGTCACATACCGACTAGATTGAAGTTTTATCGAGTTAGGCAATGAATTATTTTTCAGTTGCGCATGGTGAACAGAGTTGTCGTTAAATACGAAAAAAAAAGAAAAAAAATTGAAAAGGAAACCTTATTTTCTCGTTTTAAATGTTCAAATTTCAGTAAAATCTATCAATTAGAAATCTGGTGTTCTTTCTACTCCGGAAAACTTTAACGATATATAACAAAAGAATCATAAATTAACATGGATCCGACGTTTAACAATTATATTTTTACTTGTATCTCCATCTTCGTTTCTAATCGTATCAGAGACACCACAGAAAGTAATTTATAATTAAAAACAATGAATCAATATTACGAGTCACTGTGTTTCACTTTTAACGATTTAATTTATCACGACCCATTGGTCGAATGCTGCGTAATAAATGATTTTCAAATTGTAAATACCGCGCAGATCTCTGTTTCCAATTAGCGATGTATCAATCTTAAATTGGTGTTCCTAGGTCGCCAGAAAACATCAATCGTGTGCATGTATTGTATGTACTGTACGTACGCACAATCACAGAGTAGCAAGCATGCATCGAAACGTGTACGAGATAACGTATAGTTCGAAATTCTTCATAAAAAATTCCCAAGTCACGATTGCGCGTTAACAATTGTACTTTTACTCAGATTGTCACCGATTGATCATTGCGTTCCAGAATCTTAGACAGAATGACGCGCTTAAGTATCCCAGTAACGCATTTTGTTCGATTCTTTTCAAAATGTACATTGAAGATTTCAGTGAGCGGCAAGGGTCGTTTCTCAATTTGAAAAATTCGCATTTAATCCCGAACGGCTCGAAACGAGGCTCCTGTTTAAAGGGGCTTTTCTTTTCTCTCGTTTTAGCGGGAAGGAGTACAAGTTACACGAATTTTCCAGGGTGACTTTACCTCGAAGGAAATTATTTCCACGGGAATTATATTCAAATGAAATGTTTTTCAAGTGAAAAATGACCCTTCTGAAGGCGTACTCGCGTTATTCGTTCGGCAACCGGCTGGATAAAATTAATTAACCGTGTATCAACGATCAATTGACCGAATATCGACGAACGGTTGCTCAACGGATACCGCGAATCCACCTCTAATTATTAGCTTGTAGGGGATGCATCGTTGCAAATTGGATCGGTTTTTTTCTTTTTTCTTTTTATTTCTTTATAAATAGCAAATGACAGGCATATCGATGCACAACGGATTCAAGTACACTGATCATGCATGTCTAACTGTGAGGGGACGAAAAGAAAACACTGACGGAACAGACTCGGGCGCAAAAGGACGACAGCCAGAGCGCAGGAGTGCACAGGGGTGCATGGTGGTGCATGGGGGAGAGGGGGGCGCACGCAAGCCGCGTCCGCGGTTTTCCACGTCGGACACCTGCCGCGCGACGAATTACCACGGGCGAATAATAAACGACCGCGGGAAGCCGCGAGCAATTTTCGCGAACGACATGTTCTTCAACTTCGCAGACCTGTTCAGCGGTTAAAACAAGACGAACGAGTTCGTGGGTAGTTGTAGTCCGCGGTCAATGCGTGGCCCGACCCGACTCGGATTACTTCGATATTCGCTCGGAACTCCGTCACGTGAGAATTTCCCTCTATAAATGCGAGCTTTCGCGTAATACCGGATGATTTTACACTCTGGTCGTATGTCACTTGTCTAAACGAAGATCGAATTGTCGAATGAATGTTGCGCGGTTTAACGAGATCTACCGTTGGTAGCTGAAAAGATTACTTCTCAGTGGAATGCGTGCTGTTGGTTCGAAGCAGGGGAAATTATTTACCTGCGTTCAATAAACGTAAATAATTGTACCATTGAGTATCTCGAAATTTGTAATACCTCGCTGAACAGATCTCTTTAGCTACCAACAGTACTTTCCATTGGACAATACTGGGCAGAATTTTAGTCGAATGATAAATAACGAGTGAGAGTAATTGATGAGTTTCTTTTCATCGGTAATAAATTTTTGATGGTAAATAAATAAGCTTAGGTTAATATTTGTTCGAAATTATTCTACTGATACCCAATTTTCGATGTGCAGATGAGCAAATGTAACGAGGCTAGGGTATTGATCGAATAATTTTAAAGAAACATTTAATCAAGATAATTATCTAAATAGTAAGTAACGTATAACCATCTTTGTGTATACGAATAATGGTTTATACGTTACTGACGGATAAACTGTTATTATTTATTATTCGTGATACGAATAAAATTCTGCGTATTACAACTTCTAATTGTGTACAATATTTCCTCGAACTGATCACGAATCCACTTACTGAGGAAAGGTAGAGATCTTAGTTTTTTATACTCTTCGCTCATTAAAATATTACCAATGATTTTGCGAGATCCTCCCGATTAAAACGAGTCCAAACACGACTCTATCAGGGCTATTTATGATTATATGTTATTCAAATTATTTTAAAAAATTTATCAATTGGAAATTAGAATTTTCTTACTAGTTTCATTAACTGGTGGTTAAATGTAATTAATAATACCCAGGTCATATTTGGACTCATTTTAATCGTGTCAATTTCGTCAACTTATTGGTAATACTATCGCGAATATACCATGATTCCACTAATCGGGGGGAAATTTTGATCAGTTAACGAGGGAATACTGTATCCCTTTCGCGGATGCAATAATCCGTGTGCAGTTGTAATATTATTTAAATCGGAATCGTGTAATTTCTGTTAGAAATCGATTTTTCTCGTGGCTCGACGGTTATAAGTTAACAATTGTTACTGTATCGGAGGACTCGAATCGCGTAAAAAATCGCCAAGAATTCATTGCGATGGACGTACGTGATACAAAAACTGAAGAAATTCGATCCGGACTGTCGATGTGGTATTCATCAATGGGATCGTGTGATATCGCGGGCGTGGCGAAAACGCGCGGGGAAGAACGGCCGGAAAAATCGCATCAGGGTTGGCGACGCGGAAAAAAAGGGGCGCGCAAAAATAAAATCCGGCGGGCGTGGCGAGCAAAAAAGAACGATACACTGTGTATTGTGTCGGACGAGGCCGACGGCGGTACGGCGAAAAGGTGCAAAAGGGAGGCAATGAGTCGCATAAAAAACACTAGGCTATGAAATGCAAAATCAGCGTATCGGCGTGGCCGCGTTTTTTCACGGGCTTTGGTAATCGATACAGTGTCATTTCGTCCTTTGCTCTACTTGTTCTCAGCTTGCCCGGCTGTGTGCGAGGAGCAAACGTGGAAGAGACAGAAACGCAGGCACACATCGAAAGCGTTCGGATAGGTCAGCTGTTCTCGCGACTGCGTGTTCCTCTGTATATGTGTCGTGACGTGCTTTTGTCCACTTGTGGCGTTTCTCACCAAGCGATTTTCACTGTTGGAGACACAGAAATGGTTCCTCGCCTCGAAAATTCATATCCACATATTGTACAAATATTCATTTTTGTTATAACGGTTAAACAGGGACAACGTGAAAGGTATCCTGGAATATTATTTCGAGAAATATTTAGGTAAAACTCGGCAATGAAATTTGGTTAAATACACTCTATTTTTAATAATATTTGTCGGGTATAAATAAAATATTATTAATTTTCATTCTTTATTTATTGTTAGAAGTAAATTTTGTCCATCTTTGGTCACGAGATAGGTTGGAATAACAAATATAAAGTATGTTAGATCTTGGACAAGTTTGAGACTTTCTTTTATTAGAACGAGTTGATTCAAAAATAAGTTACCGGGATATTTCAAACTGTTTTATTCTGAAAAATGTTTCGAGATCTTTATTTTGGGATCCTTCGAGGATTTCGGATATAAGCTGTGTTCTTTAAAGAATTGTTTCAACGTTTATTGCAAATCGAAAGTCATTGTAGTACGAACGAAATCAATTAGCCGCTGAAGGTCACTGAGGAGCTATCCCCATTAGTAATATCCGTAATACAATACATCCCCTCGTTGATACAGTATGAATGAATTCAAGTATCGATCTTTAAGTTAAACTTAAAATACAAATGTCATGTTTTCGTAATTTTTGAGATTTAGAAATTTTAACTTTTTATCACGATATTACTAATTTAATTACTTCTGACAAAAGAGAAACTTCAAAGTGCAATTCCAACTTAAAAAATGTTCTCACGTTTTTGCCTTTATTAAAATGCTTCGACAAAAACTTGATATCGCACTAGTTCGGATAAATTTGGTAAATTGGCAGAAAATGTTGGCTATCCAAGGCCACTGAACGACTGCTACCCCCACCCTACCTCATTCGACTACCGTGTTTCTTCGTGCCTTTTGTTCTTCTCTATTGTAGTGCACGAGAGACAATCTATAAGAGTGGTGAAGGTCGTGCTTGGCACAATTTGCAGTCAAAGTGACCTTGTTCGTAATAATAATATTTTTAAACAAAATCACGTTTAACGAAACAAAATTCGTTATTTATTCCAATACAGCCTACTTCTCACCAATACGTATCAATAAATATCGAGTGGTGCTCGATACGATTCACAATGGAGGATAATAACGGTTAAACAGGGATACTTTTCGCGCACAATGTAAAAGGTGTTCTGCAATATTATTTTGTTAAATATTTCGGTGAAGATTGGTAATAAAATTTGGCTAAATATACTCTGTTGAGAAGCCAAAGTTTTTTGCTCACGCTCGGTTGCAACCATAACGTTGAAACTCTCCTTCAAGAGCACATAGCTTACACTCCAACTCGTAGAACTATTTCTCCGTCTCCAAACGTTCGGACACGTGCGACGATTCGCGAATATTGCGCAAAGGACGCGTAACACCGTGGTGTGTGTATGTACAAGCGGATGCACTAAATGGGCTAGAGATCGAGGATGAGCGAAAAAATGTTGCGAGAAGAAAGCACATGAAAGAGAAACAGGGCATGAAGAGAGGCAGACAGAATGAAGTAGAGTCATGAAATAGAGAGAAGAGAGAAAGAAAGTTGCTCGACAAGACGTCTGCGAATGATACATGTAGAGAGACATCGTGGTGTGAACGAATGAAAAAAAAAAGAGAAAAAAAAAATATATATATAGATGTACATGTATTATGTATATATCGAGAGAGTGCGAGATAGAGATAGAAGAAATGAAAGAAGAAAACTAGAGAAAAAGCTGGCGGCGAATTACCTTGAAGGACTGCACAGAGAAACCAGAAACCAGGGTTGGTCCGTAACATAAGAAGCGAACAGAAAACAGAAAAAAGGTAAACTTGTAATTAGGTTGTTCGCTGTAAGAGACACTGCTGTGATACGAGAACAATAGTTCGGCTCGTTCGTCGTGGCCGACGTGGGAGAACTGGACCGATACATTTTTTCTATCGCTTCAGATTCGCGTTTCAACGACGCTCGCGCGTTCCCCGCCGTTGAACGAACGCATTCGGCCCGTTTTCAAGCGAATCTCGCGACACACCCCGGTTACAGGGAACGCGCGAACACCAATGGAACGCCCGTCCGCGTCGACTCAAGCGCTTGCAAATAACTTGTTCTGCGTGGTGCAAAGAGAAGGAGGGTGGAAAAAAAATCTCTTCGTGTTTCTTTCTGTCGTACGACGGTTCCAGTGTGTACTACGGGGTGCTGTAAAAATTCTTGCTGTATCAAAAGGCTGCGACGGTTGGTCTTCTATATGCCGTGGTGAAACAACTGAGAGAAATCATTCGTTTCGTGAAACGGGGAAACGTCTGTAACGTTCGTCGAGAATTTTCTATCGTCTACCGTGTATCGAATATTGTTTTCTCGTGCGTGCGTATCGATCGAGGCGACCGTTACGTAAAAATAATTTCTCTCGTGAGCATTTCCCCCTCACAAATATCACCGTATCTTCCATCGTTTCTCTGCGAGATTCTCAACTTGGCGATATTTATGAGGTCGAAATGTGGGCCGGATTTTGGATACAAGGTACAAGTACAGGTGTGATAAAAATTATCTGTAAGCTGGATAACGGAAGGCGAGTGTAGTCGGTCGCGAGTAAATTCGACGTAATTTCTATTTCGTTCCCGAACTCGATTGCGTTCCCACGCATTCGTTTAGATAAAAGTATCACGCGCCGGGATATATTCTGGCACGTTCTCGTCGATATTTTCCATTTTCGTATCATGTTCTGTCGACCTGGCGTGTGTAAAATTCTGCCACGAATCTACGGTCACCGCATTGAAACGTTCGTTCACTTGTCGCCCGACGGTTTGACAATTAATTACCGCCTATGATTTTGCAAGTGTCAACGTGTCGGTCACGTCTACTATACCAAACATGACGTATCGATGCGTCTACCGTGTCAATTGCACGGATGTACACTCCATAAACAAATGTCCGTGCACCTGTATAGGGGTACACGTGAACGATCTCCGCACCATTATCGAGTTTACTCGATTTGTAAGATAGTTTAGGGGAAAATTACTCCACCGCGACCAGGTTGTCTAGGTTGGTTCGAGAAAGCTGAATTGTTCACTGCCACTGTAGCGTCTTTATTATTATAGAATATGTAGGACATAAGTCTCAACTTCCTGGCGATGTAATTAATTTCAGGAGCAATCGATATCCAATTTCCAAGTGATATTTCTGTTGTAAATATTTCAGGAGCGACTGATATCTGATTTCGTAATATACTTTTGATATTCCGAAATCTTCAAAAGTGTCTGGTATTTCGTTTTAAGAAGTGTTTTTATTCGTAAACGTTCAGGTACGATTAATACCTGATTTTATAAATTTTGTTCCAACATTTTCAGGAATAATTGGCAGTCAATTTCGAAAAGTATTTTTATTTAAGAATGTTCCAAAATACTTGATACTCGATTTTGAAATCTATTCTCATTCCAAAACTTTCAAGAACGATTAGGCATTTAATTTGAAAAATACATTTAAAAATATGGTAACGCTAAATTCTACCTTTGTACGAGTGTTACGTCTGATCATGTTTTTTTTGGTAACTCGATTTTCCTATTTTTAGCAACGAAATTTGATTTTAGAAAAATATACGCGTGACGGAATAGTGCAATATTTGTTGCAGTTCGACGGGATTATCGATTACTCGATAACGCGAGACAATGGGGACCAATCGGAAGATCGAGTACGTATCTCCGTGAAAGAATTCGTCGCTTTATTGCTTTTCCCCAAAAGAAACAAGACAATTTAATTTTTTTAACGAAAGAACAGGGTTTGTAGTGGAAATTGAATATTACTGTGCGACAATTTGTAACGAATATGAATATAGAAAACGTATCGTATAGTATTACTAGAATTGATTGAAAATAATACGCAGTATTACTTGAAAATAATTTTACAAACAAATGAATGTACAAAACTGTGTCGAAGGTATTTTCGTCACATTTTCTCTTTAAAGTATCGCGTGTAAATTTCTATAAAAACGAAGATTTCCATTGATTATGCGATGGCTCGCGAAACGTCTGTTTTCCTCTAGCATCACGATCTATTTGGTAATGCAATTCCGACGTCGTCGCTGAAAATGAAGGAGACGCGGGGATGTAGTCGAAAACAGGATACACGTCTCATTGTACACGAATGTAATTTGATTTTGTACGTGATTTCATCAAATAAAACTTGCTTATAGATAAAATCGTACAGATAACTTTCATACTTTCTATGAAATATTAATATTCTTTCTCTGCCGATAACACAGTTATTAAATCCGATAAAGAAAAAGGATTTGTTCGAAAGAAGAACAAATTTTAAATGTTTCGATCGTTTATCGTTTGTTTCCTCTTGACTAAACGGCAGTACAATATTTTTACAACATATTTTACTATCATACCTCAGTAGTAAAAAATTTTCAAATATTGCATTATCATATTTGGGACGTCACTCAACATTGACCGTAATAATTATTAATTTTTCAATTCTTAATTCGTACGTCAATTTTTAACCAAATAATAACTTACAATTTTTATCTTTTTCTGCTTGCATACGCATTTCCCCGTCTCCTTTATTTTCTTTTAAAAATACTTTTAACGATCGGAATCTATACACGTATATTGAAACTTGTACATTTTCCGATTAATTTTTTCTTTTTCATTGAATTTGCACACAACGAGCAATATACTATCGAACAACAATTGAACGAGAATAAAATTAGCAAACACGATGATTGTGTTTCGATAACCTCGTTTCGAGATCTCGTTGAATAGAGAGTTCGTTATTAATGTTAATTCGTTACACGAGTAACAAAACACTTTCGACCAGAATATGTACACACTGGTAAATCCAATTATATAATACGCATAAATTTATCGAAGATATAATATCGAGCATAAATTTATCCGATGAGACACATTTAACCAATCAATGTATTAAGCTCTCTGGCATTTTGCTTCAATTTATCATCTCGTGGAAAGATTTTCGTGTCATCCGTTTTATCTTCCTTCGTCCCTAAGGGCGAAATTACATTTCGAGCACGTTCGCGGTCCCGAGTCGAATCGTTATTATTCACGAAGTAAAAGTCGTTACTCGAGTAATCGGGGAGCAGCGTCAGGTGTGCGTTCCAGTTTCTTCGTAATCACAGACGGTTCAACGGATCGCACGTTATCAGTGCACGCGCGATGGCAAATTCATGCACGCGAAGCGCCGAAGACAGGAGCTCCGAGACCCGTTCGTACGAATCAAATTTGCCTTCGCGCCATTAAGGAATGCGGAACTTCGAAAGTAATCGAGCAAGTTTAGCCCCGATCGAACTTTGGACAAGTTCGGTTCCCTGGAATTTTCGTCACCGTAAAGGGTTTACCCGTTAATTGCATTCCCGTTGGAATTTTTCAACATTTTTTTATGTACACTATTCTGTTACCCGTTTAACGAAGTTACATTCACAGACAATAATTTATTCTTTCGTATCGTTTTCGTACAATTTATGCAATATCACTGTAACGAAAATTTTCGAGGACAATGCACTTGAATAATCCATACGGTTTGCATAATTTTCATCTTCGATCTGAATACGTATTTTGTAATCGAAGAGTGAGCAATTCTTAATAATAATATCAGACTGGACGAGAAGAAAATTGTATATAGAAATACATGTATTTAAATTTAATTTTAAATTTAAATCGAATTCAAGGAAACATAACAGGGAAACACGTCAAACGGTTTCGTATTTCTTCCAGATAATACGTTTCCTTCTACGCGCCGATTACAAAATAATCGAAGACTTAAAATCTATACACTCGAAGTGTTCAATTATTTTGTTACCATTTCGTATCTAAGCAATACTTCGAGTCTCAGATATTGTTTACAAAGGCGTATCGTTTCGCTCTTCCAGAATGATACGACCATTTTTTTTTCTTTTTCTTCAAATACGAAATCACGCGACGCGTGTATTCAGGCACATCTGTTCTCCTCGAAGCGCTTTTCAATGCGGTCGTAATATTATTTTTATAGACTCGGGGGGAGGTACCGAAGGCCAGTTTATGAAACCGTGCGGACGGTAAATTGAAAAACTTTGGGAACCACTGCCCTATAAACGATTTTTATCCTCTAGTTCCATCCAAATCCAAGTTCCGAAGGTTGAACGGTCCGATTTAACGATTACATAATTTTAACAAGAATCCCCGGGGGTCAGTGAAATTGTTCAGACGGGAGGCGTTCGGACATATTAACATTGTAGCTCGTAATAACGAAATCGCGGTCGTTTCGCGAAATTGTTTTTATTTAGATGGCTGAATGCGCGCGTTGCAACCGACAGAAATGAATGAAGGAGCAAGAGAACCAAGACCGAGTGAAAGAGAGAGAAAGAGAGAGCGCTGGAGCAACGAAGTCGCGGCATAATGCGCGGTTTATGCGATCCTCCTTTAATTATTTCGCCAGATGGTTCCGCGGGGGATAAGGCAACGGTTTAAGCAGGGCTTTAAATGGCAGCGGGGAAATTTAAAAGGCCGTCGGGCCGCAAGGTCGGCAATTTGCGTTGCCTCTGTCTTTTAATTGAAAGGTCGAAACGCGTTATTGCATTTTCCTCGGACGCCGTTTATATCGGTTCATCCGTCTCTACTGACGGAAACACCCGGATGCCTGGAACTGGAACCTCTTCCAGACGAAAAATTCATCCGCTGGATAAATCACTCGCGCGAAGCCGGCGAAATCGTCAAATTCGTCGGAATAATTAAACCTCCGTTTCGGAGGAATTTTTCTCACAAATTGGTAAAGCAGTACACGACGAACGCGATAATTTCGCGGTGAATTATCGACCGTTTGTGTTCCTCTTTTGGTGGTCGATTTAAAAAATTGCCAACTCTTTAAATATTTCAAGAATCCTCGAATTTTCAATTTCAGAGAAACGAATAAGTCCGAGTAGAAATTTAACCGAGAGTTTCAATAGAGTATCGAGTATCTTCGATTTTTCGAAAGTTAAATCGAGTAAAAAGGAAATTTCTGTTTGGTTCTTTAATCGATCCAAAAGCTACAAAATTCATCCAATTCGTAAGTGCAATAGCATTCCAAATATTTAAAAAATTAGAATTAAATATATACTATAGTTTCCAAATATTCAGAAAATCAATACTAAATATACACCATAGTTTGTTTAAAAATGGCAGAAGTGCCTAAAATGAAAAATTTGAGAACTACAAAATTGTTGTGTAGCTTCGATACGAACTTGTCTGAAAAATAAACGACCAGTTAGATACGAATGTTAAAACTGGAGGCAGGATTCGTTGAAAAAGCTCTTCTCTCCCATCTCAATGTCAGTCAATTCTTGTCTTCTCGTGGGAAGTGTACCCGATTGAACAAAAACAGAGAGAACTCGTAGAGGACAAATTGGTCCGCATAATTTTCGATTAGCGTCCCCGTTCCACGGAGCTACGAAACACGAAACTTTTTCCACTTGAGAAAGCTGTCGATCGCGTTGTCACAGGCTTCGAGAAGCTACGAAGTTGTGTAAGAACGGTGTCTCTCTCCGAGGGAAAATTCACGAGGGAAAGCTCGAAGAGACAGTGCGAAGGACGGGAGTCTTCGCACGTTTTGGAATAAGAAACTTTTCATGACCTCGTGAAACTTCGTTTATCCTACTCACGTGAGGTTTTTTCTCTCTTCCCCCCCGCTTCTCTTTACGTAAGAGAGAGCTTAAAGATTTTATTTCGTCGAGGACCTGTCCATTGACTGCTCGAACTGTTCGAACATGGTCAACGAAAATGTAGGAAAAGCGCGAGGTTTCCGGTTCTGGAAACACGAGCGCGTGTTCCACGCGATGGAAACACCGGACGACACAATTTTATCGATACGATAAACATTCGTACCCTTTGTGCACGAGTAGAAAAATTGTTCCGCAAGTTTCATTAACTTCCCTCCGCACGCGAATCACGGTTCCCGTGGATTGTACCGTGATGCAAGGTAATTATTAAATGCAACAACTGACGTGATTTACGCCACACTCCCCTCGCAATTCGAACGAGATATTTTCGCGCAATTTATGTCGCAATTGTTGCGAAATTTCTGTACACATAATATTTCAAATATTAATAATCCCCGTAAAAGAGCGAGACAGTGCCGTTTGTCAAACAAATTACGCGACTTCGATATGCAGAACTGGCCGTAGTGTTTCACGGGTTGTAAATAATTATTAAATTATCGTTAAATTAAATGCAAACGACCCTCGATTGTCCGTTTGGATTTTTCAACGGATCGATGTGAATTTTTAATCGAAACGTACGAATATTTTCAGTTGGCTGTGTTTTTCGTTAATATTGACCTTCCACCAAGACCGATTTGGATAATTTCAATTTTTAAAAGTATTCCCGCTCGTCTCGTCGTTTCTTTATTCTCGTACCGTGAGTTTAGAGAAAAGGTCTCGCGCGACGTTTTATTTTCACGTCCGACGGAGTTGTTTGCGTAAGGATCACGTGTGGCAGCGATCATCGTGGTTCGTTGAATTTTTTAAACATCAAACTTAGCGGGAAAATAGTCTGGACGTGATACCAAAAGGAAATAAACGCTCTTCGGAGTTCGTATCTCTTGGTGAATGTCTGAGATGGCAGCACCGACGTTCACAACCACTACGTTTACATTATTCAAAATTATTTGCGTTTGCAAGCAAAAAAGTGCGCGTTAAATATTATAGATGTCAATACTGTACTTTGATAAGTTGAATTCAAAGTAAAAATATTTTCTACAATCTCGAACATTGCCGATTGGTTCTAAGGAGTTTCCAGTCGCGTTGTTCCGCAACTCGAGGTTATTTTTATTGCAATACCAAAGGTAGATTTAGTGAATTTCAAGGAGAACGCGAATTTATAATTTAAACGCCGCGTTTTCGCAAAATTTATCAAGAAATATCGCGTTAACGCTCCAGTCACATCGGTCCGGTGCGCTTGATCGGAAATACGGCGATTTAGTTCCCAAAGTTTGTAGATATCATAGAGGGCTACAGTGGCGAACAAAATTCTCCTGATAAGTACCTTTCTAGTTCAGCTATTACGGGATTTATATGATCCAGTCGCTATATTCTCTCAAGAAACACATTCTTCGACTGTTTGGAGAAAATGAAGATACATTTTTATATTTATGCGTTCAAATTGCATAATACGATGACTCTACGTTTCAAGCTTTCAAAATAATAACGAAACCTTTATTTCGTGAACGTTCAATGTAGAATATTTCGTCGATATTTTCTCGTACAAAAATAAAAAATGTACAAAATATTTCGTTTAATATCGCACTCTGATCCATAATTTGATCTTGATTCGAGCCTGAGATAATTTTCCAAAAAAAAAAGAATTTCCATTGAATTTTTAGGCAAGTTTTGCGTCATAAATCGGTCGAAATTTTGGCGGTCTCGCAACTCTCGCGGTCGCCAGGTCGATCGATGGTTTATCGTCGGTTGTAAATTTTCGCCAAGCGCGAAATTCATAATGCGGCGTTTCAGACGTAGCGAACGGATGAGATCGTATTTCTTGCGAACGTTTCTGCCACCATTTACCGACGTCATCGTTCATTTTCGGCGCTCATTTTGTTTCGGGCCGTTTAATTAATATTCACGCAGTCGAATATCCTGGCGATCGTTGCACCCGACTTCCGTTCGTGTAATTAAAATATATATTTATATGGGGTTGGGGGAACGCAAAATGTTTCAACAGCCTCGCGGCGAGTGCACGAATTAGGGAGCTTCGTAAGATTCGAAAAATTATAGTATACAGGCGGTGAACGATTCCGTTATGATCTAGAAGCTGCTCAATGTATATATATAGGGGGCTCGCTACGATACGTGCGAAACGATCCTCGAGGTAGATCAAATAAGCAAAACAGGGAAAATTTAGGGGTTATTTTTCTTATTTTTTTTTTTTTTGTTTCTTTCTTTTAGTCCTTTTACGATTACAAGGGGGAGGGGTTGGACTCGATTCGTAGTGTACGGAGAATTCGTATGTATTTATATACAAGTGTGTACTGTAGTGTGTTATTATTTAATATAACGTTATCATTGCGCACGAAAACACGAAGGAACAACGTTGTTCTCGAGCGTTCGCGTTTTGGAAACGAGTTTATTTGCTCTCGTGCGTGTAAATAACCAGCACAATTTTAACCGTATGCTGCGTGACGGGGCACAATATTTGTGCGCACATCGTCGTGAATTATATCCATTTTTCGAAAAATTTTAAAGCAGCTTTCGAGCATCGCTCGAAGTTACAATATTTGCCAGTCTTATCGTACACTCGCAAGGCGAAGTTACCAGCAGCGAGATCGTCTGCTCGAGACTATTTTTGTTGAAATATTTCTATCGATACGCGTCATTCGTAAAAATATTTAACGCAAAAATTACGCGTTTCGAGTTAAACGAAGTGTCTCGACGATTTTTAAAATACCTAGAGCTTGAATTTTACATCGAGCTGAATTCTTCGTCAATGGAAAGAGTATTTTAACATTCTTTGTTTGAAACAAATTAATTATTGATAATTCGATACACTACCGTTACGTGAAGTGGTTACTATATCTTAATTATATTTTAACCGAAAGAAATATTATTTTCATAATCTATCTCAACTTAGTAAACCTATTAAAATACCTGGTCTAAAATTGGGGATCCTAATCTAAAACTAACCAAGACCTTTCTTTACGAAGTATTCAAATTAATAAGAGAATAAACTTTATAGAATGCTCAATGGTGTATACTAAACAGATATTAATTTTATACACAATGCTTAGAAAATGTATAAAAAATATCTACTCCTTCCCGGGGTTTAACTAACCACTGTGATTTTCAATCGATAAGATTTCAAAGATCGAGATGAAAATTTTGGAACCGATATACAGATCACGAGTGTTTTGTCTCGACTATGTACCTTACTTAACCCTTTGCACTCGAGACAAAATCCTTTAAGTCGTAAAATTAATCTGGAATTGAACATTTTTATATACTTCGCATACATGCGTTTACACTTTACAAGAACGTAATATTTAAATTCCAATTTGAATTCCAAACCACGAAGTTTTCCCGGATCGAAAACAGTACACTGAATTAGGTGGCGATCGAGGATCTCCTCTCGAGTCCAAAGGGTTAATATTTCTGCTCTGTAGAACGCGTGAAAGAAGGCGCGCGTCCACGAGACAAGATGATGGATCAGCCAATAGAGCACGATAGGAATGCTCCGCCCACTTAGAACACATCTTTCGAGTTTCGGTCGATATATATCCGGAGTATTCGTAGTGTATTCGCGCGGCTGACCCTCACGATTCAGTGACCCGAGTGTTCGATAAGTCTGGCAAATTGAGCCCTAAAGAAAAAAAGAAAAAAAGAAAAAAAAATTCCAACGACCCGTTCTTACTCGAACCTTTTCGAGTGAAAATTTTCCTCTCGTGTTCCCGTGTATCTCGCAACCACCGTAGTTGGATGTTGTGTATACATATATACATACATACATACATACATATATATGTATATATATATATACACACACATATATGTATATGTATATATATAAAATCGCGCACGTGCGAAATGTTGTGTCTCTCGTTCAAAGATGCGTGAACGAGAAGGCGAGAGAGCACAATCGGTGGGGAGGGTAGGCAGGGGGTGAAAAAATCTAACAGAGACAGGGTGAATATTGCGAGCAGAGGCGAGAGATCTGCGGTGAGACAGACGAGGCGGTGCAGTGACGGCAGAACCACGGGTTTCTGTGCTCCCCTACACACCAAATCGGTACTGTGTCTTAGCTGTCATTCGTTTTTTGTTTTTTCTTTTTTTTTTTTCGAGTCTTTCTGCTTGTCTCGTTCTCAGTGTCGATTTGAGTGAACCTGAAAGTAAGTGATTAGTATCGCGCCCTTCTGAAACGATGGTGGTCGGTCTCGAGGTAAATGTTCGTCGAAGAGAATATATTTTCTTCTTTTATTTTTTCTTCGAGATTCTTCCGCTTCGAGAGGAAGACACGCACTTTTTTATTTTAAACAAAAACGCCCGTAGGAGAGACAAACCAGCCCGTGGACGACGGCGATCGTTTCAGGAGGCTGCTGGGTACAAATACACAACACAAAACGGGCCGTGATTGGATCAAAGAACGTCGCGAGAGAGGACACCGCGCGTCTAGAAAAAAGTCTGAATTCTCGACGAAGACTCCTTTGATCCAATGTCCGGTCCAAGAGGATCTGGTGCAGACAGTAGGCGAGACGTGCCGAGGATCATTGCTGAAGAACAATCGATATGTCGCATGTGACGACAGCTGTCTCGTGAACATTCCGTTGCTGTCCTGTGTAAAACGTTTGTATATATATAGAGAGAGAGGAGATGTGTATGTGTGTGTATATATATACACACACGCACACACATATAGATATATATATATATACACGCTCATAAATACATCCATATATGTCACAAATGACACGTGTGATAGTACGCCGCGGGTGAGATGAGGATCGATACGTGATTTCTATCGGGAAACGAGTATGGATGAGCAATCGGTGGCGAAACGACGACAGTCAAACGGTGGGATTGGATCGTCGTTCTTGAGAGGAAAACATTTTCGTTGAATTTTAGTAGACGAGTGTCCGACGAAACGGCACGCATCAAAAAACGACGGTGTATCGGTTACGCTTACAGGTTGGACGTAGGGGGGGAAGAAATTTTTTCCGGGTGCAATCTCTTCGTTACATTCAGATTTTACCAATCGATATCGAACAAGCCGGTAGGGGCCAATGAAATATTGTACAAAATTTTGCAGCCGTTCGCAGGGTATATTCTGTCCGGGATGAAAACATATTTGTTCCTCTCAAGAATCCGTTTCCAATATCGTGAGAATGAATGAACGTATTAATGGATACACCGCCAGCACGATTTATTGCTACTCGATACTCGATACATCAATCGCGAAAATGATTAGAACGAATGTACCGACGGAATTCCAGCGGGATTGAGCTCGAAAGGCTTTCCTCGTTCTGCGCATTTCCTGTAT
This sequence comes from Ptiloglossa arizonensis, assembly GCF_051014685.1. Lineage (NCBI taxonomy): Eukaryota > Metazoa > Arthropoda > Insecta > Hymenoptera > Colletidae > Ptiloglossa > Ptiloglossa arizonensis. The sequence goes on from NC_135054.1 coordinate 12,929,641, forward strand.
ATTACGAATTATTTCCGGCAATCCGTTCGACACGAACGCGTACGCTTTTGTCGTTTCGCGGACTAAACCGCTTTCGGTCGTTATCGATATATTTATTATCGGTAATACAAATCCTATCGCGAAACGCTCGGAGTAGGAAACTTGACAAATTGGCGAGGAAGAAAATTTCCGTTTGTGGTTCTCTTCTGGTGGTATTTGAACGGGTGTTTAGAAGAGGAGTGTACGGTTTACAATAGGGGTGGGAAATTTTTGAAACAATTGTTCGTTGTAGTAATTAAAGGAATTTACGTTACACGGGAAAAAGAAACTTTTCGTTTACGGTTTTCTTCTGATGGTGTTTGAACGTCTGCTTGGAGAAAGGGCGTGTGTTTCGTAAAATATGGAGGAAAGTTTTGAAAATTTTTATTTATTCTCAAGTATGAACGAAGTAATTTTATCTCGCGCGAAATAAATGGGGGATCGAAGAGTAACCAGTTATTGCTTCGTTGGATGAGCATTTGTTCTCGCTATACAATTTCAATATATAATTTAACCTAAGGTACCATGAATAAGTTTCATAATGCACACAACCGGAACCAGCGCCAAAATCAAAGGGAAACCTTTTTTGGGATGTAATTACTACGGTCACGTAATTAAGGCACGTAGAACTAATTCTGTATCCTTTGATAGTTATAAAGGAAGCTATTTGAACTTGTCTTTTAACTCGTGAAATTAAAAAATTACTACAGCGGGAATATACTGAACAGACCATGAAACGAAGTATTAATTCTGCTGAACAGGACGTAATGGAATTCATTTGATCTACAATATAATTCATCCCCTTAATTCACGAACGTTTCTTAATTTTTTCTTCCCGTAAAATTGATCGTATTGTTTGTTTACGCGCAATGATAACCTTTTCATGAATAAAGATTACGAGGTGCAAAAAATAAAATTCGTTACCTTTGAGAATGTAACAGTTCAACGATTAAAAATAATACACAATCGTAATAAACGTTTACCACCGATTAATGAATCAAACTCGAGCTAAATTTTGGTCTAAAACTTGGAATAAAAAATTTCTAAAAGCGTTAGAGTTCCAAGTACAACCCAGAGACCAGGGAACACAGGTATTAATTATTCCATCACTCCGGAAACTTGATGCAAATAAACTATCCGATGCTAACTATCATACCGGAAAGTATTTACAATGGTTAACTATTTGCTATTTGAAAACCGTGTTTAACTAGGCTCGAGCCAAGTAAACGATCCATCGTCTAACGTGGCTAGGGCAGCGATAAACAACATAAAGTACACATCGTTTACACGTTCGAATTTACCGGTAAGAACAATAAGATAATTCAAATAAGATCAATATTATTTAACATCCATGTTCGTTGGAAAAGATACAATATTGGATAGAACCGCACATAATTATCCCTATTCAGTAACTTCATTGCTGTAGAATACAAAGACGAAGAAAACGTCCATGTTCGTTGTAAAAGATACAACACTGGATAGAACCGTGCATAGTTATTTTCATTCAATGACTTCATTGCGATAGAGTACGAAGATGAAGAAAACGTTCATGTTCGTTGTAAAAGATACAACATTGGACAGAACCGCGCGTAGTTATCCCCATTCGATGACTCCATTGCGGTGGATAGAATACGGAGACGAAGAAAACGCATGCGGGATTTAATCGTGTTCTCGGGAGTAGAGGGTGGGGGGACACGAAAGGGCGTTAGCTCGTCTTTGCTATTAACTCGTTTTTACACGGTACACGAGGCGCGACACGAGACTGTAATCCGATTTGGGAAGGAAGTACAAAGGTACACACGACCTCGTCGAGTCGGTCTCGCGCGCGCGCGCAAGATTGGGAAGGGGCGGTGGTCTGGGAATAGGAGACGAAAGGGAAGAGGGAAACGGATTACCCGCCGAATAAACCGTTAGTGTTAATGAAATTGGCTAACCGCCGAGCCAATATACAACCACCGGTCGCATTATCGCGCGCCCTTCGCGCGATAGGTGAAAACCTGAACCCCAGGGCTCTTCTCCAGCGATTAGAATCGTTACGGTACAACGTGGGCGTCGCGTCGCCTGACGGATACAATCTTTACGAGCTGACGCTCTTTTCCCCGTTTCCGCGACATCTGAGGCTCGTTCGCTTATCTTGTAAACGGGGTCTCGATGCTCTTACCGTTGGAACGATATTCGTAACCGTTTCGGGGCATCGCGGGTCGAGGGTGCTTCGAAATGGCACGTGGAGGATAAAAAGATCGATTCGGGGAGCGAGAGGAACGTTCACGCGAGAAAGTAACGCTTTCGAATGTTAGAACCTCGATTGTCCGTGATGAAACGAAAAAGTGCAATTGCCACGGATGAAGAAGTAAGGTTAGAAGATTTAAAGAATTGTGTATCTTTACCGATCTCGTTTCGTTTTCTTCGTCTGCGCTGTACATGTTGTTTTTAACAAGTTGAATGCCATGGTGGTCATTCATGACTGGCACTCCGAACTTGGAACGTTTCTTCGTAAGGACTCTAATATTTGTAAACTTTTAAGTAACCTTACCATTGTTAGCGATCCTATCAAATATTTTAAGTAAAGTACACTGCTGAACTCTCGAATATTTCTACTTTTCGCGCTACAACTTGAACAAATGTCGAGAACGTTCTCGAATACGTTAATTGTAAACTGACGTTGCGGTCAACGTGGTAACCCGTTGTTCAACGTGTTAATCCGTAATTTCTTGCTCGAACTTCGGACATTACTACGAGAAGCTGCTTCGAGATAACTCGAGTATCCAATTCGATAAAATTCATCCATCGAATCTACGTTCCGCAGCTCCGGCAATCTCGCGCGTCGAGAAATTTCCAGATTCCGATCCAATCCGGCTAAAAATGGTCAACACTGTCCGACCCAAGGTACAGTTCGTTCGAATGCTCTCGTGAACCACCTAGGTACAAATATCGCGCGACACGGTGGCGTCAAAATTGATCTCAAGATGTTCCATTTTCACCGTGACGTCTATTGCGAATTCAGACCGCGCGATGCATTAGAGGAGCATTAGCATTCGCTGTTCCGACGCGTATATGTGCACCCTGAACGTGACATGCCGCGCGGAACGATGCACCGACGTCAAAGGATCCCGCTGTCGTATAGATACGATGTAATACAACGCAAACGCGTAATCACTGCCAGTTGCGACGGTTGTGTACATATATTTTGACACATGTTACGTGGCCACGAAAGCCACATCAGTCAAACCGAATGGGGTAATCGTTATTGCGCGAAATTTGATGGACTGTTGCTCGGGAATCGTAACGCGCGCGCACCGTGCCGCCTGTACGCCATTGTAGTTGGTCAGTCGCCTCACGAAATCTTGTTAATCGATCATTATTCCCGGCCGGATACATTCTCGTTCGTTGTCGACCCCGTTGCTCGATTTTATTTCAACGAATTTTTCTTCAATAATTTATCGTGTTTCGAGCGCCAGCGCGAGTGCAAGTTGCTGGAGCATTGAACTTAACAGTAGATACTCGAGTCTGTTTCGATCGTACGAGATCTCATAATGTACAGGGTGTCCTGCTGTTGATTGTACAACTGAGAGTCTACGTGGAAAAGTAAGTCGAAAATATAGAATTATCGTAGGTTTTATTTTTACGAAAATTTACTTCAAGTGTTCTCGGTGTAGGAGATATTATGATATACAAGGTGTCCCAGTACTGATGGTACAAACGATAATGGGGTAATTCTATCCGAAAAGATTAGTAGGAAATATATGTGTGAATTTATATACATATTTAAAAAAATACTTGTTAAAATATACAAAAGATCGAGTGTCATCGCTTTGAAGTCTCTTCGAAATCGTATTCGCCGTGATAGACGAAATTTTAATTTGTCCTCTGATTGCGAAAAAAATTGGCGATTCACATTTTGTATAACCGTTAACTTCGACAAGGGTTAATTTGTAGAATTCGTTGAAAGTTCATCAATTATTTACCAGAAGTTCGTTCGATATTACTCAGCGATTACAATATTACGAGAATCGAAAGATATTTGAGCGCTCGAAGCAATAACTGATTGGCGTAATGTTGACGGGAACGTTGAAATGTATAAATTGTTTCCACGAAAACTTGATCGGTTCGGTTTCACGAATACTTGAAATATTCAACACGGGGTGCACGTTCCAGGGGTAGTGAATTATACTGTCTGGAAAACTAAATTATCGATAGATGATTAAAGTTTTAATGTTTGAACACCGTCAGAAAGCCGTGGGCTATTCCGAACAAAGCTAAATCCATTGTGATCGAGGGCTCCTGAGACGCGAAATGGAGGACGGCGGGTAGGGGACAGGGTGGAGACGAAGAATACCGGCGTTTCGACCAGAGGCAGTTTAAAAGCGTTTCATACAGATATCAAAAGGAACTCGCGAAATAACGTCTCCGACAATGGGAAAACTCGCCGTTCGTTTCTTCACTCACCGACGTCTACCGGGTCTGGAGACACAATACAAAAAATGTGGAATAAGTCACCGTGAACTGGCACCTTAAATAACCTCTTCGTTTCTGGGTCCACGAAAGGAAAGACGCCCAGAGACATACGCGGCCCGAGAAAATTCCTCGGATAGTCAAAAGTGATTATTTGTCCGAACTTCGCATTTTTTAAATCGATCCAGTACTTTTCTTTAACTAAAGATCTATTTCCATATACAAATATTTTAATATAAGATTATTTACGAAACAGTCACAAAGACATAAGATCCTTGAATATTTAAGCAAATTCAATTTTTTCTGCTCTTATTCGATAAAGTAAAATTTAACGTCACAAGAACGAATTTTCTACAAACTGCAAGAAAATGTACGAATTCTACTTACACGAGAAAATTTCGATTTCAATAACAAGTAAAAATCTCCAAGAAATGATTCCGCTCGCAATACACAACACGTTTAATATTTACGAGTACCCAAATATTTGCTTCAATCGTTCAACGATCTCCGTCGATTGTACCCCGTACGTCGTTTTCTACTAAAATAAGATTAAAAAAAAAGAAAAGAAAAGTAAAAGAAGTTATTCACCATACCAGTTTATCCGCTCCGCGTGAAGTGTATTCTATTTCAAGGGAAAATCACGAGAAAAGGTAAACACTTTTCTTTGTCGTTCGTATTATACTTTTCTACCGTATTTTAATATTCGCGTTACCTTCCAGTTCAGTGAGCAACAATCTGCTGGATAAATCCGGTGAATTCGATACACGAGGGATTGCCTTTCGTACTCGTTCCCGCCGATTCTATTTCATTCACGTAGCGAATTCGTAGCGAAATATTTTATGAATCCACGTCGCCGGGAAATGTCATACCCGCGGATGATGAGATGGGGATGAATAGAACATGACGTTGCGGTGGTGGGTCGCGTTATTGTCACAGCCATTCAATTTCCCATTAAATTGATTATAAATGTCCCGGGTTTCGATGTTAGAAGAAAAGGTAGGGAAACAGGATCGTGCACTGACCTCGAGGAAGTCCTTCACGGTGGTGTCGACGACCATAAGCGGCCGTTGGATCAGATGCACCACACCGTTCCGTACAGGGATGTTCGCTTTGACTATTTCTGCGAGGACTACACCGGTAGGATGATTCGCATCGCCCATCAGTGTATTGGATTTGACGTAAACTGAAAATAACGTTTCCAATTATTCCGTCGGGCCGATATATTATTATAACGGCGAACGAAGAATGCTAAGTGACCGCCAGCGGGAATCGATTTACGGAACGAATCAGCGAGATTAAATCTTCGTTAAATAATTCGAACCGATTCAACGTCGAGCCGGTGTCGTTTGTTTAATTTATTCGCTGACGCGCGATTCGGTTTCATTTGCTTACTCCAGGCCACCGATAAGAAATTACGGTAGATCGCGTTCACCAGCGATCGATGAAACGATACCGTTCCGCTAATTGCCAATTAGCGGAGTCACTATTGTCGCGTAATCGCGGAACAAAGACTAAGGGCCGAGCGAAAAGAAAATTGCCCCACGAGAAAAAGTCGATTCGTGCTCCCGGATACCTAGTACCGTGAAATGTGTATTTTTTTAATAGCCTCGAAGACGCGCGTAAAATGGACGACGATAGACGATGAACGCGCACCAGACTCGAGTTTTTATTTTATTACGGTCGTCCGGGAAATCGGTTGGACTTTTCCGAGTACACGTTCCACGGGGGAGAATCTAAGGAAACGAAGAATATTTTTTTTTTATCGCCAAGTGTCCGTTTAATTTTCGTATCGGTCGACAAACCCACTTACGGAAAGATCGATAATGTAAATCTTGTATACGTTCGAGTTTTTATTTTATTACGATCGTCCGGGAAATCGGTTGGACTTTTCCGAGTACACGTTCCACGGGGGAGAATCTAAGGAAACGAAGAATATTTTTTTTTTATCGCCAAGTGTCCGTTTAATTTTCGTATCGGTCGACAAACCCACTTACGGAAAGATCGATAATGTAAATCTTGTATACGTTCGAGTTTTTATTTTATTACGATCGTCCGGGAAATCGGTTGGACTTTTCCGAGTACACGTTCCACGGGGGAGAATCTAAGGAAACGAAGAATATTTTTTTTTTATCGCCAAGTGTCCATTTAATTTTCGTATCGGTCGATAAGCCATTTACGAAAGATCGATAATGTGAATCTTGTATACGTTCACGATGAACGTTTTGTATTGATTTCATCCAATTCCTTTTAGCAGCTTGTGAAATTTTAATAACGTTGTAAATACGATATTTTGCACGTACAACTGTAACATATATCGCTGAATTGAACGAATTTACCAGTTGGTAATGGAATTGGGCGTTTGGTTTAATTTTTCTTCAAATTTTACTCACCTTTATCGTGTTCCTTGAGGAAGCTAACGGTGACCTTGACGTTGTCCGTCAACGCGAGGGTCTCGTAGGGCACGTTATCAGGTGTCGGTGAAGTGAAGAGGACGTGATTAGGGATCACGTGGCCGTCAATTACGACGCGGTCAACCTTCTCCGGTCTTGGTGTCGGCTACAAAAGAATAAGAGAACATTTATCGTATAAAAAATGGCTACAATTGTTGAAATTACAAGAATACTTTCTGCACGCGTCGTCAGAAGGTGGCAAACAGTACAGATTTCTCGAATTTGTCGATTGTCTAATAATACTCGGATAAGTGAAACAAAATCGGAGCTTAGGCGTTGCAGTTATCCGAGGTGGAGTTGATTCCTTTGCTTTTTCCATCTGTTTCTGTTCCAAATGTATTTGAAATCGTTACAGAACGATAAGAATGAAAACTATTTAGTTTCTTTTATACATTTCGCCACCATCGTTACCAAATCTTCCTAAACTCGAATTTAACGTTCTGGTTATCTGTACGTTTAATCTTCCGATTATTCGGCCATCGAAACATTGAATTTCTACTACACTGGCTCTTAACTCTATACCATCCAGACTCTATGGATTCCTGATTATACGGGTTGCCAATGGAAGTTAGCGACTGTATGGGTTCTCCCGAAAGAATTCTTCCAGACTGCACTTAATCTTGGATTGTCTATTGAACGGTTTCCCAACTGTTTCACCTCTTGGTTCGGAACCTTAAGTCGTCGGTTAAAACTCTACTAATCTATGAAGAGTCCCAAGACTTTTCTTACCATCGCATCAGGTTCTGACTTCTCTTTTACCTCAATCGTGTCGTTTTTAATTTGCAGTTGGTAGTTTTTCTTAAAAAATACTCCCTAAAACACGTCACTATTGGGTTGTTCGGAAAATCATTTCGTTTCTTTTGACGAAAACACGATTCTTTTTAGAGTGTATAAACATTTCATTAAATTATATATTCTCCATTTTGAAAAACGAAACGACTCCCCGAACAATCCAATATTTCAAAGAAATTCTTCACATCTCATTTCCCATCGAAGAATTCCCTGCTCACGTCGAACAGTTAAGAATTTTCAATCTATAAAAATACAAAAGGAAAAGGCTCTTTACGACGGTCGTATTCTGTTTTAATATCATTTAGTGGCAAATTTGTTCAACTTTCAACCCACCCCCCCGGTTACCTTCAAGTGACTGTAAAACGGTTAGTGTCGGTTTCCATCGAGTTCCATCGGCGAGGAGCCGTGTCTCGCTCGGAATTACAAATAAAATGTCTCGTTCTCGGCGGAGAACTCGAGGATCGTCTAGGAAAAATATACACGTCGCCAACGGGCGATAATATTTAATTAACAGACCGATAAGACGTCCCCCGTTAATTACCCGCAAGTTTCCGGTGCTGGAGCCGTGTTTCAAGCCTGTCCCGCCGTCCTTTTCATCCCCCGTTTCACCGATATTCTCTCGCGGGAGATTCAGGCTGGCTTCGGCGCAAACAGGGTCCATGCGAACGGCCCCTAATGCGGTGTAATCGCGTAAAACCGCGGAGGCGAACGCAACGTCAAAGACGCGGGTGTAAGGGCGCGGGCATCGACGTTACTTATTCGAGGGTAACGGGAGCAACGAGCCGGCTAAGGGCACGAAATAAGCATCTCCCCGTGTTGGTCGACTCACTGGACCGATGATTACACGCTCCTCGTTACCGACGCCACGGGTAAAGGTTGTTACGCTCTGTAAAGGATGAGCCCGCCATGAGCGATTGATTTCCGATTCGTGATAAGGCACGTGGAGGACGCTGCCAGCACGCGATTCGTATTAACGGCGGGCGTTGTTACAACGGTCTCGCGTGACAAAGATAAAGCATGTCGTCCGTTTCCCGCGATCGGGATTTTGAGGCTGGATGGAGGTATCTCGTTAACGCGCGACCCTATACACGGCGTGTGCGCGCGCACGTTACGTTACTGGCCTGCGTAAACACCACCGACCGGGAACTGGTAGTCCCGTGAACGAAAATTTGGATGAAAATTTACTTTCGACGGCAACAAATTTTCGGTACTCGCGGAAGGAAGAGTATCGGGTTGTTCGGAGCGATCGACGATCGTTCCACGGTCGTTGGAAATACATCGCGATTTTAAAGCCAAAGGCAAATCTAACCTACGAAAATTTCATTTAAAAAATTCTAATGCAATGAAATTCACAAGGAAAATCTAACCGAGACAAATTCTAGCGCAACGGAATTTATAATGAAAATGTAACTTAAGAATATTCTAACGCGATGAAATTTATAACGAAAATCTAACCTAAAAAAGTTCCAGCTCGAAGATACTTATAACGAGGGTTGAACAGTTCAGGGTACAAAGACGTTCTATTGGGTTGTTCGGAAAGTCATTTCGTTTTTTTTTTGCGAAAATGAAACACGATCTTTTTCGCAAAGGACTTTCTGAACAACCCAATACAATCCATAATCGAAAAGGTTTGTAGTTTTTTTTTTTTCTTTTTAAATCGTGTTTTCGGCGAAAAGAAACGTTCTCGAGCAGAATATTTCACTTCTTTACAGATGGAAAGTGAAAAACCTTGTTAGACGTGAGTTCGAAACAATGAGCGGTTCGATGAATTTCCAAGACGGAGATGTCGCCCTCCTCTCGTTTCGGCTTAACTGGATTGCGTGTCAACGATCATTCCGTCGTTTAATCGTATTTTAAAGGGTCCATTCACGAGGCGTTTAGCGATAAGCCCGAAGGCGAGCGAAGTTGATCGGATCGCGCGATGAGTTTGAAATGCGCAAAGGCCAGAGGCGATGACTTTTCATATTCCGCGAGCTTCTCAGTTCATTTTTGTCGTCCCATTCTTAAATCGTTCTTTGTCCCTTTCTATTCTCTCGTCCGTACATCTAGGTACTTTCTCGAGATAACCCGGGGCAATAGAATTCTTGGAGCAAGCGGCAATACGGACCTCTCGCCGTACGAAATCTCGCTCTCGTCGTTTGTTCTTTCGTTTTACGTTGCGTCCGATTATATCTTCGAGACGAAGAATCCGCTATCTCCCGTGCCCTCCATTTTTCGCGTTATAGAAATTCTGGCTTAATAGTAATATTACTCCGAGGTCTTGGCCCCTACCCCTACCGCGTCGCGGTTCTTCTTTCTGTTCGACTTTCCGGCGTGCTCTTGGTATTTTCTAGCATCGTCTAGACTTTACTCGCCCCCCTGCCCCGCTCGACGGTCCCCCCGGATTCTTTCTTTCAGCTAATTCCGGATGCAGAGCTGCAAGCCGTACGTGCCTTCCAGTTTCGCGGAATTATTCACGATATCATGTAAGATGTAATCACGTAACGTAGCTACCGACGAAACGATTTCGTTCCTCCTGTTTTTCCCGTTTCTCGTCTTCGCTCGCACCACCCTCCCGCGAGGAAATTGCTCGCGCCGCCCGCCCCGAGGAATAAACTTCTTTCGTTCCTTATCTCCCCGTCGCCATTTTCTCGCTCGTTTGCCCGAGAAGACCAAGGAAATAGAATGCACGCGTCGATAGTTAATTATCGCGGATCTCGAGCATATTGTTGCCCCTCGATACCTACCTACCACGTTCGCTGAACGCGAGTTCGAGGAACCATTTTAGATTTCGTTTAACTTCCTGACTCTCAGATTTCGCACGCGTGATCCTCGATAGCTTTTTCGTTCCATCGGAGATAATTACTAACCACTTTTTCTCGATTTTAACATTTTTTATAGTTTTTCGAAGCGAACTTCAACGCGTTGTACGAACTAGTTTCGAGGTTTTGGTTATACAATTCGAATAAACGATCGTCCAATTATTTCCAACGGTATATTTCGTTCGTGTCTTCTTATCTCTTGTGTAAATTTATTTCCTCTTTTTTATACACTACGAACATGTTTCGAGGTATGGATCGTCTACCACGAACAGATGGTGCCCCAATATCTTCGTGCGATATATTTTCTCTGTACTTTCTTCTCTTGTGTTATAAAATCTACTTCTTCGATTTGAACGTTGTATGAACACGTTTCGAGGCATTGCTCGTCTATTTCCTTTGTAAATATCTTCGTGCTTGTATAAATGTATTTCTCGGTTCGAACGCGATGAAAACGTTTCGAATTATCGATCACTCAATACGAATCCTGTAACTACTTCCAGCGATACACTTGACCGCATCTTCGTGCTTCGCGAAGTCACTTCGATCTGTTTCAGCCGCGATCCAACGGTATCAAGTGTTCGACAACACTTCCCCTTTGCTCCACATTTCCACACACGCCACCCCTCCATCTCGAGTGTTTTCCCATTGACTTTCTTTCGGGGCTTTCTCAACGAGAGCTTCGTTTTCCGAAAACACAAAGACCATTCGCCGCGGCGTTCTCGCTCTCTGTTATTAATTCGAGCCGTTCTTTCTTGCTGGCTTCCCGGTCGTAATGGCCGTATTGACGACCTCACATTCGAGCGAAGAAAGCTCTGGTTCCTTACGTCCCGAGCATTGAGGCATCGATGTCGTTCGGTTGGAAAAGCCTCGACGACGAGCTCTGCCGAGTGCTTTTCGATACGGTTCGGATCGCTCTTGCCTTGAACGGAACGAGTCTTTTCAGGCCCGAAACTCGATTCCGGCCTTTTCCTTTTATACGAGTACCGCCCCCAACCCTGCCCACCACCTACCCCCTCCCGCACATTGTACGATCAAGGTACGAATACGTATCCAATATCTCGAACATGTGTGAAATTCTGACGCGAAACCAATGTGACTGACCCACGAGTAATTTCCGGTTTTTCCCGCCTGAAAAACGTGTATTAATTTTTCCAAAGAAATTCCTCGATTTCTGATCATTTTTTGCAAACCGTCTGATAGATTCTTTTATTCAATTTTCTAGCGGAAGATTTTAACCGTGATACGAGGTTATCGAAGAAATATATTTTACCTCGTTAACCAACTCGAGCAGTTCAATATTTAAAAATTCGCGTACTGTCTGACATTACGTACAGGGTGAACTCGTGGATAAACGAAAACACTACACAGGGTGATATTAAACCGCTCGAAGTAGCAAATAGAGTGTCGTAGGAAAATAATTGTCCATAATTCTCCTCGAGATCATGTTTTTCGGTATTTCGAGATCCGATGTTTCCTTCTTGAGCAGAAATCCTACGTTTCTTCTGTACTCTCGCAGTGGATATAAAATTCCACGACCCGTGTCGATAGCATCGATTCCATCATCCACCTCGAGAGGTTAGGTCTCCATTTTAAAGAATCAACTTTCAGTCAGAAGTCGTGGTTTCGTGAAACGGGGGTGCACGAGAATCGAGATACGAAGTACACTTGCGAACACCGCCCCTCGATGCAGCAACGTTGGCCTCGTTTCGAAAGAACTTTCCAAAATTGGGAACTTGGCGGCACGATTCTCTTCCACGTAGTTCCTGTTTTTGCCGCGCGACACGCCACCATCGCCGTCGCGAACTTGTCGTTTGCGTACGAAAGTTTTCGCGAAAGTGCAGTCCCGGCACGCTGATTTCACACTCAAAGTTTGATTACACGACCGCCGGGGAAACTGAACGAACGCACGCGACTTTAATCGCGGCATTACGAAGAACCGATACCGGCAAATTGCCGACCGTATCACGGCCATAGTTGTCGTCAGGTTTCGGTATTAACTTCGCGGCCACGTTATAATTTAATGGCGTCGTTCGCGGCGCCGACGACCACGTGCAATCTTGACGCTCCCGTTTAGTGTTTCACATTTCCCGAGCGATTTTCTCAGAGATAACGCCCGGTTCTGCGCGATACGATGCAAGAAAATTAATCCATAACGATCCCGGCGGTGCAACCATAATTCAACTTTTATTAAACTTCTCGATACGTTTTTTAGGCTACGATACACAGTTCTGGTTGGTTATTAATTAATAATCAACGCGTGATTTTATATTAGAATCTTTTTTATCTATACCTGTGTAGATTAATTAATCGAGATTGTGTACTGAACGGGACCCAAAAAACATAATACAAATCTCGTGCATTGTATCGACAAGTGGGAGGATCGCTCGGAGACAGAGGGCGTGACCTTTGCTTGCGATTGGTCACGGATCGGAGATAGTGGGGTTCGTTTAGATTTGTTACCTCGATATTTGCACGGAACTCGATGCAACTATCGAGGTTACACCGTTAATCTTATCGTCGTTCGAGAGTCTCGCGGAAATTCGACGTATTGAATAATCGAATCTGTTGAAACTTACCGATGGATGGAATATTTCACTTGGAAGCTATTTAAACTTTCTTTGATCTCTTTGGTTACATTATTCTTCAGGAAAAACGAAATCAAGAGTCGATGATCGCGATGAAAAGAGCTCTTCTGTACTTAATTTTGTACAATTCCATCCGTAACACGATTATCAGTGCTCGTGTTCATAAAAAATGTTTCATTGGTAACCGAGCGAGTACTATCGTCAACTTTATAAATTTTGGCTCCATCTTAAATGTAATCGATCAGAATTTGTCACCTTCGGTGACGAGTGGAGCGCCTCGTCCTTGCCTGAATCTTTTCGAGGCTTCGCAACGGATGATATTAAGGTACTTTCGAGATGATCGATACGGGAAGGTTGCTAAGCCGCTTACCTTGAAACCTTCCTCAACAGGGATAAGAAAGGTGTAACGTCCATCCGCTTTGAAGGGTTTCTCCTTTTTTTCCTTGATGACTCGCTGTCGGAAGGTGCTGTGAAAAAAATTGACGCGTTAATCGAATTTGTTAATTTCTTCTATTAGGTACAATTACGTCAAGAGTCGTGTACATTAAAGTTTAAAAGCACCTACAGTCTTTATTTCTTTTCTTAAATACACGACATGGCAAAAAGTGAGAGTCAACGGAACAATAGAGATCATAGATCCTGGTTACTTGCTTAGAGGAATTGTTAACATTGACATCTTATTACTCGTTATTAAATACAAGGTGTGCCAAATTTTTGTTTCACCTTCGATTATAATATTTTAAGACTTCATGCACGAAAAATATACTTTTCTACCGTTCTTAGAATACATTTTCTAATTGATTTTTGACGATAATATTATTATAATAAAACTACTAAAATCATTTTATATTTTACAATAATTTTTTAATTCTGAGTAAATTATGGGTCCTCAAAGTGATTATTTATTTTGAATCTAGAAACGATATTGTGCTCTTCGAACGAAATCATTGTGTACACTTTGTTTATTTCATTTAACAAAACTTAACGTAATATATTTTTAATGGAAAAAAAACTATATCAGAATTACAAAATACGAAAATGTACAGGTAAACCGTGATTCGTGAGAATTACTTACTGGAAAATATTGATTTATTAAACTCCAATGATAGTCAAATCAAATATTATTTTTAAATACATAGGAGATAATACAATTGACGACATTCTATAAACACGGTGTGACTTCATGGATATGTTATATTAAAAAATTGCCGCGGATGTATATTAAAGAAGTTCTTAAACCCTGATGTTTTACGTTTTGTTTGGAACAAGTGAAAATGCTGTTCGGTTGGGACAGTAAATGAAATGCAGCGAAAGCTTAAAGAAGTTTCGGAGGGACGGGGCTAATTCACTCAAGTTTTACTTACTCAGATGGCAAGCTCTACGGGCATCGCGCCTTTAAATATCGATAAAGACTTGACAAAGTGAGCGTCGAAGTTACTTGAGAACAACTACGGAAGTTGGTTCTATCTTCATCTTCCGGTGAACGTGACCAAACTTAGCGAGCAAATTTTACTTAGGAGTTGCGCGAAGAAAAATTCGTTTCTTATAAGTAATCAGAAATATCTCGTAGCATTACCGTCGACCGAATAAACGCAACTCGTAACAATAACTTCTACGAAAAGGCAGTCGTACGGTATTTTCTGAATTCTATCTTTTTGCTTTAACGAGTATTATGAAAACAATTTTAATTGCACAAAAAGTATGGAAAACGAACATTTCGGTTACCGAAACGCTTGTTAAAAGTATCCAAATTTCCAAGTTAAACAATTGCAATGCTCTAATTTTTCCTACACGTAGAAATGAGAGGAAAAGTGTATATAGAACATAGAATTTTTTTTATTAAACAGTTTTAATTGAAAGACGAAATAATAATTTATAAACGAAATGTAATTTTACGTTACGTGACATCAAAAAATTCTCGTGGGAAGGGGTGAATGTAACGCCAAACAACTATAAATTGTACGATAACTCGTTTGTTGTTACTTCCATGGAAAAACCGTGTACGACAAAAATTATTGCAAATTAAATTTTACAATCTTTTCGTTCTTTACAAATTTTTAACTGAAACGCTAGTAACCGAGATATCGAGTCGATTATTCCTATCTTTAATGTTATACGAGGATGAGTAGCAGCTTGTTTATTCGTGACGTAGTTAGACGGTATAATTTGAAACTACCCTGTATAATAAAAGTTCAAAATGTACGTTAATCAGAATGTGTCGAGGATTCGCTAACGTCAAAACAAAGATACAATATTTAACAATAGTTTCCGATAAAGATGCGCGGTGTATCGTTGAATTTTTCTGTTATGACGTGCAATCAAAGCGTGATTGTTCGTCAATGCGTGATTCTACTTCAATGGCTGTAGCTCGAGAAACAACAGATTCGCACAATTACTCGTTTCGAAGAGCATTGATCAAGAAGACATTGTTATAGAATGTATGATAAAAAAATTGAGTAATTCGTAACGGTGACAGTATTATTAAAATGAGTCTCCTCTTGTTAAAAGTTTTATTTGTAAGGGTTAAACTCTTAGCCACAAACGATAAACACGACACAAGTAACATTAATGAGATTATAAATAATTACAGTTGGTTTATATATTTTCACAGAACGAGTTAGAAATAAATATCAATATTACACTGGAGGGTGATTTATTCGTTGGAAGAATGTTCGTTATAATTTAACAAATAATAAAAAAAGAATTACTTACCGAACTCGATGTGAACCCAAATCGAGATTTTCACTTTGGTTCAGGAATTCGAAGGCATTCAGGCCAAAAATTGGCATTTCCGCAGAATTCGGGCGAACTGGTTCCAATACTTCATTTATTATGTGCAGAACCTGGAATAAATTCGAAAATGCTTCTATAAATCGAGAAATTTCACATACATAAAATATTACGCGTAACGAAGGAGTTAAAATTTTAGAACCATTTATTTTTTATTATACACGCCACGACGATGGACACGGAATTAAATTTATATATTCCATATAATATTTCAAAGTTTCTTTGTTGAGTTTTATTTCGTTAAATGAACAAAATTTATTTGGTTAAACAGCAAAAATCGAATTCAACTTGTTTCAAGTATATTAGAATTATTAATCATAAGTTTTGTTAATTCCGTGAAGTTAGAAAATTGTAAAACTGCGAGGGTAGGAAAGGAAACAAATAATGTTCGATATTGCAATATTTTTGAATTTTCCCGTGGATTTTACCAAAAATCCCTATCAATGTACCATAATCCACACCATCGGTGTTCATAATCTGATCAGTCGTACAGTTTCGAGTGACACGATATACAGTTCATACTGATTGAATTCTTCGGTCTCCTGTGCAATGCGTTCGAATTTCCACCGCATTTTCGCGTTTCACCCAGCAATTGGTGTGCGAATTTTTTGCTCGAGCTTTGAAAAACTACACAGTTTACTCGGATTACACCGTGCATACAAGTACCTTTGTGAATCGATTCTATACGTAAATTCGACGGCACGAGCTAATTCGCTTGATAAACGAACTCATCGTTTTTCAATTAGGGGTGCTTTTTACCGCTCGTTCGGTAAAAGAAATCTCTTCAGCGATTCGCGATATACAGTGTTCCCGAGTAATTTACTCCAATTTTGTCCAAATATTTCACTAATTGTCGAATGGAAAATAGTAACGTTCGCTATTATATATATTTAAATTTAACATTAATTTATAACATTTACAACACCCAGTATGAAAGTAGATCGAATCCATCGAGTCATCTCGCAATTTTAATAGTTCTGAGATAAACCGAAGGTCCTGACGAGATGTTCTTTCAATTTCGGAATTTCTCACCGAGGAAAGATTTCCTACTGAATTTCTCATCGAGAAAAAGATTTAACCCTCTGTGCCTTCTACCTACCCTTCAGAATCTAACTGAAGATAAAAGGGAGAAGATTCGCAGCTGTTGACACAATTAAAGCGAACCTGATAGAACCTCGATAGGTCTTCCTAGCGATGTTTTCAGATCGCACAGGAACATTGAAGCAAGTGCATATAGTATTGCCACCATCAAATGGCAACTACTTTCAAGGAGATTCTTAACGTTAGAAGATTATTAATATTTAATCCAAACGGTAAAAAAGAAACGAAAAATTACGGAGAAACCAAGAACGCGATCGAAACTTCTTAGCAGTTGTCGCCTCTCTACCGGACCAATCGGGTACGGTTTTCCCTAGGTCGATGAAGCATCCTTTCGGATCGACAAGCCGAACGAGCTCGCGAGTAAATTGCCGCCAGAGATCCGGCCTCGGTTGTAAACGCGAAAGTATACAGTTAATCTCGTGAAGCCGCGAGTCGGGCGATACAAGCGCGACGATGGTGTTCGGGGCAAAGATATAGTAAGACAAACGACATCGCGGCGAGGAACGAAGGAAACGGTGCCACGAAACGATGGAGGAAGAAGATAAAGCGAGAGGAAAAAGGGACACCGAGGGAACCCGTCCGGGTATTTATTCTTGCGGCAGAGGAACGCAACTATTTCATGGGTGTCGAGTCGGATACCGTTGAAGCAGAGGGAGGAACGCCGCCCTCTCTTCAGTCTCCACCCTCATTGGAAAAGGTGCACCCGCCATTTACTATCCAGAGTTCGCGACTGGAACGTCCTACCGCTATTTATCCACTTTTCCTCGCGATCGCTGTGATTCTTTTATCTCCGGGAGTATTCTTCTTCTACTCGATAGCGCCGTTTTGTTCTCTTTGGAGGTTGATAGACGCGACGACGGGGACTTCTGGGGCACAAGCACATTCTGCTATAGGTACACTGGAAGTGGTTTGGATGTATTCATGGAATCTGGTTCCGAGCGTTTCGTACTGTAGAAATTGGTCCGGGTTAGGTCTACTTCCTGACGATTCACAGGGTGGTCCATACGAAGTGTTAGGAGCTGTTTTTTTTTAGGAACGAACGATGATTTCTTCAGTTTGTTTTTAGATTAAATTGTAGGGGAGATATCCTTTGATTAAATAAGGAGAGGAGTTGATCTTTTTGGGTGTGGAACAAAGTTTTTGGGAGTGACTGATAGGAGAAAAGAAGTATCTCTAGGTATTTTTAAATGAATAAAGGTAGTTTCATTAGTGTCTGAGAAAACAACTTTTAATCCTTAAATAGTTTAAGGGGAGGAGTTGATCTTTTTTGGTGTGCAACAAATGTTTTTGGGAGTGACTGATAGGAGAAAAGAAGTATCTCTAGGTATTTTTAAACGAAGGTGAAAATTTGTCGAACCATGTAATTAAAAAAAAAACTAAAGGTAGTTTCATTAGTTTTTGAGAAAACAACTTCTAATCCTCTATATGGGCCACTTTGTACATACACAATGTTTAAACCTTAAATGAATTACTTTGTTCCAATTTTAGTGATTCGTATTATCTGAGTACTAACTTTTCTGATGTAAGTAGTGTTTCTATGAAAAAGCATTGCAGTTATCTTTGTTAGAGGCCTGAAGAGTTTATTTTCCATTTTAGATACTCACGATTATTAGTTTCTAACTGATCAACTGGTCGATTAAGAAACGAGAGAAATGAAAGAAGGTTCATATTTCTATGGACAAAATATAATTACGTTCATAATTTTCCAATACCTTCTAACTGAGATAGTTCTTTGTTTTGGATATCACTGTTATCGAATAGTATCATTCCATAGAAATTTGATGTTCTCCTACAGATGATTGTACGTAACTTTATTCCGATACACTTCTCATATTCTTCGAATCATATGTTCGTGCTCTTCCTGCTTCATTTTGAAGACAGCTGTTCACACGAGCATCCTGTTGACTTTCAATGAGAATAGCTGCGGATGCAGGCAGATCCTTGGGGTAGGTGAGTATCCAATTTTAGTCTACATTGTGAAAACGATCTCGATGTTCCCCTCTCTTGGCATTCTGCTGATTCGGTCGGCTTGCCTCCGAATAAGGAAGGAGGATCAATGTTTTGTTTGTCCTCATTTCTATTCATGTTTCTCTGCTTCGGTTGTTGTATACTCCTCACTTCTATCCACACTTTGCGGTTGTACTACAATCGAATAGCATAACTTCAGAATGTTCACGATGAGAAAGTATACATTTCATTGGCTACAAGTTGACGTATCGTTGGATGTAAATTCTGCTGATGTTAATAAATCAAAAGTGATCAAGATCAAAAAGTGTCTGTAATTCTGGTCATAGATGATCTTCGAAATAAACAAGTCCGACATTAACAACGGAGGACTTTTGTTCCTGATAACAGATGAGCGTGTTTATTCCACGATGTTGAATCGCGTAAATTTTCAAGTAGGATCAATGTTTTGTTTGTCCTCAATGTAAATTTTGCCGGTGTTAATGAATCAAAGGTGATCAAGATCAGAAAGTGTCCGTAATTCTGGTCATAGGGGAGGCGATCTTCGAAATAAACAAGTCCGACATTAACAACGGAGGACTTTTGTTCCTGATAACAGATGAGCGTGTTTATTCCACGATGTTGAATCGCGTAAATTTTCGAGTACACCAAAGGGGTATACCTCTGTGCGGGTATACCTCTTAACATCGACAGTAAATCGCGAATGCGAAGGCAAAACGATAAGCTGTCGATGCCAGTTTATAAACCGCTCTTCGCGGAAACATTTCTTCCCTCTCGAAGGATGCTAAAAGCTGCAGTCTGTGTTCAATAAAGAAAAGGGGGGGGGGGGCCTCGGGGAGATTGTATGATAACAAAGAAAATAGGAACGGGTGGAGGACGAGCGTGTTCCATTTATCCGAGGACTCGAAGAAAACGAAGGAAAAAAAACAACGATCGGCGTTTGTATGCCGGAGTGGCTTCCTAGAAATGAATCGTTTCGTTCACCATCGCTGGGGAGACACGAGCAAACTTTCCCTGCTCCTTTGACGACCATTTATCTTTCTCGCCGGACACGAATCATTGGCGAGGGTGGATCGAAGCGCTGCAACGAATCCTTAATTTTTTGCACGATTCGATATACAGATGTACAGTGGCTCGCTGTTAAAATTGGCTGCGTGCTGATTCTAGAATTGCAATGTACAGGGTGTTCTAGAAGAAAATGAAAAAGGCACATTTGGATATTAAATGGTATACACTTTGAGAATTGACACAAACGAGATGTTCAAAGAGTCAAAGAGTCTATAATCTTTAGTTTCTTTATTCAGTCATCTATTTTAGGTAAAAATAAGTATATATGATAATGTATATTTCATAAAATATTCGAATCACTATTTTTGTTCCGTAATTTAAGATAAATCATCTTGGTTATGATTCATATATATATACAGGGTTTTCGAGAACGATACCGATAATTTATGTCGACATATACGGCAGGTTATTCGGAACAAAAAGTATGATATAGACCGTGGGTCGATTCGTCTTCATTTTCGAGATATGGACAGAAATACCGGTACACGTAGTTGTTCAATTAGGCAACTATTCCCATGCTTGTATTGGGACGAGTTGTTTACGTTTTGTACGAATAAAAGTGAAACGTTGACTTAGCTAATGATGTATTTGTAGGTGTATTAATATCAAAAATCTGATACATATGAGCAATTGATAACAAACATTAGGGAAGCTGTTATTCGTATTAGCAATGATCTTGTTATTCAATGGATGAGGTCAATGGAAACACGCTCTCGTTAAAATTTAATTAGCTTGAATGCATCCACTGCACGGTGGTCTGTATAATTTTGCAAAAATAATCATTCTAATATTCTCTACTTAAAATTGGCAGACGTGCTCTTTTATGTAGGGTAGATAATTAAATAAAAAAACTAAAAATTGTAGATCCTTTGGTTTTTTGATCAATATAGAAACATTTCTGCCTATATTAAAGTCCCTCCTCTGGAAGTAATAAATTCTTTAAAAATATTTCTTACGTGAAACAAACGTAAGTGAAAATTTATAATAATATTTTACGCGTCCTATTGTAATCATTTCTACTCGTATTTATTTTTTTTTTGATAAATTTCTTTCGCAGAGAATCTGTACTATTTAATTTTTTCATTCGATCGTGCATTCCAAGCCGAAAAACTCGGCACAATCTTAAAGGAATTTTAAACGAAGTGTATTCTAAGTAAGTTTAGACGAACTACTTTGTATATGCTTCGTGTATGTATCGTAATTCTAAAATTACCATGCGGCCGATTTGGACTACAAGTCACTGTATATTTCTCTGTGGAGAAGAGCGTCTGGCAACTTTCAAATTCGATTGTCTGCTACGGACAATCCTTCTCGACGTTGGTTCAGCCGGAACGTATATATTCTCCTTGGATGAATTTTACACGAAACTGTTACGCGTGCGAAACACCCGTCCCTGAAACACGACATTTCTTGAGGGTGAACTTCTGGGACAACGAACGTACATCTTTCGGAAGGACGCCCGCCATTTCTCTTTCCGCGGTTAGGGGATGGTTCTCTGCTCGGAGCCCCTGTGAAACTAAAGACGCTACGTTTCGAGGGCGTTTAGTATTTTATGCAAAGGATTTATGCTCAACTTTTTCATTTCGAGATTTTGATATTCCGATCGTTGACCGAAAACCTCTATACCGCGTGGTAACATCGTTTCGATGTCTTCAATATTAATAAAAATAGGAAAAACTTTGGTGAAAATTTTTATAATTACGAACAGTATACTGTTAACAGAAAATGGTTGAAACGTGTTCGAAACGGTAACAGTGGAAGTGGCACAATTGTAATAAAATTAAATAATGCGATAAAATTCGTTCCGAAAATTGAAAAGGAGGTACAGGTAATTTTTAACCTTTAAAATATTTGGTTTCGAAGGCAGAGAACGAATTTGGCCACGAAGGGAACGAACGAAACTGGTTTTCAACGGGGATTCAAACGAATGTCTGATTCTTTTCACTTTATTACGAAAGAGTTAGATACACGGGTAAATTAAACAAAGAAACTTCTCTCTTTTATTTGTTGGCTTCTTTCATAGAAATTGTATCCCGCACTTTGATTATATTAAAATAACGCAGCTTGGAATTAAAATTTAGTAATTAAAATGCATATAAATAGAGTAACGTACACTTCTAATGGTAGACAATTTTTTAAATTCTTACGAAGATGTTCTATTATACTACCTAGTTTTTACAATTAATTTAAAATTTGTTATTACCGCGATCGATGTTAGGTCTCGTTCTTTTTGCGTGGCGTGATAAAATTGATTTTTTTTTCCGAATACGTTGATACAATAGTTCACGGTATTGGTGCAAATTTCCAGCATTTTGAACATTCCTGCACTCGTGAAGTTTCGTCAATTACTGTCCAAATAACGGAGATATTTCGGCGTTCCGGTTTAAATGCGCGACCATTCTGTCGCTGTTTTTCCAGATGATAGAACACAAAGAGAGAACCCGAGAGCGTTTCTCCAGGAGGTCGTTAATTCGAAGTTTACCTCGTCCTCGCCATCGTCTTGGGGCCGAAGTCACGTTTACACTCTCGAGCTCGCGGCCATTAATAAAAACAGGCGAATGGTTCGTTATGGCTATTCATAATTAATTGTGTCTTCACGGCATCTCCGGGGACGCGTAAATTAACGAATACTAAGTTAATGGGGTGGAATTTTACGGTGGCTTTAGGTATATGCGTCGTCTACTTATAAAATTGTAAAGCAAGATTCTTAGAACAAAAGCTACCTTGGATGTGTACGCTTATTTATCATAGAAAACGCAAACACTGAAATCTTAATTAACCCTTATCGAGTAACACTGCGGTAAAAATGATCGTAAACTTTGATGACAGTGTTACAATTTTAAAAATCGAACGAGACTATTTTAAATAACAAACTTTGGAGATATTATATATTCGAATTTCTGACACAGTAGCCATTAATTTACACATTGATACCAAAGAAAGAGTAAGTAAGTAAAACGTTGAAAGAGTTGATTTTGTCGTTTGAATTTCGCGCCCAAATTAGTGTCAGACTACATAACCTCGTATAGTCGCGTATTTGGGTTTGGATTTCATCTCAAACTTGCATTTTACAGATTCTAGGCCTTCTTTGTTAATTTTTACAACGCTTCATAAAATTCATATTATTCAAATACCGTAATTCGACGAGTTTTCATTATTAAGAACAGTATTATATTTGTATTTCGTTATTTCTTGTCTTTAGTAACATTCCTGTAAATTTTAATGCAATACGATTTCCTAACTTCGCAGGACTGTTTATTCGAGATGACGACATAATATCCGTTACAGTGCTTCCATTTTTATCGAATATCCAGAGAAAAGAAGATTATATCTCGCCATGCAAAAGAATCTTTCCCATACTGTATTTCCGAAGAACACGTCGCACAGAACGCCAAGTCTGTTTTGTTTCGAGATCATGTAACATAAATAATATTTTACTTCAGAAGTTCGGTTACAATTTAAATATTCTTAATTATTAAGAAATTTAATGTTCCACAATCTCTCGAATCTACAAAAACGTCTACCTTAATTAATCTAAATCAATATTGAAATCAATATTACACAGGATATCAGTCTTTCTTAAAATTCTCAATACTTAATGTTCCTTCCTTTTAAAAATCTCTCAAACGGTAGCTAGAAAACCTCTAAACACAATTATCTACCAAATATTTACTTCAAGAAAAACTAATCTAATAGCAAATTCATCGTATTCAAATTTTGTTAAAATCTCGAGCCAACTTTGTCAGTGAATCCAAACCTGAAACCTCAAAAACGTTGAGTATAATAATGTTTCGCCCCTTTATTATCCCGATAAGGAACACACAATTCAAGTACACCGTTTCATATTTCATTTTCGTTTATTTCGGTGAAACGTGGGTAAAATTTCGCAACCGAAACAAACAACGGAAGCAATTTCCTCGAAGATCGAGTCTCCGCAAAATATATCCTTCCGCGCTGTTACTTTCCAAACGATGAAATATTCATCGAACGAAATCAACAAGGTTCCAATTGCTTCTCTTAAGGCGAAGGAACTCCTTCTGGGTCACGCCAAACAATTCGTTCGATTCGCCCCACTTCCTGAAGCCATTACTCGGGGGTTGGATGGCGCAGCCGGTAAGTGATACACAGACGTAAAAACACGTCCAACTCCCACCGTTCTTCCTTGCCAATCGTTCCTACGAGCGAACGCAAAACCTGTGATAAGGTATGGATGCGCGAATTGCGAACGTAAAGTGCTGGTTCAATTTCGCTCGGTTGCCATAAGGAGGATACGTTTACTCTGCTACGACCAACGCAGCTTTTTGTTATACCCACGGTTCTAGCAACCGGCGCCCTTTAAGTACTTCAAATGAAACGCAATGAAAAACATCGCGAGTGTCCCTGCTAATAACAGCCTCTGCACGCGGAGAATTAATGTTTACTTTGTTAAGAAGATCAAGTTCCCGCGACGAGACGAGCGAATACGCTTTTATACGTCAATTTCAACCAGGTACTTTTACGAAATATTCGTAAGAATCTGTATTATTCTCGTTCGATCTTACGGATAGTACCTCTAGGTATCAAATCGGTAACAAGAAGCACAGATACAACTAATAGTAATGCGGAATATGTCCAAGAACGTTAATTGTCCCTGTGAAAGAATTGAATATAAATCAAATTTGGTATTCACGTTTGAAGGACGCACTAAAAATTACGTATCGTTATTTATAATACATCCGCAGTGTTACAAAACAAAACAAATGTGTCTACACGATGTATGCAATGTGGAGGTTAGGTTTTAATAACAGTGTTTCCGTACAGTCGCGTAAATGAGAACTCAAACGAATAAATGGTACACGATAAATGAGGATAGAGGTCTCTTCAAACTAAAATTTCCTACTTTTGTTTCTAAGTCAGTGTGTCTCAGAAACTTATGGAAACCTTGTACGTCACTGAGTTCGTTTCACTCAATTTCGAGTCGAAATGATGCCGACGCGGTAAACGCAAATCTGTTTCGCAATTTTACACTTTGTGGGGCAGCAATTGTAGGCTCACCTCTGGCAGTCGTAAATCGTGGACTGTAAAGTGAGGTTATGGGAGGGTCGTACGAGCCAGCGGAGTCACGTGCTACGTCCAACTGGGCCGCGGTCAGAAAAGTTCGGGGAACAGGGTTCTTGTATACGAGCGAACCGCGGTGGAAAAGTTCGAGTCGGTTACGTCGCCAAGCATAAGAAACGAACGAGTCGAGAACGAGAAACCGGCTCGTGGCTATCACGGTACGACGAGATTCCACGCTTGTTGTCCTCTGAAAACGAACACTCGACGCAGAAACGAGACATTTCTTCGCTTTTGAAACGCGAGCGTCCCGTGTTGCGCGAATTGATTCAAAGCGCGACTCGGCGCTTTTGGACGCGTTGTCCCGTTAAAGTCGCCCCGTTTTCAAGATTTCGAGCGCATTCAGAACGCCACGGGGGCGCGAAACGTGCCCCAATGCTCTTCTTCGTCTCGTGTACCGGGTCTGCGAGCGTTTCCGGGGTCGATAGGGTGTGGCGTCGAGACACCATGGCGCCGATTCAATTTCTCTCGTTTCCTTTCCCTCGTACACGCGCGACCATGAGATATTAAAACCAGATCTGACCGCTGATCTCCATAAGGGATCGGTTTCCCGACATTTTTCCCGTTGTTCGCGCTTTCGCGGAGTTCACCGGGTGGTTGCTTGCGCGAGCATCGAGGAACAAGAGCCGCTGGAGCGTTTAGGGTAATTCGGTATCACGAATCTCGTAAACTCGACGAGACTATGATAAAATTCGATTTGTTATATATGACGGACGTTGTTCCCTGCTTTTTCAAGATTTATCGGAGATTTAGGTTTGATTTATAGGTAGGGTTCTCGCCTTGAATTTATCACAGGTTACTCGTCTTCTTTCTTTAATTCTTCTAGAGGGAATTTTAAGCAGCTGGATCAATTTTGAACGATGGTGTAATTCCGTTTGGTTTCGAAGCACTTGAGAACCAGGTTTAACGATACATTTTTCAATCGATTGAGTATGACGATTATTTAAAAAAAGAAAATTTCAATGTATTCGTCGGTACAGCAATAGTGTCGGGTTGTTCGTAAAGTGATTTCGTTTTCCAAAATGGAGAATATGTAATTTAATAAAATGTTTATACACTCTAAAAAATCGTGTTTCATTTTCACCATAAAAAACGAAATGACTTTCCGAACCTTTGTACTTTGGTACGGGAAGATTCTTGAGAATTTCGCTCTATTCATCGATAAATCACCCATCCAATGAAATATCTTTGCAGATGTTTTCACTTTCTATTGTACTATTAAAGTATAGGAATCTTCTCTTTTATCGGATTGCTTGATATCAAGTTTGGCGACTCGGATCTTTTTCTAGTCGAAATACGTTATCTGTACGTACAATAATAAATATAGTACACGTTGATAGTATAAAGCCAGCGAAGAGGTACAAACGTCAGAGAGAATGTATTTACTCGATCCTGCACTGGTCGAAATTTGTTCCGCAGGACTAGCTCAGGTCCGAGTAGAGTCCAGAATCTTCGAGGAAGTTCAATACCGTTCAGGAGCTTTGGAAAAGTTCAATACATGCTACGTTCCTCGATAAATCAGAGTCTCTCAAACGACGCCATTAAAGGGCTCCACCGGAAAATAGACGTACAACGTGTAGTCACAATTCCGATACTGCGAATTCCTAATATACCTTTATTCTTATTCACCACTTCCCGCTGCGATCGTATCGTCAAGTCCCTTTCCTCCTGTTCTTTTCGTGCTTCGTCTTTTACCTTATTTTCTCGTCCATTACCCGACAGAACATTTACCGTATGCAATGAACAACACAGCTCGAAACGTTCGATCGAATCCAAGCAACGTTCCCTTTTCGCGAGATTACACTCGATTACACGATTACGAAACGATTCCTCGTTGTCTTTCGGCTGAAAAAAAAGTTGGAACAATTTCCCACGTTGGAACAATAGTTACAGCTCGGCGCGTAAAACTTTGCGTCGTTTCCTTTCGGCCCATAAATTAAGACTCACACCGAGAGAGCACGAGGGGAAAGGTTTAAGTATAAAGACTCTTAAAGTCAGCCTCTAATCAGCCAGCCCGAGACTTTGCCTTCCCTACAGTGGCTCATTGTAATTGGCTGAAAGTACTTCGGGCGAATCAAAACACGCCCACGGAACTTTAAATCCGCGGGTGCCCCGAGGAACTTTAAATCGCGATAATAAAACATTTCGGTCGATGGTGGAAGAAAAAAATCGAGGGAACAGTTTCGGAGTTACGCGTTCGGGGCACGGCCATTGTTCCAGGATCGCGTCAACGACGAGAACGAGGTTATCCGCTTTAAGTCACTCGAGATTCATCGAATCGAACAGCAGCTAGGGGTGCGGTTGCTTTTCATCCTCGAAGAAACCGAGACGATTTTTATTTTATCCGGCTAGCTATCGTCACCGTACCTCGTCCCTTGACGAAGCGCAATTGGACCCAGGCTCTGCGCTAAATGTTTTTACCAAACGGTTTTTTACAACGTTCGATAGACCGAATTGGCCCTTCGAAGCAACGTGAGGGCACCATCGAGAAAAGGACGAAACGATCGCCAGGTGCTCGCTCGGTACCTTTTACAGGGCTAGAAAATTATCGTAAAATTTCCGCCGTGGTCATTCGCCCACCGTATTGCCATCGATTGTTCGTTGATAATAATTTTACACGCGACTGGCAAGGAAAATACTCAATTTGTCTCTCTCCTATTTTAACACGTTTTTGCAGGATAGCAGAGTATAGATCCATGTACAGATGCGTGAAATATTAAATGTAAATATTTGATTATTTTGGAGATACGCGTAATCAAAGTTCAATATATTTTACGAGGTGTATACTAACTTATGGAGCACATCGCAAAAAAGTACCTTCGATGTTACTTTTATTTTTAACAGAGTTACTTACTTTCGCTATATCGAACGATTTATCATCCATCTAGTTTTACATCATACTTTCACTACTTGCAAGCCAAGTTAAATATAGTACAGAATACGCTATTAAATCTAGTAAAGAAATCGTTGTTAAATATACAGTACAGAAAGCTAAATACAGTAGAGAAATCTGACATCTGAAATCACAGGTCCCGTTCTTAAATCAGGCTAAACCCGGTGACCGTTACATCATTAATTTAACAGTGAGCGGAGGATCAAGTTCGCGATCCAATCTTTGACATGTTAGTACCCTACATCCCTCTTCACGTCGAGGTATCCGGCAACCCTGGTCCACGGTTCCTCCTTCTCTAGCCCCCAGTCGTTGAGGGATCCTTCCCCGTCCCCGTGCCCTGGGAGCGTGCATTTTTTAACAAGCCGTAACGCGGCTCTGTTTTGTCTTCTGGCCCGGGACAGATTCGGCCGGCGTTCACGCCGACGACGGAATCTCAGCTTTATTTCGTCCCAAATCGAGTTACCGCGGAACCAACTTCCCCCGGTAGTTCTCTCTTTTTGTCCCGTCGCATTCCGGGTACTCCTGGGACAAGTTTCTCTACGGGCTGCCGGAGTGTCTCGTAAAAGGAAATTGTGCCGTGAAGAAAACACGCGGTGCGACCACGGCTACGGCCTTGAAACGAAAAAATTTATTTCCAGCTTTGGTACGATCGTAAACGTTGATTCGTCGTCGGCCGGTGTACTTACACGTAACAACACCGACACTGGCCAGGAGGTCGCCACGCGATTGGTCGATGATCGAGTTTCTCGCGATTGGTCGACGATCGAGTTTCTCGCGACGTACAGCGAAGAGTTGGAAAAAATGCATTTAGAAGAAATTAGATCAAACAGCGAATAATTGTTTTCCTTATTCGTTGAATTACCAAGAAGTAAAGTTGGTCGTGTGAAAAAATGAAATTTTAGAGAAAGAGGTACCAGGAAGTGTAACGGGCAATTGAATTTTTAAATGGAATTACTACTTTTTCAAGTGTACTCGAGTGCCATTTAAGTCGATATAAATATTGCTCGAAACGGAAACTCGGTTGCTATTTTACTCTAGTTTGTTTCTTCAAGTTTCTACTTCCAGTTTATGGAATCTTACTTACTTTGACAACTATCAAAGTAAGCATTTCCGCGAACGAGCCGGTTCATTACTCTCACTGTGTTTCGAATAATAATAAAGGAAAGCTACGGATTGTCTCCCGTCGTAGTTTGTAATAATACTCTATTGATTCAACAGTGAAATATTTCGATATTACGTATCTAGTTTGCGCGAGTACAGCATATACTTTACATATCTATCGAATTCAAAGCGGGATATGTCCGCATTATTCTCACACACGTATTTCAAGCGCACACGTTCGCGCACGTACACGCGCGGACATTTCCATTCGGTTATTCCCCATCCAGATGAAAGTCGAATTTGACTTCCCACGGAAATATCTTTTTAAAAGCGAACGTCATATATCTTTGACGTTTCCGTCGTCTCTTGGCTTTATGGCGTTTGTTCTATTCAAATGATGTAATGAATACAAATTGATCATAAATTTAAATTGAACCGTCGTAGACAGGTAGCACCGTACAATAGAGGCTAGATTTCTGTTCTATCCGTTTCAATTTGCGTTCGTCTTCGTTTAGTTCTTTCTTTGATTCTAATTCAATGAATGTTCGACTTTGCTACAAATCAAAACCTCGTTCAATTATTCTATTTCGACTCGATTGTCATTTGGTTTTCATTCGAATTTGAATCGTTTGTTGTTTCACTTCGGTTCGATATTGGTTCGTTTCTTATTCGACAACTGTACAATTTCAATTCAATTCCCATTTCACTTTAATTCAATTTCGAATCACTTTACATTCCACTGCGATTCGATTTCCTACTTGTCTTTACTTCGATTTTGAATTCTATTTTGGTTTGATTTCGGATCGATACCAATTCGATGTTGGTTTCACTTCGGTTTCGTTTCAATTCCGCTTCGTTTCGACTTTGGTCCGATTCCAATTCCATTTGGATTCGCTAACAGTTTTATTCCTATTTCACCTCTGTTCGACGATTTCCTTATAATTCTATTTTCATTTATCTCGACCGACTTCAACCCGGTCGATTTTCTACTTCGACTGTCGATAATTGCAAAACTCATTGATCGATCATTTTACTTTTTCAGCTTGTACTTACGGGCCTACCAACGCTAAATATAATTTATCGACGAAGGAAGATGTTCTAAGGTGGTTTAACGGGCCATCTATGTTACATTCTTGATTCGACTCGCTCTCGGAAAAATTTGAGAATCACTGCTCCAAACACATGTCGATAATCGGTTAATATTCCTTGACCGTTTCAATTCACGGTCGACGTTAAAATTATATCGGTCTCGTTGTTTAAAAAAGCTGAAATTAGATCGCGCCGAAATGGCAAGATCGTCGTGGGAGCCAAGAATATTAAAGGGGTACACACAGTTAACAGGAAGAAGCAGACACCGTGGAATCGTATAAAAATATTTTCCGGCTTATTTAAACCGCCTCCCTGGCCCGCTTTCATGTTCGCGCGGAAGTATATCCTCGGAGGAACGCGAGATCAACTCGGAAGCACTGTAATAACTGACAAAGTCCCGGGCACCGTTAACGTTTACGATCTCGCTGCGAACTACATCACACGCCGGTGGATCCTGCGAAAAAATACTCCGAGGAAATTCTTGCAAGCTTCGTTATTCAACGGGGAGAACGAAGCCGCGAGTAGAATCCCAGGATAAGCGGGCAGCACCGAAGAAGGAACAACAAAAGCAAGATTATTCGTCGGGGAAAAAATCCACGAAGAAGTATTAATCACGATTTTCGTTCGTTGCTGACGTTAATATTACGTAACGATGATTAAATCGCCATCGAAATGCGTTAATCCTAATTTCGTTTCCACGGTGTACCATCTTCTGCGCGCCTGGAGTAGATATTAGTAGCGACAGCTTGAAAGACAGGTTAGAGGATCAACGAGAATGGATTCAGTTTTCTCTTCTATTCGACACTTGATTTAGAATTGGGAATTAGGGTGGAGGAGTGATTAAGAGACGATTAGATAACATTGATAGAATTGGAGCACTCTTTTCACGGTTTTATTATTGTTCAGCGGGTTAAGGATTTGAGAAGGAGATCAAGGAGCTCGATAAACATCGATGTACAAAATGATCATTGCTGTCCTAAACGGATGAACTCGTAAGATGCAAGTCGTCATCAGCGGTGTCATCTGACACCCAGATACAACTGTGATGCAGCCAGAAGTTCCAGATTTACAAAAGGACACACTTTACACTCTGAAAGTCGCCGAGCAAAAATAAAATTAAACAAATCCGCTGAGTGAAAGCAAGATTAAACAAATCCTCCGAGCAAGATTAAATCTTCAATTAAAGCCAAGTTGCTGCTAAAGAGTTTCCCTCTCTAAATGTACCTACACCCGGACCATCGAACGTACAGCTTCGCGATATCATATCATCGTGTGTACAGAGAGTATCTAGCGATAGTACTGAATTGTTCGGAAAGTCATTTCGTTTTTTTTGGTGCAAATGAAACACGATATTTTTAGAGTGTATAAACATTTTATTAAATTATATATTCTCCATTTTGGACAACGGAATGACTTTCCGAAAAACCCAATAGATATAGAGCAAAACTAAGATTACA
Source organism: Ptiloglossa arizonensis (assembly GCF_051014685.1). Lineage (NCBI taxonomy): Eukaryota > Metazoa > Arthropoda > Insecta > Hymenoptera > Colletidae > Ptiloglossa > Ptiloglossa arizonensis. Next base: position 12,961,297 of record NC_135054.1, read on the forward strand.
CAAATCCGTTAAGCAAAAGTAAGATCAAATATTTAATCGAGACCAAGTTGACGTTAAAGAGTTCCCTGTCTCTAACTGTATGTACTTGCACCCGAACCATTGAACAAGTAGTTTCGCGATATCATACGTGTCTACCGAGAGTATTGAACGATACTACTGGGTTGTTCAGAAAGTCTGAGCAAAACTAAGATTCAACAAATTCGCTGAGCAAAAGTAAGATTAAATATTTAATCGAGACCAAGTTGCTTTTAAAGAGTTCCCTGTCTCTAAATGTATGTACTTGCATCCGAACCATTGAACAAGTAGTTTCGCGATACCACACGTGTGTACCGAGAGTATTGAGCGATGGTGGATGGAGAGGGGACGGGTAGGTCGAGGAAGCAGCGACGTTTTTAATCTGGAGAGCTCGCGGGGTTTTGATCTCATTAGATGCCGCTGGAACGCGTTTCCTCCTCCGCGTGTTGCCCGAGGCGGCTCAGCCAGCCAGCCAGCCTCGTCCCTGTTTCTTAACAATTTAAAGAAATTCCAGCCCGAATAACTGCGCCGACCCGCGAGCGAGGATCGTCTAAAGAGTTACGGTTAATGGAGGGGAAAAATAGCGGGGAGGATAGAAGGAACGCCGTCCGAAGAGGCGAAAGAAGAACGGATTGAAAGAGCGCGGGAGAGTTTGAAAGCGGCCCCCGTCCAGCGTGGGGTAAATTGAAAATCAGCCAGCGGTGGCGGCTGGAATACTTTGGCGAATAGTTTCCGCGATGAGCGGACCGAACCTGCGTGAGAAAATTCGATCGGCTGCGTTTAGTCAACGGGAACCGGGACGGCGCCTTTGTCGCGTGACATTTTCCAAGCTCCGGGGCTGCTTTTGGAATTTCCAGGGGACCCGAATCGATCGTCGGGAAGACAACTGTTCGATGCTCGGGACGATCGAATGTTCCTCGCAGGGGCTGCTAACCCTTTGCGCTTGAAAATTTCGTAGCGGTGTCTTTCTGGGGCGACATAAGTATTGTTGGCTGTTACGTAAGAGTTGAAATAATAATATCGAATGTCTGGAAATTATGTAGATATCTATGGTGGTGTCTTTCTGGGGCGACATATTGTTGGCTGTTACGTAAGAGTTGAGATAATAATTACGAATGTCTGGAAATTACGTAGATATCTATTCCTATTGTATTATATTATTAAGTATTTAGGTCTTATCGTTATTGACGTTAGAATTTTTATTGTAAGAAAATAATTATTCGGCCGCTTTTAAACAATGGAAATTGATGTTTAGGTTGATCGAGGATTCATTTAAGGGATGTTTTGGAGTTAAGTATTTCGATGTCTGTTATGTTTCAATTTTCTATTTTATAAATAGAAGGTATAGAATACAGGTGTCACTTTGCGATTGAAGTGGAACGTGCTCAGGGACGGATCTGCCATCAGTCTCGAGAGCTTCTTATTTGTTGATTTTTTACCACTTACTCGGAAGCTGAGAAAAAAGATTTCTTTTGTTCTCGAAAGGCGGTACACTTCGTCCGAATAACCATCAACTTTTTTCCTGATTTCATTTGTAGACTTTTTTGGGGTAGTTGTTCTTTTAACCTAAACCAGATCTGTATTTCGACTGTATTCGGGGACTCTTTTTTGGGAGTCTGGTACTATTTTCATAGCTCTTAAAATTTCCCAAAGACCAGAGTGTCTCCGAAAGTAATTAATTTCGATTCGTCGCTGAAAGTGTTCCTCTGGATAAAGAGTGCTAGGAAATAGTAACAGTTGGTAACAGCTGTAAGTTGAACGAATTGGAAAGAAAAAAGTTATTCGATTAGACTACTTTTGTCCACGGAAATTATGATCCGATACTCCGGCGCTCTACTAACGAGTAACAAGTATCGGCTGTGGGTAGAACTTCTGCGTTAAGTGGATGAGAAAAGTTTCCCTAATATCATCTAAAGCTGGATGAAGGAGGAGGAGAGAAGAGGAAAGGATTGATCCACGGATCCATCGAAGAGATTAGTCGCCGCCTGGCGATTTTCATCAGGAGATGACACCCGAACCGAACCATTCGTTCGGTAAGCTGAAACGTAGTCCATATTCACCCAGAGTGAATCTACAGGGATGTTAGATACTGGAAATAGGACGAGAAGAGGAAACATTTTCGTTTGACTCCATCATCTGTCCAGGATCAACCGACTCTCGTATTCTGCACCGTGGTATTCTGGATAGCCAAAGAGGACACGTCCGGATAGAATTCAGATTCAACGACGCATTTTCGAAAAGGGTTACTTCGCTATTGGTCGTGTTTCGTATTACATAATGAACGATATCGGACGAGAATAATTTTTTATTCGTGGTAAATTTTTAAAAAGATTACAAAATATTACAGTCCATTTTCTCAAGGTCTTCGATGAGAATTTCCAAAAAAGATTATACCACTACTGGTTACGTTTCGTATCGTATAGTAACTAATATCGAACCGGAACAATTTTAATATTTATAATACGCTATAAAGAAGTGTAGAAACAAAATTACAGCTATCTTGGGGTCTTCGTACCGATAAAATGACGCGATATGAAAATAAACGTTAATTCCACACCGGTAGAAAAATATCTTTTCAAATGTTCTCTAAACGGAAGACTTTGACGCTCAACGAGTTAATTGGAATTTTAAGTGGTTTCGATTCCCGGGTTATAAGAATCTATTCTACGCGTTTCGATTGTATTTACATTTTTGGATTCACACGGTAAACTTTCCATCCATGAGAAGTACGCCCTCAGAGAGGACAAGAGGAGGCGGGAAGAATATTCGACGAGGTTATCGAAGCCAGTGATATCCATCAACGCGGCGAAGCTCAAGCCAGAGCGAACCGTGCAGCTCATTAAAAGCTCGTTAGAAGGCGGCTGCGAGCTCGGAGAGTGCAGCGGGCCAAGTTCTTGGACGCGGTCTCGAGGAAATCGTGTTGAACGCCGGAAGACGTGTTCACGCAAAGCAGCACGTAAACTAACTCGATTACTCGCGAGATTACGCTCGTAAAAAAGTAATCTGCGATTAAATTAACCGCGATGACTGTAAAAAAAAAAAAGAATCCTACGCCAGTGAGACAGAAGGGTACGTTCGACCGATGTGTTTTGCGTTTTCCTTCTCGCTTCCCTCGATCTCGCAGAGTCGAAAGGTTGGAACCACTACTTTGCTCCTCGTTGTGTTTTGTAATATTAATAATAATGTTATATTGTATTCACGTTCCATTGTAATTGAAATGTTCCATTATAATTCAAATGGAATACATATATTGAAGATCAAAAGTTTTGGATCACCCTGCTCTTCGTTGTATTGTATAATGGTATGTAAACTGTGGAACGTGAAATGATAATTTCTGAGTGAACAAATTTATCTCAAATGCAGTCTATACATTGAAGATCAAAAGTTTGGGACCACCGTGCTCCTCGTTGTGTTTCATAATATAATTAGTGGAACGTGAAAACATAATTTCTGAACGAAAAGATTTTTCTCAGATGGAATACATAGAGTGAAGATCAAAAGTTTTGGATCACCCTGCTCTTCGTTGTATTTTATAATGGCGTGTAATCAGTGGAACGTGAAAACATAATTTTTGCGTGAAAAAAGTAATCTACGATTAAATTAACCGCGATGACGATAAAAAAAAAAATTTCTCCGCCAGTGAGACAGAAGGTTACGTTCGGCCGATGCGTTTCGCGTTTTCCTTCTCGTTTCCCTCGATCGCGGCCGCCTTATGATCATGATGGTGGATTAACGCTTACCTGCGTCTTCACGTCGCCACCGACTATAACCTTCGACTGGAAATTGCTCTGGTCCGTGAGAATCTTCGCGTTATTTATGTAAACTTCCTCGCCGTGCGTGCCTGGCCGCCTGGTGACCCATAAGGGTGGATTACCTTCGAGCTCCGACAAGATTGAATCCCCCAGGTTCTCGAGCGTTTTCGGTGAGTTTGCTGAAACAAAATGAGAGACACGGTTTTACACCCTCTTGCCGTTTCTTTTACGATCTTGAGTCTACGTTGACGAATACAGAACAGGAAATCAATTCGTTCCCGTTGTTTCGCGTATTGGTACGTCAGTGGATAACTTACGGGGGTATTGAAACACGGGGATGTTGATATTTAGGAACATTGAGAGCTGAGGGTATTGATATTTAGGGATATCGATATTTAAGGATATTGATATTTAGGGATATTGATATTTGGAGATATCGAAATTCAGAGGTGGTGTAATTTAGAGGTATTGGTATACAGGAATTTTTATATTCATGGATGTTTATAGTAAGGAATTTTGATATTCATGTGTGTCGATAGTAAGGGATGTTGATATTCAGGGTGTTGGTAGATAGAAACGATGAAGTCGAAAGTATTGAAACGCTAGATGGCGTTATTACTGAGTGTAGCTGCGCAGAGCGATTGCGCTGCTGATCACGTGACAAAGCGATTCTAACCTCTCGAAACATCTAACCTAATCGTGACTGAAAATACGTATCGCAAAAGGATAAAATTTTTATCCAGATGAAAGTTCGAAACAACGAATAACCGACGAACAACTTTCCATCTGTTATTTATTCGATAAAGGTTACAATTTCAGTTATAAAATGAAACATTCGAGTTTCGATCGTACGAAAGGGGATGACTTTTTGATTTCCAGGAACGTCGTTCACAACTTCGAATCTTTTAAATTGCACGGTCCTATGGTATCGTCGCATTTAATCGCGGAACAAACAGTGGAAAAATTAAACTTCAAAATCGGCAATGGTGTGCAGCGACACTCGGTAAAGATTGGAAAAATATCGAAAGCTGAAAAATGAGTCCCGCGTGGATTGTATCCGGTGTGCAAACATTTTGTGTTCCGTCCCAAGATAGACGAAACGGTGACCCATCTCGCGATCGAATTGCTATCGGTAATGAAAAATGAGTTTCAGCTTCGTTCTAGTTCGACGGACAGAGAACGCGAGAGGTGAAAAACTAGCACCGTGTTCAAACCCAGAACTTCAACCGGCAAACATTTTCCGCCGCGTTTGTTTGAGATCCACTTTAAACTTTTAAGTCGATCAAACTGCAATTGGAGAGATCAGTCTATCCTCCATATTGATCGATCGCATGCAACTTCTGTGAGAAAACTATCGTCGTTGGTGAATCGCGATGGAATTTTCTTCCATCGTCGAATCGTTTCAAGAGTTAAACACATTGAACAGGCCCAATTGTTTAGAATTACCTCGTAAGCGATTCGAATATTTTTATTATTCACATTTGTTGTAATGGTTTCCCTGTCCATTAATTTGTGTTATTTCGTACATTGATTTTTGTTCGTTGAGAAACTTTTCGAAACGAAATGACGAATCGAGTAAATTGCATCGGAAATTTTTATCTCGATTTTTTTGGGTATACAGTTACGTTTAAATTGATAATTAAAAAGCTCTCGAAGTACAATCGTTCGTCTATTTCGAGTACTTTAACGATAAATATTGTCCAAATCTTAATCGATGAGCCATAGCCCCCTTTCCCAGAAAATTCCTCGATTTTAATATTACGTTCAAAAATGAAAATCACCGCTAACCAAGAAACCACGAAATTAAATTTACATTATAAATGAAAACGAAAGTTACACAGTTGACATTACTTATCGTTGCTGTTATAAGTAGACAATATTTGAACGGAGATTGTTCCAATTTAAGAAAGAAAGAAACTAGATTCACACGGACATATTTACACAGTTTATGCAACGATAACGCAAACACGGAGATATTTTTCCTACTATATTTTACCCGGAAGGGAAACAATCGTGACAATTTGTTGTCTCACGTGTTATCGTTTTTACACATAAATTACGTACAAAGTACCAGATACGAGCGTCGCGCACTCATTGCAACGCAATGTAAAAACAAACAAAAATCACCCCGGAACTGAAGTGTAAGCCAAAAGAGAATCCACGTTATACCAGTGAACCGTTTCTCCCTTTCGCGGTTCTCGGTAACCGCAAAATGGTCGTTCGTCGCCTAAACTCGAGCATCGAGTTTGCCACTGAGTAGGAATTTTATTTTGAAACTACCCGGGGAAAAGTATAGCACGGAGAGAAGCCAAGAGGAAGGTGAAGCACGAACGAAAGAAAAAAAAACCAGAGGGCGAAAAGTCCGTCGCAAAAGGTACAAAGGTGGTCGCTTTATTATCTCGTTACCGGCTGGAATGTTCTCGTAATCCTGAGCTTTTTTCCAGCCTCCGGAAGATATCGTTCTGCATTCTTGCAGGAGGGACGTTCAATCCCGGCATAAGGGAAGAGGAGCGTCGCGCGATGGCGCCGGCAACAATAGCGCTCATTACGAACGCCAGGAATTGGGTTCTGTTTCGTAAACTGCCAGCTGTTTCCATTCCAGGCTGAAAGAAACACGACTTTCCACGGACAAGAGACTCTCGTTTGCCAGCACTGAAGGGACCTTACTTCCCGAGGAAATCATTTTCTTTAACCGTTCGCCGCAATGGTGACCACCCCGTACGAGAGTCGACAACAGTTTCGACAAGTTCTTGGCCACGAGCAGAGAACGGTTGTCTTTCTTTCTGTTCGATGGCTTGTTCCCTGACTGTTTTAACCGAAGTCACTGGGTCACTGTTGCGAGCTACCGGGTCGAAAGTTTGGGACCACCTACTTTGCTCCTCGTTGGGTTTTAGGATATTAATAATAATGTTATATTATGTTCGCGTTCTGTTATAATTAGTGGAACGTGTAAACATAATTTCTGGGTGAAAAGATTTTTTTCAGATGGAATATATAGAGTAAAGATCAAAAGTTTTGGATCACTCTGCTCTTCGTTGTATTTTATAATGGTATGTAATTGGTGGAACGTGAAATGATAATTTCTGAGTGAACAGATTTATCTCAAATGCAGTCTATATATTGAAGATCAAAAGTTTTGGATCACCCTGCTCTTCGTTGTATTTTATAATGGTATGTAATCGGTGGAATGTGAAGTGATAATTTCTGAGTGAAAAATTTTTCTCAAGTACAGTTTATACATTGAAGACCAAATGTTTGGGACCACCTTGCTCCTCGTTGTGTTTCATAATATAATTAATGGAACGTGAAAAAATAATGTTTGGATGAAAACATTTTTTATACGCATAAGGTCAAAGATTGCTTACGGTTACACAGAACCTTAGATATCAACGTCTTTTACGAGGCTTCAATTTCTTCTAATAACACTAAAACTATAGATTCTGGTATATCAATATATACCTCGTACGAAAAACCGAAATTTATAAAATTCTATAAGATAGAAAAAGTTATAACGTCTTTAAAAAGCATGCTACGGAATTTAAAGTAAATTTCTTTATAAAACTAGCTGAAACCGGTTATTTCGATCGGTTGGTAAATCCAGTGTTAAGCAAACCATACTTCCGTCGGTGGTACTATCGATTTCGTTTTCCTCGCTCGACTAAAAACGCAACCCCTTAATTATTCGTAGCTACGTGTATTCGGATACTTGTTCCAAGACGGTGATCGATAAAAAAAATTGCGCATTATTCATTCAGGGAGCAGACGAGTGCCCCGCGCGACGACCAAAAAGACCTAGACAAATACGTTCCATTCAACGATCAATAGCTCCGTTGATCTCTGCATCGTTTTGTCCCAGACGTCCCTTTCAACGAAGGTGGATGATTAAGTTCTCGATCGAATCCCATTTATTTTCACCGTGGAGCCCCTTGGGGCACAGGTGTGATGGCCGACCACAAAACGAGAACATTCGTACAAAGCTGCTTGCGCGATCGATTTATATTCCCGCACCCGCTTCCATCCTCCTGCCAAAGAATCCTCTCGTAGCTGCTGGCCTGCTTGTAGTCGATAGCAGACTTTCCGAAACGTCGGTTAACAAAAGAAAATACGCGTCGCTGGATTACCGATGAAGCAAAAATACACCACCGTTTGCACATTGTACGGGTGAAGTGTCAAAAACGTTTCGCCTGGACGACAACACGAACGATCGAATCGTCGTTGTTCGTTGTACACTACAGAATTTGATAGAGTTTCCTTGTTTACGTAATCCTCGGCAAATATCTTTTTCCTCGTTTCGAGTCCGTCTCCGAGGCTTGGATAACCTCGTGTAATTCTCTCGCGCGCGTGTTATCGGATGAAAGTGAAAAATGGAGAAAATGGCCCTCGTTTAACGTTAACGAATGGACAAGTGCGTCCAGGTATCGAGTATCGAGGAAACGAAAAGTGAAGAATCTACGAACAACTTTGGAACAAAATTGTTATCGGATGAAAGTGAAAGATGGAGAAAATGGCCCTCGTTTAACGTTAACGAACGGATAAGTGCTTCCAGGTATCGAGTATCGAGGAAACGAAAAGTGAAGAATCTACGAACGAACTTTGGAACAAAATTTAACAACTCCCTGCTCAAAGACCAAAGATCTTTTGGCTCTTCTCCAACAAGTTGGAAACGTTTCGACGAAATTCGTTCGTTTCCCTCCCCCCGCGGCAAATAAATACACGGAGGCAGAAAAAAATTCCGCTACCCTGGAGGAAACAGGGTCACAGACAACCGAAGCAATCACGGGGTTTATTCGGTGGGAAAATTTTGTTCCCGATGCGAACTACTCCGAAAGAAACGTAGAGACTTTGAGGAGCTCGTAGAAATGCTGAAACGTGGCCCGCGAGTTTCGAGTAATCTCGATTCCCGCGCTCGTTGCACGGTCGTTTACACGGGTTGTACACCGACGAAGATGTATGTATATTCTAGTACATTGCCAGCCACGAAGGCCGGCATCTTGTTTGGACACTTCTTTAAATCAATTACGAGTTCCTCTGGCAAGCAAGTTCTGCGGGCAAGTAGCACGGTTCACCCCGTACCAAACCCCGACCCGAACAGTTCGACGAAAGTTCGACGGGCACCGCTGAGGCATCGCGGGAACGCGGTATCAAACTCTCGGTTTTCGGATTGTTTGCCCGGCCCCGACGAATTCAATCGACGAATTTGCGATGCAGATGATGATCGGGGCAGCTTACGCTCGTGAAATTCGGACGACACGATCGACTCGGTTGGCTTTCGCGTACGAGACTACGAAAATTCCCGCTCGTTATCCCCGGTTATGTCGTTTGTATCGCTGTTTCCCGAATTACGAGACGCGAAGAAACAAATTTTTAACGCGGACGATTCTAGTCGCATCCTGTTGTTCGGAAACATTTAGTATTAGGTTCGAGAGATAATACGGCGAAGGAAAGAATTTTTTTGGTATCTGTATTTTTTTACAACGGTGAATCCCATAATTTAATTAATTTAGGTGGAATTGAAGCTTTAAAATATATAAATCCTTATTCCGATGTTAACAATAATTGCCAGGGTCACTGCTCTTTTCTAATTTCGTTACATTTTTTTATTGTTTTAGTATTACAATTGAATCGTAGTTAATGAAATTATATTCATTGCTTTTTATTCGAAACCGAACTTTGATTTTAAATAGTTCTTCTCTGCATTGTATACTGAATATTTAAGTTTGGCTATGCTTTTTTTCTGTGGAAATAAATATATTTGTAGTGGTTCAATGGTTTCTGGTTGAGAAATATCAAGAACGACATTGAACGTGATATAAGAATAGTTTTATTGCGAATAATACGATTTAATTTTTGGTGGGAAGTTGCGTTGATCACTAGCGCTCCCTAGGTGCGTCTGTGAAATTAGTCGCGCGCGACAGTTGTGACCAGGACGTCGATATGTGAAGTGTTTGTTTTCGTTTTCTGTCTACCGGTTAAGTGTTTTTGTTCCAACTGTACGATTGTTGGTTATTTAATTAATGCGCCCGGCTTCTCCCACGCTTCTTTGTTAAAATGGACCACGTTTCTGTGTCAAAGGTATGATTCAACCTGTTGCTTATACTTACATAACCTCACAATACAAAGTTGGCAAATGAAACGTCTTGTTGTCGATTCATACTACTAGAATTTTAATACATTAGGAAGCGTGAATTGTAAACAAAGAATGTCGTTTTTGTTGTTGGCTAAATGTTATATTTAATTCTTACTGATCTACAATATTTAATAATTATTTTACATCGGCTTTTTTGAAAAATTTTTCAATTTTTCAAATCGAGTTTTGGTGTTCGAATATTGTTAAGAAACATTTTTATCATGAACATATATCTTAAGATGCATTTTAGGGTGTGTTCGCTCATAAAGGTTGTTATAAAATTGGTCATAACAAGTCAGAACTTCTGGAATCGGATTATTTTAATGAACCGTGGTATATTGCATATAAAAAAGCATGGGAAAATATTCAAAATGCTAAAGAGGTATTATTACCATGTCAAATATTTCTATGCGAATAAGTTGAATGTTACAATTTTTTACGTCAATAAGTTTTACTAAAATTTCAGGAAATAACGTCAAATATGTTGCAACAGATTTTAAATGAATTAGAATCTTTTGTTTCCAATATTAAAGAAAAGTCAATAGAAAGTCTTGAAAATGAAATACAGACAGCTCTAGTATTAACAGGTGACGATTGCATTTAATACAACACATTTCTTTTTGAATATCGTTTGATAAAAATTGTATCGTAGGAGTCAATGTTACCGATCACGCGATAATGTTTACGAGAATAATTTCTAAGTTGGAACCGATAACAAAACATATGGCACTTATATGGAACAAAGATTTAAAGAATATAAAAAATATTTTAGAAGAATCAATTTATCAACTGATGAATCATGAAGATGCGGTTAGTTATATAAAAAATAAGTGTAATAAAGTTACAGGAACGATGAAAGTTATTTATGTTACAATTATTTACAGGGCACAGACGAAAAGATTAAAAAAAGTCAGTGTAACATGCGAGTCTTAAAATATTGGTATCAAAAACATTGCAAACCAAATGATCCTCTTGTTATAATCATAACTGATTTTGAAAGTTCTTCACCTGCAGTATTACATGATTTTATTTCGATATTGAGGTATTATAATCTTCTATCGAATGCTTTATTGTGTTATAGCCGTATTAATTTTTTGTACCTTTCAGTTCATATTCAAGTATAATGAAGTTTATCCTTATATTTGGTGTTGCCACTACTTTGCATGCCATACACAGATCTTTAACGTACGATGTTACATCAAAATTAAATGTGAAAGTAATGAATGTTTTCAGTTTAATCGTTTATAAAGTTGATAGTATTTAGAGAGTTTTATTTGAAACTGAAATTATTTTTGATTCAGGTATTTCACATGCAAACACAGATCAATGTTCTGTCAGATGTATTAGAAAATACTGTTTTTTGTTCAAATATACCATTTAAATTGACTGGAAGAGCATTTCAGTTATTGACAGATATATTTCTGTTCTATGATTTTTCCGTTGAAAATTTCTTACAAAGTTACAAGGTATCAATTTTACCTGCTATCTATTTTGTACTTCCAAGAATCGTTTTGAAATATCTGTAGAATGATTTTTCCTCTAATTAAATTTTTAGATATGTATGATACAACATTTTTATGCGAACAATATAAATTCTCTTTGTTGTTCACCATTAGAGATAAACAATAGGATTTCTGCCTTAACCAATGAAGATTTGGAAGAAATTAAAAAGTTACCTTCGATAGTAACCTATATAGAACAAATACTGAAAGAGTACAACATAGATGAACCATTACAAAACGAGGATTTTAAGGTATATTTAAGGTCCCTAACGAGACTTTATATTTGGTTTTATACTCAGTGATCCTAGAAGTAAATTTGTTGTAGAAAATATTATCAAAACTGTTAAAAAGATTCCATCAATATATGCACAACTTTTTAAAAATATTAAGGTGTCTACACAGTCTCATGGCGACATTGCCGAATGCACCGATGGGTAAACAGGTACAAATTAAACAGACATATGAGAAAATTTTGTTTAGAAAAATGTAAATACCATTCTACCTACAAAAATACTTATAAAACGATTATAGCTGCGTGAATTTTACGCAAAAGCAGTTTCCGTGAACGATTTGAAAGAATGTCACGAGTACAAAGAATGCTTGCAACTCTTGAGCTTTCTATCGAAGCAGGAACTTCTCTCGAAATTGAATGACATTCTTAAGATCATTGAAGTCCCGAAAAATTCGCAAATAGTAAAAATAAAAAACGATCTCCAGCGTCATATACAGACGATCGAGGCGGCTAGCTTAGAAACAGCTGTAACACCTACTGATATTGTTGTTACCGGTGAGAAACTTAGTCGACTTCAACTGAAAGAGGTCTGAAATGAAATTCATTATTTTGATATGTTGTGCAAGTTGAAATTTAGAAGTCTATAATGTCTGAATTTTCGTCGCAGAAATTGTTGAAAATGTCCAAAGAACGCGCTCAGTCGCCTTACAAACAAGCACAGTTAGACGTGATTAATTATCTGGACCAGAATGTGTTCTCCATTTACCTGGTAAATCCAAATAGCATACCAGCGAACGAGATATTCTGCTTCAGCGACGGTAATTTAGCAAAGCAACACATTCGCGGGTCTCTGAGGGCTGCGATACACACGGGACTGAACAATCCACAAGTGTATTTCAACGTAAGTAAAAAAAAAAAAGGAATTTACAGTGTTTTTCTGGATTCGATAAAATGCATTTTCTTCCGATTGATTAGAAACAGGAATCGAGCGTCGACTTTTCCCCTTTAACACATTAACGGCCACGCAATGACCAAATACCATTCTTGGATACTGTTTCACAAATTTCAAATATTCGTAGAATCGTTAAGACTAATTGTACAAAAAATAACGTCTGATGCAGGGTGTATTTGAAAAGTACAATAATATTTTGTACAAAAAGACACGAATAGTAGTTGCGATTCTCGAGCTCGAGTCCCTAGAAGTGAGACGTAACTGCATTGTAAATTTTTTTCATCCGAACCTCGTACGAATTTGTGATAAAGAGTAATTTAAGCAATGTGAAGTGTAATGCAGAAAAATATCTATAACAAACCTGAGTCACCTTTCAAGAGAAAGAAATTACTCTAAGCTACTTCGTAAATTACACTCTGAACCAGTCTGAGATACCAACGATTGTTTTTGCGGTAAAGATTGTTCGAATTACTATAAAAAGTAAATCAATCGTTGCGTTCTCGCGCCAATGGCGGCTGATGCGATTAATCGCATTGCCTTGACCGGAGTAAATACGCGACTTCCACGAGCTCTGTATTTCGCGCGGTCGCTATGATGATTTCTAACTCTTTTCGTGGTATCGATCCCGTATCAGCGGTCGTGATGGATATCGATTGGGTTCTTCGTAATGGAAAACGATGTCGAGGCACCGTCGCGGGCGTCGAAGTTAATTGGAAATACATATTTCAGTGCGGGTGCTGCAAATTGGAGAACGACGAAGCCATTCCGTCCACGCTGCCCGACCTCAGTATAATTTACAAGCTGCACTTGGAATCCAGGAAGCTGATCAATATGTACGACTGGCTGCAGGTAACAAACCGTTCGTGCTCATGTTTACAGGTTAATTCAGGTTACACTTACGGTCACGCACCCGCGCCTCGTCCGCTTCGTGATTTTAATCGCTCTTACCAGTGATTCACGCGAGCACGACATTGTAAATGGGCACCGTGGCAGGGGCGCGGACTGTTTTATTGTCTGCGGTTGTTAGAAGCTTGAAAATGCATCGGTCAAGCGCAACGAACCACCAGATACAGAGAAAATCGGGATCCTCGTTTGGCTACAGTTCCAGAAACGCGAACTGTTCCCTCTAATTCACCTAGAGTTACGGACCTGCAGGCGCATGTGGCTGCATGCAAGTGACGAGTTATGTACGGTGTGTTACCAAAATGTTTCACTATTCGGTCCTCCTGGAGCATTTTGGGCCGAAACCCCAAGATCTGAAATGTAGTCATTCTTAAACATTGTCTAGGTAAGTCTTTGGCAGGTTTGAGACTCGCTCAGGTGAGAAAGACTTAGTCTTACAAGGCATTTTGGACTCGAGAGGGTGCATCGATGTTGGTACATTGGTACAGGGAAGTCCCTGGTAAGAAGAAGCTCTATAATAGTTTAACATGAACAGGTCATTTTGATCCTAAGCTGCAGCAATTTTTATATATTGTATAGTCTTTGGTGAGAGGAATTAATGATAGTAATTTTTACATAAACTTGGTGAGGTATTTGGTGAGGTTACTTTTAACATGTATGTATTAATGCGTTTGAGAACTCAGATGAGAAAGTTTCGAATATACGAGCCGAATTTGTTAGTGGCTGAGAATCCGAAATTTGCCAGTCACGCCGCAACACTCGTACTCTATAATTTTGCCGCACTTAAGAATTCCATTGTAGAATAATACCAGGCACTTAACTATGTCAAACATCGATTTAAGTGTCTTATTCTCCAGTATTTGTAGAGTCAAAGGTAAACTGTTCTTAAGCCAATTATAATTGGACGGACTGCAAATGGGGGCTTGTTTGCCTTTTGGTGGCAGAATGTAGACCGCGCCTTCTGTGCAGTTCGTTCAACTCGAATGCAGACTTAGTTTTGTATTCAGAGAGAAGTGTCTGCTGACGTAAGAGAACTTTCGTGAATTCTCACTGGCTGATCAAACGCACGTTTACAGGCATTTTTGATCATCGTGGATCCCGAGAGCGACGCGAAGGAGCAGCGTGACGTGGATCCGAAACTACAGTATCCTTTTTCATTTAGGGGCATTCGCTCGCCCAAATGCTTCGGGAGTAATGGAGCGCGCAAAGATTTGTCTAACCACCGGGAGTTTGAAATTCATATCATAGCTCGTAATGGTGAAATCGTAGCTCGTAGAGATAACTCGCTTGAGCTACATACCTCTTGTTTGAATAATTCACACGTGTTCCCGTGTGAATTTTATCGCGCGCCAAGGTATCCTTAACGGAGATTTAGAGCCCGTTTTACTCAAGCGGTTGCCGAGCTGGAGTTCCTCGGTTTCATCAAGAGTTCCCGAAAGAAAACGGATCACGTAAAGCGGCTTGTGTGAGGATCATTGCGCGTTTCGGCCTCGTGCATCTTTAAGGCCCAACTCTGTGAGCAATCGCCATTTCTCGGTGCGAGAGAATTTTTATACCGACGTATCATGTTTTTTTAATAAAAGAAAAAAAAGAATGACAAACAACCTGTTTTATTTTTATTTTTTTTTTCGGTGATCTTGCTTTCTCGCCGAAATTGGAACGTTTGGATGGAAGCACGATAAAGAAAGACACGAGTACCATTATGAAGTAGCTAGGATAAAATGTTTAAATTATGACGAGTACTCAGAATGTCTCACAGTTATGTTTTTCAATGTTTAAGCGTTGTGGATGTTTTCTTTTTGTACGGTAGAGAGAAACAACAAGGATAAAGAAAGACCCTAACTACATCAGTAGGAATGCAGAGTGGGCGTTGAACGTCATCTGGGTCACTTACTGATCGCTTAAGAACCCGTGTATCAATAGTATCGGCAAGAGTATAGACTACCCACTTGGAATGTCTTCCTTCCATTTTGTAATATCTTAAATATACGACAAGCGTGACGTCGTATATATCAATGTGACGTAAGGATCCCTCATAGAGTTAGCTATAAGGGGTTTCAACATAAAGCTCATGGTTGACTAGTTCGTACATCAAACGGCTCGAAGTCATCTAATTATCAAGTACCAGAGAACTCATTGTTCAAAGTACTGATATGTACGAAGCAATTTGACGTTGCTTCAGAAATAGGGAACAATGTTACCGAAGGATCGCACCACGGATGATGAGGGTGTCTCCTGATAAGAGGACCGCGAGGATTATCGTGGTATCCGTTTTAATAAGCTCGAATAATTCAACGGCGATTATCAAATTTGCCAGAAATTACTCGGAAAAACTGAAATTACACGGAAGCGTATGTATCGGAACTATCGATAAATCTGATAAATACGAAACAAAAGGTACGAAGAATATTGGGTTTTTGGGGGCCGCCATTGTACGCGTGAATGTATCCAATGTGTGCGATACGATGAAATATTGCACGCAATAATCCGACAATATTTAGCGCCTGCAGTGTTATCGTGTGCACTCGAGTATCAACCATGTGCATCAATGTAATGCACATTTTGCGGCCAATTTGAACCGATAATTTTATTAGACCATGAAGACCCGATGTTGATTGTTTCCCAATAACAGATGTCTCCTCGTAGCATCGATACCTTCAACCAAGTGGCACCGTGTGCGTGTATGTTGCTATTATGCATGCAAACTTTACAGGTTTCCTTGTAGCTGCACGCTGATTACAACCCTCCTAATAGAGTTTCTGTTATCGGCGTTTGACATTGGATGATACGGAAACTTTGGTGCATCGGAATCTACGATATCGGAATGCAGTTATCCCGCGCAACCTGTAGATTATACGACTACATTATTTAAACGGTCGAATATCTTCCCAATTAATGAATTTTAATTAACATTGACTACATTTTAATGCAACAGACTGTTATTATTCCACGAAATATAATTTCCTATTTGCGAAACCTCGTGTTGTTTGTACGTAAATACGTCGATTGTACATGGTTCGAGAAATTAATAGAGATATTGATATCGGGTGGGTATTTGCGTGCTGAATCTATCTGGAATGGGGATGGTCGTTTATTAATTTAAATCGTGTAACATTACCGTGTGCAAATAATAATAAAATTCTTATTGAATCGTTTCAAAATAGGAATAGTCGTTTATTAAATCTATTAGATTTGTTCGAAATGGGAATATCGTTTGTTAATTTATATCGTGTAACAAGAGCGTGTATAAATAATAATTAAGTTCTTGGTAACAGTAGAAACAGCCAGGACGGAATTAAATACGATCAATAGATAGTTAAATTTTTTTTTAATTTTCCACGCACTTGATAGTCATATTTTTTAGTTGACTTCTACTCTGATTTAATCAATAGTAGTTTCACATTGACTGTTATGTAATACTCTACGGTTTGAAGCACTCACAATACCGTATTGTCTTCGTTATTGATCAAATGTTTAAGTGAACTGAATTTTCCAAAGAGACAAGTGTTCGATGCAGATAAACCGCGGAAGAGTAAATTTACGAAGCAAGGAGAATTTAATTTGCTATTCAATGCATGGTCATAACGGGCCCATCTATCATGTGTGTTCACGCAGGGAGAAACCGCTGAACTGTTGCAGGCTTTTGATGCATTCCTTACTGATCCGCGTGCCTTTGAGCTACATACGGGCTTGGAAGCCTGCTCTACGATACCAGTGCGATCGATGTTGAAGATTTCTGTAACGCGGAACTATAACCACGGTGGTAGCAAGTATTGTTTCAATTTCGACGCAATGGCGGCCGGATTAATTTCCAGCTGTCTGACTACTACTTCAATCAGTGATGAAATTCTCCCGGGCGTTGACTTGATCAGTACCCGATTCTTGGAATTATTTAATCATATCTGTCCCATCTTTTCCCTCGATTATTACTTTTTATTTAATTGGATCGATACGTTAGCGTTCTTTCAAAGCGACACAATCCGCGCTTATAAGCGCGAATACCATTCGAATTCGAGGTCGGTGAGTCGAGGCAAAGATTCGGTTTTGCTATTTAAGAGATTCGTATTGGAATTAATACTGGCTGGAAAAAAAAAGGAAGATTAATCTAAAATCGAGACAAGCCCTAAATTTCTCCTATAGCATTTTCTAGTAACTCTTGCGTTCGTTATTACACAATGGAGCTGGAAAATATCCCAACTTTTCAGCTTGCTAAGCCGCTGATCCCATTGAACGCTTTGTCGGGACTCGCCGCGAGAACCGTTTTGTTCGTGGAATAATTCAGCTCCCTAGATGCATATTGATGACGTATGTCGTGCATTTGCATACGCTTGGCCACGACACGAATTTCTCGCGTGGATACGAATTTCGATCTCCCTTTTTCGATCGTCGACCTCCTCCTCGTTCCTTCCTGAACGGTTCTTCTCCTGTGCTTGTTTAAAAATCCCGAATGTCAATCGGTCCTTGTACGCGGACGGGGGACGAGCGCGATGGTCATTTCTGAATGCAAAAAAAAGAAAAAAAGACGAACGGGGTAGAAAAAGACTTCCAAAAGCGAATTGCAATCGCTCGCGCGTTTTAACGTCGCCGACGTTACGTACCGGCTGACCGAATATCGAGTATTATTCGAATTCGCGCCCGGTGAATATTTTTTCTATTTTTATTCCACGTCTGACGTGACGCGGACAAATTAAGCCAGCCGTTTCGACAAACGTTGGTTTCCGTCGTGCGCGTATAAAAAGTATTCGTATATTTCGTTTCTTCGTTTCGCGGAGGATTTCGAACGAGGTACGAGTCTTCATCCGTCAGGGACCGGAGTGTCCTTTGTTTCGATTTCTGCATCGTCTGGCGCTCGAAGGAATATTATCGAAGCAATTATCGAAAGGAAACGCGACGTGGCGTTTCCATTGAAATATCGGTGACGTTTGCATCCGATTAACCTCGATGGGCAATTCGATTTGCAACGACATCGGTCGCAGTTTTAATTGTTTCCTTCGGCTCGTGATTAACTCCTCGGAGGATAGGGGATTAAGAAATGGCACAACTTTTCAATATCTCGATACGCATGGATATTTTCCAAACCATCGTGAGAAATTAAAGTAACTCCATTTGTCGCATTGGCACGTTTTCGTCGATTGTATTCGTTCTTCGTTAAATTTCGTTCGCGTACATTTTCGGGACCTTACGAACGTGAAATTTAAGTATTCGAACGAAACACACGAGATACATATTTTACGCGATCTTCGTGTCGTCGTTAACGAGCAATGGCTCTAGTAACACGGTTAAATTGAACGGAGCGGGTTACGTTCGCTGAAACGTGTTGCAAAGTTCCTTGATTGACGTTCATTCCATCGCTGGAGCAAGAAAGAAGGAGCAGAGTATCTTATTCTTCTCCGTAATTAAAACGTCCACCGCTATGACGAGACGCGTCTACTGGCTATTATTTCCTGGGTATCAGCTTGCTATTAGACTCAATTGTTATTAAGTCACGTTGCACTCAAGGTACAGGTGGTGGATAGATATTTTCTTGATTATCTTTCTTAATATCTCGCCGGGAGATAACATTTTAATTATACGTTGAAAAGTAGTTGGATATCTTAAGGGTGGTTTAAAATGTACATTCACGGGTTGAAGGTTCTTATTACCGTGGAGTGATCGTCTTGGATGTCCTGTTCATTGTGAAATTGAATGTTAAGACGTTCTAGGTAATACGAGGGTTCAAGACGTTTCAAGCTCCAAGTGACATAGAGGAGCCCTGATTTGCGAATCGTAATTCCAAGATTAACGTTAACCTGATATCTCTACCTTGCAGGACGTCCGGGATTCGACCTCGTAGGTGAGAAGCAATCTTGCGGATTCAAGATTTTCCGACTGTCCAGTGCATTGTATACGTTTATCAATGCTCTGTCTTCTGCAGTAACTATCCACACAACGCCACATTTAAAAGAAAATAACCCCTATCCAAGGTCCCCCTACATTGTAGGTGTCAAAGATAAGATCTCGATCGAAGACGTCAATCTCTATCGAGGACTAGAAGCTAAATCCTAGAAAGTCCTAATTAATGTTTGAACTTGCAGTTTGAGCTAACAATTACTTTCAGACATTCAACAGATGTTTTAAAAATTAGAGGAATTATGGAGAGCTTGCATTATAATACAGGGTACAATCTTTGAAAATTAATTTAACGAATGCAGACCACATAGGGTACTGATCAGTTCATCCATGTTTATTAAAAGAATCATCTCATATGTAATTCACAAAGTCTTTGAACAAACATTGGATTTCATCCCCATGTTTCTCAGCACAATATTGAGGTATCTGTATATACGTGCGATTAATGAAATCTAAACAAGGAATTATCGTAATCTGTATATACAGTAGTGGATCACCAATCCATTAATTCACATGGGATCACCAATCGTTAATTTGCATCCAGCGAGGGAGTCTTCCATCTTTTTTTTTTTGTATTTCGAATTGTTTCACAGACACATTCGTATACGTTTGGCAAACACGCGTACAGAAAATGTAAACTAAAAATACAGATGGAAAACAACGAAACGCAATGTGTCATCGTATCAACGCGTCATTTATCCAACGAACGAGTGTCTGTCGCTCGACTGTGATTCGTTGAAGTGGTGTATATCGAATCAACGTGGTCGGTTCCCAAGCCGCTGATCGATGGACGTTCCTTGTTATTACTACTGTTTACCAATTAGTCGTCGCGCAATTATAATTGGTAATTGCACGTACCTCTGAATGGTGGCTGCCACCGACGTCAGAACCACCAATGCCATTCATTTAGCCACGAAATCAGCCTACAAGCGTACAGGCCGTTAATTTTAAACTGCACTCGACAAAAACACTCTTTGTCCGCGTATAATATCCGTGTGAATTGAATTTCGCTTAACGACAAAGAATTATGTCATGTTCTAATAATCACTGCTGACCATAATCGGTAAAATTTTATTAAAACGATCGACGATCATTTAAGAAGAGTTAAATTGGACAATGAAAATGGTACCAGTTATTTTATTCGTCAATTTTTATTTTTATTCCGCGTTCCAGTTTCGATAAATAAATAAATATGTATATCTTTCGAAGATCGTGATTTATCAATGCGAGTACTTAAAGCTCCTGTTCGGAAATAATTGGTATGCGATAAAAATGTGTATCTCCTCTATCTAAGGAAGAATTATGTACACGATAAAAGTGAAAGAGTTGGGCGTGATAAATATAACGTGAAATGGTGGTCGAGCGATGAAGTATTACAATGGTATAAAATTAAAATTAACACGGAACGTAAATCACAGTTTACTTTTTCAGCGGGAAAGTGTATTAAGTGTAACAAGTGTATAATAAAAGTGTATGTATGTATCTACGAAGTCACCGAGAAATCTGGTGTTATAAATAACACGAGGGAAACTACCCGGAGATCTCGAATGAGAGATTGAAATAAGAGTATAGGTGGTGTTAGTGTGAAAATAAGTGATGTCCGGCACGGTTTGCGTTATCTGGAGCTGAACGCGTGAACCACATATTGCTGCGTAGTTTGTAGTCAACGAACAAAATGGCGTCTATATACGCAACCCTTTCGCGCCTAACGCCGGCTATATCCGGCGTCCACAAGATGATTCACAGTGGCTAGCGCCGGTTATATTTGGAATCCACAAAATGATTCATAGTGGCTAGCACCGGTTATATCCGGCATCCACAAAATGATGCATAGTGGTTAGCACCGGTTATATCCGGTATTCACATAATGCATAGTGGCTAACGCCGGCTATATCCGGCATCTGCAAAATGTTAAGCATAACTGGTACAGGCGCACAGGGAGCTCCGAAAATGCGAGACACTATGTGTTTGCACTAATTGCACGACGACGTATTAATCGGTGGCACACCAACGATCAACGACGCCGTTGCAAAACTGTTGAACGATGATTCCACGAAACGGTAGAATATTGTAATTTTACAAATTATCTCATTATTATTGTTACGTGTTACTATCTATCGGGTTGTTCGGAAAGTCATTTCCTTCTCTTTGGTAAAAATAAAACACGATGTGTTTTTTAGAGTGTATAAACATTTTATTAAATTATATATTCTCCATTTTGGAGAACGTAATGACTCTTCGAACAATCCAATAGTTTGTAGTCATATACGTTTCGTGTAACTTGATCTATTGTCGTGAAATTTAAACGACGACTCCGTGAGAACTTAAAATTTTCCAAGTGTTATAAGTACCATGAATTATTATCGTCGTTGTTAACATTGTAACGTCTCTGTCGCGTGTATTATGAGAAACTATACACGTTGCAGCGAAAGGACCGATCAACCGTGTTCATCGAAAAGTGCACCTTCCGAACCTAACCTCGAAATCGTAAATGTGTAAAGATAGCGGTCATGCCCAACGTTTTATTGCCCGATGCTTATTCTATTTCCCGCTCGTCGGTAAAAAATGGCGCTGGCTGACTGTCGGGAGAACCATATTTCGCATTTCCACGCGGCTCGAACCGACACCATTAATAATTTACGTATCCCGTTTGATATTCGACCCGACCGCCACGAAGATATTTGCCTTGCACCAGGGGGATGTATCATGGAGGTTCATGCGTACCGACTGGAATAAAGGATCGACGTCGTTCGTCGTCGAATAGATTTCATTCGGCGATACGGACAAGTTAAAGAAGACGTTGAAGGGACATGCATCGAGGGGGGTGGGATCATGACGATCGAACACGAATGCATCGAGAGGTTAGGCGACCGGAAAACTGATTCTACTCCAGCGTAACTGTTCGGCCAGTTCGAAAAGGGAACCTTTCGTAGATTTTTCTTGTCGATGGATCCCTGGCACGGGTGCCGAGACGCAAAGAGATCGATTGCCGCGCGAAAGTGGACGGAGATTGAATCAGCAGAAAAACGGGGAAATCATTTGTAGTACTTTCCGCACGGTCGAGTCTTGTGACTTTTCGCGTTCTAAATCCCCGACATACGGAGACCGCGACAGTCCATTTTGCATCGACAAAGAGAACCGTCCGATTTGATACAGATTCCGCGAGTACGGTCCCGCCAGCGTTTTCCCAACGATCGCCGATTCATGTCTACTAACGCCATCTATCGAGGTATTATTTTCGATATATATATTTGATATAGCGTACATCAACCAAATTGACTCGCCAAATATCTTTAATTACTTCAAGAGGCGACCGATGATCGTTCCACGTTCGTTGGAAATATATCGCGATTTCAAAGATAAAATCTAACCTACAAAAATTGCAGCGCGATGAAATTCGTAACAAAAATTTCACTTAAAAAAATTCTAATACAATGAAATTTACAAGGAAAATCTAATCGAGACAAATTCTAGCGAATCAGAATTTATAATGAAAATGTAGCTTAAGAAAATTCTAACGCTATGAAATTTATAACGAAAATCTAACCTAAAAAAGTTCCAGTGCAAAGAAACTTATAACGAGGGTCGAACAGTTCAGGGTACAAAGACGTTCTATTAGGTTGTTCGGAAAGTAATTTCGTTTTCCAAATTGGAGAATATATAATTTAATAAAATGTTCATACACTCTGAAAAAATCGTGTTTCATTTTCACAAAAAAAGAAAAAAAACGAAATGACTTTCCGAACAATCTAATAGTATTAATCGTAATCGGGGTTAATTCGAAGAATTTCATAGTTTTGGTGACAGTATAGATAATTTTTCTCAATTCTGCAACAATCTGGTTATTCATCAGACTGTGTACGTCCGCGTCGATACGTCCATAGTTTCCTTCGACGCAAGTCCGAGCCTTTGACAGGCTTCGCTTGTCTTCCCGCCGAAGATATTTCCTCTAGCTACGATTTCCAAGATGGCCCCGCTCCGGAAAGGATAAAACTCGGGTAGTCGAAGGGTGGCTTCGAAGACGCGGTCGGGTGAGCTTCAGGTGTGATGCGAGATTGATACCGGAAGCTGTTGAGATTGATTTTCGCGTCGCAGAACGGATGATGGTAGCGAACCCGCAATCCCCGTGGACCCTTCCTACCTACTCAGGACCGTCTGCGAAGACCACGCTCAGTTCTTTCCATCCTGGATGGAAATAAGTCTGAAAATGAAAGGAGAATACTCCCTCCCTTGGGAAATGTAACCGTCTTGTTCTCCCCCGTTTCATGAATCTCTAGGACAGGACCTTCCTCACTCTAGCATTGTACGGTAATACAGCGAATAGTTTCCGGAAATACAAAATAGGAAGAGGACGAGGCCCCCGCGATTTGTAGCGTCCGTTAAGTCTCGATTGCCCCTGGGTCTGCGTCGTGGATGCAATTGTCCTGGAAATTTTTGTCCGAGTCCCAGGTTCGAGAACTGGATCTCCACCGTGAAAATTACAAGCTCGGATACTCTGACAAGTGACGGGGAAATGAGAAATATTTATCGAGCAAGTGGTTCGTTCAGCCGAGCCTCTGCGAAGTAGGATCTTCGTTATAGCGTCTTAGACTTTCACCGTTTGTGGAATTAATAATAATGATAATATTTTATCGTACCACAGAATTGTACACATCGAAGAGGAGAAAGTGATACAGTATCGAGCAATGGAAGAAAAGGAGGAAACGAAAATAAAAAGTGGATAGAAGTAATATCAGGTATACGTTGTTCTATCTTTCTTTCTAAAGCTAAAGAAATTTTTAAATATTTTAAAGAGTTTATCTGTTAATCTGTTTAAACAATTCTGGGCACTGATCGACACATTGGTGGTTCTTACGTTAACTCCTGCCTTCAAGTTGTCACGAAAGGTGTTCGGTAATCGGGTACTGTGGATTCAAGCGATTAAGTATTTTTTTCGTATTTTAATTTCTTCTTCCATTCACAGTGCTGACAGGTCACTATCCTGTTGACAATGATTACAACGTAAGAGGATTGGAGTTTCATTTCTGTGGTACCTGGCGGCTTACAAAGATAATCGCGTAATAGAATTTATTACGAAATGCGCCAGGGAATGAAATGACAGGCGACTTCAATAACGATTTCGTGTCGTCTCGAGCATGGCACTTTGTACGAGGTCGTCGGTGGATAATTTGATCAAGACACGCTCATCCCTTCACCTTTTTCACTGGGTAAAACTTTGTCACCGATGGATTTTAGTCTTCCAAGGTCATGAAAACGAACAATTCGATCGAATAATTGCAAGAAATGTAATCAGAGAAAAAAGTATACTATTAAATTATAAAAAGGTGACAGTACTATTACATTTTGAAGAGTAATTAGTAAAATATTGGGGTATCTATTGAGATCCAACAACAAGTAAAAGCTACTTTGATCATTTATTTGCATAAATTGCGAAGAGATTCAATTTCAAAACACGTTGTCGGGTGTATTTTATTTTTCAAACCAGACCATACACCAACCAACGTATCCAATCTGGAGACTATCTGCTGCCAAGAATGAATTTTCCACGCAGTTTCGTAACAACATTTGGTTTCAAGTTGTGAAACGCTGTTACCTCTAACACGAACGCGGTTTAATGAAATTTACTTTCTTTGTAAACCGCTCCGTGCGCTGTTTACCTTTTACCCTACGCCCGGTTTGTAATAAGTAAAGGAGAAATTAATCGTAAATTCTAATGTGCAACTCCTCGCTTAAAATCGATACGTCTGAGTGTCTGTCGAGGTCGATAATGGCAACGTAGCTAGACTTAAGCACCGCGTGAAGCGTCAAGCCACTGCTAGAGCACAAACATTACAAGCCGAAATTACGTGTTGTCGACAGGGTAAACATGTACTCTCGAAGGACACGGGAAAGAGGAAACACCGGATAAGCACGTCACGTCAAACTCGATGTGTCGAGCATTGCGACAGGAAGAGTTCGAGATGCGAGTGTTTAATGCAAATATAGGAAAATCGTCGAGCAGTGTTTTCTGAATGTCTCGTTCGGAGTCAATCGTACAAACGAGCTACCAACTCCGCTTCGTTAATGATTGCTTCGGTAAATTACTCTCGAGAACAAACTGTTGCTTCGAATCGAACGAAATTTTTTAAACTATAACACGTACCGATTGTATACGTGAAAAGATAAAGCCGCGAAGGATTTAGTAGAGAAACCAACGGCTTAAAACGAGGTGTGCACCAACTCCATTTCCACCAACAATTGCTTCGGTAAATCACTGTCGGGAACGAAGCGTTGCTTTCAATCGAATTAAAGTTTTGATGTGTACAGAATTTTTTGCACGCGTTAAAAGATAAAGCTGCGAAGGATTCGGTGGTGAAACGAAGGATTTAAAACGAGGTATTTACCAACTCCACTTCGCGAATTATTGCTTCGTTGGATCAGTGCCGTGTGTAAAAGTTGCCTTTAATCGAATTAAATTTACAAAATGGTGTGGTACGGAGACCGTTTTGCAGCCGAGTGTACGTGTTAAGAGATAAAGTTACCGTATGACGGGCCCCGATATAGAAACCAGGGAATTAAATTCAGAAATACAAGGAAGAATTGGAGCAGATACGGCGCGCAGAGCCATACGTGAATTTCCAACCGAATAGATCCGTTCGGTGACGTTGATAAGGACCGCGCCATATAGATGATAAAGTATGCCCGAGAAATGGATCGAGTAACTCCAATGAATCAATCGCTCGACCAGGTGCTCGCAACTGGAATTTCACAACCATCGAACGCTGGAAGCTGCGAAAGTTGAAAATGAAACGTATCGTTGCCGATAATACACTCTCCGCCGTGATAGTTTAAGGACTCTCCTCTCTCTCTCTCTCTCTCTCTTTTTAGCGTTTGAAATTACACCGGTAGCAATTGTACCTCTATCTAACGAACAATGTTCTTTAATTAGCGTTATCTTTCAGAAGCAATTTCCCCAGAATTGAGATTTAATTTGTTTTTGTAGACACTGCAGTCCGCTGGAGCGAAAGAGAAACAAGGGTGGAGGAAATTGCTAACGGAGCAACGTGATGAAAAAAAAAAGGAACAAAAAGAAGAAAAAAAAGAGAAAAGGAAAGGAAAAGAAGAAAGAGAACGAGCGGACAAGACAAAGCCGGGTTTCAGGCAGAGGTGAAATGATAAATTAAACCGAGTACAATAATGTTCCGCCCGCAAAACAAGACGGCCCATGCTGCAAAATTATGGAAGTTCCAAGACTAATTGCGAAACTTTTCGCGACAGGCAAAATTTCTGTAAACTCGTCGAGACAGTTTAGGGTCACTCTCTTCCGCCGAACCGAATAGACGTTCAACACGGAACATCGCCATTCTTCCCACGGATGCAACACCTCGGACAGAAATTGTTCGATTTACCAGCCGTTGACGCGATCCAGTGTTTCAAGCAAGTATCTTTCCTATAATTGTGTTCATACGATGTCTTTGAATGTGATCGATAACTTGGAAGCTATTGTATTCAATGAAACGACATGTTTGAATTAAAACGTAAAAAACTAAACTAATCTGGGGGTCTACTCGAACCCAAAAGTAATTTGGGATTCGAAATTGTCCGATAACCGTGCAGGTTTCATTTCAGTAGCTTGTATTTTATTTCACGATAAAATGGCCGTGCTATGATAAAGTAGGCAAACGATGCGATACAGAGGAGTACACAGAATAATTAAGGCGAAAGATGTGGTTGATTATTGGACAAAAAATAGATACCTGCTATAATGATGCCGTTGGACGGTAGACAAAAGTTAGCCCTATATTCTTTCTAGTTATTGATCAATATTCATCGACCGAGGTCTGTCAGACACCGACCCACTTTAGAGTTAACAAAGTATCGTATCCAACTAAAATATTCCACTTGCGCGAGTGTAATAAGAAGACGTAAAGGGTGTATATTGTGACCCGGAGTATCCGTGGAGTAATTGAAAATTAAATTTTTCATCTAACTGGAACATTGCCCTCGCCAAGATAAACACTTTCTCGTGTCGGTAATTTCAGCGGACTTAATACAATTGCTCTCGTAATAATCAATGGTAAGGTTGTAGCGGAATGAAACTCGGAACCAAGGAAGTTATAACTATCGTAAAAGCTTTCGAAGCGTTCCTTTAATGTTGCGGCATCGTTCAAACGGAATCAGTTTGTTATTTAATAAAAACCCGAGACCCTCGAACTCCATTTCGAAGCGCTATTCCTTTTGCGCGCGGTAACATTATAGTTCTTCGTTTATTGGCTTACCTACGGCCGCGAGTATACGGAATTTCTTAACAATAAGTGGCACGGGGTTACTCGTGCCCTCTCATCGAATCGTTTCTGCTGTAACTTTGAAATATTGCCTCTGGTCGAATAATATCGGCTCGTTTTATTTCATCGAACGCGATGGACCTTCCGTTCAATTATTTACGCGAACCTGACTGCGCCAGCCTCTGGAGAAATTCTGTGGGGCGAGTTGATAGACAACTATGGAATAATTTAATATATCCGACCGGGGGAAAAAAGGGAATTAAGGTACGAATAGAACTGTAAGAGTAGGGTTGTCAATCGAGTAGTACTACTGAAGCGAATTTTCAGATAAAATCGAGATACAGAGGTAATTATCTCTGCATCTTCGTTACTTTCTACAAGTTAACTTCAGAAGCTGAATATTTACTTTCACCATAAAAACTACCATCGATAAAAATTTCTGTACCTGTGTGACCCTTATCGATAATTGGTGGTTTCGATTTTCGAATATTACGCGAGTCACTACTGTACATTCTAAAGTCTGACTCGTATCTCGTCAATGACTCGTCAATCGATCACCCCAAGGTTCTCCAGGCCAGTAATTACATTGAAACAAAGACTGCTTTAGTAATATTCTAACTTTAATAAGTTTCTACATTAATAAGCAATATTTTAGCGCGATACGTACAAATGACACATTTCGTCTTGACAATCAGCAGATGGGAAAAGTCTGAAATGCCTCGTTAAAGATTCTCCACTCGTGCCTCGCGTATCGATAATCAAGAGTCTCGTTGTTCGAACATCGTCCAAGGCACCAAGGCTCTCGTACCTTCTTGTATTTCGCCAGGAATCTATTAACCGACTATTTATTCGTCGAACAAGGTTTTCCAGGACGTTGGTACCGATACGAATGTGATTTCGTCCGGTCGAACGAGTTTGAAATTCTCCAGTCGGTAACAAGACAAACAAGGGCAAGAGGTTAGCTTGGCCTGTGGCTAGGAGCCGCAAGATGTGTCGCAGCCCTAACCGGCTTGTTCTCCGCTACGTCGAGCACCGTGTAACCGGCTTCTCCTTCTTGGTAGGAGCTCCTTCAAAGTCCTCCGAGTCGTCTACCCTTAACTATATACCGACCTTAAGTTCCACGGGAACAGACGAACAGTCGAGTTGCTTCTACAAGCCGAAGTTCGCGTTCTCCTTCGTCGCTTCCTCGTGTACCTTCCCTCCTTTCGTTTCTCTTATTTTAACCGTGATCCGATTCTCTCTCTCTCACTCTCTCTTTAATATCTGGCCTCCAAGGCGACGGTCTTTAACTCCCTGCGACTGAATTTCCTGTCACCCGGAGCACTTGGTATCAGAGACAGGCGCAGTTTGCAACGGGTGCTCGGTTCGCACTCAACCAACATGCAAATATACTTATAGTTACCAGTTTTAGCGACGTCGAGGCGTTAATTTACGGGCAAATCTCAATGGATTTGACTCCTTCTATCGTTACGGTAGGGTCTGTCTTCGAAACGGTGTGTTCTGTTATCGCTGTTCACTTTCATCGATCATAATTACACGTACAGACGTGTCTCAGACTACGATCCAAAGATATATTTTATCTACTCGAAGAAACGAGTCGAGTACATTTTTTTTTTCATGGCAGCTTTTGTATCCGAGGAAATTAATCTTAAATATTGAACGGGGCACTGTCTCCTATCGTAGATGTTTCTTATATTTATGAATATACAGTAGTGTCTCTAAAAGGACATGTTTGCTCTCCGAAGAAACAATCGAATAAATTTAGAATCAATTTTTGTACACCAACTTGTGTATTTGACTAAACTGATCTTCAAAATTGGATAGGTTGTTTCCTATTACAAATCTCTTTTATTATATTTATATAGTACGTGCATACTGCACAGAGTAGTACCTGGATAAAAAAATGATATTCTCGAAAATTGCAAATATTTTACCAATCGAGAAGAATCATTCAATTCGAAATTCCACGGTTGTGCGCAAACGTTGAAGAAGCTTTCCTCGTAAGACCTGAAGACTTACAACTAGAACGTGGTCGAATTCTCTTACGTCTCGGATCGTCTTCGCGATATTAATGTCATGTTTCCTGATAAGGGAAGTGACGCGCAACTGTTCCATAAAATGAGCGCTAATAATTGCCCATCGTGCCGCGCGAAAAACTCTGCTCAACGGTCGAACATTTTTCTTCGAGCGGGGAAGTTTTTACACGGCTTAATCGAGCCACGTTTCTCGTTACCCTCCACGCGACGAGGACCCTCGAGTATTCCAGGCATTCGCGGCGTTGAAGGGTTGGTATCTCTGCGCGAAGCCAGTCAGACGGGAGCCTAAAAAGAGATCCGCCTTGTGAATGACGATTATCCGTCAGTGACTCGGCTTGGCTGCCGGCGACGAAGGTTACAAATACTCCAGGGCAGCCCTTCTTCGCGCGGAACGCGGTCCTTGTCTCCACCACCCCAGACACGGGCATTCATCGTGAATTAAACGCGAAGGAGACCTAATGAGTGTCGTCGCCCATCTCCACTTGCGCACGGCTGTGACCAGTGATGGATTTTTGATTCCCTCCTTTGCGCGTCATCGAGCCATTTTCGGAGAAATTTCAGCTCCGATGACGTTAATAAGGTTGAGTTTTAAGAACAGTATTTTTTTTACCGTGTATTATTTCACTTGTTTTATATTTATTCAATCGAGCCATTTTCGTAGAAATTTCAGCTTCGATGACGTTAACAAGGTTGAGTTTTAAGAACAGTATTTTTTTATTGTGCATTATTTTATTTGTTTTATATTTATTCAAGCGAGCCATTTTCGTAGAAATTTCAGCTTCGATGACAGTATTTTTTTACCGTGCATTATTTCATTTGTTTTATATTACTTAATCGAGCCATTTTCGTAGAAATTTCAGCTTCGATGACGTTAATAAGGTTGAGTTTTAAGAACAGTATTTTTTTATTGTGCATTATTTTATTTGTTTTATATTTATTCAAGCGAGCCATTCTCGTAGAAATTTCAGCTTCGATGACAGTATTTTTTTACCGTGCATTATTTTATTTGTTTTACATTTATTTAAACGTTGTTATTAAACGCGTAAGAATTAATGGCACGGTTACGTTTGTATTCAAAACGTTACGTAAATATAAATAAATAGACGATAACGTTCAATTGGTGAAGAAGATGCCAAATATTGTCGGTTGTATTAATAAACTTGCCTCGTTATTTAAAATTTTGTAATTGTTGATGTTTGATTCGGTTAAATATTCAGATTTTGCGAAGGGGTTTAAAAATTT
Organism: Ptiloglossa arizonensis; assembly: GCF_051014685.1. Taxonomy (NCBI): domain Eukaryota; kingdom Metazoa; phylum Arthropoda; class Insecta; order Hymenoptera; family Colletidae; genus Ptiloglossa; species Ptiloglossa arizonensis. The sequence continues at coordinate 12,992,211 of NC_135054.1, forward strand.
AATATGCTTGGTTGAAACAGTCCGTGAAAGCTAGCGAATGAAATTTAACAAAATTTACGAACGAAGCTTTGGCGAACGTGTGGTGCGATTTGCAACACAGCTGGATCGTCAATTGGAGGTTTTATTAAATTTTTAATAATTTAATTATTTTTATCTCGATCGATTTAGCTCGATTAACTTTCTAAACATTTTGAGCAAACAATTTTATACAAATGTTGGGAATATTAATTGATTCGAGGTATCTTTGTTATATTTATTTGATTAAAAGTTACATTACAATGATTATTTTATTTTGTGTCCAATTGTGAATATTTTTGAACATTACGTTTTTAATAGAAATGCTATTGACTGACTATGCAACGACCTATACCGCTTGTTAGACAAAGCCTCGATCTATTCAGTTTGTCTGGCTAGTCGCCGTACTATTCTACTTGTCCGATCAGGTACGGTCTGATTATCTACTTGTCACCTCCGTACTACTTGTCTGCACAATGATTACGCTATACTACTGTTTTCCTACTAGCCACTTTTCTATGCTACTTACCGAATCGAACATTTCCTCATTTTTTTAACTTGCTCGAATATTGCTCAATTCTACTTTTTGGTTGGATAATATCAGTACCCTTGCTTTAAATTCGAAGACTTAAACATATAAAATAATAATACCAGTTTTGAAAATCGTAGTTACTAAGATCGAAATGATTTATCATTTAAGATTGAACTCACGGTAAAGTTAACTTCGAATAATATTGAAAGTAACCTCTTTTCGATAAGTTATGAAATATAGTTATCCATTAACTGTTATATCGAACAGAATGATTGAAAAATTCAGCACGATCGAGCAAAGAAAATCTCGTCAATTTCCAAACGGAAGATTTTCGTCAGATGTTCGAGACAGCTCGAAACGTTTCAAATTTGTCACATTCCGCACCCCATAACACAAAACGACAATAACGACCGGTCGTATAAAAGAGTCGAATGTTTCCTCTTAACAACTCGTCGTTGCAAGGCGCAGTACCTCGTAAATCAAATCGATTAACGAGAAATTACAGTCGAGAAACAGCATTCCGAAACTTCGTCGCAGATATTGTCGCGGTATATCGAAGACTCGGAACCCCCGTTAAAAATTTTATTCTCGCCCCGGCAACGGAAGATTGAAGCGGCAACGATTTTCTAAAATCTACTTCGCAATATTTCCGAAGAATCGGTCTCCTATGAAAGATATTTTCGAAAATATTGACTCGCGAAGCACGGACAAGTTTCTTAATTTCAGCTTCCTTCGAGGAAGTTCTCGAAGGGTAAATATCTCCCGAACGGGATATTAAAAGGGTAAATTTTTGTTTAACAAACAGCAACCAAGCCGGGGAGGGGTTGGTCGGTTGGTTTTACAAGAAACGAAGCAACTGTTTCGTTAGCTCTCGCTGAACAAGATTCGAGAATTTTATTTTCGCCGGTGTTCTGTTTCGTCGGGAAGGTAGCAATTATTTCGTGTGCAATTAACGGGCACAACGAATCCGTCGAGTTGCGGGGACTGCGATTTCAATAAAACCTGTTGTGAACTGTCGCGAATGAATGTTTTCTCATCTGCCGGCAGAATTAAACCCGGAATGAAATTTTTGTCGTACGGCCGGGGTGACTCGAGAGGCATCTCCCTTCTCGCTCGGGGCATTTTAAACGCGCGAAGGAAGTTTCCTCGTAAAACGGCAACGCCCTTCTTAATTCGTTGTTTCCTTCGCGGGCGAGTTTTCGTCGCGACGGGGTTGCTGATCGTGGAAATCGCCTCGAGCTACGTAGGGTCGCCCCGGATATAGGAAATCGTCCCGCGCAAGAGGACACGGTTGTAATATCAAAGATTCATCACGCCCACGCGTCGAATTGCACTTCCATCGGTCAATTGCCCCGAACTGATACACGCAAGCGCGTCAAACCGGAAGGAAACGCCAATATTTTGTTACGGGATTATGTGTTGGATCACGTCTACACGAGTCTGACTCAATATTTACCAAAATACAGCGTGTGGACACTGTTACTCCATATTACTGTTAACTCCCTGTTGAATAGTATACCGGATCGGTGATACAACAAAAGGAAACTCGTATAAATATCGCACGAACGATTTGTGCCGATTCGTATCCGAAATTCCGATAAATTATGGGATCGGAACAAGCGATTTATTATTCGAGGAGCGATTCCACGTTCGGGTGGGAATCTTTCGAAGAATGTAATTTAATTCGTCGCGTGTCCGATGTTAAATAATCTTTTAAACGATTGTTTATTATCGAGGACTTTTTCCCGCGTATACTTGGAATCGTTTGAATATCGTCTCTGTATTCCTACGGATCAATTATCAATTTAATACATACGAAATTATAATTCATACTACGTTCTTGTTATTATTCAGAGAGATTCATTAACTCTCAATGAATCGAAATCGAATATACTTCGATGTGACGTTTATTTTCGAATCGTCTATAAATTATAATAAAATACTCGAAAATTGTTTAGTTAATTTGACACACTGCGGGTACAATTTCAATATCGTATGCAGATTCTTACGTATTCTCCTCTTTACTTTAGAGTTGTTCATCACATTTCTCAATAATGTTAGCCATTTTCTGGAATGAAATCTACCCTTATTGTTCCGTAGACGACTTCAAACGTTGAAAATCTTCAACTATAAATTAATTGTCCATCATCTTTTGAAAACAAAATGGAAATGTTACAACCGACCACCCCACAGAATGATTGACAGTGCTAGCCTTAACTCTCTTTGGAGTTGATAGCACAGTTATCGAGATAACTCTTTTGTTTATTTTATCTTTTCTTCTATCGAGTCTAGAAATATTTTAATTGTTAAATATCGTGGTGGAAGTGCAATAGAATGGCTATAGACTCGTCGTTGTAAACTTTGCTCGAAATAACTGATTCCATCACGACTTCTCCACACCTGATCGGCGCTTGACAATTAGAGGAAGTCCTATCCTATCCTTCACAGCGGTTGACTGCCATAGCATCCGAATCCGCGACTTGAATGGAATTGGGACCGCACACGATTAAACCCTCCCTGTTACCCGATCGTCTAAGGGGAGGTCGTTTCATCCCTGTCCTTGTTTCTTGGTCTGTGTCTGGTGGGAAATGTTCCTTCTATCGACGCAGACAGCAACGAGCAAAGACGACTATCGTGGCTGATGGTTGTAGGACAATCAATCGGTCCTAATTGAAATTATTCAGAAGATTTCGAATTTCCTGATCGAGAGACTCCAAATCGATGAAAGTAATTCCCTCGAAGGGTTAAAGCTTCGCTTCCAGCCTTTTACAAGGAATAATGTGCTGTGAAAGTTAGTTTTAGGTGGATCAACAGCCCCAAGTAACACTGATGCAAAATTAATGTTAACACAGAAGTCTTTCTAGTGTTGGATAATTTAAAACACTTTTATCCGAGTGCATTTATTTTACACGATTCTATTAAAAAAATAAATAAATAAAGGTGGCCTTGAAAGTTTCAAAAGAAAAGTGATTTACAAAATACATTCTACAAGCTTTTGGACGAGATTGTACGAAATAAGAAAAATCCATAATAGTCTCTGCTAACATAGTCGTGGTGATCGAGTTACGCGATTCACCCTATACGTGTTACATATTGTCAGTAAAATTAAAAGTGAAAAGCTCTTGTGCGTACTGCACTCCGTTCTGCCAATCAGGATCATACGAGAACAAGTGCAATCGATACTCCATCCATCGCTCTCGGGGAGCATTCAAACATTTTGGTATTCTCAATCATACGCTTCGGCTAAATAATTAAACAACCACGTAATTGTACGGATTAAGAGTATTCGGTGTCATTGTACGAGCTGTTATCACTACGCACGGAACGAGATGCGTATGTTAATTGACAAAGCAGCGAGTATGACATCATGAATTCCGACACGTTGCGAGCTCCATCATGAGGGATTAGACGATCTCAGTCAATCGTAATAATGCACCGAAGGTGCCCCGATGGCATGATTGTATTTTAGATGTGACCGGATACCTCCATCGGGACATGCACTATTATCTCTGAGTCAGGCCATCGGCTGGATCAGTTTAGGAAGTGAAAATTAATTCATTAAGTACAACACAACTCGCATAAACTAGTTCACACAAATAAAGTGCAGTTCTGAGCTAATTGCAACCAGATAACAAAATCCTTCCCAGGAGGGATAATTGTGGTGTATATAACAAATGTTGCGAATTGAGTTTGCAAATTTTTCGATGGTCAACAAGTTTTTAATAAAAGTAACGGAAATATTCATATTAGAATTTCTTAGAATTTACAAAAATTGTTACTACCGTTATATCGATAATGTTGATTTTTAAACACGAATATAACAATCTACATTCTCAGTTTACTCAATTTTTTTCGTACTATGTACGTTGATTTGTACACTTGATTCTGAATTACTCGCGCGAGAAGATTGCCCCTAAACGAGCAGTACCCGCTTACGTGCAATCTTCTCGCACACGTACTGTATATACACCACAATCCTTATTTAATCGTAACGGTTCCGAGCGTAGCAAACGTTAAATGTATATACAAGTACTTTTTAATAGATTTTAAATATTCAATTCGCCGGTACAGTTTTACCAACAACATACTTACGTTAATTAACAAATATCCAGCGCGAATTAGATTTCCACGAAACCGGCTAAAAGCCTTAGCAGAGGTTCGTAAAGACTAATATCACTTGGCAACTTGTGCCCTAATAAAAGTTAACGCACTTACAAGGGTGTAAGTAAACTACAACACAAACAGTGGGTGTATTCAGGCGGGCATTCGCGAACGCGGCGAAAGCTTCTGTAATCCGAAACCAGAAAGTATCAATATTGGGCGAGCATTAAAGAATCTAAAGTCAAAGATATTGACTTGCTTTTAGAGAGCCGCATTGAATAAGCCCGTTAATGCGCCCGAATATCTCTTTCGCTGCGGAAAATTCGCTGAAAAACTGTGTGTACATTTACTCACAGAAGTAAGCGAAAATTCAAATTTTAAATCCAATGACGAGGCCGCCGATTCCTCGATGCATGAAACAGCTCGATAAATCTCGTTTTGTGTTTTTATTTCACTTCTGTGCATTCCACGATAATAACCACGCAATCTTTTGGAACACCAAATTTCAAATTCGAAAGATTTCCAATTAATCAAATAAAACTGATCATAGAGTTCCATGAACAATTTGTAATTTTCTCCGAGACTTCGTGCTTTAGGTAAAATTTTAATAGCGAATTATCTGGTTGCAATTACTATTCGTTTCGAGTACTCGCGAAATAACGATAGAAGTGTTGTATAAAATGCATTCGAGATCAGAAACTTACACATGTGATAGAGCAACAGATTCTTCGTAGTTCCGTTGTATTTCTGGAAAGCTCGATTCGTGGGCGCGAACAGAGTTACGTGACGATACGTAAGCGTAGTGTTCGCCACCTGACTGGCCTCCAGCAGTTGGTAAAACTGTAACAGAAAAATCGGACGTGTTCTTATTCGATCATCTCGGTGTTCCACAATCACATCTCAAAGGACGTTTGCGTAAGCGACGAATCGCAATTAAAAAAGAGGTAAGAGAGGGGACCGCCATTGATTTCTCGTCAGGGGTCGACATATCTTCGCGCAAGGACCACCACGGGGACCAACTGAGTGGAGTCACGGAGGATTAAATGCGCGATTGTACGCGCTGAATTAGTGATTCACGTTCCGCGCGGGCAAAGGCGTTTAATCCGGCGCGTCGAATGAAATTTGCCAGGGTCTTTCGTCTCCCCGAAAATTTTCACAAAGGAAGCTCGTTAGTTATCAATGCGTAATTAACCCTGCGCGAAGTCGATTCTAACCGTGGAGAACATCGCCGGCCGTGAGTCACGTTTTCTTCGTTGCGCGAAACGTAAAAACATGGGAGAGCTTTCGTCCGGGAAACGACGAAATATGTTTTTGCACGAAAAAGGACCAACCGTTCGTTAACTTCCTGCGAACCTTTTGTTCGTTGACTTCTTGCCGGACATAAAATAACGATCTTATCGCTTCTAAGAAAATTCCGCCAGAAATAAGAAAGGTAAAGTAAAACCGACCTCGAACAGAAAAGAGACATTACGAATCTGGAATAACTTCTTCACGTAGACGTTTATTTTCTTTCTCGTATTTATACATTTACATTTACATAATATTACTAAACTTACTTGTTTAAGTTTCACTGGATGTGTGTAATTTCTTTTACAATCGATCGAAAATGTTCTATTGTTACACGCAAGTTCAATTGTATTTAATTTCTTACGATTCGATCGAGAAATTATTTCGATTTTGTACTTTCTTTTTTCATTTATTTTCTAAATTACTACAGAGAGTGGATATTAAGGTGTAATAAATATCGAGCTTGCAAAGACCTCGATGAATGAGAATAATGTCGAATGAGAATAGTTTTACGCTGAAGAATCGTGGCAGTAAATTCTTCATCGCCGGAATTACTATTATTCTAGAATTGTCCACCGGGTTCTTTCAACGCGACTAAAAGGGTGGGGCTAACTGGTCGTCGGTTAAAATTGATGGTCGAATCGCGACAGGTGTGTGTCAGCAACAATGTTGATTCTCCAGGACAGTCCATGGTCCATTTATTATAATGCAAAAACTACAAAATTTCAAATATTCAAAATTCATATTTTATTTCAAAGCTTTTCCACGCAATACGTCGAAAATCGATCAGCATTTTAAAGGAAAAATTCACCGGAGGAAACATAATCATTTTCGATATATTATTTAAACAGAGAGATATTTGTGAAACTTGTTCAAATTGTTGAATTCGTTGTTAAAAAATATACAATTCTCGTATTTAAACTTTTGTTACACACCTATTGGTTTTTTCATATATTGTTCGAAATAGGTATTTCATCCCTACTCCACCCACAGTTTTCATCCTTTCCAATATGGATGTATGCTGATAAAAAAATTCATGTGCAATATTTTTGCGAGAACCATTTCCTACGGAGTTTCATCAAAATCGGTGATTAACACTTTGGGGTATTTTTTTGTTAGTCAAGTGCATGCCAAACTGTTGAATTTTCAAAATTGATTTTCTACGCAATGCTTTGTTTCCCAGAAAATCTAAAATATGAAATGCCATTGTTTCGTGTAGGACTTGGGTTTTGGAGAAAAATTTTGTTCTAGATGTTCGATTCATTTTTACTCTCTGCCTGTTATTACTAACGGGACACCCGATACGTTGGATGGACAAGCAAATGACAGTTTCACACGTCAGGTTAAGGTGCAGCCTAGTGTTAACTTTTAAAAAAAACAGATGATCATTGTACGAACAATTTATCGAACTTTAAATAAAACTTTTAATACAAATTTGATTCGTAACTCGAAATTTCAATTCGGACAAAAATTCTACTTCCCTCTTCGATTCTTTCGAAATATTTTTACAGCTCAATGAAAGTTTAAAGATGTTTCTTAAAACTGTCAACTTTTGCACATTTTCAGATTTACCTTGACACAATTTCAGCCATTCTCTGTTCACGAATGCGTTGAAATTTCTGTTAAAACTTTATTGTAACATTTGTATCTCGTGCCGGCTCCACAATTCAGAAACGAAGAATTCAAGGAAAATACCGCGGGAACACGTATCGCGGGAATGCATGTGCATCGCCTAAATAAATGTTCGTTCCCCGTCTCGTGCTTAAAACGTTGCACGACGTTAAAGGATTTTTAGCAGTGGTGCTTCACCGAGGCCAGACATTTCTTTTTCGGCTCTTGGCTCACATTCGACGTTTCTCTCTTTTAAAGCTGCCTTTCAAAGCAGCTATATCAAATTGTTGCTGGTGGAATAGCCTTTGATTTCTACAACTTAGTTTGCTTTGAGCCTTCGGCCTTCCAGCACGGTTTCAAAGGGCATTCTGACTCTTTATCCTGCGTTATTCTATGCTGTGCAGCGAGCTATTTATTGACATCCTTTTCCGCGCCGCGGATGCTTGTGAAATCTTCCACGGCGCGGAGCGTATTCTCCGCAAGGTCAAAGCCAAAAATATTTCTATCGACGCGATAAAATCAACGAGCTCTCTTCACCAAGTTGTGAATAATCCGACACTCGAACCAAGTTTTTAGATGCTAAGAAACTTGACAAATTTCAGCTCCTGTGAAATCTACTTTTCGATAAAAGGTGGAATTTTCAACCGAAACGAGGCAAAAATATACGTGGAAACTTAAACTCGAATAATTCGAGAATCGTTAATACTTGCGCGAGTCTCTACAATCTATAGAGTGTATCGTAATGAGAGGTACAACAGAGATATAGATAATTCTATGTGTAAAAATGAATCTAAAACGTGAAATAAAATTTTGTCCCATGGGGCACCGTTTACAAGAAAATTGACGTTGACAAGGCACGTGCTTGATGAAAATAATAACGTCTTTATGGTACCAATGAGTATTCAACATGAACAGAAATATTAAATAAAATATGATAGCCAGGTAAATACACGATGCAAACATTGCATACAAAGTGTAAATAGTTGTTTCTAAACATATTTAATTTAATTGAATAGAATTTCAATGGACGTGTGTCTTCTTGAAAATAAAACTTTGTAAAGAAAATTGAATTGTACATTTTCGTTTTGTATTTACACGTAGAAAAATTACTTCTCGGTTATGATACCGGAGTACCCTGTATATGTCGTAAGAGGCGCTCAGGAATAAGAAAAGAGACAGCGGACAAGACAGGTCTGTCAACGAGCGAAACTAATGAGTTAACGAGTTACATGTACCTTTTTATCGTGTCATAGGAGACCGACCTTTGGGTCAGGTAATTATTTTTCCCGTCCAACAAGCAACGTCCAATTGAATTTGTAGTTAAATCGATTGGTGGGCGGCCAAGGCTGGACTGGCTATTAGCCGGTTTAATTAGCATGTCCCAAGGGTCCGGAAATAGGGCAGCTGTAACGACGTTTACCAGCGTCATCGCAATGTTCCTCGTTCGAACGTATACCGTTACTTCCAGCAGTCGACGAACGACTTAAAAAGACTTTTCGAAATAATTGTGACGGTTCCTCGATGGTGAAAATAGGTGGAACGATGCTGGAAATCGATACAACGCTTTCTGCTGGATAATTAGTTAGGGTAATTTTTGCTGGCTCGCGAATCGAAAAAGAAATTAAGGTTAAGTTTCCTCTCATAAAAATGCTGCATCGAAATATCATTTATACAAAATGGATAATGTCTTTTGTATAAAGTACGAAGACGAGATAATGTCTTCTGTATAAAATACGAAGACGAGGTAACGTCCTTTGTATAAAGTATGAAGACGAGGTAATGTCTTTTACATAGAATTTGAAGACGAGATTATACAGAAAAATTGAGTAGATAGAAAGATTGGAATATCGTTTCGGTGAAGTTGCCTGTTTGGGTTCGAGCACTGCGAATAAAATTATACGCCGTAATCAGAGTTTGCAGAAATTCCGTAAATGGTTCGATAGCTTGAATTAGGACCTGTTTTCATCGCGACGAATATTTCGAAAGAGAGTAGAACAGAAGCATGAATCCTCTCGTGGACTTGAGTAGATTTCGTCGTTTCAAACTTCGTAATGTTTCAAAATCGAGGAAGTATATCGATCAAGTATCTTTTTCGTCTGTACATTAATTACGTCTTGTTTCCAATTTTTTGTAAATATGTAATATTAAATACTATACATCGAAGTGGTCTAAAAATATAGGACAGAAACTTTCAATTTAATTCACTCCCACTACTGTTACAATTTCTACTTATTAACGTTTATTTTTTGAGAAGTATATTTTTGATGATCTGTGTAATCGGTTTATTTCGTTTTGTGTCTTCGGTGTCATAATTATGGGTTTATCTACATTAACGCAATGAAACGAATCCGATTGTCCCTTAGTTTAGTATGGCCGCAGGGTGTTTCTTATAAACGGATAGGAATAACACCGTATTATCGCGCAACTCGAAGGCGATCCGATCATTATGGAGCATACAGCTACGTAGATCGACCGCATCCTAGTTCTGCTTCCACTAATTAATCTGAAATTTCCTGCTGGCTTCGTCGACCGGGTTGTACAGCTAATAGACCACGGTCTGAATTCGCATTGCCAATTATCTCATCGTATACTAATTAACATCCACGAGCTTGAACGCAAAGTTGTTTAGATATTAATAACGATTTTACCTGTTACATAATTATACTTATTCTTAGAACAGTGTCTTGTTTAACATCTACACGCCCAAACGAAAATTCAGATACCACGAATGGAAACGCAAACACAGCGATTCGAAGATTCGTTCGTGATAAATTCCAAAATGTAATTGTTGTAAAAATGTTCGTTGCTCCTATTTTTGTCCGTGTTACTTTTATGGGATGTAATCTAGTTTTTCTTTTTTTTTTTTTCAATTTCGTTCCGAAAAATATCTCTGTGCCTATGATCTGGATGTGCGGCGCGAATAAATTTTCGAGTCGCTGTGTTTTACAATTCGAAAATATTACTTTTCGGCTCGATTCGCGCTGTTTTTATTTTTGTCGTTGCACGCGTTGTCAAGCGTAAATAAAAGGGGCGAGAATTGTTACTCGAGGTTGTAATCTCGATGTTTTATCTTTGGACATTTGATCGAGATAGAAGTCTTCGCTCTGAGCGATAACAAGAACAATGAACGATAGTTTAAAAGTAAGCATTGATCTATCCGACGTCGAATAATTATGAAAGTGTAGGAAAATGTAAATAAATTTAATGCGAATTAAAATATTTTAATTTTCTTTCTAAATTGACAAAGAGAATAGTCCAAACACATCCTTAAAATAAATTGCGAGTCAAAGGATCCAAGTGCGATTCACCGAGTTCTAGAAATTCGGAAATGTAGACTATTTCGTAAGGTTAATATTTATACGCTTCTGCTTTAAAATAAACCGCAAGGCAAAGATACGGAGTGAAATTCTAGAAGTTCTAGAAGTTCGAAAATACTGAGTATTTCGAAAGGTTAATTTTCGTATGTGTTCGCTTGAAAATAGCTCACAAATCGAAAGATTAAAGTGCGGTTCAAAGAGTTCTATAAATTCGAAAATGTACAGACCGTTTCGTAGGGTCAATATTTATTCGTGTTCGCATTAAAATAAATCGCCGAGCGAAAACTCCAAGTTCGATTCACCGAGTACTGGGAGTTCGAAAATATCGTGTGTTTCGAAAGTAACAATATTCCGTACGAAGAAACGGAATATTTTTCGTACGACAGGAATCGGTAATAAAATGCTCAATAAAGCCAGACGTGTACGTACACGACGCCGTATCGATGGTGTGTAATAACACACGGTAGACATCGATGTAACAAAGCGTTCCTCGAGAATTTATGGACTCGCGCGAGAATCACTCGCAGTCACGTAAAATGAATATACACGGTCGAATGTTTGATCGTGCGCCACCGTGCTACGGGATCCAACAGATCTCATCAAGTAGGATAAATTACCCCAAAATCTCCTCCCGATCTGCACGGAGCTTCTGCAAACTCGTCGGGAATCCGGGCAGAGCTTAGGATACGAAACTGTGCCGCGAGGTTGTTTGCGGAATTGAAGTAATCCGAGCTCCAAGGAGCAGAGATGCGCGATTAAAAAGGACCGGTGGGAAATTCGAGTGGACAGCACGGAGTCTCTTTCGCAACGAAAAACGTAACGTACTAAATGAAAACCTCGTCCGTGGACTTGTTAACTGTCCGCCACTGTTCACCCCTTGATGCTTTCAAACGTTCTTCGTGTAATTAAATTCCAAAAAAAAAGAAAAAGAAACTTTCTATCAGTTCGAGAATATTTAACGCGAATATCGAAGCATCGATCACCTTTCCACGAGTTGTCGAATAATTTCATTTATTCACGGCAGAAACGTATTCTAGTTCCATTGCAAGCACTACCTGTTTTCACGTGACTAGGTCAATTTTAACAATTTATTATTATCGAAACAATTAACCGTCACAAAAATCGTGCACGGTTAGATTCTGTAAGAATATTTACATACGAATACTCCAGTGTTTTATTCTTATTCCGAAGATACTATTAATAATAGTCTCGTGATTTCTAATCTTCCAAAGGGAGAGATTTTTTGAACACTTATGAAAACTTATCTGTCGAAACGTCTGCATTCGTTCAATGATAATTCCGATATTTAAACGTAATCTTAACCGACCAATTTCGCGGACCGTTTCATTCAATAACGGAACGTCACTTGGATGAAATCTTTTCCAATATTTACCAGATTAGACTCAGCAGTCCCACAGACGGTATACTAATATCGATAACACCGAGGTTATTAATAAGGAGTGAGGTGGATAGAAATCGAGCGATTAAATTCCAGCGATCGAAGTCGATTAGAATTATCGATACTCTTCCGGTGAAATTTCCACGTGACGTATGATACTCGCGCGACATTGGGTCCACCGGTTGATAATAGAGGTGATAATTTATATACGGTCGGTGTCCGTCATCCTTTCATCGAGCCGTTGGCAAGACGTATCGATGGTGCATCGCGTAAGTGCATCGAGATATTGAGATGTAAGCCACGTATTCAATATAAGAGCTTTCACCGGGTTCGGGCGATGTCTCACCCCCCCTCGTCTGGCCGTTCTGCACCCAACTCCGCCTCCCTCGGGCAACATTTCCAACAAACGCGCACCCGACCAATTTACAATGGAGCCGGTTCAACGGCGCGTGCAATAACGCGGCGAATAATGCATCCGCGCCACGCTCGGGATGTGCATCGCGTTGCAACGACAGAGACGACATCGAACCGCAAACGGTTCGCAGTTTCGCCCACCTCCACTCCCCCTAACCCCTTCCCCGACAAATTCAAAGAGAATGCTATCGTTCCCGCAATATCGTGAAATTTCACGTTTGTCGATCTGAGATACGCGTACGAACGAGGCAACCCACCCCACCCCACCCCCTCCACCCCCTGTGTATCTTCGCGCGAGAGTACGAAACTTGGGTAGCGTCAGGTTGCATTTTTGCGGATTTATCGAGGTCGAAGAGGTTCCACGGAGCTTTCCAAAGCTCCCGGTTCGAAAGTTACGAGGTTCAATGGTTACGATCGGTTGCGAACGATCGACTCTTCGAGGCTGAGGCACGTCGAAAAATTTACATTCGCGTCCTATACGACGTGACGATCTTTCTCGAATAGCATATTATCAAATTTAATCGTTTCTCACGTGCTTCGAAACTATTTATTGTTTTTTTTTTTAATTTTTTTTTAATTGTAGAAGTCGCACAATTTGATCGTTTTATTAGAAGACTTTGATCGAATTTAATAGTTTCTCAGGAACTTTCTAATCGTTGTTTCTTTTTCTTTTTTAAATATTGAAGATTGTTTAACTTGGTCACCTTAACGTAGGTTTCTATTTGTATTTAATAAATTTTTATCCAATTTAATAACTTCTCTTCGAGACCGCAGTTTCTTTTATGTAAATTACAGAAGTCGTTCCAATAAGATTAGTGCTCAGTTTTCGTGGCAGTAACATTAGTACCAAGAAGTAAATATTGGGAAAATATTGATCAGACTTTAATGATTATTTGTAAATTTTTGTACAAGCTTGCTTTAATGCGCGTCAGATCTTTTTGTTTTTCGAGATACGTAATTCGGTTAAAATTTTGCAAACATTTGATTTGCAAAGATTTTCATATCTATTACAGTAGTTTTAATTATAGATAATACATTATGCAATGGTTCGAAAAAGACTCGAGGAATACAATGTTAAATTGTTAAGTTACGATAACCCGTGTTATTGTTCATTGTATAACCATTGTATACCATTACCTTTTGCACTCCTTAATTTTTTCTTCCACCTACCAACAACTCCACAATTAATTTACAAAATAGAGAGTTTTGATGAAATGTTGTATCGTAATAGTGCAGAGCGTGTAACAAATACATTTTTCATTTATAATAAGTACTAAGGCAGTTGTATAATGTCGAATCTAGCTCGACGTTGGACTTGGTGCAAGAAATATGATGTCGAGCCACACTCGACATAGGAGTGGTAAGGGTTAATACTTCGTCCGACGCATGTCAAATATTATATTTATTTGACACAAGACACATTGCACACTTTATCTTCGCGTAGTTTATTTCTCGGTCTATTTCATGTTTCGTTTGTGCGCAATACTATAAACATTGTGCAGTGAAGATACCGAATAAACTAAATAAATCCAGAAGCACGGAAGTTTTCGTGTACTCGTTAGTGTTATTTATTTGATTTATTTTAGCTCGACATTGACAACAAGATTTTGCCAATTTCCTTGTAATTATGGGAAAAGTATCCTTCAAAATCTTGGATAGATTCAACATTATACAACTACCTTGGTACTTAATATAAATGAAAAATATATTTGTTACACGCCCTGCACTATTACGATGCAACATTTTATCAAAACTCTCTATTGGTTATTCGATTACTTTTCAATGCTTGTAAACACAATTATGGTACAAATTCATCATTTCTAAAAACAAGTTCACGAGTTCATTCAAATACCGTTTAAGCTCTCAAGGTAATGGACTTTAAGTATTTTAAACTTCAAGTTATAGGGAACAGTAAGTATAGTACTCTCGCGAAGAGATTGAGTCTGAAGTTATGGGAGAGTGGGGAAGGAAGCGTTCCTATTCGTTCAGGGATCATCTCCTCGGGCGCGTATGGGACAAACATACATCCTTTTCGAGCCCGAGGAGATGATCCCTGAACGAATAGGATATGTGGAATATTAAAGCTGTTTGCCTACTCGTTTTCGTAATAAAAATATGATCAAACATAATAATTTTTAAAAACTTACTTTTCATATGGTATCAAAACTAAATAAAAGATTAACCATTTACTTGAATTTTTGTTGCAGAAGATACTTGAATTTATGCAAAATATTTGTTACACTACAAACATTTTACGAACGAACAGATTTAATCATTTAAAAGGAAGTTGCATCTTCGAATGCAATATAAGTGGGATACATTGATTCACTTTTATTTTTAAACAATCTTTCGAATTAATTATTCAGTAGAGCCAGACGGAAATTAAAGAATCATTTATCATTTGAACCGATTATCCGGTAGACCCAGACTGAATTTAGAGAATTATTTATAATTTGAATAAATTATTCGGGCGATTCGGATTCATATTGAAAAGAAGAAAGACCCTCGCACAGATTTTAATCGTCGCGTGTATCAAACTCAGCGACGATCTCGTATTTATACCAGGATTCACGTTGGTCAATCAGCTTCGAAATAAATTTAACACGGCGCTCTCAGATTATCCAGATCAATGCGCATCGAGGACTTCTCGATGACGTGATTTTAGCGAGCATTGCCCGGCCATCCGCGCATGATACGGCGTATAATAATATAATATGCAAATTAGTAGTGTGCACGTTCCGGCTTCTCGAGTCTTCGCCCGCCGCGCAATATTTCCAACAAAAGCACACTTGGCCGATTTACAATGGAAGAGGGCTCAACGGTGCATGCAATAACGTGGCAAATAATGCATTCGCAATGCGTTTTCGATATGCGCGCCGCAGACGCAACGAAAGCCAACGAAGACGATATGAGAGGGCAAACAGCTTTCCATTCTCGCGTTGAATTGAACAATGAGATTTGTACGTGCACGGGGATCCTTACAAGTGTTTAATTTAATCATTTCCTACTAGCTTCGAAACGATAATTTCTTTGACAAGCTACAGAAATCGCTCGATTCGACCACCTTAATCTACCTGTCCATTCAAATCTAAACACCTTCGATCGAATTTATTCATTTCTCTCGAACTTCGAAACCACAATTTTATTTCCTTTAAATTACACAAGTCGTCCAATTCGACCATTTTAACGCAGTAAATTAAAGCTAAACACCTTTCATCGAATAATAATTTTTCACGAAGCTCGAATGCCACAGTATTTTTTTATAAATGACAAAAGTCGTCCAAATTGACCACTTTAAATAATTAGAGTGGTCAAATTCAATTCTACGGAGGTTCGCGAACTTTGAAAATTAAATTCTATCCAGTCCAGTGACTCGTGTCTCCATCACTCCAGTGAAAATTGTTCATTTTGTTACCAAGTTTCTTTATTTTCGTAGCGTAACACGACGACAGACGTTCATCACCTCGATTCTGTTTGTTACAAATTTTCGCAACCACGTGTGCGAATTAATTATTCAATGTTTCGACAGCTGCGTCAAAGTACAAAGTAATCGTCGAAATTGTTACAAATCCGTATCGAATTTCCAAGATTACATCTCACGGTCGGAGAATCGTATTTCATCGCGGTTGTATCGTTCGCAATTACAGTGTACCGTTGCGTGTTCCTTATCACTCGTGCGTTCATTAGCTCGGTGTTCTCTGCGTATATTAATATCGAGGAAAGGGACGAGAGGAACGGTGTGTAACGACGAAAGTGAAATGAAAAGAAACTCGAGGCACCCTTTCGCGACACGATACGCGAACCCTAAGACCCTAAGAACCCTAAGAAGGGGTGAATTGGTAAGGAGAGTGAGTCAAAGGTTCAGATTCTTGAACGAGCTGAAAGAATCGGAAACAAGGCGTTGTTCTCCGCTTTTTAACTTCTCATTTATTTTGCCGAACGTTGTCGAAAATTGTCGCGAAAAAATTACTTCGGATGCAGTACACTCGAATCGAAATTCCAATAACGAATTTGTTCGGCTCTCGATGGGAATCTGGACTAAAAATCGAAAATTACTATATTTTTCAAAGCGCTTTTATCTCTGGGAAATACTGAAGGTTATTAGATTTTCTAGCGCGCTTTTATCGCTAAAAAGTATCGAAGGTTACTATATTTTTTAACGGCCTTTTATCACTCACACTTTCGAACTTCAACCTGCATTTACCCTCGAATCTACGACAATGAAAAAATAAAAAAAGAAACCAATAGCGAATGTTTGGAACATCATCGATTAAAAATGCTTCGAAGCAAAGTTACCAAATTTTATAATTATCTTCCGATATAATTAAGCAATTGCTCTCTGAATGATTCGTTCGAACTCCAACGACAAGAAAATATAGAATTCGATTTTTCGATTCTCGATTCCTCGTGCACGATCGTTCTATCGAGCGACAGTGTATCTAAAAGACAATTTCCCTAATTCAAGCACCGATAAACTTTCATTTTCTTTCTCCCGTAACACTCGTCCGCAACGTGTCAAAAGTAGAGCTAATTGAAATTCAACGCTCTAAATTCTTTTTCTTCGAACCACCAGCGTGGAGAAATTTAATCATCTCCACGAGGAACGAGAGTAAACTATTGGGTTGTTCGTAAAGTAATTTCCTTTTCTTCTGGTGAAAATGAAACACAATTTGTTTTTAGAGCGTATAAACATTTTATTAAATTATATATTCTCTATTTTAGAAAACGAAATGACTCTCCGAACGACCGAATAAATTATAGATAATCGTAACATAAGAACGTAATTGCGTTCAATCGTAACATAAAATCAAAATCAGTCCTTAGCATCGTAATTGTAATTGACAACGTTTGAGAATCGTAGTCTCCATATACATATATATATATATATATATATTTTTTTTTTTCTCAATGAACGAGGATCGACCGTGCACGTATTTTCGTTTCACTTGACAATGCATTCGTTATGATCGCGCGGGGGTCGAAAAAAATAGGCGAGTTTCGATTATTCCGATTGCATTCGTGCTCAGTGGTTCGCGAACGACGGAGGGTGAAACGTTTATCCAACGAAGATTCCGCGTTCGATTTCGTCACGGGGGTGATATCTTTGGTTTCTGCGTTTCCAGGTCCCCGTTTGTAATTTCTGATAAACGCCGAGATACCGGCGGGAAATTCTTGTTACGCGTTCGTGACTCATCGGCGTCGGGTCCCCCATGCTAAACAACTCGAAGAAATGAATTTCTGCGCGGTGGCTCGACGTCCGACCGGCGCCAACGAGACGACCCCTCAAATTTGACCCCTTGCTCGAGGATCGTGGCTCCCTTGGATCATCCAGGTCTCGCATGACATCTCATGAATCCTTCTCCCTTGCCAGCTCCCTGATGGAATACCCTTAAAAGGGGGATGATCGATTGCCGATTCTAGCCGCGCCTGTGACGCATGGATAATTCGAAAATGATTATCGGGAAGCTTAATACTGTCGAAGCTGAATCCCGCTTGATTGGTCGCCGTCTCGCGTAAACAGGATCGCTCGAAAACAATCTGAGCCTGGAATACAACGATACTCTGCCAAGTGAAAGGGAAATAAATCGTAAGGGAAGATTTTTCTTTATTTTATATTTCGCGAGTGGATCGTGTTCGACACGATATCAGTCGTTCGACAATTTTTAGTGCCACCGTTTGTGCAATTTTTCACTAAATTCAGATTCCGGTGAGTCGAAAGGTAATAATGGTAATTGTTGTACGATTGATTTGGAAAGGATTATTTTCTTTTATTTGGAAGAAAATAGAGAAGTGACGTTAAAATTTCATAATTTCGCAATCCCGCAATTGTTAAACTCCAGCGATGTTTTATTAGAGAAGAATGGGTTATCCATACCATTCTGTATAACAAATTTTCATTCACAACCCCTTTTGTAATCCCTCCCCTTCAATTTTGAATACGACCGATCCTGACGAACGTCTGCCCACCGTAATACGAACCAACTTCCAAGTCACTGTACGTGACGTCTTGTATATCACTCTCGAGCGTAGATTACGTAGACTGTGATTCGCTGGTCCCTGCGATAAGAATTTCTCCCAAGGTACGAAAAACCAGCCGAAAGGAACACGCCGCTATAATAGGAATAAATTTCTGAGTCACTGTACGCGACGTACTGTATATCACTCGTCTCCAGCGTGCATCACGTACACTGTGACTCGTGGATTCGCGATAAGAATTTACGCGAGAGACCTCGAAATGAAATCCACCGCGGAGAGTGTACAGTTCTTGCGCTGTGTTACGCGATTTAATTTTAATCTTTCGCTTTTAATTTCACGTACGAATCTTCCCAACGGAAAGACGACTCGCGATACGTAGAGTCCCGTGGGACAGTTTCCAGGAATTCTGCGAACGGATGCGCGAGATGCGCGTGCGCCGCTGCACATTAAATGTCAGCCGTGTCGAACGCGTGTTGCGAATCGAAATGCGGAAACGCTATTACGATTATTTCGGTAGGCTTCCTTCGCTTAACGGTCGCATTAGCAAGCTCCCGGAAGTGGAGGAGCATTACTGGCATCGATATCCCCGCGGCTTTAATGGTTACGCTGAATATTGATTACCAATTAGTGGCATAATCAGCGCGATCCAAATAGTTAATGAGCGGCGGGGTTAAGTGCAGCCCCTGAAATTACTGGACCACTGCAGCTCCGCGAGCTCATTAACAATCGTTTCCTTGTTTTTCTCCGGACTCGAGTCCAGACGTTGAGAGAGAACGGTGAATTTTTCAGACGGTCCTTGATTTCGAAAGGAGTACACCACGCTCGTCGAATGATCGATGCTACTTAGATCTAGCAGAAGCGGAAAGATGACACACATCTGTGGAATGGTTTCAATCGATGAACATTCCATCTTCTATGCAAGCAGTTACTCTTCAATCGTCCAGGATTGACTAAATAAGGTATACATAAATGTTTTTTTTTTTAGACATTTCGAGGAACGTATCGTGGGATTTTTAATCGTGGAGAGAAACGGATAAACATTTTTGGTCCAGGCAAAATTCAAGTTCGAATCGTACGAGGAATTAGAATTTAACCGGTGGATGGAGCGTCTGATTGAATACGGTTCGAGACTACTTGTGGAGGTCAACTTCTCGGATACAGACAGTAGTGGAGACGAGGTGGAGTGTTCTAATGGGTAAGAATTGTATCTTTTGTATGCAATCATTTAGTTCAATAGTATCGAGAAAATTGGGCAATTTGAAAAAATAATAACGTTAATTGTACAAACGAATAAACATAGATATACTAATAATACATTGTTGTACAGTATTGGAACTTTATTCGAATAAAATTTTGCCTATGTTTGATTACAGGTTTTCGAAGAGTGGAACGTCTGACCCAGTACAAGTAGTCAACTTCTCTGTTGCGTACAGTAGATGCTCTGTGGAATGATTTGAATCGATGAAAATTCCATCTTCTCTGCACGCAGTTACTCTTCAATCGTCCAGGATTGACAAAATAAGGTATATATAAATGTTTTTTTCTTTTTTCAAGAATAGATAATATTTATTATATAAGAATATTCCCTATCATTCTAATACATTCTCGATAAAAGTTACAATTCACACACAGCGTGGAGTCTCGACACTTAGTCACCCACTAAACGACATATAACGCGTACTGTCATTTTCTAATAACAATACAATAATAATCAACGAATAATAACAACCATATAGCGCTCAATTCTTCTCAAGAATATTCGCGCGAATAATTTATCAACGAATAATAACAACCGTATAGCGCCAAATTCTTCTCATGAATATTCGCGCGAATAATTTATCAACGAATAATAACAACCGTATAGCGCCACATTATTCTCAAGAATATTCGCGCGAACAATTTATCAACGAATAATAACAACCGTATAGCGCTCAATTGTTCCTAAGAATATTCGCGGGAAGAATTTCTTTTAAATCGAAAATTTAATTCTTCCGAGGCTCGAATATTCGCACGGTCATCTCGCTGTAGAAAAGTATACTGCCTATTTTTCTTTCTTTCTTTCCTTTTTTTTTTTTTTCTTCAAAAAAGCCGCCAGTAGGGTGTGTGCCTTCACCAAGATTCGTGGCCCATATTTTTTCACGACAGGGTGGACGCACAAAGCGCGAATAAAATGGTCGCTGGACCGCACAAGAGCGTTTTTGCTAACCGCCGTTAGTATACAAAACGTAGAATGATGGAACTCCGTTCGGTCTTGTTGACCCGATTCTATATTCTCCGCAATTCACCGGGCGTTCACTCGAATTTTATTGACGTTGATCTCACCGCGAGGAGCCGTGTTTTACCCGCGAACGATGGCGGCGGTGGTGACGGCCCTCCACGTAAATTCCTTTTTCAGTTGTCCGCCCGAGCTTTGTTTTACAGTTTGCTTTAATCACCGTGCGGCGCTCGCCCGATGTATTTGTTCTTCCTTTATGAGTGTCGTGAATAACCAATGCCACGAATCGCGTCGCATTTCAGATATAAAGCATCCAGATTCGAAGCTTTTAACGGTAATGGTACTCTGTTCCAGTGTTGACACAGCCGTCGTCGAGGGGCTGAGATGTTCGACGAAGGGATGCACGGACTGTCATTAAGGAAATGTCCTCTGCGTGACGCGTTTATTGGTGAGTCCTCGCACGGATAAATTGCATTATACTTGTACATGATATGGTAAATGGTCTCCATTATCGAGTGCCTCGAAACGGAGTGAAAAAAGTTTCCGCGTTGCACCGACGATGGTTCTTTTCAATTATAGACAATTTGTAAAGAGGATATGAATTTTTACAAGAATTGTATCTGTAATAGAAGCAATCTTATTCTCTCTATCGGTGGTTTTCAGTAAGATTTTGTTATCCATTTAATTTTTAGACGAATAATTCTGAGTTTTAAACCCCTTTGTTCCATAAATTTATTTACTTGCTACTTTTAGCGGGAATTATAGATAAATGGTTGACGAAGGAAACGAAACAGTTAATGGAGATTTACCATAAATGTTTATTGGACTATTCGGCGATCTTTATTATTTTATAGTCTTGATCAGAATTCCAAAAGAAAACACGCTCACGGTGTGTATTTTATAAAGTAATGTTCATTTATCTGATTTTATTTTTGAATTTAATTTTATTCGGTGTTTTATAACACGAAAATTTCTCGACCTTCTGTCAATGAATCACGTCAATATTCGAGCGGTCTGGTTTCAAGGAAATTTTACATTTCAAACTTTTATCCCAAATCGTTCAATAATTTCCTCCATTTATGGTTATGGTTACAGTCGTGGTTAGAATAATTTCAGAATTAGTACCACTTCCGTTCTACTTCGGTGCGGAGACTGTTCCTTTTGCGGTAGAAAATTCCTGTTCAAAAAATTGTATACTTGCCAATTTGCAATTTAAAACACAAGCTTTCGACTTTAAGAGTCTTAGCGAACTATTATGTTCTAAGCTAAAAAAGACTTTGTGCACAAATTTGTCCCCGTTGGCACTAGGGGGTGCTTAATTTCCGGAACGTTCGTTATAAATGCGAAGTTGTTACTTAAAGTGTAGTATAGCTATTTCACACTTTCTGAACTTAAATCATAAAATTCATTACTATTTACACGCGGCGTCTATAGGGACCCAACTCGTTAGCAACCGGATATTTTATGATTTCTCTGGCAAAGAATGATCAAATCCTTTTTGCAGAGGAAAAATAGAGATGCAGAATATCATAACTAAAATTGTTTTTTTTTCGGTGTAATTGATCCTTAGAAAATTTTTAATTTCATTTTGTAAAAGTTGAATATTGTTCAACGAATGAAGACAAATGTTTAGATTATCAATGACAAGGATAATGACAACTGTCATTTATATTTGTAATCTGTCTGTTTCGTTTAATATTTAATAGAAATAAAACAACAAACATCTAAAACGAAAAAATATTGTATATAATATTATTTAAGCAAAATAACCATTGTTGAAAAATTAAAAAAGTTGAGTAGGAGTATTGTCTCTTTATCGATTATCTAGATAGTAATATGAAATAAGTATTTAAGGTAACATCGAATAAACAACTACTTATACAGGTGAAGCATGTAAAACACCTGACGATAAACGTATTTTATATCCCAATTCTCTTAATTTATAATAAAGATTAAATCTATGAAAATTATTATTTGTTATATCTAATTGTTAAATGATTCTATCAGTTGCCATATCAAAAAGTATTATCAAATTTTATGTATACTTACAAAAACACATTTCTCAATAGAAATATTTTATGTTTACAGTTGCTGCATCTACTGCTACTACTACTGCCGCTAATACTATTCTACTCTGGCTACTACCGATGCTACTCCAACTACTTCCACTACCACCACTACTTCCATTACTGGCATTAACACCACTACTGTGTCTACTGCTACCACCGCTATTGCTACTATTGATACATCTATCACAATCGATACTGCGGCTACTACAACTACTACTACTACTACCACTACTATTACTACTTCTACTCCTGCTGCTACTGCTGCTGCTGCCATTGCTGCTATTACTCCTTCTACTACTGCCATTTTTCATTTCCCCCCACACCTACAACTATTATTATCACAGATTATTAATATTACTGTTACACATTCCCACAATAATGTTTATTACTATTGGCGTCAAGACAATAATTGTACAGTATCATTCGTTAAAAATAAACTTATTTAATAATACATCAAATGAGTCTCAACTTATTTCATTCTCCTTTATAACTATCAAAATATCACGAATATCTTAGAAATGACGTCATTTCCAAGAATCCACGAAATAAGAATGACTTCTAGAATATTATGTTCTCCTGATACCAAAGTTCCAAAATATCGAAAAATTTAAGCCGAAGTTCAGTAATTCATTCGAATTTCCCGCAAAATTTGAATTCGCGGAAATTCCAGGAATTTGACGTCATTTCCAAGAATCCACGGAATAAGGATACCTCCTCGCACATCATGTTCTCCTGGTACCAAAGTTCAAAATTCTCGAAAAATTTTAGTTAAAGTTCAGTAATTCATTCGAATTTCCCGCAAAATGGTATCAGGAGAACATGATGCGCGAGGAGGTATTCCTATCGTGCCATTTCTTGGAAATGACGTCATTTCTGAGAATTTCCCCGAGGCGCGAATTTTAAACGAATTTCTGAACTTTAACTAAAATTTTTCACGGTTTTCGAGACTTTGGTATCAGGAGAACATGATGTGCGAGGAGGTATTCCTATCGTGCCACTTCTTGGAAATGACGTCATTTCTTGGAATTTCCCCGAGGCGCGAATTTTAAACGAATTTCTGAACTTTAACTAAAATTTTTCACGGTTTTCGAGACTTTGGTATCAGGAGAACATGATGTGCGAGGAGGTATTCCAATCGTGCCACTTCTTGGAAATGACGTCATTTCTTGGAATTTCCCCGAGGCGCGAATTTTAAACGAATTTCTGAACTTTAACTAAAATTTTTCACGGTTTTCGAGACTTTGGTATCAGGAGAACATGATGTGCGAGGAGGTATTCCTATCGTGCCACTTCTTGGAAATGACGTCATTTCTTGGAATTTCCCCGAGGCGCGAATTTTAAACGAATTTCTGAACTTTAACTAAAATTTTTCACGGTTTTCGAGACTTTGGTATCAGGAGAACATGATGTGCGAGGAGGTATTCCAATCGTGCCACTTCTTGGAAATGACGTCATTTCTTGGAATTTCCCCGAGGCGCGAATTTTAAACGAATTTCTGAACTTTAACTAAAATTTTTCACGGTTTTCGAGACTTTGGTATCAGGAGAACATGATGTGCGAGGAGGTATTCCTATCGTGCCACTTCTTGGAAATGACGTCATTTCTTGGAATTTCCCCGAGGCGCGAATTTTAAACGAATTTCTGAACTTTAACTAAAATTTTTCACGGTTTTCGAGACTTTGGTATCAGGAGAACATGATGTGCGAGGAGGTATTCCAATCGTGCCACTTCTTGGAAATGACGTCATTTCTTGGAATTTCCCCGAGGCGCGAATTTTAAACGAATTTCTGAACTTTAACTAAAATTTTTCACGGTTTTCGAGACTTTGGTATCAGGAGAACATGATGTGCGAGGAGGTATTCCTATCGTGCCACTTCTTGGAAATGACGTCATTTCTTGGAATTTCCCCGAGGCGCGAATTTTAAACGAATTTCTGAACTTTAACTAAAATTTTTCACGGTTTTCGAGACTTTGGTATCAGGAGAACATGATGTGCGAGGAGGTATTCCAATCGTGCCACTTCTTGGAAATGACGTCATTTCTTGGAATTTCCCCGAGGCGCGAATTTTAAACGAATTTCTGAACTTTAACTAAAATTTTTCACGGTTTTCGAGACTTTGGTATCAGGAGAACATGATGTGCGAGGAGGTATTCCTATCGTGCCACTTCTTGGAAATGACGTCATTTCTTGGAATTTCCCCGAGGCGCGAATTTTAAACGAATTTCTGAACTTTAACTAAAATTTTTCACGGTTTTCGAGACTTTGGTATCAGGAGAACATGATGTGCGAGGAGGTATTCCAATCGTGCCACTTCTTGGAAATGACGTCATTTCTTGGAATTTCTCCGAGGCGCGAATTTTAAACGAATTTCTGAACTTTAACTAAAATTTTTCACGGTTTTCGAGACATTGGTATCAGGAGAACATGATGTGCGTGGAGGTATTCCAATCGTGCCACTTCTTGGAAATGACGTCATTTCTTAGAATTTTCGGAATTTCTCGAAAATGACGTCATTTCTGAGAATTTTCGGAATTTCGCGAAAATGACGTCATTTCTGAGAATTTTCGGAAAAATTTTAGCAAAAGTTAGAAATTCTTGGAGTGGAGGGAGTGGAAATAATGTGGGAAAAGAAAAAACGCTCATTATTTTTTACTTAATGAATTTATTGAAATGTATTGGAGTTACATCGATCTACCTACGCGCTGATCGCCGCAGCGCCACCGCGGGTCCTCCGCGAGTACGCCGCGAGTACGCCGCGAGTACGCTGCGGTAACACCCGTCTCCGCGTCGGACACCCTAGCCCGGAGGGTCCAGGTCCTCCACAGGAGGAGCTCCGTCTGCTGCGGGTCCTCTGCGGATCCGCCGCGTCGGGCCACCCTGCCCCGGAGGGTCGAGGTCCCCCAGAGGAGGAGCTCCGTCCGCCGCGGAGGCTCCCGGGCGAATGAAAGTTTCGGCAGCCGGGGGTTCTATTTATACCCTCGCGAAGGTGACTTACCGTTACTTCGATTGTCTTTGTTCGATCTAACCAAATATTTCAAGAAATTGATGGCTTTTTAGCCATTATTTGCACTAGGACATTGTTAAGAATTGTTTAAACTATGGTTCTACGACGGTTTTTAATAATTATTATAAATAATCACCAAGATATTGCGAAATCTGCGAAGGTGGACGGTTTCGATGAATGTTTGTTTATTGCCGCTATTGTTATTAACATTTACGCATGCTTCCAATATTATTCGAATAATGTGCATCTTATTTACGCATTGCAAATGATTAAGTAACTTATAGAAATTGATTTTAATCGAGATTCGAAGTAAAAACGTATTTCGTAAAGTTTTCAAGCATGGAAAGTAATTATTGTCTATTTGGTACATTAACTTAACATTTATTTAATTCTCATAATTTACACAATACGCGTAGAAGTTGGATTTTTTACTTAAATGCGCCGAAATTCAATTAATCGCTTTTCTAGATAGAAAAATCATCTTGACGAACACTTGTAAATCGATATTTGCAGCCTTGACAATGTCGGTTGGACCTCAATGACAACAATTCCATCGCGAACAAAGAATACTTCAACGAAATGATATTTTAATTTATTATTTTTACTTGGACATTGTTAATAATTGTTTAAACTATGGTCCTACGACGATTGTTAATAATTATGATAAATAAACATCAAGATATTGCGAAATCTGCGAAGGTGAACGGTTTCAGTGAATTTTTGTTCATCCACGCGATTGTTATTAACATTTACGCACATTCCAAATATTAATGTTACAATTTGTATCTTGTTCGTGCATTATAAATCATCAATTACTTTACATATATTAATTTCGATCGAAAATCGAGAAACATATGAATACTAAGTTTTACTTTAATTTTCGATCAAATTTAATTTCCATAGGCAAATCAATTATTTACAATGCAGAAAGAAGATGCATTCTGTAACATAAATCTTCGAAACATGCGTAAAAGTTAGTAACAATCGCGGAAATGAACAAACATTCACCGAAACCGTTCGCCTTCGAAGATTTCGCAATATCTTGATGTTTATTTATCATATTTATTAACAACCGTCGTAGGACCGTAGATTAAACAATTATAAACAATGTTCTAGTATAAATAATAGCTAAAAAGCCATCAATTTGTTGAAATATTCGATTAGATCGAACAAAGACAATGGAAGTAACGGTAAGTCACTGGTAAGTGACCTTGCGGAGGGTATATAAGGAGCCGCCGGTTGTTTAAAATTTCATTGTTCCTGGAGCCTCCGAGGTGGACGGATCTCTTCGTTTTAGGTTTAGGGAAGGGGGACCCCCCACCTTGGTAACCGGCACTGGCCGCCGGTAGGCGGTGGTCAGTACTGGCGACCACTCTCTCAATCCTTTCTTTTTTTTTTAATTGTTTCTTTGTCTAATTCATTTCATTTGTTCTCTGATTTTAATTTCTACTTGTTTTTACATGTTTATTTTTTTCCACTAACCAAATTCATTTTTATTTTCTATTATGTCTTGACTTTAGGTTTCTCTTAGGTTTCTCTTAGATACATTCTCTTAGATGTATCGGAAAACGAAGAACGAAGAACGAAGAGGACTGATGTATTGCATCCTCCGCGGGACTGTTAATTCTAAGTATAGGCTAAGTTAGTTTTAAGGTCACCATGTACGAATATCTGTGATCTGCCGAGCAATTATCCAATCTTTAGCTTCTTTTTGCTCGTTTGCTCGTATCTCAGTCCGGCCACCTCTGCTTGTTGGATAAGCAAGTGACCGGCCGTGTAGGTGGTCCGAACGGTCGATCGCCGTCTCTTCTGGTGCGTCCGCTTTGAGAGAGAATATGCTGCGAACACAGGGGCAGGTGTTCGCACCGGTCCCTGCGGAAGCCCTTGTGCCACAAGACCCTCTCTTCGTCATCCTCCGTGGGTCAGGTCCACGCTCTGCGTGGCTCCTGACGCGGAGTTGGGAGAAACGGGGCACTCTATATGAGTGGACGGCGTCGTGCATTTCCTCTTTAATCGGGCCCACTGAGGGGAAACGGGACCGACCTAGTAGGAACAACTCTACGGTTCGCGTCGCGTATTTCCCAATTTTGCCTAATTTTTCCATAATGTAATTGCTCGGCAGAATTAAACGAGGAGATCGAGGGAACATTGATTCCTTCTATCTCTGCAGTTAGAATAAGTTAGTTTTAAGGGTGTGATCTGCCAAGCAATTATCCAATCTTTAACTTAATTTTGCTCGCTTCCTCGTTCCTCGGTCCGGTCACCACTGCTTCCTGTACAAGCAAGTGACCGGCCGTGTAAGTAGTCCGAACGGTCTATCGCCGTCTCTTCCGCTGTGTCCGCTTCCAGAGGGGGCATGTTGCGAGCACAGGAGCAGGCATTTTTGCCGGTCCCTGCGAAAGCCTCCAAAATAAGACCCTCTCGTCGTAAAGATGGAGAAACGGGGCACTCCTCTAGGGGAGTGGTAGGCGTCGTTCGTTTTCTTTGGAATCGGAACCACGGAGGGGAAACGGGATAGACCTAGTAGGACCAACTGCACGGTTCGTGTCGCGTCTTTCCCAATTTTGCCTAATTTTTCCATAATGTAATTGCTTGGCAGAACTAAACGAGGAGATCGAAGGAACATTGATTCCTTCCATCTCTTTGGTTTAGTATCTTCGTTTGTATCGCGTGTCGAGGGAGATCGATGGAACTTTGATTCCATCTATCTCTCTCCGGGTCTCCGCACGCAGCAACCTCCACGTGGTGAGACCTGGTAATCGGCATTACTCGCGACGTAGTATTACTCGTCGCGAGTAGTGCCGAGCTAATTGGCTGCGAATTTAGAATAGTTTTATCGTTTGAATCATAAGAATGAAACAAATGTAAAGTTATTTTACTGCATAAGCTATCATTACTTTCCGTGTTCTCTAACCTTAAGTAACATGTTTGAAACCTTCTTGTACATGCAAAGATTGTCCATTGTAAATAATGCCGACCTAATCGGCAATGTACTGAGATTAGTTACTTAGTATATAAGAATAAATTTTATATTGTAACATTAAAAAATTTTTGAGGCGGCTAAGATTGTTTGATACTTGTATGACGATGAAAGTAGAAATATCATTGTATGCCGAAAAATGTGTATATTTATTAAATAAACTGAGCATATTCAAAAACTCTTGTGTCTTTTAATTACAACTTTCCTCTTCCTTTCCTGCATTGCTATGAATCACTTCATCTACAATTACATGACGTCATTTCCAAGAATCCGCGAAATAAGGATACCTCCTCGCACATCATGTTCTCCTGATACCAAAGTTCAAAATTCTCGAAAAATTTTAATCAAAGTTCAGTAATTCATTCGAATTTCCCGCAAAATTTCAATTCGCGGAAATTCTTGGAATTTGACGTTATTTCGAAGAATCCGCGGAATAAGGATACCTCTTCGCACATCATGTTCTCCTGATACCAAAGTTCAAAATTCTCGAAAAATTTTAGCCAAAGTTCAGTAATTCATTCGAATTTCCCGCAAAATTTCAATTCGCGGAAATTCTTGGAATTTGACGTCATTTCCAAGAATCCGCGGAATAAGGATACCTCCTCACATATGATGTTCTCCTGATACCAAAGTTCAAAATTTTCGAAAAATTTTAGTGGTGATGATATTGTATAGGAAAGCCGTCTAGGATCGGGTTATCTATGAATAAAATTAAATGATTTAATAAATGTATACTGACCCCCAATTTTAGTTTACGTCTCGTATAAAACAGATAAAACCGACGTAAAAATAGTTCTGTAAAGCTCCGCGTAAACTTTTGCAATCGTAAAGAGTTCCAGAGATCCACAAGGTACGAACGTAAATAAAGAAGTATAAAATTTCATGGAATTGATACGTATCGCTGTGTTGCGTATTTCGATGAGTTTGAAATCGTTTGAAAATTTTCCTAGAACGAGGAATGGATGATATCGAAACACGTTAGACTCGCATCTATAATGTTGAGATATTGCTTCGGTGATACAAACGGTGAATACTTCTATACGATCCTTCAAAGCTACAATGTTTTTTAAAAGCGCGAATTACCCAGTATACGTATCCAACTATTTTTACGTATTGCACCGACTCTGCGCATTCGTTTCCTTTCGGTAAGCTCGTGCTCAACGAGACGGTTTATTCTATTGTGAAAAAAGTTTTCCGTTGCGTCGATCCTGCAATTCCGCGACGGTGAATTTGTTTAACGCGGTCCTTGAACATGGTAACAACATTCTGTCGGCATACGAAGCGAAAACCGAGCAATTTTATCAGCCTGGGGGCATTTTTCCAACTGCCTGAAAAAAGGAAGGCTGCGAAATCTCGTTCATCAACGCGAATTTTCGTGGTTCGGACGGTTTCGTTCATTTTACGCGTTCGTCCCGTTGCGATAATAACGATAATGATCGTAAGAGCGAGAAGATAGAACGTATAAAAACACGTGTAATGCGATAATTACACTGAAATAATGATAATACAGAGTTACGATTTCGTGAGTGTCCATCGAGAAAATTGAGATGTACGGTAGAGTAACATTTTACGAGTATAATGGCAGGAAAATATAATGCATCTATCTGTATTATTGTTACACTGAAAACTAGATATACGAGACCACCAGAAGACATTTTTTAGAAGGCATATCGCCAAATTAGCCAGTCTGAATATTGTTATTTAAGAGGGACATCTGACACCGTCAGATCCAACAGATTCATCATCTGTTGCCTAAAACTGCAAACATTAGACTAGAGATCCACTAAATTTTATGAAAACGTTCTCTTTCGCGTAAAATTTACAACCATTTATACGAACAGTACCGAGAAAGTATTTGATCGATTGGTGAAAAGGTTATCTAATAAACGAATCATGTAAGTCAAGTCGCAGAAAAATAATTCGTAAAATAACTTTTCCAAAGTAAATGTCAAAAATGTTTCTCTGTGTCATCCTCGAGCTCAAGATTCGTATTCTCTGCTTCGCGAACTCGCGTAAGCGCGACTGACGACGTCCAGATCCAACGAACTCACGCTGACGTGAGTGCGGCCGATGACTGGCGGATTATTTTTTTACACAACAAACGAGACAATTTACGACGAAAACTCGAATATCGAAAGAGCAACAAGCACGACTGTCAAACGCGAAGGGGGTTGGAACGCAGGGGGATTGATTCCGGGTGCAAGGGCGCGGGGGGGGGGGGGGGGGCCGTAAAGGACAAAAGGTACAAAACGCACAAAGGGAGTAAACGTGGCGGCGAGGAAAGAAACACCGTTGAACAAACGGAAACGGGGCACGGTGCGTGGGCCACGGACAATGCAAACACCGAATGCAAATGGGAAAAGCATTGTTCGAGACGGGATTCGAAAGGTGTAAGAGTGAGTTGGTGTGGACCGCATCGCCGCGAGTCTGAATCCCAATTGGTCCATTGGCAGCGATCGCACGATCGAAAAACAGGCGTACAGCTGATCGAGCGTGTATCCTTCATAAATATTCAAATGTTTATACGAGCCCGCGGAAGCGTGTTCAGCGTGTGTACCATCGCGTCAACCAGCGGAGGACAAATACGTCCGATAATGAAGATAAACGAGGAGCGAAGTTCCTCGTGGGAACAACAGATCGTCAACGATAGAGGATGGCCGGGGCTCGTATCGAATCTAAGCCGACGCTTCGACGTCGAATCGTATCCTGTTTCCGACGGAATCTCTCTACGTTGGATGCAATTGATCGCGCAACAACCGGAGGGACGCCCGACGCCGCGTTTCGTTGACGCGAAGGGTGCCGCCGACTCGTAGGGTGTCGCGGAAGTGGGTTGCGATTTTTTCTATTTTTTTTTTTTTTCCATTTCGCGTTAACCATCCATCATCCCCCTTGCGACCCTCCGATCGCTCGCCAACGGTGACTAACGGATTTGTTCGTATTAATCAGCGCGGGGACAAATTTTATTCCAACGAACCACCGATAACATTTCACGCGATGTTTATTCGCTCGGATCGGTCAACGATTTTATTTTCACGGGTTTTTGTGGGTAGATGGAACGACACGCGAATGGAAGATACGATTTTTGTCGATAGAAACACTTCACGGTGTGTATCTACTGAGCGGAGTTGAGAAAATGACCGCTGGAAGTAGTCGTGACTCGTTTTGGATCAGACGTTCTAGTTAATCTTTGATGAGCTACGATGAGAGACGAAGAAAATTGTAGTCGAATCAAGGACGACGTGAATAATCAACGTACAGCGATTTATGCGCAACGTTCATACGATTGTACGTCTAATAAATAAATATAAAATATTTAATTTTCTAATTTAAATTGTTACTTTTACTCAACGAGTGATACTTTATTTGCTTCCTTACCCCAAAGATCAACGCAACGAATATCGTGCAACAATTTATCGTTTAACCCTGTTGCGCGTTCCTCGGGTCTATTACGACCCGTGCTTAGAAAACATTCCACGATCGAAACTATCGAGTGCAATTAACGTCTTCTATCCTCTCGTTGCGTTAGAAATTAAAAAAAAAGAGTTCCAACGCATTCGTCGCGATTCTCGATTCAAAGAATATACAGTCGAACTTAGTACAGTGTATTAATGTTAAGATATCACATCAGAGTTGAACACTCGCGAACGAATCGGGAAGTTTGCGGAACCGATCTGCGAACGTTCTTGACCAAGGTAAATAAGGTATGCAAGAGCTCGGTGAGAACGTGGTGGCCGAGACGACGTTGAGCAATCGGAGCGTGAAAGATTCGACAAAGTTATCCAAGGGGTAACAGGGCCGAGGACGTCGATAAGAAATCGAAGGGTGGAAACTGGTCCTTTCAGCGTGGCCGCAATCAGTTGGAATCGTTCGATAAATCAAACCACGGTGAAGTTTTAATTGATCGCGACCGGCTTGGAAAACGTTCGACGCCATCTCTTTCTTGTTCCCTCTACCTTTCCTCCATTCTTGCATGTTTCTCGTCCTCGTTTCGCTCTTCGTTCTCCGCCCGGCTCCAGCAAGTGGATGGGTTACAGTAACTTCGCGGTAACTCTCACCCGATCCAAGTTGCCGGCCGCAACGACTTTCGGCGTTTTCAAAGCTTTCGTTGCTGCCTCGATTAACTTTATAACGACTCGATAAAAACTCTCATTAAATTCGCGTTCCGAGAGTTCGCGGGAATTTTTTCCCCGGGGGAACGAAGCGTGGCGGAATACTAACCGTAGCGGAGATTGCCGCGAAGGTTTATATTTGATTTTGAATCTTGCCACGCGGACGGGGAAACCGGTTAAATGAAATTCATTACCGCCGATAACTCGGAATTCTCTGTCGCTTTCACGCATGCGATCTTTCATCTAATCGTAACGAATGGATGAATACTTTGTCGTTGAGAGAATTTCCCCGGTTCGTCGTCCGTTCGAATTAGAAAATCGTACGATTTCAGAAACGGCGTGTTCCTTAAACGGAATATCGTTCAACGAAGTACACCCTGGATATACTTCGAAGCTGTGAATCGATATTGTAAAATGTGGTAACTGCCAAACGTTTGCATAATACGTTCGGGGAGAATAGCTGCTTGTACACGATTCGCGGAATTTCTAGACGACCGTGCCAGTTTTGTGGAAGGGACCAATGTTATTCGAGAATGTTTAAATATTTCAAATAATTGGAAACTGACGCGATGTAACAATATGAGAGATTACTGGGAGGGTATCTTCGTTGGGGGTATTTTTTGTTCGAAATAATTGTAAGTAATGATATGTAATTGGTCTTCTTTTATTGTACAGTTGTTTAGTGAACAGTTCTGAAGAATTTAATGGTTGTGTATTTGAAGAAGATGAAGTGTTTCGCGAGTAGTATACAGTATTACCCGGTTACAAGATAGCGAGTGGATATCATCTATCCGGGGTGGTATTCAATTTCAAAGATCGATTTGATCGCGAGGGATCGATATACTCGAAACTTCAAAGACAAACACCGTACTAATATCGAAACGAGTTCATAGAATCTCGAAACGTAAAAGCAACTAACGTCCGTTCGTTTTCATCCGTTCAGGCAGTGATTAATTTGCGCGACAATCGAAAACCAATTTAATCGCGTCGGATCGATACACTCGAAGCTTCGAAGACAAATATCGTACTAATTTCAAAACGAGTCGATACAATCTCAACGATAAGTCGAACCAACGATAAAGTCGAACCAAACTTCCGTTTCATCTATCCGGGGTAGTGTATAATTTGCACGATTCTTGACGACCGAAAACCAATTTAATCGAACAGAATCGACGAGTTTGAAACTTCAAAGACAAATATCGTACTATTAAATATAATCTTGACACGAGTTGACAATCTCGAACAAAGGACGAGCCAAGCTTCCACTCGTTGCTCGTTCTCATCTGTCAGAAGTAGTATTTAATTTGCAGGATCCTTAACGATCAGAATCATCCTCTAATTGTGAAGAAACGACACACTTGAAACTCTACTCGAATTGATATTGAACCAAGAACAACGGAAACAATCGAACGAAAAAGTAATAATTATCGATAGAATTTTGATCGAAGATTTTTGTGGTTGCTCGTCTCTATGAGAATGTTTCGACGCGTCTGAAAATTGGTCACGGGTACTCGTAAATGCACCGTTCCGTGAAATCGATCAGAAATATCGCGCGTGCACCCTCGATCTCGTTCGTTACGCGATATCGCGGTTCTCCAGCCAACAAGAAGACCGGTCCAGGTCCAGATATCGTGATAGTTTATGAAAACAACCGGGCTGGAGGTAACCCAAAGCAATGGACGGTTCATTAGGTTATCTTGGCTGAAATTTGGATACATTTTACGATGGTAAGGGGATACCATAGCGCTTTGGGCACATCAATTTCGCGGTTCTTCGGTACGCAGGAGTAGTGACGTAAACTTGGATGTGGCATTACTTGGCTGTTTACCAATATCGATCGATCCTCGCGTTCGGTTAAGCATTTACCGAAGTCTCGAATGGCTCATTACGGGTGCACGCTGGCAAGTGTCTCTATTAATCCGTAGCTAACGTTATTATAGAATTTGGGTCTGCACGGTGGTTGAGGACGTGCCGCACTACCGAGTGCAACAATTTCCTCAACCACTTCCAAAAATTATAACGAGTCTCCAAGTTCCGAGGGATCAAATTTTCCAATTCTTCAAGCGGAAGAACTTGCAAGTTTTACCAATTCCTCGACCAGGAATGCTTAGAAATTTATTAGAATATTTCAGGAGAGTTTTTTATTGTATTTTAACATTACGATATTGCACAGATTCTTTTCTTCGGCGAACAGTACTGCACCGATCAATTGTAACCGAATAATTGAAAGAAAATTCTATTTTCAATACCTCAAACTTTTCTAATTTTCGAGACGAAACTTCTGAACAAACATCCAATCAAAATCCATCGTTTAAACCATACTCTTGACAATTATCATTCACCGATACCCCGACCATGTATTTCAACTCCTCCCCACGGAATATTGTCCACGAATCGCGTAATTGACAAACGTCGTAAGACTACTTTCATCGCTCGGACTTAAACTCCCTGATTGCTCTCAAAGGAAAATTGCCTCGCGAGTCGAACAAAATCAACATCGACCTCGAGCGAGAGATCTCGCGATAACGTTAACAAAAATTAAATACCCGATACCCCTCCTCGTTACCGGTGACGCGACGTTAATTGCATCGAGCGTAACAATTTCAAAGAGATTAAAGCGTACGGAAACGCTCCGCCCCCGTTACCCCCACTCTGAACGGTCCGCGAATCAAGTTTCATAAAAGACGGTGGGAGTAGTCGAGCATCGGACATCTACGCAAACGAACCATTTTAATCTTTCAAAGCAGGCGTTTTGCACAAAGGGGGCACCGCGATCAGTTGAACGAGGTAATTTCACGGACGGCCATTGTGATCGCGGGACCGATGATTTATCAACCGACAAACGAGAATCGTTTAAAAGTTGTCGAGAAGAATTGAAAAAGAGTCCGTACGGGGTGCCGGGAGCCTTGTTTACCGCTTCCAAGCATCGTTTCCCCCACTCCTCGAGCTTCCCCCACCATTTCGTGTATCGAGACCGAGGGATACAAAGTAAATCGAGTTTCATCCCCGTAAGAGGTTTCACCCTAGCCTGGTTCGCCCCTCGACGTTGAATCGGGATTCGCGGCGACGTTATTGGCACGAGGGATGCGTTTATTTACTCGGCTTTTAAGCGACTCGCGACGCGCATTGGTCGACGTGGCCACGAGGGGTTCCACTAAATCAATTCGATCGTCACGTCGTAAATATACCGGAAGGACGAATCGCCGGACAAGTCGCGTCGTCGGCCCACCGGAAGCTGTGTTCAGAAATCACCGAGTGGAAAACTCTCGTTCCTCGTGGAGCGAGAGTGGGGGTGGGATGACTGGGATGGGACGACGACGAATCTGTTTTAGAAATCGAGAGAAACGATTCGCTTTTATTTTCGATTAAGAGAGACGACGCGTGTACGGTGCACGGACGAGGAGATTGCATTTCGAGTTATGGGAGGGAGGGAATCCGGTTCGATGGGGCGCCATCTTTTCTACCAGTGTACTGGGTGTCCGGGTGCTACGAGAGGGAGTGTGACAATTTTCCGCGAGAAAGAACGAGAAATATAAGAGAAATGAAATTTCGATAATTAAAGACGACTTGGACGGCGTTCAAAAATTGGTTACTTGTTTTTCTAGTAAGATACAATTTTCTAGAAAATATTCTCTTAGTATTGGAAAGAATTGCCGAGAAATCCTTGATTTAGAAGAGTCGAATAAACTCACCAGATTGTTAAACGTCTACGAGCTTGAACAGAGGGCTTTGAAGTATCGTCTGGGTCCTCTGTCTTTTCCACCAGAGACTATCCAAGACCGTAAAGGGTCGTTAGAAACGATCGAGCCTTCAACCGATCCGTGCAGTGATCTAAGCTTAGCCTAAATCGACGATAGCGTAAACCTCGCTGTGATCGTTACTTCTCAAAGACACCCGCTGAAAGAGCGAGTCGTCCATCGAGCGAACGAAAGCAGTAAACTGACATTTTCAACGTGGACGGGGTGGGACACACACGCGGGAAAAATCAATGCCAGTAGGCAAAAGGAAGAGAAATGCGTCACTTTGTACGCGCGCCAGGCCTTTCGTGAAAAAGGGTGAAAGCCATCGCTCTTACGCTCAAAAATAGAGGAAGGGATTCGTGGCTCGAGAAGCGAGCCGGGCATTGTTACCCAAAGTCTCTGTGTTGCAGAGCGTCCCTCTACCCGTTGAAAAGGGTAGAGCAACCTTTCAACGAAAGATCCGTTGCCCTTTTGCCGTTAAAGTCTCGCTGCAGAGGGGTGCTAGACGGGTCGAGATTTCCATTGGAAGTAAGCGGGACTATAAATCAAGCTGCGCTACTCTTAGACCCAGTTACGAAGAATTAATCGGCGACCAAGCGCCGATTATGTATTCTGGTGCCGATTTATGCGAGCTTAATGCCTTCTATTATTCTTCCTGGTTTAATTCTTTCGCATTTTGACAGCCACGCGTGCCACGTTAGCTTGGATCACTGATCGAGAGGAACTGGACCGACGAGTCGATCGGTTGAGATTATTGACTGGGTTTCTAGATTTAACGAAACTCAACGGTTGAAATTGATCTGTGTCGAGGGTGGTGAGTCAGTTATCGTTATCTAGATTTGTCGAAAGTCAACGGTTGAAATTAATCTGTGTCGAGGGTTGTAAATCAGTTACGATTATCGACACCAAGTCTCGGTGATTGCTTGTAGAATGTCGATTAATTTTTGGAGCACTATTTGAAAATGTGAATGGACAATTGATTGGATAACATAGGGATTTCCAGACTCGTTGAAACTTGAGGGTTAAAATTAATTTGTGTCGAGTGTGGCGAATAAGTTGTGATTATGATGTAATATGTACCTTGGTAACTCTGAGTGTAGGATGTCGATTAATTTTTCAGGGATCATCAAAGAGGGACTGACGAGCTCTTTGGTTGAGATTAGTAGACCATTATTGCGGATTTATTAAAACTCAACGCACAAATTGTATAAATTATGGTGAATAAATGTGTCGATTTAACTTCTGCTCGATTGACGTCACACGTGATATATCACTCGAGAGAGAGACTACTTTTTCAGATTGACTAAAACTCAACGTTTGTTTAATCTCTGTAAAATCGTGTGGTCCCTACGTGGTGCGATAGTCATTGCGTGAAACACGAAACAAACGTTCACCTGTTTCAACGTGGTAACAGAGTGCATAATAGGTGATATATAGACAAGCGAATCAGTGACCGAAATGTTTTCCAGTTGGCACTGTTTCCATATTGGAACACCGCCCACCGTACAGCACATGCCCTGCAGGTTTGCTATGCGGAAACGTTGCAGAATTTCCAGACCCCAGGGATGCAAAGTTAGGGATACTGATTGTGCGTGTCGCGTGGGTTTATAACACGCCAATTGCTATCGAAGGGACAAGATAATGGAAGTACACGTACTCTACAGAACTCCAAAAGTCGTTGATAAATCAGTTTATAGAGACTCGAGTCCTCGTTTGGCTAGAAATTCAAGATGAAGAATTTTGGAAGATCTTCTACATACTTTCTCGAGGATAGTGCGTGCTTCGAGTGCGTCCATGTTACGAACTTAACTTTCGAGATGTTTTACCACCAACTTTACATCTCCTCGTATTGCGTTCGTGGATTTCGCGAGCGAATTTTCAGCGCGAGTGGAAAACAAACACAGAAGTCCCAGCAGCGTGCAGATTATTTTTTCGGGGAAAGAATTCCGATAAAGGAAGTTTGCTGGACAATGCCACGTGAAAATTAGAATCGACCAAAGCTTTGCAAACAAAAGCAAATTGTGACGCATTCGATTCGCAATTGGTTTTCGTAGAACTGAACGCTAGATTTACGCGCCAAAAGCGATACGATTTTACGGACGATTTTTCCTACTCTATTCTGCGATAAAATAATTTAAAAATTGGATTCTTCACAGTGAACGGTTTCCACGAAATTAGAGAACCCAATCGAGAAACTTGTCAACTAAAATAAGTGGTCAATTTTAAATTTACTCCCTAAAGTTCAGATTGTCTACGAACATACGTAAGAAATATTACTTAGTTAGAGATTATAGTATACCATTGTAACAAAAATCCATAAACAAAGAAATTTTACACAATCTTATTTAAAAAACACGTCATCTTTTGGATGCTTTCCATCGCGAATAAAATTAACACTTGTCCAAAAATAGAGCAACGAATATTAATGACACGTATCTTAAAGTTACTCCAAATCTTCCCCTTGAAATTTACAATCAAACTCCATGAACAATTTTCACCAGGATTGCACTTCGGGAGCATATCAAGCACCGCTACTTAAATTCAATTAATAAATTCCCTTCCCCGGTGCTTTAAGAATGAATTTCTCAACCAAAAGTCGCAATCACAATTACGGGTTCATCGTGGCGAGGGTCCAGCTCGCGACTAAATAAATAAGAAATTCGTACAGCCGCGAAGAAAGTTGCGCGCGCACCGTTCGGTAACCCAGCGCTCGAAACCGACGAAGCAATCAGGCTCTGTTTTTCCTGCTCCCCCTGCTTGGCCCCGTAACAACAACAACGAGACTGCAGATTTATTCTGTTTCCGAGTTGGCCAATCTAATTTCTCGGATCCGATATCACTTCTATAACGTAACATCCGGCCGCAGCCAAGTAAAATTCCAGCATCCCTGCGGGGCCCCGGCTGTATGGAATTCTCTCAGACTCTAATATACCGCGGAGCACGTTTCTTTGAGCGAGCTAATTTGTTTTCCTTTTTGCGCCAACCGTACTTCCACGATATTCCGTGCACGTTCCAGCAAAATCCTACTTTCTTCTTTTCCTTTAGCCTGCACCCCCGCAACGTTCCCCCCGCCCCCGCACTATCCCCCTCCCATCGTCGTCGCCCTACTCGCCCTTCTTTTTCTTTTGCGTTCCCGCCGTTGTTTTCAAAACCGAGGGTTAACAAACTCTCCATACCGTGCACTGATGGTGCAACAGCAAAAAAGACTTCTCTCCCTTTAGGCGCTCTTATAAAACTTCACCGTGCGCCATCCCGGTGCCACAAATACGCCGTGTTACCACTGCCTTGTGACCAGGAATGGACTCGAGGTCCGAACTGTTGTCCCTGTCTCCGCGACTGGTTCCATCCTTCGACCGACAAGACCTCTTTGCGTATTGTACGCGTGTACGGATCTCTGGTGCACAAACGAGAGGATCACTTGAATTTCGAGGGAAAATTCGAACCATTGGGGTGTTCGAATTGAGACCTTTTTATGGAAATTGGAATACACTCGTGTCTGAAACAAGAGTGTAACGTATGGGGTCGTTTGGGTATTCTGATCACAGAAAGTGTCTTCACAGAGTTGATATTTCGATATGGATCGTTCTTTGCAGGAAAAGAATTTGTAGTGTTCTGAAATCGTGCAGTGTATTAATATCTATAAACTATATTAATATAGTATATTAATTATCCGATTCGTTACCCTTTAAGGTACATAGAACTCGTTGTTGATCGTTTTGAACATCTCAAGGTGCGAGATGAAGTTTCGTGGAACCTCGAATGAGAGAAGTTTCTACGCAATACGAGCTAGTGTATTCTCACCTAATGTTGTCCATCGGGATTTTAACGTTAAAGTATTGGATAATATTTGAGAGATCCAAACGATTTGTAGATACGAGTGTCGAGGTGATCATCGAAGTCCCTTTTTAGAGCGAGTTCGTTTCTCGGAGACGTTGAAAATGTTTCGAGTTCAACATATTCCAAAGGTAGACATACCATTAGAATTGATAGCTTGCACGACCACGGTTAAGTGCATCGTTGTGACTGTTTCTTTCTCGGCAAGAGACAATTTATAAAGTAACTCCAACCGTGAAAAGACATTTCTCGGGATAACAACATCCGCACCGCCCTGCACGTTAACCTCAAACACGCAAGGCTGCCTTCATTCACAATCCTTTATAACAGATGCACCCGTTTACTCATTCAAAGTGCGCTTCGACCACATGCTACGAAGTCGGAACTCATAAAGCAACAGAGGGGCTAGACAAAATTCTGTTCTTCTTGGTCCATGGCCAAGAGGAAGCAATATTATACAAGTTCGGTCCTTTACACCGGGATGGATTCGTACTTCCGTGTCTGAAAACAATGTAATGCAATAATATCGCGCCTCTGTAAACGTTTTTCGTCTTTCCAGACGGTGACACATATCAACTCTTCGGATCCTCTTATCTCTTTCTCTTGTTTTGGAGCGAATGGAATTTCCAAGAAGATTGGTATTGTTACGAGAAAATTTGGGAACCATCCCCTTTGTGCTCTTGCATACTGCCTTTGAAAGGTTGTTTATTTGTAACGCGTGTTTGTTTTGCTAAGGGAGTCGCGAATCTGGAACAAAAGATACGTGTTCAAATATTTCTGTCAATGTTCATTCTTTGCAGAGAAATTGAACGTTGAGACTTTGCACAAAAGTTAAAAGTTAAGTCAAAAAAAAGAAATTTTCAACCATACATGCTTTACGCGATATCTCGGTCAATTAAAGATGTGTTTGCTCCTAATCGAATATTTGATTCGGATTAAATATACTTGGTATGAAGTACAATGTAACCCAATTAAATCAGTCAAGTTGCTCGAACATGTTTAATCCGAAATAGATGCAGATTTATTCTAAACTGAGTATATTTGCTCTCGTCGTGTATGCCTCGTGTGAACTGCCATGTGTCTCACCATCTATGTTCAGCCAACTATGTTAAGTAAAGTAGACGCGTTAGACCTAAATTGGATATAGA
Organism: Ptiloglossa arizonensis; assembly: GCF_051014685.1. Lineage (NCBI taxonomy): Eukaryota > Metazoa > Arthropoda > Insecta > Hymenoptera > Colletidae > Ptiloglossa > Ptiloglossa arizonensis. Next base: position 13,033,963 of record NC_135054.1, read on the forward strand.
TTCAGTTCAAATTGGGTATATCTGACCTAGATTATTCATACTACAAATATACCTTGATCCAGCCAGCGATGTTAAATTGCCCGTGTATGCCACATCTGGATCAATCATAGATTCAGTTCGACTTTGCACATCCTGTCTAAGTTAAACCCACTCCATATAATCGACAATACTGTTCAAATTAGCCACGTTACGTCATTTTCATTTATTTTATTTCAACTGTATACACCCGTGGTCTACCTTGGCTAAGTCTGGTTCGACGTAGACGTACTCGTGTACCCTGTGTATGTTGCGTCTTCTCGAGTGCGTTGGCTCTTCTTACTGCTTTTGAGTGTCTCGAAACTAACGTTCGGTGCGTCAGGTACGCTATCGAATTAGGTATGACTAACTTACGAGCGAAATCCTTCCTCCTTCAAGTTAATCTTCGAGACAGACCCCTAAAGATTGTGGACTTCGTGTTACCCGAGAAGCCTATTAATCCCGTACTCGGTTTATGTAAATCAGGTTCTCCAGGCAGAGAGATGAGACGGTGCTGGCAAGAGGCTGTGCCTCGTCGACACGGAAGCTCGAAAGCGAAGAAGATCGCGAGAGATTAGAACGGACCGCCACCAGAGAACGCTTCCACTTTTATTCCAGACTGTTCGGGAGACGGAATCGTCGCGTTTTCGAGGACGTCTTAATTCCACGTCTTGTGCCACGCGTGAAACTAATTCGCGAAGTGCTGACGTCCAACGGTCGAAAAATAATACGACCGAAAAGATTTAAACGAGGTCAGCAAATCCACGCTCATAGAAAATCCTGGCCCGGTTCGGGTTATCCGATCATAATCCGTCCTCCCTGGCCGCCCGGCTCGTCCTTTTTCTCGTCATCGAAGCTTCGAGGGATCGGTGAGAGGTACAGACGGTTCGAAAAAAGGACGATAAGAAGGGAAGAGATTGGATTAGAAGAGATAGAAGGAGGAAGACACGGTGCTGCAGCTGTGCGCCACCAGGATGAAACTTGCGAGAGCGCGATAAGCGGCCGAAGAAATCGATCGACGGATTTCCATTTCAGAATTCTAATTATCAGAGGGACGTTCGCGGTTGCACTCAGGTCTGAGTAATTTTTTACGACGGTTCATCGCATTATGTAAACATACATCTTTTTATATGCACGTATTCTTGCATTTTCACTTTTGTTTCTTGTCCTCTTCTTCTTTTCTTTTTATGTATTCTATTGTATACGACGATGATGAAGTTACCTAGCTTTGAGTCACGTGTTAGATCGTTTACTCTATTATGTAAGAGTGTATTATTTCGTGTGTAGGTATATTTTATTTTTACTTGCATTTCTTATCCTCTTCTTCTTTTCTTACGATGTATTCTCTAAGGGGCTCTGATTATTTAATTTCTGTTAGATTTCGGTCACGTGCTAGGTCGTTTAACAATATCGTGCAAGCATGTATCCTCTTCCATGTATACGTTCCCATTTTACGTTTTTATCGACACTGCTACGATTGCGAGATGATCGAAGATTCTTTTCCTTGACAGCTGCTACCAAATCCTAAATCGCCGCTGGCTAGACGACCTCCTGCCACGCGGCTAATACTGTAAATAATGAATTACGCCCGAAGGCGTGTAAACATAACAGCGTCAGTCGTCTTTCGGTCGACTGATTGTACACGCGGATATTTGGACATCACCAGATGCAGCAGTCTGGTCAAATGTGACGTATTAATCTGAAGAAAACCTAATCGGGACTCGTTCAGTCATTTTCTATGTTAGAGGATGCACAGATTCGGTGATTCATGGAATGATCGAAAGAGAAGCGACTATTCAGAAATAAAAAATGTACAAATTTCTTTTATCAGAGATTGGACTCAACGAGTCTTGGTATAGCTCACTACAATTTTTTTTATTCAAGAATGTACGTTACGTATTAGTAAAAAAAAAAAAATGACTGAAAATGTTACACGAAGTATTTAAATTTGTACAGTACAAAGCATATACAACTTACTCCACTCGTCTGATTTTATACTCTATCTAATAGTACATCTTTGTGAAATTTTTCAAAACGATTACAATCCTTTGTCACCGCCAAGTTTGATCATTGTGCGGCGTAAGTTCGTTGAAATTGTTTTCAACAACCCATAGAATTTTCCCAAAGTTATTTTTCTCGTTTGCTTTTGTCCTGCCTTCGGTTAAACACATTTCTCTCGCCATTCTCGCAGCCTTTCAATTTCATCGAAGTACGTAACGAACTTCACTTATTAAGTTTCTCTTTCATAACTGAAAAATTCAGCACTCGGTAGCACGGAATTCCCTTCGAGTTTCCTTTCTATTCCGTCCGGTTTTCTCGAATAGAAAAAGAAAGGAGAAAACTAATAGTGGCGGGCAACCATATCAAGAGAGTACCTACAGCGATCAAAACTTCGGAAGGAGAGTTCTTGCTACCGCGACCTACCGTTCTTCTGGCTCGCTCGTCTTGCGTTATTGGCGAGCCACTAAGACAGTTTTCTCGTTAGTTTTCATCGCGGTTCTTTTTCGAATTTAATATGTATTATCTTCGTCAGAATCTAAGTACTACATCTTTCATGGTGTGGAGCAGCTATACCGAAAGTTCCGTGTAACTTCCGTTGCACCAAGTGATACAATAAATGATAAATCAGCACCTCTGGATCCCCGTGGGGTAAATTTCAACGAATTTTCATCAATTCCGATATAAAATAGCACGAAACTCTTCCACGTTCGGCGTTCAATTTATTTTAAATATCGTAACGTCGAAGTGATCGCTAAAATTGTGAATATTCACAATTAACATTGCAAATGACACAACGTGACAGCATTGTCGGGATATCGGTTGGAATTTTCGTTTATTTCGAACATCGTACTCCGTCCCTGAGAGACCGATATAACTATGGAGCATCGTACATAGATAACCGGGAAACAAATATCTGCATATGTACGTATCTGTAATTCGTAGAAAATCGCAGCGTGTTTAATGTAAATGTTTGTTTACGTAGCGACAAGAGAGAAATTGTACCGATCGATCGAAAAGTAGAATTGCAATCGTACATCGTGCAGATCGAAGGAAATGTATTGTATTAAATCGTGCGATATCAAGCAGTGGAAATTTGTTCATCGTTTGGAAAACACTTCTCTCACGGTACGGGAAACACTCCGCCGTATTAAAGTGTGAAGCATTCAATAACAACCCCGGGGAGTGCATTTTCGATCACTGGTGAATCACGTGCGAGCGTAATTAAATAATTAACGGAGATAAGTGTTCTTGGATCCAGGCGTGTTATAATTTAATTAACTGCGCTGCAGCACGAACGGCTGATTAATCCTCTACGCGATAATTACGCGTTAAAATATTTTTGCGCGCCGAGCGCAATTGCGTATTATCGGAATCGCTGTCTCTTCGATTTGCATATTCGCTGGCTCGGTCGACCGAGAATTTCGCGGAATTCGAACGCATCACGTGGCACCGTGATTTTTACTCGTCCGGATTATTCGACGACGCGTTACGAATTACTCGGTAGCGAGATATTTCGTTCTGGATAGTTCTGCACGCGAACCAGCAATAGCAACGGTAACGACAATCGGTTTGCGGTGTGCGAAACGACAAACAGACGAGCAGTTTTGAGGTTAGCTTCGAGAGCAACACCTCGCCTCTCTCCACAGTATTATTTTCGTGTGTTCTCTCGTAGTGAATAAATTTTTACTTTATATGTATATATGTATTTAATACTCCCAGTTAGTTGCGATAAAAACGTTGAATAAATAAAACTGACTCGGACTACGTTTCACCTAACCTAGACCTAACTTAAATTTCGTGCAATAAAGTCCATTCCTGAATAAAAATATTTATCCGCTGCATTGCATTGCAAATACTAGGCTATGAAACGATAATTTGTCATCGTTCATTTGATTATAACCTTTTGGAAGTTTTCTTGTAAATAAAGTAATCATAAATGCTTGGATTTTCGCTATTTTACCTTGGCTGCTCTATCAACGATCGTATTACAAGCAAAGTCAGTTGACCACTGAAAGCTACAAAGGAGTCACCTCTACAATACTACTCGGTTAGCTCGTTGCGTCATCTCTCTTTCCTCGGCGCATGCGCCCATACGTTCGCCATCTTTCGGATCGAGGTAACGATGTGAACACGATAGTTGTACCTAGTGCAATTTATTTGAAGGAATCACGATCTAGAAAAAGTATAAGATTACTCGGAATAAATAAAAAATATGTCTCTCGAGTAGTTTACCCTCGCGAGAACCCGTGGCGCCATCTCTCACTCTCCCGGCGCATACGTTCGCCATCTTTCGAATCGAGTTGTACCTAGTGCAATTAATTTGAAAGAATCACGATCTAGAAAAAGTACAAGATTACTCGGAGTAAACGAAAAATATGTCTCTCGAGTACAACCCCCAAGAAGTTTTCTTTCAGACAACATACATAAAGTGTCCGATTTTCAATACCTTCTCTATGTTAGTCGTCCTCGAAGTAAACTCACTTGGCCACTGAAGACTACTCAAAAATCACCGGGAGTGTCACTACCCTACCCTCGCGAGAACCCGTGGCGCCATCTCTCAGTCTCCCGGCGCATGCGCACATACGCCCGCGACTATTCGAACCTGGGTAACCTAGCGCGATGTAAAAACAGGGGAGTTGTGCCCCGACGCGCGAATTACGTTTAGTTACGGGATTGCTCGCGGTATACTGGAGTATCCGAGCAGTCGCTCGAATCATTTGATATGTATGTTAAACGCGATCCTTGTCAGCGAGTTGCCTAACGAAGGAGCTAATTTATAGCGACTCGTTCTCGCAGGAGGGTTCGTAAAACCTCCGCGTCGCGATTCAGTCGGACTTTGCTCACCGTTGGGGAGCTTTGTCGCGTAATAGAGTGCCCCTTGGCGATGTGCTTCAGCCGCGATTGTTCTTTCCAGGAGGAGGCAAGGCACAGCCACGGTGGCTGCTGGCTCTGGTACCGGGTCTACAGCTGAGCCCGGTAGTGGATTTCAAAGGCAGCCAGTCGGCCCCGGCTATTACACATTTTTCCACTGTTGCCTGATTCGCAAACGAAAGACGCACGATCTCCGTCTGCCGGCTCTTTGAAACGCGAGATAAACAGGCTACGGTTCCCTCATCCTCTTCAAGGGGCCACATATTCAACCGACGCGCCGGGATCCTACGAAAAAAGCACCTTCCTTTTACCTTGGTCGCTAACGGTCGAACCAGTCCTTTTTATTTCTCGGTTCGTGAATACTTTTTCTCGCGTGGACGTCGGAACTGCTGCCCGAACTCGCTGTTGAAACTCGCGCGAGCCCGAGAACGCTCCGGTCCGTTACCAAGACGATTCCCTCGCACGAAAAATACTTCCGAGCATACGGAGGATGCACCTGGATCGATGAAGTCGTGGACAGGAGATATCCCGATACGGAGGATGGGAATCCATACGTCCTGCGGGTTTTCTCTTTATTTCAGGTATCCGCGTATCGAGAACGAGGACGATCGGCTACCAGCCCCATACGAAAGAAGAATTATTATTTCTCGTGGATCGATCGATACACCGTGGGACGTCTTGAGAGAAATTAATGGCGTATAGCTGAGGAGACTGGCAACATGTTACGTATAACAGAACGATATGAATGTACTATAACGAGTCGACCGAACTTGAAGATTGGAGTTTGCCAGCGAGAGAAGTAGAATGTGTGTGTTTAACTTTGAATGTGTTTGTGTTGCTGAGTGTTTGACTGCGTGACATGTTCTTGATGACTGTTTAACCACGTTCTCTCTTGAATGTTACCTTCCTGCGATGTGTACACGAGTTTCTGACGTTGGCTTCTTCTTGGATTCTGCGATGTCTAAACACGTTATTTTTTTATCGGTCTCGCTTCATTTTTATTCACGCATAGCACGTTTGTTAAAGTAATCAGTCTGAAATAATATCTAAAGTGATCGATTTGGAATAATACTTAAAATAGTCGGGTAAAGCTCACGTAGCGTCCAAAAGTTTAGCCAGACTGTTCAGGAATCTCAATTTATGACGCTGTTGGTAATAAAGTAACTTGTTAAGTGTTAGGATCTTGACAACTTTTGAATACATAATTTATGTAATACATATTTATGCGCTGGAATCAGTGCATCGTAAATTCTCACACTGCATAGAAATCTCGTGAAGCAACGTTATGTAACAATCACCACTACGAACCTATCATTAAGCAATACAACCAGCTTCGGAAAGAGAGAAACGATCAACTGATTTCGAAACTTCAGAATTTCAAACTGAGGATTCTTTCTATAGCTACATCGTACTATAACTATCTAACATCAATTTACTCTAAGGACCTGAGAAATTCATTATCTAGAAGGCCTGGAACTGAACAAAAGTTATTCAATCCTATCCATAATCTCCTAACACGTGCTACCACATTCCCCTAACCTAGAGAACGTCTTTCCAACACCAATAACGTAACGTAACTTTCACACTTCTTTTCACTCTGATCTTCCCAAACACTTACATTCAATTGTATCTCGACGACTCTCGTCCCGATTGACAATAATACAGACGCAATAGCGGACGAACAAAGCAATTACAAAGAAACACCTAGCCTCCTCGATGTCTGATCCTCAGGATGGCGCTATCGGGGCCACAGTGTTTATTTCATTTTCCCGATACATTTCTGGCGGTTCGTACGAGCTCTAACCGTGGTGAAAACTCGTGCCACGGCCATTACGATACCCGATAATTTCCCACGATCTTATTTTCGCAACACGAAACACCAAATTGGCTTTCCACTTACGCGAGCTTCAATTTGCCAGTTTGCGCGCGGACCACCACCCACTACCGTGGTCCAGTCATCCCTCGCTTCCTTTCTCGCGTTTCTTTTCATCTTTCTCGCCGTTGTTGGATTTCTTTCGGTTAGTTTCCAATCTGTCCTCCCCTCTCACGCTCCCTGCACACCCCCTGCCCCGACCATATCGGCTTTATTACGTTTCTACACCTTGCGCCCTCGTGCCATTTTCTCTCTCTCCGGTAGCCCGACCGACACTTTCTTTTGTCCCGTATAAAATCAAATCCACCGGAGGGAACAAGCTGTTTTTCCAGTATCCGTGGAAAATAAACTCGTTTCACTGGCCACTTCTTAGCGTATCGGCGCGAAATTGAATATTCATAGTACGGTTGAATCGATCTCGATTTCGATACGCGTTGGAAACGATATCGTTGCAGTTAACCCATTACGAGCCGAGAGATACAATTGTATTCTAGGGGGAAAGAAATAATCGGTCTCAAATCGAGGGGAATGCGGCAATCTCGGTAAGTAGAATAGGCTGATCAAAATGTCTGAATCAGTATACTTACAACCCCTTCTGGAACAGATTCTCCATCTTTTTTTCTATTCTCTCTTTTAATCAAATTATTTAAATACTTTGGCAATGATTTAAATACTTTGGCAATTATTTAAACACTTTAATTTTAACCGTTGGGTATAACATTTTTTAGATAGTTTATCATTTTCTTTAAAAGGTCATGTGTCCTTTTTTTTGCAAACACTAGTTTACAATTTTCTGTATACTATTTATTTCTGCAAACAGTCGTTTATGATTTTCTGTATACTATTTACTTTTGCAAACAGTCGTTTATAATTTTCTTTAAACAGTCACGGTACTATTTTTTTCCGAACACAGTCGTTTACAATTTTACTTAAGAAATAGGGTATAATTTGATCGAAATATTTGAAATTGTAAAGTTTAATACGAAAGAATTAATAAAAATTGTTTCTTGTAGAGAGTGCTGAAAGGGCGGTGAAGATCCATCGGAGGATTTTGCGACTCTCGATAAACAATTTTCGATCGTTTTAATCGTTTGAAAATATTTTCGGTGTCACGCAATTCGAGCTGACAGAATTTTCCAGTAGATTTAACGCATTGTCTTCCACGGTGGTGACCCGGTGACAGGCAACGTCAAACTTAATTAAAACGCGGGGAACGAAAAAAATTCTAACACCCGTGACATTCTGAGCAATAACATTACCGCGATAATAAACCAAAGTCGTAGCCGCGGCACTAAAATATTTTTAATTAAAGTTTTGCACATGTTTGCAACATTTTTATTTCCAGCGATATACCGAGTGCGGGGAAATTTGTATCGCGAGCGCGATTCATCTCCGAAAAGTAAGTAAAAACTGTGGAATAAATTTTTTCCACCGTGTTCACAGTGCGATTACTTTATACCCCGGAATAACTGCACATTTTTTCAACTGAATGTACCTGGAGGGTTTGCGCACATAACAATTTATATTTTTAATACAATATCAACTGCGCTATTTTTTTCCTTTTCGTGGACTGCTCTCTATGGCCGGTGCAATACTTGTAAACGTGTTCGATGCGATTTTTCCGTACGATAAAATAAAATAATTCATCGAGCGAAAAATGAACCGATGTCTCCGGAACGAAAATTATTATTCTCTTTACAATTATTCATATTTCTAAATCACGATCGAAACGAACACGATCGTCAATCATTTCTACGACAAATACCTACATTACCTGTACTGATAAAAAATTCTTTCTCTTAGAATCTCATCGTACTCGCGCAAGAGCAAACCGATGTGCATCGAAAGAAACAGTCAACGTTCGTCAAGGTGTTGAAACTGTGAAAGTAAAGAAAAAAAAACGAAATCGTTGCTTAAAAAAAAAAAAAAAATATCTCGGAAAGGTTATTCCTGAATCACGAGTCTGTCGAAATCATTCGTCACGGTTGAAACTCGATGACCGTAGAGAATAATTTTTCCGAACAGGCATCACGGTGTTGTCTATGGAACGAGAGAGAAAAAAAAAGAGCGACCTAGAGGGGCGGTAGGGGGAAAAAAAGGCTAACGGGCGGTAACTGTGCGCAATTTGTGCGAACCGGACAAACGTTTCGCCGGTCAATTTACATAGAGGATGGTGGTGCATTTAAAATCCACGCGGGGCATTTAATTGATTTTCCCGGTCGGCGGGACGAAATTAAATTTAGACACTGGTTTACGGGACATTTGTTTACGCGGATGACGAAACGTCCGACGAGATTATCAGTCCCCGGTGTTCGTCTAGCGTTTCCCGGTAACACGCAATATAGTTGACAGCGGCTTGATGTCTCCGCTAACGCAACGTCGCCGCCCCCTCTTCTGCCCCTCCACATTTTGCGCCCTCGTCGAGTCAGTTTATGGAGAATGTTTTATGGCTTCTCTCGACACTCTGTGAAAGCGTATCCTCGGTGGCGATTTAGACGCGAGTTTCAGTTTGTCGTACGAGCTCGCGTTTTCGAGATTTCCTCGTTTTCGCGCTGGGAAAACAGCCTTGAATTTTTTAAATTACGCAGCTCATCTCGATGGTTGGAGTCTGCACATTCCTCGGGCAATATTTACGCCGAGAAATTGTTTAAAGTATATTCGAGGCACACTTGGCTGGAAAAATTTAGACGTAATTTTATAAAAAATTCGGAGAATAGTTTAATGCAGTATTGGGGAAAGTAGAAGAAATATATTAGATAATATTGTAGAAAGTGTGAGAAATATATTAGATAATATTGTGGAAAGTGTGAGAAATATATTAGATAATATTGTAGAAAGTATGAGAATATGTAAGAATTTGAGTAATTTGATATAATATTGTATAATATGTAAGAATTTGAGTAATTTGATATAATATTATAGAATATGTAAGAATTTGAGTAATTTGATAAAATATTCTAAAATATGTAAGAATTTGAGTAATTTGATATAATATTATAGAATATGTAAGAATGTAAGTAATTTGATATTTCGTTTACGGATATGAATCTTAATACTCTTTAATGGCTATTTGTGTCAGTAAGTATGAGAATAATGTACGTTAATTTGATCTCGTTAGAAAAGGTTAATGTTTAAAATATTGGACGTACAAGTGAAAATGGTTTACATACATCCTACACATCTGCAATGTGACAGGAAACACGAGATTTTAATATACGAAAGAAAAGATGTTTCAATTACAATGTTGACGTTGATACTTTCTTCGCCCTTCGTTATAAATACAAAACAGCCTACAACGGTGGGTAGTGTTAGTTTACTTTGTCCCTACGTAACACATTATACATATAGACGTATCATATCGCGCGTAACTGCAAGTAACAGGAATATGGAGGTAACTCAATTTTCAAACTACTTTTATTTACGGAGATCTCGCTCCCGGCGTTACATTTATTATTCTCATTTGGAATGTTCAAAGTGCTGCTTCATCTATCATGCGTCGCGGGAAAGTATGCATTTCTAAAGCATCGAACGGAGTTGAAACATTACTCGTGGAAATTTCAAAGGACAAATTTGAACAATATTTTCATACGTTCGATAATACCCCTCCAAAAAAAAGAAATACAGAACTAAAATTAAGTGTCAGCACGATAAGGATTACCGTACACGGACTTGTGGTTTTAAAATAACCGCCAAATTTGACGAAAATTCGTGTGCAGTTTTCCGTGCATTTTACCGTATATTTTATACACCCAAATGAAACGACGAATGCACAATAGCGAATTCTGTTCATCCAACGAGACGATACCTCCCTTAAGTCTACCGTGATAAATTGCGTTGACGCAGCATGAGTGCTAAACGCCAGATTGAGCTAGTCCGACATGTAAAAGAAAAGCAAATTTGCCCAAGATACGAATGTTGCTTTCTTTACAAGCGTTTCACTTGGAGCTGTATTTCACATTCGTGTAATCCGACCGGTGAACAAAGCGGCCGAAAGTCAAACCGCTTAAACAGCTATAAAATTCTGTGAATTCAAACGAACGAAATTTTTCTGAAATATTCCCACACACATGTACACGAGAAGTTTTGAAATACCGATATTATTTCGATCGTTGCGAAGGAAATAGTCAAAAAAATGAAATTTGAAAATCCCTATTTAAAAAATGACGTTCCGTGTTTTACGAATGGAAACTAACCAGTCTTTGTGTCAATCTTACGATTTTTAAAACCAGTCGCCCGAATGGAGTCAGTTTTTGAGTAAAATAGAAGATACACACTTAGAAATTGGCCAAAGAGGAAGTTTCTTCGTTCAACCGATTAAAACACTTGGAACGTTGAAAGTCTTGCGCTCGCTTCGAAGATTTTAATAATTTCAGGTTTCTCGCTTAAAAGTTTCCTCGTCTTAATCAATGTTCAACAAGCTTTTCAGAAAATCTCTCAAATACACTGTATTTAATACCCGAAGACAGAATGCGTGATTTTGAAGAAACAAATTTTTTAGCATCCGTGAAAACAGCACGAAATACTATATACATACTGTACACAGTGTTCCGTGTAATAAGATAAGTTATATCTTTAAAATACTCGCAGATAGAAAAGATGTCACAGGGCAAAGTTAGATTGGTTTGGTCTAAAAAAATTGAAGGACCTGTACCTCAAAATTTCGAAGCCCTCGCTTAATAAGAAATATTAATAACCCAGTATGGTGTAGTACTAACTTTTGGTATGGAATTTTTAATAAATGGATCATATTTTTGGATTACATGTAGAATATTTCAAACACGAACTAATGCAAAAATTTAAACTTTATCTTAAGAACAAAAGTATCGTACGTCATCCCCTTACATAAGAAGTTTCAACGCTAACTAATATATTATCGAAGGTTCGTATAAAGCACAATCGGTAACAGAGATTTCATCCATCATTGCTTTTCAAAATCAATTTCTTTAAAATTTAAGAAAAAGTTCATTTACATACCTCGACGTTGGATGTCGTTCGGAAGAATAGTCATTTCCCCTGTCCCCCCAACCGACGACTCGAGAGTTCCGCGAATCGTAGGTTCCTCTTTTTAAGGGGGCCCCTCTTCTTGAGAAGCTTTTATTCAAACGACACAGTTTTCAAACATCTATTTCCCGCAGTCGATAAATGGAACGTACTGCCCCGGAAGCCTCCGCAAATTTGAAGCAATTTCGCTATCGGGGGACATTAATAACGTCAACGTCTCCGTTTGCACTTCGGAAGAATAATATTTCCTCGCAATTATCTCAAAAGGTGTCGATCGACAGCAACCAGGAGAGAAGAGAGAGAGAGAGAGAGAGAGAGAGAGAGAGAGAGAGAGAGAGAGAGAGAGAATGCAACACACAGATGAGTGAAGGAGAGAGAGAGTGCAATACACAGATGAGTGAAGGAGAGAGAGAATGCAACACACAGACGAGTGAAGGAGAGAGAGAATGCAAGACACAGACGAGTGAAAGAGAGTGGTGCGATAGAGAGGAAGACAGATGCTTGGGTAAGGGTGTAAGGGCGTAGTATAGGTGGGTGGGGGTCGATAGTGGTGATGTGATAGAGAGGTGGGGAAAAGTTAGATCACACAAGGGTCTGGAAGTTCCGAAGTGTCTGGAGGAACCCGAGGTAGATTCTACCCTTTGAAATTTACGGAAGGTATCCTCCTAATCGCTGGCAAGACCGGGAGGTACTCGACTGGTTGGCTCATCTCTGATCGTATATCGAATTAGGGCATGTTATGAGGCCGCGCATACGTACGCGAGCACTTTCGTGCAAGAATTTGCACGCGCGAGGAAATTCCCTTTGAAGAGGAGTTTGTTAAGCTACACGTAACACGCGGTAAATCCGATGGCCGACTACATGAATTATATTACCAACACCGGCGGAGATTCCAACCTATCGACGGTTATCGGTCTATCGCGGACCAATCGTTTCGTGAGCGTGTGCGCCCGGCCGTATCCGTGGCCAGGGAATTTCCAAAACGAGAACGATCCGCGCGAGACCAACGCGTAAACACGGCTACCCTCAACCGTGACCACACGGGGACATCTGACTGGCCCCTAACACCGTGTGTCTACCGGTTTGCGAAACGCTTGGGGAACGTTGTAACCTCTCGGCGAAGTGGAGAGAGAAAAATCGCGGATTTTCAACGCGTGCACACCGACCGGTACGGTAACACCGTAAATCAAGACGCGGGTAGACGCAATCGTGCAGCATGTGGTGCATATGCGAGCTGCGGGGAGGGTCTCGTTTACGAGCCGATGCAATTACACACTGTCATGCTGGCGTTGTAAGCGGATTAGACGAACGAAATGTTTAATCGTCCGACGATCAAACGGAAGGATAATGACAATGGAAGCTGGAAGCCTCGTAGCAGCGGGATTTGGTCCCGGTGCGCGGTTGCCTCTGTGTCTCGCGGCGGGTGCATAATTAAATCTGCGCTTTGCTCGCACTACGGCCAGACGAATAATAGTCCTCGCGAGCAACCGCTTGCTTGTTTCCTACCGTTGGAAATTATTCGTGGATTAACGTGCTTCGTAAAATCGACCGATACATCGGCCCCTCGTGTGTCGACCTCAATTAAGTTCATCGTCGGGACCCGGCCGTGTCAAAAGCACCGCCCGATTAAGCTACGATAACACCCGCCACCTTGGCGTGTTGGTATTCCATCGAGTCATCGGCTTGTTTTATCGCTCGTAGCCTCGAGAACTCGAACGGTGAACGCCACTTGGACGACGCGCGAGTCAGATCCAAGGAGATAAAAACCTGGATATTGTCCAGGTGACACTGATGTCGTAGGATTCGTAGGAAACGTCTTCGTTGACTTAACCGAGGCAAACGGGAGTTCACCGTTAGGAGAGGATGCCATTCGTACGAACGCCCGAAGTTTCGATTGAAAGGAATTATTAGTTCATGACTCGATGGGAAAGTCCAAAACCTCATTAGGATTATTCGAGAATTTGGCTTCCATTCAATTGATTCGGAGTTTGGAATTAGTACGCTGCGCAATGGCTATCGAGGAAGCGGGTCTCTTCGTTAGAGATCGCTTTATAGAGAGTACCGTTAACGAGGATTCTATCTTGAAGGAAAAATCAAAAGTCGTGACGTCTCAGAAGCACCGAGATCGAACACCTTTTATTGGCTAATTAGTTACACTCTGCAGAGAGAGAGGTAGAGAGAGAGAGAGAGAGAGAGAGAGAGAGAGTGCAGTGAGTAGAGTCTCGTTAAAGAAAAATCGTGGAAAAGAGTTATGAGCAGGTTAAAATTGAACGGGTCCAATTTTCTAAATAGGATCATTCTGCAGAGAGTGCCAATTGACAGATACTTTACCTTAAAAGAAAAGTCGGAGGCAAGAATTCCGAGGTCTGAGAAGGCCAAGATGGAACACCTTCAATTATCTAAATAGGACCCATTCTGCGGAGAGTACCATTAACAGGAATCCATTAAAGAAAAATCAGGAAAAAGAGTCACGAACGGGTCAAGAACGAACAACTCCAATTGTCTAAATGGGATCATTCTATAGGGAATTCCATTAACAGGGTACTTTACGTTAAACGAAAAATCAGAAGCAAGAGTCATGACGTCTGAGAAGGTTCAGATTAAACACCTTACAAACACCCCGTAAGATTTACTTCCTCTGTTTAGTAAATTTTCGTCCCATTGGGAAAGACTTCTACCCCTATCTTCCTGAGACTCTATATTGTCACTACTCTTGAACATCGTCTATTCGCATCGTCTATGAGTTTACGAATCTCAGAATAAAGAAATAGTTACCGTTATCTAAGAAATCTACCTAAAGAATCCATTACCTTCAAGAACCAATTGTATATCGGTTAAAGGGAATAAGCACGAAAATCGATTGATCGAACGAGTCTTAACAAATCCCTCTTCTGTGAAGTCTTTCCATTAAAGGACTGCGAGCAACGAACGAAATCGCTCGACGGTGATACGACTGTGATCGACGGTCAAGTGATTTCCGCAATTAATTTCGATGAAGAGTAAACTCGAAAATTTTTCGTTTCGATGCTCTTTGATCATCCACTAACTACGCTCCTCACGGAATAATGGGACCGGTGGTCACGTTCGCTCTGGCTCGCTTTAATTAGCGTTCTAATTAATTGGAAGTTCAAGAACCGACGGAAAATTCAGTTCCGGAATAGCATCGAGGAAATCTTCGGTCCGCCAACTCGTTCCGCGTTCTCCTTCTTGTTCGTTTTATCTCGATTTCTATTCATATTTCCTGGCTAAACGCGGCGAATCGATCAACCACGAAACGCTCGCGATACGACAAGCGCGTTTCACGGTTTCTTCGATCGTGTTACGATAGCTTCATCTATCATCAAGGGAACGGTGCATTAGCTTAGCTAGATCTATTTCGAATCAATCATCGACACTCGGTCGTGACTCTTGGACCTGGGATTCTACCCTCGAGAGTTACCAGCGAAGACTGCATCGCAATCTGGTGTAATAAATTGTCCTCCGGTCAGGGTAGTCTCGTAGAACACGTGTTACCGAACGGTGCTACGTTTCCAAACGTCTACTTCATGAAAGTCTATCGCTTTATTTAGCTGGGAATGGTCCTCCGAGAGAGGTTTTATATTCTGGAAAGAGGTATAAACCGATAGAATTCTGGAAAGTAGACTTTCGGAATCCGAGGTCACGATGGTCAGCAGATCCATCGACGTACTTGTTGCTTAAGTAAAGATTCTCGAACTCTCCAAATGGCAGGTGGATTCACCGCGTTGCAAGTTTCGACAGATAACGTATTACTGTTCGAAGGTCTTCGTTTACGAAAATCTAACGTTTGTACAAAAAGACTTTCACGAATCGGAGAATTCAATATTCAGGGAGACATCTACCGACCCGAGGCTCCTGTAACAACGATCCCCAGAACTATCGACTACATATTTCCAAACTACGAGTTCTGAAACTCGAAAGAAGCAAACACAGCCAATGATCCGTAAGCTTCTACGTAACATCCACCCAGACTTCCAGGAATTGGAGAGATTCAATATTTGGAAGGACACCTCTATTGATCCTAGGCTCCCGTAACGATGATACCAAGAACTATCGACTACACATTGTTGAATTAACCAGTTCCGAAACTCGAAAGTAACACACCCAATGATCTATACCCAATAAGCCGTGACAGATACACAATTGTTGCACTAGTAGTCGTCCACGTTCGCTTGGCCCGCGGCAACACCTGACGCACCTTTTCCCAGTGTTTCTGGGGAGCAACGTGCCCGAAAGACCTACCAAGCTCGCGCACCGATTCTGAGCATCTTCAGCGAGCCAGTCGAAGGTAATACAGTTCTAGCCTCGATGGTTGATCAAGGAAAGCGTGTAAAGGAAGGAAGAAAGGAAGAGGCGCCGTTTACCGGGCATGTTCGTGCACTGGACGATTGCGATGAAGTTTCAGTGCACTTGCAACTCACTCGACGATAACGCTTCAGAGTCCATCCGACGGTTACAGAGGCAAGTAATGCGGCTACGTAAGATCCATTTGTTCCCCTGGCATCGTTCCCCGCCATTGCTCGCCCTTCTATTCCGGCGAACGTTATCGCGAGGAATTCCTAACCTGGTCTGCCCGGGTGAGGGTGGGCGCCTACCAACGTCGGCTGCTCGTAAGTGCAGCTGCAATATTGCCGTGAAGCACGCCGCCGTCCGTTTTTGCGGTTTCGCGCTCTTGGAACGAACGTAACTCGCCCGGGATCCCCGTCTCGCGTTCTTCCGAACAACGCTCCGCGCACGGTGATCAATCTTTTTGAGAAACGACAGCGTTTTTGGGCGAGGAAAGTTTGCTTCTGATAGCCAGCGACCTTTCCCCGATCGTGGCAAAGAAATTAAGCTCCGTCCGGCTCTATTTGCTCACGCCTGGTTGCAATTTTTATCCCGGCACCGGTGTAATTGTTTCCTACCGAATCGTACGCCAACGGGCTGAAACCTTCCGAGTATAATCGAGCCCCGGGATGGTTCACACCGAACGATCCAGTTCGTTGGGAATGAATCACGTTCATAATTTTCATCCTTCGAAGCAACTCTTATGCCCCCGGGCTAATTTATCACCCGAGGTGTCTCGGGGCAAATAAGACGGCAGGGTAATCGATGCAACTTTACAGCGGGGATCTACGGGATAACGTCGGGGGCATAAATCACTCTTGTTTTAATATTTGCTATAACAAGTGGCTGGAAATATATAAATCCATTTAAAATAGTATCAACGGTCCGGGTGTCGATTTCCATCGTCTAGGCTGTTAGATTTTAGCAGAAAATTTCTAGAGGGACCTGGATGTCCTATTTCTGGTAACTCGATCCGTGTTCCGTAGACAGGAGTATTGTTTCAACGGGAATGGCCCTGTAGGGTTTCTCACTTTCTCGAAACTCTAACCGTTTCGGTACCTCTACCACAGAGTTTTTTTCCAAAGAATCCTAACTGTTTTAAAATTAACCCAAGGATGAGAATATATAAATCTGAAAACGAATCGACCATCGAGATATCAATTTCGGTCAATTGTGGTATCATATTGGTATCATATGTATTGGTAAATCCAAATGAAACTCAGATGTACTATTTCTGACAAATGGCTTCGTGTACACCAGGACGGAACATCGTTTCAAAAACGAGAACAGTCCTACAGGGTTTTCCCTTTGTCGAAACTCTAATCGTTTCGGTGTCCCTACCACAGAGTTTTTCCAAAAAATCCTAACTTTTTAAAAATTAACACTAGGATCAGAATATATAAATCTGAAAACGAATCAACCATCAGGATACCAATTTCGGTCAATTGTGGTATCATATTGCACCGGTGAATCCACGTGAAACTCAGATGTCCTATTTCTGATAACTCGCTTCGTGTACACCAGAACGGAACATCGTTTCAAAAACGGGAACAGCCCTACAGGGTTTTCCCTTTGTCGAAACTCAAGCCGTTTCGGTGATCCTGCAGGTCTCGTCGGGTTTTCTCCGAGATAACATTGAAACCCATTATCCGGGGGTACCGCCTTCGATCTCGATCGCAATGTTTCACGCGAGCAGACGCCAACGTCGATGCGCGAACCGGTCGTTACGAGGGAATGAAGGAAATCGGGCGATGTTCCCCGGAGATATCGGCGAGATACGTAACGGCGGCATTTCGCGTCAGTCTTCGACTACCGACAATCACGTAACCGATCGTAAGGAGAATATCGAAAACGCGTTACCGTGCGCGGTATGCAACGTTACACACCGATGATGCTACTCCCCAACCCCACCGCCTCCCTGCCCCCCCGTTCCCCGGCTCGTTTCCAACGATGCCGCTGCCACGTTTATTTTTCCACAGGAATTGACCGATTCGAACTTTTACCATTAACCGACCATTCTGCGAACCCCGTGACGTCTTACGATTATTATCTTTCGATCCCAGCGCAGTTGTTCGTTACGTTCCACCGTAGGTTAGGAAACTGTACGTCTTGTCTCGTTGTTCCTCTTCGTCTATGTTTATTGGTTTTTCGAAGAAACAAAACCTTACGCGCAGAATATACCGTGTCTCTAGGGTCCTCTTTGTTAGGACGATGCTTCACAGAGGTGGTTCTTGTTTGAGGAAAAGATGCTGAATACGGGTTAGGGTAGATCGATCTTACAGCAATTGGGGGAATTAACGTTTTCGAAGACCTCTTTATCGATCCGTGGTTCCTAAGACAACGATCCTCACAGTTATCGAATATACGTCGCTAAAGTAGAAGTTCTACACTACGGACTACTAATTTGATTAATTTCCACAGCAATTATTATCCTTGCGACGTGTACACGGTACCTTCTTAGGCTTAGAAGTACCCAGTGAGCCTTGACAGTTAGCGAATTATTGCTCTATGTCTTTTTCTTGGCTGTGAGTGATATTTCTGAGAAGTTCTCTATCGATTCAATGTTCCTCCAACGTTGATCCCTATAAATGCAAAACGAAGGTACTGTGTATAGTATACATCGGAGGGATAATAATTGCTATGGAAATTAATAAAATTAGTAGTCCAGAGTATAGAATACGAATGCACAAGATTGGAAACTAGGTTAAAACTAATAGTTTAATTAGTTAGTTCGTGTTGGAGTACGGGAAAAAATTCCACGCTCTTGTCGAGGATTTTCAAAGAATTTTGCAAAGCGTGCAAACAAGAGTCCTGGCGGAGTTAAATTCCACTTGAGACTGCTCGAGCGAAAGACGAGCGAACAGAGACGAAAGCTCGAAATGTAATAATTGGTCCAAGCAACATTCCCAATCCGGTATCGGCGTTTGATCCTCATTTAAACAGATAAGACTCGCGCGTTTAATCAGGAAAGTCCGAATCGCGTTCAGTAGACGCAAATGTTAACTTGTATCGAGAGTTCATATAGATTATGCTTAGGCAAATATTAAAGGACCAACGTGCTTACATGATTGATTCGCGGTTCCTAAATGAACTGTTAATTGAGCAAATTGTTAGCGTTCATAGGCAACCGCACACCGCACTTTGATTACCAAATGGCCGTTCGATTAATACCCTGTCCAGCTAGCCTTCCAATCGATGTAGCTAAACGTTCGAATAAAACATTCAAATCCGCAATCGGTGTTCGTGCGTTAAACACGCGCGCGCTAAAATTTTCCTGACCAGAAGCTGTGATTAAAAGCCTTGCTGGATGATTAAAAGCTTCGAAAATAAAGGAAAACTCGCCCGACGTTAACATACATAGATGCGGGCCGAGAATTCGTTGTTAATATTTCGAGCGCATAACGCACAGCGGACCGATGTGACCGGAACCCGAACCGATGCTACCGAGGCGATTCGTTGCAATTTTCTCGTAAATTTATACGATAATCTACCATATTTTGTGTTTGCAATTTCGTAAAGTAAATAAACATAGTTGAAGAAAATGAAACGATGAAAGTACCCTATGTATTATAAAAAATAATGTGCATTATTCAAGGAAAGTGTCATCCGTGCAAAGATACTTCTTTGTGTTCTCTCGACCGTCATAAAACTAGTACAAGCGATTGAAAATTACAAGACTCTGCGCGCAAATGTCACCCCTTGTAAAATATAAGAGTACCTGAAATATTAAACTAAACAGAATTATATTTAAAATTATGTGTATTTGTGAAGAAATTTCATCGAGCGATTGGATCGCGATCGTAGAAGAATCGTCTGGTAAAAAGTATTAGAGAAAAGCAAATAAAAATCTTCTTGTTCGTTAACTTCAAGTATATCGATGCACTTGTTATTTTACAAGGTTCACAAGGTTAGGTTCACAAGTATCGGAGTTCGTATCTCGTGAGCGCTTTGGAGAATCGTTGCAGCGCCGTGGACCACGTTCAACGTGTTAAATATATAAAACTTTATTTATCGTGTAACAACCGTGCACGCAACGCACGAGAAACGATTTGTTGACTAGCAATAACTCTTCCGTGCTATTGAGAACCAGCGCAGCACCTGCAGCGACCGCGACGTTTGTTTTCGCGATAATTTCCGCGGGGGGGCAACAGAAAAGGGCGGCGAAACGAAACAGATGTCCCGCAGCGTGGACGTTCACCCTGCCTCACCCCCCCTCTCGCGAGAGCTTCGAACGAAGCGTCCACGGCCTTATAATTTTCAAAGCCAACCTGCACGACCAGCAGGAACAGTAAGATCTCGAGTGCATTGTATTTTCCCTCCCTGGGGGCGGTGGAGCTCTCGAAGCAATATTCACCGTGCACGTGCATAATAGAATTAATAACACCGTGGCTCGGTGAATCATTAGCGATAGGTTGTTTCAGATTCCTTGCTGAATGTTCTCGTTACGGAACGTATCGGCTCGTTTCGCTGGTCTTCGCCTATTTTTACCCGAGTAAATTGTATTCAATAATATGTACAGACAATATTATTAATCATCCATGGAACATCCATCTTCTTTGCGCCATTACTTTCTATCGTTGAACTAACCGATTCGTCTTTTTTAGAAGTCAATTCGTTTTCAAACACTCGGTGCACGTCGAACTATTCGAGGAAGTGTTAGTATATTCAAGAAAAGTCGTCCAGGTTGTTGAAACAGTAAATTGATCTTTTGAGAGGCAGAGTACGTTTAATAAGGATTTTTCTAGGGTTTTCTTTCAAGTGTAGAACATCAAACGTTCATAGACAGATCGAACAGTTGTTCGTATCGTTTAGCTACCCCTTGGCAGCAAGTTTTTACAGGACGTTTCTTTGTGCCTCGAGCTGACTATTTATAATCGTTGTACGACTCCTTAACACTTCAACCGCGATGATTAACGATCCTGTTTTTACGATTCAAATTTCTACACTCGGTTAAAAAGTTTCTAGGACGCGATTAATCTTCGTTCAACGGTTATATCGACCAGAGATCTCGACAAATATCAGAACAGTCCTCAAGAAACGATTGAGACCGCCCACCTGTAGAGTCGGTTTTGTCAGCCAAAGTTGTGCACTTCTTATGTTCATTGTCGCTTCTAATAGTCACTGTTACGAAGGTGGATGCTTTTTGTCCTATTGCAGTTATCTACTGTGATTAGAATTGCATTATCACGATAGGTGCCGAAATTAACACAACACAAGACAGGTATTTGTTGCTGTGAAAAACCTAAACTGATTTTCGCTTCTTATTTAAGAACACCGGTGCACAAATCATAAATAAATATTCGTAATTAAATTTGTCAATCGTATAACACGGCAATTTCTATTAATTTCAAACAAAATAATTGAATGTGATTTTTTTCGCAGGTAAAATAAACTTTAGGAACGTGGATAATATTTTATTTTTATTATCCTCTTCCATGAAGAATAATTTTTACCTCATTTAGAGTTTCCAGTGTGCATTAGGTCGAAAAGCTCATTTTTTTTTACAAGGATCGATTTTTATGAAAATGTAAAAAGAACTAAACCTTATAATTAATAACATTTTTCATCTTGAAATTAATTTTTCTACCAACATCGCGCAATTATACGAGATATTTCAACATTAAATAACTACACCGAGAATTTTACCACATTTTGCAATGTTCGAATACAGACAGTTAGGAAAACGACGAAAAAGTTTTGTAACAAAAATTAAAATGTCGACAACGGTCACAATAAAAAATTCTCCGATGGTACACGTGTTGTGACAACCTGGAAATGTCCACCCTACATAATCGATATCGAAAAATTGAAATATGTTTTTAAACCGTACTTGTTGAACTTCCGTTAAAATTTTTCGAAAGTATCGACGCGTTATTGGGTTGTTTAAAAATTTTTCCACGCTCTTTTTGTCGCTTATTCGCGCAAACTGAACAAACATTCCACTGCTTCCAATGTTTCACCGATACTAAAGAATTTCGCATTTTATCGTTTTATCGATGCACTTCAACATCTCAATGGGCCGAATAATTTCTGGAAACCTTAGAAACAGCTTACGTATTAATTAAAAATATATATACCAGAAGTATTTATTGTTTACTATCGGTTTCCTATTGTTTTCGTACTTCAGAGTCTTTGTACTTAAATTTAATGTAAAAGGGAACCTTGCGACTCGATAGTCAAAGAGTCGATAAATAATAGCATAATAACGATAATGTAATTTCTCGTGACAATCGAAGAGATAGGTCCAACAACGTCCCTTTAAAGCGTTTACGAGAAACGAACTATAATACTAGTAAATTCTTAAACAAAATTCTCGTAAAATAACAAGTACACCGAGAAACTATCCCATATTTCTACTTTTCAATCCAAAAAAATATCCTCCAACAGTATCCTTCAATATAAAAAACTGACACGGTAGTAATATCAAAAAAAAAAAAAAAAATTAAAAAAAACAAACAAACCTTAATACTTGTAAATTCCTACGTAACACTACCGTAAAATAACAAGTACACCGGGAAACTATCCCATATTTCTACTTCTCGATCCAAAAAAATATCTTCCAACAGTATCCTTCAACACAAAGAACTGACACGGTCAGTTCCTATAAATATAGTAATATTAATAAAAAAGAAATAAGAAAAACAAACAAACCTTAATACGTGTAAATTCCCAAGTAACACTACCGTAAAATAACAAGTACACTGACAAACTACCAAATATTTCCACTTTCGAAAATATCCTCCGACGTCCATCGGTATAAAAAACTCACGCGATACCCCTGCGGATGAAACAAAGAAACAAAAAAAAGAAACACTCTGTACCGGTACCGGAACGTAATGTTGGTGGATTTCCAATCGATAAACAAGAAAGGAGTATCACGGTGGCGTGTTTCAGCGTCCCAATTCGGTTCCCAGCGATACTTTTTCTCGAAGGTGTCGAGGTCCGTGTAAACGGGGTATCTTCGCTGCAGGCGGCATGGCCGCGTAATCCCGCTGCAACCGCGTCGGAGCGCGTTTATCACCTCGACACGGGATTTTCGCGGGGATTAATACGATTTCGCGGTAATTGGAAGCACGAGCGGGCGCCCGACGAAATTACGCCACGGTTGCGCGCCGCTGTAGCATCCGGGTTACAGGCTAAGCCGAACGCCGCGAGCCCCGAGTTTGCTATCACATATAAATAGTATCGGGCGCCGCGTTAATTATCAGAAAGGATAAGCCACTGCGGAGAATGGAGTAGGGCGTATAACGCGTAACGGCCATTGTCTGCAGGCTGAGATTAAAGTACGTCTAGGATCACGCGGGAGAAGGAGACACTAATCCGGGGCGAGAAACCCCGAGCGAAGGGTATCGTTTAGGAGAAAGGACTAACGAAGCTTACGCGGGGACAAATTTTTTTTCTTCTTCTTTTTCTCTTTTTTTTTCATCACCGGCATTAAGTATTCTACCATATGGCGCTAACACAAACCGGAGGGGGAGGGTACGCGTGGCTGACACACGAGTTTTAAAGCGCGTCGCGAGAGCGATAAGAATACGTAATTTAATACAGCAGAGATGTAGTCGAGGCGACGAACTGTACGCTCGTTCACGAAGGATGAGAATTTTACGCGCGAACTGGTGTATTTAAAATCGTGGCAGAGAATCGTGCGGAGGTATAACGAGAATTTTCGATTCCATCGAACGAGGAATAGAGTCCGAGTCTCTTTAAATTCTTGAAAGAAATTGTCGAGGGTTAATAGCCATTTATCTCTATTCATCGATTACCCAGTGGGATACTGGTGGAGTACAACGAAAGATTGTAGTAGGTACAACAGGAGTATTCCTGATCAAGCAAGGTAGGTGGAGATAAAGCTTAGATTAAAAAGTTAAAGATTAAACTTTACCTAGAACCGGATAATTTACGTCTTTGCGAGCTATGGTACTTCTTTTAACTCACGGTGGATCATAGCCACGGGTCGATTAACGCCACAGTGCGAGATAACGGGTGGGGGTGACCCAGTAGACGCGGTAAGCGGACAGCGCGAAAAGTGGAGGGGGACTCCGCACACAACGGTCCACGCCTGCGCATTCGTTACCTCGTTCTCGCTCGGCCAAGCTGTACCATCTAGATTTCTTAACGAACGTTCTCAAGAGTCAAATCTACCCTATTATACTAGTAAAAAGTTATTCGACAAACGTACCAAATTTTACCTCTCACTTAATCCTGACTCTTCGCGAATCCGATACAGCACACGGCGATAAACATTCCGATTGCTTCGAGCAGGCAATCTTGCGCGAAGTTCGACGAAGTCACATGCCCGTTGAACGACACACGCAACGGTAACGTCCAATGGTAGGCATTAGCATAAAGGTGAGTGTTCTATTTTCCATCGATAATAACGATTCCGAAGCGGCTCGGAACTCACGAAGTAAGGGCATTAAAGACGCTCGATTAGACTCACAAATGTGGCGCGGGGAGGTCTGCGGGGATCGTGATTCATTTTACGGCGAGGACGTGACGTGGAAATACTCGGTCCACGCGACGCTGTAATTACCAGGACGCGTTGGAAACAGTTTCGGTTGTTTGGAACTTCTTCCACGCGGCGAAGACGAATTCGACGCCGATAATCCAATTACGATCGCAAACAGCTTTTCGACGCGTCGTCCGTCGGCTCATTGAATCGCGTCGTCGCGGGGAAGGCCATTCAAAGGCACTTAAGATTCGATTCCATGGAAGACCACTAGAATCACCGACGCGGCGACATTGTCGATAGACGATAGACGTCAAGCTCCCGTAATAAATCCAACGAGAAAGGACAGAAATAGAAAGAGAAAGAGAGAAAGAGGGAGAGAGGAAAGGAAGCAGAAGGAGACAAAAAGGAAAACGCCGCGAGAAATCGAATCGCTTTCCAGCGCTATTAGCCGCCATTCACCGAGCGATTGCGCCTTAATGCAGACGAAAGGTGAACCGGTGGGGAAAGCAAATTAGTATCTGACGGTTGGCAGCGGCTGCCTTATCTAGCAACAGAGGGTGTCGACAATCGACAAACGGTTTCCACCGTCTGCAGTCTTTGCTCTCTTGATGTCGGCCTTACCGCGGCGAGCAATTTGCCATGAGCTGGAACACCTGTCGGTCTCTCCTTTCATCCTCCCTAGGTCCGCCTTTACCGGCTACGGAGGAGCCTCTTTTGCATTTTACTTTTCGTTTTATCTTCGACCAACGCGATCGCGCTGCTTTTCCTTTCGACGATGCCACTTGCCCGGCAGCCACCGACGTCCTCTCGGAAATCGCTATCACCCCGACGTTCTGAAAGCGAGGATATTACGTGGAAAATCTTCCCCCGTCTCCTGGATATGGCTTTTTTCATGCTAATATGCCCGTTATTGCCTCCCCTCTTAATCTAGACACCGAGACATTCACGAGTGGCTCATCATGAAGGGATCCAGGAACCCAGGAGGTGAGAGAGAGTACTGATAAGAGAGATTTTGGAGCGGATGGACGAACCACAAGTGTCTAACGTTTCGTGTACCACTCGTCAGGTGAGAAATACGGTTGGTAACCGAGGTTTGATACTTCTTGGGTATTTCGCGTAGTCGACAATTTTTGGAGGATTAGCGTGAAGTGCGAGATACGAGTAGGTAATTGGAGAAAGTACGTAGAACGTGTTCGATTCTCGTTATTATTTGTCGAGGTGGGATATTGTTTCGATGCACTTGCTATGAGAATTTTTCTTTACCTCTTGACGGACGTGAGCCGTAGCTGAAGCTTGGTCTGTAGATACCAAGGAAACCGTGTTTCTCAAAGGGCAACAAATCGCAGAGATACAGATACCATATTTATGAACAGTGCACGGTCGAAAAATTCGGATTCCTTTTCATACTTCCACCTGCCTGACTGAAGACTCTATAATGTAGAGGAAAGAAGACGGTAGGATAGAAAAGTCTAGTGAAGTTCACTGAAACCTCACTCTGTCAAAAAACAACTGGACTCTAGTACCCGGAAGAAGGATGTCCTTTACGATGGATAGGAATCCAAAGCTTTCAAATTTCTGATGAGCGTAAATGCAAATTATTCCGAACATTTTTACATACATACAGTTTAATATTTCTAGTATTAATAATTGCCATGTCGACGCACGAAGGACGCAATCTCTGCGAAATTCCTCCAGCCGGTTTTTAAATCCACAATCGTCGATTGCTCGTACCGAAGAAAATAAATAATAGATGACTCGGTGCGTTTTATCGAGGGACAACCGCGACGTTTTAACGAGGGGGTTACCGTATGTATTATTCAACAACTTGGATAAGATCCTCGAGGGAGTGGCGTCTTAATTCGAGCTTTGTGTCTAAATTTGTCGGCATTCAGTCGGTTCGACGTGCGTGCAGGCAGTAAAAACCACCCTTGACGGAGTCGGAGGGCACATAAATTCGAGTTCACCGGGACGGCAGCGGAATCGGTGGTCGACCGGGCAGCTAGAGGAGCAGGGTCGAGGAAAACTGGGGCGCCGCGGGGTGAAGAGTTTTTCCAATTTTGTAAATCTGTCATAAATAAGGGCGAGCGTGCATCGCATCCAGCCAAGTGCTTTCATCTGGATTTCGATGGGGACGTGTTCACGTGCCGGTGACGTTTTCGAGCAGTATCGTGATCTCGAGGAGGATCGCCCGTTATTTATCGCGCCGCCGTTATTTGATACCCGGAAATGTCAGAGGGACGATTACTGACGACCCGGGCCCGCGTGTCGGGAAATTCTACGAGCGAACGCGACTCGTATCTTTACCCAGAAAAACCAACAGAATAGAGAACTCATCGATTTCCGGGACGAGATCCACGAGATTGCTACCGCTGTTGAAAAGTTCACGGGACTTGTTATTCGGCGTACGATGACACTATTTGCGAGCACTGCTTTCTTCGGACCATAGGGAACGAAACGGAAGTAGAACCGAACAAAAATATCAGGAAGTACTAACCGCTGAATTCAATGTTTCTTCGATGTTTCTTCATCGTTTGGAAAGGTTGGACACCAAGTTGGACAGTATCGTAGTCCAGTAGGTAACCGAGTAGGTGAACTTCAGAACGAGGAAGATTTAACGAAGTACCGATCCAAAATTTCGAGAACTTTCGTATCCTGGTGATCACGGAGTATTTACGTATTATAAAATTGTAGTTAAAAGTCCAAGCCTGGAAGACCACTAGATGAACGATATAAACCAGAGACGGACACCGATGTAAACTTCCAAGTGTCGAACTCGAGACTGGGTCCAAGACTCGGACTCGATGTATACTCGAATCGTAGCTACCGAAGTGTCCTTCGTCAATTACGCAAGAAAATTAGAATCAGGTAGTAAACCCAAGTTCTTGGAAGCTTTCAACGCGTCATCGCCTGTTGTCAGTGTCGGTGTACCTCAAGGGTACTCGAGAAGCTATAACCGAACCATTCGCCGAAATAATTCAGCAGCAAGAAATACCGAGGATATTACCAACAATCCATGTCACAGCGAGCAAGAAACTTTACAATCCTAGCTAGGTGTTACGTTCGCAGGACCCTGTTCGCTCCAGGACCGATCTTATCATCGCGAACGTTCACGATTTTACAACCGACGATCTTCTTGGCTGCGAAGGTGCCTTCTCGAGTACCGGGTGCGAATGTAAAACAAAAAGAGAGTTTGGACCGGGCTGGTAACCCGGACAGAATTATCAGGAGTCGAAAGGGGGTACCATTTCCTTCGTGACGCGACAACAGGGATCACCGATCCCCATAGTCACCGTCATCGCCGTGGCTAGGTCGCGAGAACTTTCCATTTCCTTCCCGTTTCTCTATCTGGCCTCCTAGTCACTGCGAGTCGAGAGATTAGCGGCTTCGACCGCGACGAGGCCGACGCAACAAGGACGAACGGGACGACAAAACCGGGCACGTTTCTCTGCCTTTACCCTCGGGAAATTACGAGAAACCCCGCTACCTAAGTAACCTATCCTCGACGGGTCTCTCGCACATCTGTTTCTCTCTGTTACGTCATTCTCAGCGACCTGTCCTCTCGACATTGCCATCCCCCGCTCGCTCTACCCTCAACCTTTCCTCCTGTCCTTCTTTATCCCCCCACTCTCGGACCGAGGATAATCGAGCACGAACACAAGCATAAGTAAGAATCATCTTGCGTCTTCTTACTATCCTCGAGCTCCCCAATGGCGCCGCGATTCGGTGTCCCATTCGAACAACTTCCACTTCGACGCGACCGAGGATTCTAGTACGAATTCCTAGATTTCCGTCGTGTTTCGTTCCGCGCGGCTAATTTAACCCTCGCGACCTTCCGGCCGATTTCTCCCGAATGGAAATCGAGCTGCCTGCAACAGTTCGACCGAATGGAATAACCGTAGCTTCGGCCGCGTCCACCTCGAACCCACGAACATTCCAAAATTGCCTGCCGCGAATACATTTCAATGGCAATTCTCGAGACAGCACACGGAACGCCCCCAACGAAAGAAACAGAGGGGCGAAACCGATAACCGTTGATCGAAATGGAAACTCGATTCAACGGTTCCGAGCGGATCCCGCTAGCTAGCTAGCTGGCTGGCTAGCTAGCTCGCGCAGAGATTTACGCGAGACCGTCTCGCCCTTTTCCGGATCGCGCTTGTAATTCGAGATCGCGCGACCGACTCTTGAACCCCAACCTGCTCGCTTTGTTCAATTGCCCGGAGAATATTAAGCACTTCTCCAGCGAGCTGGCCTCAATTTTCTCTACAAGTGACCATTTTTAACACCGTGTGAACGGATCGATTGGAACGGAATACGTAATGCGAGGCTCGTTGGCTGTTGCTCCATCTTCCTCGCTCTCGCGGTATCGATTGCCAAGGATTCGACTGTGCTCGTGACAGGCCTGTGTCTCGATCTTGACACCTTCCGCGAACCAAATCCTCTTGACTGTTTGTACATTTACCGGTTTGATTGCTTTCGAGTCGATTGGAAGTCTCGATTTTGCCCCACTTGGAAGTAACGATTCTTACTTTGGTGGACTCTGGCTTTGGTGCTATTTCGTATTACGGTATATTAGGCTTTGTTACCCGTTGAGTTTTTATTTTTTTAGATTTTGATAGATTGTGAGACATTTTTCGTCTGTTGGCTAACTACAGATCAACAAATTGGTTAAACTCGCCTCAGTTTCTATGAATGGTAGCTATGATCGTCGATTAATCTGTTACGTGAAGATTTTACGACGGTATTGATATCGTTAGGTAAATGAACTTTATGGGTGGAGCGTGATTAACGGAGCACTGATAAAAAAAAATACTTCGTCACGTTTCAAGCTCAACGTAGAGAAAGACACGGTAATTCTTTGGAATCTCTGGCACGAAGCTAATCCATGCCATTCGCTAAAAGCTGCTGCCCCTCATTCGTGTCCGTGACAAGGATAACCACGCGAAACGATTCTCTGTTTCATTGTTTGCCTGTTTTCTAAAGCTGTAACCGATGAAAAACTTTGTTAATTAAGCAAAAAGTTACGGCAAGCGGTCGTTCGAATACCTTTTACAAACACGAACGCCGGTGTTGCGGAATCGTGGGACACTTTGTACTCTTTGAATATTTTTAAGCACAGAGGAATTAGAGAATCTCAGTGCGAGTGTTTTACTCGTGGTTTTACATTCTTCTGCTTCGCCGAGGACACAATGCTTCATTGTTTGAAAGTTTCCAGACGTGGCACGACTTTATTTGAACGAAATCGTTTAACGCGGCATTCGTACAGCACTTGCCGGTTATGCGATTCTTTGATATTCAGAAATAAACGAAGACGATGGAAAAAAACGCCAAGGGAAAAGACATTGCACGACGAAACTTCGAAATTTCCAATAACAATTTACTAACGGGAGTGTCCGTCAATCTGATGAATCGATTCGAATTAAAATTTATATAAAATAGCACTAATTATATTTACAAATATAATTTCTACTTACACTGAATTCAAGTGTAATGCGAGTCTCGCTGACGGTTGCTCTATCTCTCTCGCTCTCGTTGTATTTCGTTCACTCGTTTCGAGATCAAAAGCTAAATCTCACAGATTCGAGACCAAATGGAAACCACATAAAGAACAAGCAAGTACTCCAAAAATTTAGTAATGTTATTTATCTCCAGCTTACTCTTCCAATGCAAGAAACGACGGAGATAACCGCACGACAACCCGAAGGACAGCCCTACCGTGATTCGCGATCGTGGAAGACACCTACGAGAATAAAAGAAATTATTTCGGTCGTGAAACGCGAGATAGGCAATTCCGTTAGTTCACGACGCGGTATAGTGACGTGTACGGAATAATCGTCGCAAACCAATCTCCATTAAGAGATGGCGCTGGTGTAAGAAGGCGCTCGTTACATACACGGTGTTCGTCCCGTGACGAACTTGCGGGTCTAGGTGTGCACGATGTGACGCCGGAACGTCACGTAAAAGACAACACGGTGAAGCTTTCTAACGCGGGGCGGTACGTGCACGCAGGAGAAACGTCTCTATATTCCCTGGCGAGCGTAATACTGAAAAGGAATTCGTCGCAAGTCCCCGGAAGGAAACGCGGATTCGCCGCGGGGGAAGCTATCTAATCCATGCCATTTGCAGAAGGCTCTTGGCCGCCTTTCTCTTCCGCGCCAGGAGATGTCTATTCCTGGCTCCTCGGAGACGCTGTTTCTCCGCGACGCCGCCATCCAAGCCCGCCACCCTCACCGCCACCCGCTTTCGTCTCTTCTTTCCAGAATCAACCACTCCCGCGCCATCGGTGCAGTTATCGCGGCGGTCGTTCTTTTCGCGAAATAAGTACGTGTCGCGCGGGAAACAGGAACCAATCTCGGTGGGCTTAAGCGGCCAGGCAATTCCCGCAATTTCGTGCAACCGCGTCCAGCGTGCACCGAACGAGGACCGAGCTACCCCAGATTCCCCGGGATTCCGCTTCAAAATCACGCTCGAGATTACTAGCGACGCTGGCTTACCCCGATGGAAAGATCGGTGTACCCCTGCGGAGAGATCCACCCGTGGGTGGGGTCAGAGCTCTCTCTCTCCCTTTCTCTGCTAATTTAATCCTTTCGGGAGACGATTTGTTCGGGACGCTTGACTCAAGGTCGTGGAAGATTTAAACAGACAGGTCATCGAGAGTCTTAACCTCCCCGCTGAGTGAACACGGTGCACCGGGTGAGACAGTGACTCGTGCGGTTTCATGGGTGTACGGTTAGGTTCGTGGTTCCCTCTCTTCTTTAGGGTTACGGTTGGCGCGCAACCGACAGCTCAGATGGCGTTACTGCAAAGGCGTGAAGTTGTTTCAGGAGTCTGTGGCTCGGTTCGTGCTTCCCCCTCTCTTTCACGGTGAGCTAGTCGACGCGAGACTGACAGCCTGGTTGATGTCACTGCAATGATACGACGTGACGCCTGTGGCTCGGTTTATGTTTCCCCCTCTCCTTCGCGGTGATGAGCCGGTCGACGCGAGACTGACGCGTTTGTTGATGTCGCTGTGAAGGTGTTACGGAACTGCGCAATATCGTTAAGGACTACATCGCACGACAGAGCTGTGTGTACGTTCGGTGTACAATCTTAGATTGTTATGTCAACGAAACAGATGTACATATTCGCTTACGGAAATAAAAATTGAAACGAAACTATGAAATTTGTATTTGAATTTAACACCCTTTGCGCTCGAGGCTTCTTTACCAGGAATTGACGCCTCGAGAAAATTCTTTAAGTAGTAAAATTCATCGGAATGGAACATTTTTATATATTTCGTATATATGCGTTTACACTCTAGAAGAATGTAATATTAAAATTCCAATTTGAATTACAAACCACCAAGTTTTCCCAGTTCCTTTCCCTTTTTCGAAAATAGTACACTGAATTAAATGGCAACCAAGGATCTCCTCTCGAGTCCAAAATTAAACAGAGACCCTACTGTGTGGTAAATAAAATTCTTGAAAGTATACTTTTGCAAATGAGTATTCGTTCGTACGTTTCTTTAAGCAAGAATCACTGGAACGAAGAAAGAATTTGATAAAATTCATCGAGATCAAAATTCGCTCGTCGAAGTCGCGTTTCTGATAAGGTGAATTAATCGTTCGCCCGGAAATTGAAACATCCAAGAATGAATTCTCCGCGATACCCGATGATCGTGCGATTTCGCAACGAGTATACGTAATACGAATTGCCCCGAGCTGCTCCATTGGCAAGAGCCACAACGGTTCTAAGTGGCTCGCAAACCTTGGATTCATTGTACGATTTCCGTCGCGTGAAAATCGTTTTCTGTGAAATGGAAGATCCGGAGTGTGGGCGTGGATACGGCGAACGGTTACAGTGGCGGGATAACTCTGATTTATCCGTTGCAATAAAGTAAATCATTATACATCGGGCCGGTAATAGCGGAATACGTGCGCCACGGTTGCGAGCAAATTGCACGAAAGCAGCATCGACACATTTCATAATAAGATTCTCTGTAAACGGTACTTCCATCTCAACTTTTGAATTCGAAATCCGCTTTCGGTCGGATTTCAATTTCCCGTCGATTTCCTGTAAATGCGCGATTTCTGCGCACGCGGCGGCCCGCATTATATAGAAAAAGAGAAACGACCATTCAGCTATGAAAAGTAAACCTCGAATCGTAATTGAAACAGAAATTGTGTAATCCCTTCGCTGGGTATTAAACGTGAAATTTCGTACAAAAGAAGCATCGAATCTGAATTTTGATTACCTCCAATCGACGAACGTGGAAAGACTCGTGATTATAAATTTCATGCTAAATTCAAAGGCATTTGAATATTTCGACAATTGTACGATACGTGAAACGTGAATTTCTCCCATTTGCATCGTATATTTTGTATAGAACAATTTTTCCTAAAATTAACAAAATAAAATTTTATTTCACGCTGCTATTCACACATCGTGGAATGTTTGTGATCCTTTCGACCACAACCTAACATCAATGACGATGCAGTCGGGATTTTATTTTTACCTTCATAACGCACGAATAAAAAAAAATTCGCAGTTCCAATATCGGTCGAAGATATTTAAAACTTTCATGGAACGATCTATGGAAGCAATGAAATCGATATCTCTTCTCGAAAAGGTAGGAACACTGAAACGAATCGTTGAACGCGTGGAACTCGTTGTTGGCGTCGCGGCTGGTGTCTTTAACGAGGCTCTTTGGATTCGATGGCAAGAGAACCTTCTACTCACCGTCACGCGGTGAAGTCTCTGGTTGTTTGTACTGCAGCGACGTTTCCATAGATTCCATTACGATAGCGCTCGACACCAGGTGTACTTTACCGTAGCAACGCTTTATGCCCCTTACCGCGCATTACTTACAGCGCTAGAGCGACAAGAAATCATGGTTTCCTGTATCCTCGAAGCTGTTCGCGAGTTTGGTCACTATCGAAACTCTATCCTGGACTGTGCGTTGCTATCCACTGTATGTCCTGAGTAGCATCACATGTGATTGGTAGAAAGACTGTTGATCAGTATGTCAGCTTCAGGAGTTATTATAAAACACGATGTGACACTGTGACAGCTGTAGACTAATAGGATGAAGGGTGATGATGGTTAACCAATGTGGGTAACTCTACCTGCTTAATGATCACGTAGATACAGAGTCAGTTTACTCCAGAGATGTATACAGAATGAAACTGTATTTCCTGCAACTCCAGCTTCTGGAGGGTGTGATGAAAGAGTAGGTGAGTGAAACTAGGAAAAGAAAGGGAGAGTTTCATCCTGGGCCAGCTAGCAAACACACCAATAAGGCAACGGAACAGGTCCTATGTTATACATCGAGATATTGAGAGATCGGTAAGAATTGTATATATACCGATAGGAGCTGGTACGAGAACTTGCGAGAAAGTCAGCGACCGGTTTCCCCCTAGTGGTGAGGGTGGAAAGTACCGTCACAAACTATTTAACTCCATTTCGTAGTGAAGGTATATAAATGGTAAAGATATGCACACATTGGATCGATAATATACTTACTAAAAAATAGTATACGTTTGCTACTTGAATTCAAGAAAAATACACCGTCGTTACAGTAGCAAAATGACGGCCAGGCTTCAGAAGCCTCCCAATTAATGATCCGTGTAGGTTCTCAATTTCCTGCAACGCAACTGATACGTGCCATGTGATTTTTTGCTTCATATCCTTTAGCGCTCTAGATGCTCCGTGGTAAATAATGTTTCTTAGGTTACACCGTGGATAAAAATTTAATGGAGCGAGATCTGGGAAAGGGGTTGCCCACTATACACAGTTCCCTGCAGTCCGACGCAACGCCGGGTAAAATTGATATTCAATATTGCCCTTACAATTCCAGAGTAATGCGCTGGCCAGCCGTCATGTTGCAGATACATGCATCCTTTAACGTGCACCGGAATATCTTCCAAATATTCCGGGTCGAACTCGACCGAGAAACTCGGCATACTTTGTTTTTTTTTTATCCCTGCGAGAGATCCACGTATGTGCCACGCTGGAACACGCGCGAAGATAAACACGACGTGACGGATGAA
Source organism: Ptiloglossa arizonensis (assembly GCF_051014685.1). NCBI lineage: Eukaryota > Metazoa > Arthropoda > Insecta > Hymenoptera > Colletidae > Ptiloglossa > Ptiloglossa arizonensis. Next base: position 13,068,545 of record NC_135054.1, read on the forward strand.
GGGCACGGGTATCGTATCGTACGAACGAGCAAGTCAAATGTGGACAATTAACGGTGAACTTTTTACCTGGAACGAGCCCACTCCTCGATTATCGTAACAGTGAAAAAGGAGACACTTCGATGAGCCCCGTAATGGGGCTCGTATTTTCTGCAATATTTCAGGAGAGTTATTATACCTCTCTCACTCGATATCGATTACACGGCTATCGGGAGAAGTGGATAGGGATATTTTCGCCGAGCAAACCCATTATAGATGAGTAATGAATCAGCAGAAATATTCGCGAATGCAAAGTTCCTGTAATGGGTGGAAAACACTGATGCAGCTAACTATGGCACCCGCGGCCATTGCGAACGCCCGAGGCACCAGCTGCGCAAACCTCCGCGCCGCGCCACGCTCCAGGTAATTTTATTTCGATCAGAATTGTAACTTTTTATTGCGCCTTTAAAAATAGGAGAAGTGCGTCCGGTATGAAGTGATCGCGAACTGCCAACAGTTACCTCAAGGGCTCGTGTCTTCGAAGTTGGTTCGATGTTGCGTGACGCGGTTCGAATCGAATGGATACGATAAGCTTCTAGCGAGTTTCACGCGCGTGTCTCGCGAACCTCGTCATTTCGAACGACAACAGCTTTACGAGAGTTCCGGAAACGGTGTGCTCGCGTCACACTGTCCGATAAAGATCTCACGTTCGCGAGCTATGCCGAGAAACTTCGGTACGTCGGTTTTGAATCCTCCTGTACACGCTATCCAGAGTCAGGAATTTCAGCACCGGTGTTCCGCGCACGAACAATGCCTGAATTTGGCCGTTCTCCAACGACGATCCAGCCTGGCCACTTTCTTCGTGACAAGAAACTTATGACGACCAGCGATCCGGGCATCACTTAACTCGTACCGATCGTAAGGACCGCTGGATATTCATATCGTTCCGTGGAAAGTATACCTCAGAAATTGCAGACCTAACCGTGGTGAAACCTATTACCAGCAAACACGAGGAAGCTGGTCCAAGTGAAGAGAATTGAAGTCAATGATACAGTGATCCTCCGTTATTTTGAAGATGAGACATAGCTAGTGATAGTGCAATCATCTGAGAAGAAGTATGACAATTTTCTTCTCGTCGATGATCTTTTTTCATACAAAACTGGAAATAGCTACAACCTGTTCGCAAACTTTAACGAAGCTTGCAAACACACCAGAGAGCAAGTCCAAGTGAAGATCATGTGCATTGATAAATTCCCGTGTTATTTCAAAGATATAACACAGCTCTAAGAGTACAGTCACCTGGGAACGCAACAATCACGACACATCTTCGGTGCAAGAATGTTTTTTCGACACGCAAGTATGCGAAGAAGCGGGTTCAAGCGGAGAGAACCAAAGATGCAAACACAGCCTCGATAGTGTAGTCACCGAGGAACACGATAATTACGGTGTACCTTCGGCACAACAAATTTCTCCAACTCAACAGGAGGTGGAGCCCTCGAGCAATAAGAGTTCTACCGTTCTCCCTGGGGCTGGATAAATCGTGTTACAGTAATGAGATTTCGTTTGGCAAGTTGCATCTGTCGCCATAATTTCCTCGCGGGCCAAGTTACTTGACTCTAAGGAGAGCTAAGGCAGAAGTGGCCATAAACGAGGTGAAACGGATCGCTCCGTGCAGGTTACTCGTCGCGGCCAATGAAACCAGTGATTAGACGGCATACATCGACGGCGAACGGAACAGGAAACGTAATGGCTTGAACGTAATGGGAAACCAGGTCACGGTTCGTGGCAGTTGCCGTCGACCCAGTTTCGCTTACGTGGAAAATGAGATTCCTGGCTAACGTTGTCTGAGGTTGTTAAGGGTTGGGCGTAACTTAAGAGTCGGCGCAAACTTCCCTGACTGCTGTAGGATAGGTCATGACGTCAGCTTGCAGACACTTCTATCGATTCGACTACGTGGGTTCTGTTTTCTGTAAACTCTTTGGACGTGTGTTCTCGTTGCGTGCACCGCGACGAAACGTATCAGAAAATGATCGTCCGACCGGTTCCTATCTTGGATTTAATTCGAATCGACCCAATTTTCCTAGACGCCCGGCTCCGATCTACACCGGTATTAAACTAAGGCGTAACACTTGCTACGTGATAATACATCTAAATGTAACCTAGTTTGTATAATAGCCAGCGGTACGTAATTATTGTCACGCACACTGCTGAACTAACACCCCTTTAATTTTAGACAGAAGACCACCATCATTCACATGAACCGTGCCGCGGAAACCAAGCGATAGGTGGTAGTTAACCTGCTTCCCTGACCTGACCCACCAGCAGTTCGTATCTGCGGTTAGGTCAGTGATTTACGGAATAACCTAAATATCCAACCCCCTGTAGTGCCAGCAATTATGAAGCATCGTCATCACGCCGTGCAAATAGCATCGTTCTTGTAGTCGGAATGTTCGTGGAACATTCGGAACACAGAGAGGGTACATAACGCCGCGATCCATCTACTTCTCTGCAATCCCGTACCGCAAACTTCCACCTAGGCAAACAATCTCCAGGTTTTTTTCTCTACGGGAATCTTTCGCGGGCGTGTGTACTTTATCATCCTTATTTACCATCTGGGAGCGTGCATATATAAAATGGGATGCGCCTAATTAAACCGTGACCTTTTGGTTACGTTCCTGACTCGAGTCGGTTTACAAAAGGCTTTATCTCGGCTACGAGAGTAAGTCCCTGATTAAAGCACAAAAATAGCTGGCTTTGCGGCGGATCCCCGAGCTGTTAATCCCAGAAATGTGGCCGGGTCCTGATTTCGCGAAGAAGGGCGAACGTTTAAACAACGGTTGACAGAACGGCCCGCCACTTTACCGCAGTGTTGTCTATAAGTAGCCGCGGTGATACCGCGCGGCATAGGCGGTGGAGGAGGTAACTAGGTTGCCGCAGAGTTACGTCACAATTGCCCTAACCTAACCTAGTTTCGCCGCGGGGTCGTAGTTCGCTGGCCACCACCGTATTCCGTAAATATTGGCTGAAAATTACGAGTCCGAGGACTCGTACGACGCCGGGTCCCGCCGCCCGATTTTCTACTCGGAACACGCGAAATTAAAGGATCACGCTCCGAATGCAAATTCAGTAGATCCCGACCCCCCACCCTGTCCTACGATTCCAGATAAAACGATTTTTCAACAAACTTCCATCGCGCGAGGATTTTCTTACCCAATGACCGACACTCTCGATTGCGAATCGCGATATTCGAATATCTCCAGAGGATTCCGCGAAGTAGAATGCTCCTGGAAAAGTGAACCCCGGAGAGTTCCATCGCATATTAATTTCTCACTGAAAGTATCCTTTACGCTGGTGAAGGTATGTAGCTGTTGGTTTAATTCTACGCGACACTAGATCCGTAACAGGAATATTGTGGTGTACGGTCCAAGTTGCAGTTAGGTCTGTCAAGTACGAAGGGTACAATAGGTCCAACTTATGAGTGTTTCCAGAGGATTCTGTAAAGTAGAATTCTCCGGAAGAAGTGGACTCCAGGTGGTTTTATGACGTTTTAATTTATTAATACACTTATTGAGAAATTATCTTTTATTCTAACTCGTGTAGCTCTTGGTTCGGCTGTAACTGTGATTAGGTTTGCAAGAGGTAGGCTAGTCTAGATATTCCGAGTTGAAATTAAATCCGCCAAGCGTAAGGAGCATAATAGGTTTGAACGACAAACGTTAGAATGTCAGACTCCATTAGATTTATTGCTTTTGAACTCGGTCAGCAGTATGTGGGCTTCATGTTGGGAATGTTGGATGCTTTATTGTGCCGGTAGTGTTGAGTCTGGGTCTGGGTTAGATACTAAAGGACTGAATAGGGTCTGGGTTGAGGCAGATGTAGCTGATTAGGTCTTGGTTCGAAGTGTTAGGCTGTGCAGGTATATGCATTAACCTAGTTGGGTACGATACACACGTTTGGTACACTGTGCCTCAGTTAGGTCAAGAATATAGTTAATCACCTGATTTGTTCCGAGACTGTCTCACGAATGATTTTATACTTTGCAAAGCTTTTGTAAACGATCTGTACGAAAAAAGACGAGGCCAGTGATCGAAGTAAAATTATTGTAGCTTACGAACAAGGAGGTCTTTGTTCCTGAAAGTAAAAACAGATTCAGTAGGGATGATTCGTGCTGCACCTGCGAGGAAAAACCAACTGAATTAAGTGGACTGGAACCAAATGTCGTTCCATCGTTCGTATTCTCGCTGATATTCACCGACACCCCTCCCGATTATTTACGGCCGTTTCCGCGATGAACACAGAAGAAAGGATCGCCCCCGTCGACGATACACCAAAACATAGAAAATAACTTAAGCCCGCGGCACGAGCAGCGGGATTGTTTGATCGCGTGCCAGCCGTATCGCAACGGTCTTATTCGAATTTTCCTGCTTCCTGACTCGGCTCTGTAGATCGCTGTCACGGGATTAAAGCTGTGCGACGAAAACGGCCGGTTAACCGTGCCCTGGAAGATTGTCGTTAAAGTTAAGAAATCAAGTCCACGCAAACGGGAACTGGATTAGGGTTGATTGGTCGCGAGAACCGCAACGCCACACGCGATTCACTGACCCATATCCTCCACGTAAGCCCGAACGGTACGTCTTCTTGAGCCAGACGATGCGTTTTGCTCCTCTCGTGACACGTCTTATTATCGGTTAATTGTATTTCCACGGCGCCAGGTGTCTCAAACGTACAAATTTTAGGTTAGGAAGTCGGTTACGTTACTACGAATTCAATTGTATCGAGATAATTGCTCGACACACTGTATTATTTGTTGAGGAGGTTGGTTGTTCGAAGAGTAATTGATAATTGATTCTTGGGACTGTTACATTGTGAGTCTGGATAGGATCTTACAATTTTTAAAAATACACACGACATATTGCAAGGTACATTGTCCTAGACTTTAGATCGAGCAGTGTCATTAACTGGTACCCTCTTACAAGCTGCTTCTTGGGACTTCCATCCAAAATCAAGCATTGTATCTAAACAGAAATTCAAAATGCTTTTGCTAATTAAAATTCTTGAACGCATTACTACTTGTACTGTTGTTTCATAATGGTTCCTAGGTTGCGTCTAGTATGTAATGGATGATATGTTGCTTCTGCGCATCCACGTTGCGTCGCTGCAGCAGCACCATCTAGCGTTCCAGCTGCGCAACAAGAGGAAGGAGAAGGGGAAGCGTGAAGCGAGCCACACGTCTCTCTAACCGCTACGTTTCGACCCTATGAAATAATTTATTTCTTGAAATATTTACCCAATAAACTTATCATTATTTTACATTACACTCGAATAAATCTTTCGCAATAACATCAGCTTGTGAATTAATTCCTGATCCCCGAACCTTCGACTCCCCAGCTCCGAAAACCTAATTTATCTCTCGAGATGTTTCGTCGATTCTCGAGCGAACTTGTCGCAATAACGAACGTTAATAAAAAACAACGAACGTTATTGCACACCGCAACTGAACAAATGCTTCCTACTAACATCAGTAACAATGTTTGATCCGTAAATCTCCAGTCCCGTCGGATCCTGATCTCAATTAGTGCCAGTTTCTCCGATGCCCTCGTATCCACGTGAAAGACGTCTAAGGGATACACGTTCGCGTCGCTGTAATATTCTGTTTATACGGTACCTACTGGAAACTCATGAAAAGGGTTGATTTTAACGGGACATGATGCAGGAAGGCGCTTATCGTCCACAGACCGAGGTTTGCTCCGCGCTGTCGGAAGCGACCTCAAAGGAACTCGTACGCGTTGCGCGTCTCGTATCAGAGGTGAAAGGTATTTGCCATTCAAGGTCACAACCTGCGCAAAGTGTCACAGAGACTTATCGTCGAGATTTCGGTCACTTCGCTACCTCGAAAGAACGAAAGACAAAGTGTTCCAACGGAGACACTGCTGAGAGCCGAGAGAGACCTACGGTACGTACGAGATGTGAATAAAATTAGGGTTACGTGTAACCGTATCCGCGAGACAGGAGCAAAATTAGGGTTACGCGGAGCTGGTTTTTCTTTCGTTTCGAGTGATTATTGGGGTTCCCCGTTACCCGGGAAAGCTCGAGCTTAGCTAAGACCTTATCGCAGCGGTAAGCTGCACGGCAGGTTGCACCGTGTATGCGTCTACGGTTGCGTTGGCTCCGGCAAGACGATCATTAGTAGCGAAATCAGCTTACATTAGCTCTCGCGGTAAGCTCGATATTGGAGAAGCTAACTGCTCGCCGTGGCAAGCAACGGCGGCGCGCAGCTGTAACAGTTGCATGTCCGGCTACAGACGCCGATCAGGTTCGATCGAGATTAGTGTACCGATTTAATCGCATAATGCGTACCGCGGGATACCGACGCCGCGATTGATCCTCGAAAGTAGCGGTACACCGAGTCAATCGTACGTCAATCAATTGTCCTTGTCGCGAGCTGTCCCACGAATCGCACATGCGCGCACCTAGTCGGTTTGTTTGTTTGTTTTACATTTTTTTTCTCTTTTTTTTCGCGATTCCAGGTGCTCGGTTATCGAGCGTGATGAAACGTCCGTACGAAAAAGCTTGTCTCTCTTTTTCTTCTTTCTCGTATTCCACCATTCTCGGCGATGCTTTCGATCGATCCATCTTCCCACGTTCGAAGCTACAGGCCACGAGCGTCGACGTTGCCACGTAAACAAGAAAAATCCACGAAAATCGGTCAGGGAAAAACGAAGACGACGAACCGGTGGATTCGACGATCGAGCAATGTTTACAAAGCTCGCGCGACGTTTAAAGAGTGTCATTAAGTCGTCGTTACGCAGACTTTCTCTCCCTAGTGACGTTTCCAGCACCCGAGCCACCCCTGTACCCCACGATACACTCATTCTTCACGGTGCAGCACCCCAACGTGTGGTGTTTCACCCTTTCGGAAACGGCCTCATCCCGAGACGTCGGTAAACTACAGATAAAGCGCAGCCAATCCCTCCCTATTCCGATTTCTTGCCATTTTGCCGCTTTCCTACCGCTCAATCTCAGCTTTACGAGCCGAAGCTAAGATTCCAAAGCCATAGTTATCTACGGTTAATCCGGCCCGGGGATTCTGCCTGAATCCACCGTCTCTCGCTGGAATCTGAATTCTATCGGGGCTGAATATTCAATGTACGCCCGGAGTCTGGAAAATATTTCTTCATTTCAGGGACGAGTTATCGGTTAACAATTGGTCGAGTGAAAATTTGTTGCATCCGTGAGCTGCTCATTATCCGATAGGTGTCCTCAACGACGATAGTATAGAACGAGTTGTGAATTCGTTCATTCGGAAGTGTATTTATAAGAGACAAAAAAATGTAGAATTTTTTGTATAAAACATTGCTTGATAATTTACACGAAAATAAGACGCACGGTATAATTTATGGTAAAAATAATTCTGATTCGTTTATTAGTTGCGAAAGAAATTGAGACGATCGAGTTACACGGTCCACTTTACGAATAGGCAGTAGTGTCTCTCAAGTTGTCACAGAGTTCTCACTATCACTGTTAAGTGTACCAAAAGACGATACTACGTTAACAAAGGATTTACAAAAAAGATCGAATAAGATAAAAAGAAAAAAGTATAAAAAAATAGTAGGAACGATCAATGATAAACCAATTAATCTCTGGTCTAAACTTGGAAATATTGCCAACCAAGCATCCGCGATAAAAACGCGTCTTTATGTCTCGCGGTATCGTGGAAAAGTTTCAGACATAAAGTGGAAGAAATGTACTTTCACTCGCCGTGAGCGCAAACGGTTAATCTCGGCGTTCGTTTAATCCAATAAACAACACGATCACAGCGTTCTATCGCATTTACCGGTGGAATAAGTTTCGCGTTTAATTTGTTGATTAGCCCAGGTAGCGAAACGCGACGAAGTTAAGAAACCGTGTTACTCGGTCGATGTACCTTGCGAGACTTTGATCACCCGCGTCGTGGTGTTCGAAATTTCATTTAAACGTAGCATCGATGGGAGTTGCTGCAGGAGGGGCTAAGCAATAAACTAAGTCCAATTATTCAGCCGGACGGTTAGGTGAATTTTCATTGCCCGGGATTTAAGAGCCGAACGTTCGTAATTTGCCTCCTATGGTCGATTAATGCCTAGTTGCAGTTAAACAATAAAGCGGGATCGGTGGGTAAATTAGGTGGATTTGGAAACACCACGAAGAAGCCTCTTAAGCTGAATAGAATTTAATCATTTCGGTCCATAGCCTCGAAGATCGCTACCCTATGAACGAAGGGAGGAAGAGAGAGAGAGAGCGTTCGGCCATTAGCATCGTTTGAAAGAAAATCGAAAACATTTGTACAGAAACGTTTCGCGATAATGCACAAGTGGCTTTCGGTTACGCGAATCAACGAGGCTGGTGTGACCGTGACTTTTGTTCACGACCACTTAAAACGAGTTTGCCATCTTGGTTCATTCATAAAGAGTAGCGTGCTAACAGCATTCCTCATCGTAAATACTTGGCTTTATTCCTCGCGCAGCTGTTCCTCTTTGTTACGGCTACGACTGTGCGTAACGCTCAACGATTATTAAGCGTTACGGTTACTGTTACGAGTATCGCTAAGACGAAATTAAGAATTCCTCTGCAACGCGTAATTAAGCGTGAATTAAGCGACCCGCGTTCCCCACGCGGGAGCATTGCTTTAATATATCGAAAGTTGCATTATTTCGGAAGTGGCCGTTCGTACCGCTATAACTTCTCGGTTATGGTAGCAGGTAGTCTCGCTTTTACCTGGGTTTTCCTGCGTCGTTATTAAAGAGTAACTCTTCGTTGTTTCGGTAATAGTAATTTACAAATGGTGACGCACAATGGGTGTGTGATCGATCTACTCGGAGATGAACCATTGGAATTTTTAAATCGTTCTTCGATCGTACGTGCATTGTTCGAATACATTTTGTTCAACATAAAGGACCGACGAGAATCCCTGGCTTAAAAAATAATCCTCTTTTAATCCAATGACAGTAACAGTGATTTATGAATGGACGTGTGATCAAGAGGATTGCTGGAAAAGGTTAGTACCTTTAAATGCTTCTTCTATGAACAATTTGAACATACTCTGTTCAACATGGACCGATGAGAATCTCTATCTTCCACCTCGCTTTTAAAATCTAATCAATGAAAACTACGTGTACATTTAAATGACCGTAAGCACAAAATTGTTGATTAAAAATTCGTAATTAAATTTCTCAACGATGTTACACGAGTATAATACCTGTACTGTATCAATATCGGTGAAAATTTTTCTTTGTTTGGAACAGATTGATTCGTCCTCGATAAGATTATATATCGAGCACACGATACGAGAGGAATCAGAGGATTCGGTTTAAAGCAGTCCTCCGTTGTTCAGAGACATTATGTTAATGCAATGAACGCGAGGCTGATGGAACGCAAGCGTAAAAACCAATTTCTACGGGGCAACAGCTTTACAGCAGGCAGGGGCGTTCCTAAACGCAGCCTGTTCCGCGGAACAAGCGGAAATACGTTAGCTTAATTAAATCCTAAGCAAGGAATGTCGGTGCAACGAAGGTTCTAGCCGCGAGTCGAGCCTGGCGGTGTATATCAACATAATTTCCTCGCGGACCAAGTTAGGCTAATTCACGATAAGGAGTTCGAGCTTACCTTAAACGAGCTGGAACAAGCCGCTTTGCGACGGTAACTCGTCGCGGCCAATGAAATCCGTGATTAAGCAGTGCTCGACGACGCCGGAACAGAAAATGTAATTGCTTCGAAAACTTAATCGAAAAGCCGGTCATGGTCCGTGACAGCTCTTGCAAACCCAATTTCATTTACTTGGAAAGGACATTTTCGGTTGTTCATATCGCGACGGAAACGTCCGAGATTATCGCCAGGTGGAGAACCTGCGTATTTTTAACCCTTTGGACACGAGAGGAGACCTTCAGTCGTCAGTCGATTCACTGTACTTTGTCCAATTTTAGGAGCACTTTGTGACTTGGAATTCAAATTGGAATTTAAATATTACACTCCCGTAAGAAGGAGTACACGTGTCAGGTATTGAAAGAAAAATGTTACGTTCCAGATTAAATTTACGATTCGAAAGATTTTAGCGAGGTGCCAGTTTCTTGTAGCAAGAAAGCTTAGAGTCCAAAGGGTTAAAGAATATGCGTTGCTTAGGTTCGATGTAGCTTATCTTAGTGGGTAGTCGTTTTTCGGGATCCTCTTGTATAGTTTCTTAACCGAAGTTACTTTAAATAATTTGTGGCACTCGATGCAGGACTTCTGATCGTTGGTAGGTGTCTACTTATCTGGACACATTAAAATTGTGTAGTTATGTCGTGACAAAGTTGACAAAAGGACTCTTTGGTGTCACGTGAGGCTTGGGTTATCTTCCGTGGCGTAGTAGCGTCGATGTTTAACGATCCACCATTTTGAAAAGAAAAGATAGGATATCAGTTGACTTCAGTTGTCTCTCGTTGAGGAAACAGAAGTGTCGTAACGCTCATAGATACCTAGGTTAAATGCCCTTAATCTCACCGATCCGAAGATCGTGAACTAAAAGTATCCACTACTACCAGGGGTGGTTTGACTCGATAACAATAATCACAACTTTCACAACAATATTCGGGTGATCGATGACAGGTGCGGGAAAACCAATTTTCCCTAGACCCAAAACTCTAGACTACAATCTCGAGTAACTTTACTCGAGGCAGAGCAAATATAAAGAACTCATCAATGTTCTCAATAGTCCACTTGACTCAAACTTCAGCCTATCTCCAGTCACGAGCTAAAAAGTTCCCAGAAAGCTAAACACCGTGTCATCCGTGTTTGAATAATTATCGAACACGACACGTTACCCCTGACCGAGACCCACTCCCTTCGTGATAGTCACACGTGACACGTATATCACGGTTGAACTCAACGGAAGATTCTGCTAAGTGCTTTCGTCGTAGTCGATTTATACGACTGTTGGGTGTGGATAGGCGATCGTTCGTCCGAGATTTAGAACGTATCGCGCAACAGCTAGGCGAGCGTCACCTGGCTAGCTCGTAGTGGCAACAAAGTCACGCACAGTCTGTCAATTTGCCAGCACATCTAACAACGCGTCGTGCATGTGGCAACGCGTACGGTCCGCCATTATGCCGTAATATAGTCTCTCGAACCGGCCTTAATGCGAGGATATCTCCTACGAAATTGTACAGGACTATGCTCGACGAAGCAAGAGGCGGAGAGAAACGACGGAGCACCAGTTGCAAGCGTTCCGTGGCCACGGTGCCGCTGCAACGCTATTAACCTCGGGCCGGCCACTCGAAGAGACAGGACTAACGGCACTACCAACCCTCCATTGTCCAATTCTGACACGATCTATTGCCCGGGCCTCAATTATCGAGCCTAACCTGCCGCACGGCGCTGTTATTTCCGGTATTTCGCGCCTCCTTCGCGTGGCATAAACTATCTTCCCATTCCGGGCTCGACCACATTGCCATTTTCGTTTCGAAATGAATGGCGATTCTTTTCCTCGATGTTGTCCAAGTGCTTCGTAATGTCACACGGTCCCCGTTTCGAGGAACAGTGTAATCGAACATTCCGGAAGATTAGATCCTGGATCCATCTGTTTATTACGAGCAATTCCTATCGCGAGAGATCAGGATTGGGACCGTAGCACAGCTATCGACTGTCATCCGATGTCATTTGAAAGAAGAAAGGACTATGGAAGAACGAGAAGGATCAACGGGGAGCTAAAACCATGCTGACACCTTCCAAGAGAAGAAGCTGGATCAGCGTTTGCCACCCTAAGGATCTTATTCGAGTTGTCAGATAATATCATAGCTCCGAACGTACCGTATCGTCCGAGTTCATGGTGTTTCAACCTAGACTCTCCACAAATGATCTCGAACGGGTCTCCGAACGTTTCTATCGACGATTTTTTCTAAAAGTTAACGTCAGTGGTTATTTCGACTGCTACACGATTTTTTGCGAATCCACGGGGTAAACTTTTAACGATTGTTTCTCATTCGCCGCGACGCGTGACAAACGAGGAACACGACGAACGATATAGAAGAAAATTGTTTCAATCTCTGTTGATTTTCGCGACTAACTCGTATTAATTCTCTCGCAATCCATCGTCAAACGCTCAATTATACGTGTCGACAACTTCGTCCTATGCTCTCTTCCGACAGGTTGTCTTGTCCATCTCTATAATGCAATTGTGGCGCGTGCAATTTCCGTGTCTGTCAGGTTGGACGTAACTTCTTCGATTTCATTTCGCAGCGCTGTTTCATTGACAACTTTCACGAACGGTCGAAAGATTGATGGAACTTTGAAAATTCGCGAAAAATTTCCTACCGACACGGCGATTCGCGGAACGTTACAGAAATGGCGGGCCATTTTCGAATTTCCTGGAATTAAGTTGTTAGAATTAACAACCATTGCGATTCTAATTGGTCTATTAGTCCTTTACCATTGAAAGAAGGGAGAAAATTTTTATAATTTTCATTAGACAGAATTTTTAACACCGTTCGATTATAGAGGACTGTGAGTCCAAATGATTCTGGACTTTTATCGAGGCGTTTACTCCAAGTTTAAACATTTCCATCGAAATTAATAAACTAGAGCTGTTAGGTTGTTCGGAAAGTCATTTAGTTTTTTTTTTTGGTGAAAATGAAACACGATTTTTGTAGAGCGTGTAAACATTTTATCAAATTACATATTCTCCATTTTGGAAAACAAAATTACTTTCCGAACAACCCCAATACATTATTGCCACTTAATATTATTGTTTTACAATTTCAAAATTCCTCTGTAAATAATGTAAATTTATCGTTTGACGGAAACTCCGATGAAATGATTAACAAACACGGCGAATACACGGACGAAACGATAATAATAAACATTTTAACAATATTTAATATAATTATCGCCTATAATTTGTAACGAACGAGACACCAGATTTATAGCGAGATCGTGCGGGAACTTTGGAGAAAACAATTATTGGCGACAGTAATTTACATTTTACGTTGCACGTTGGCATCGTTAATCGTCGAATTAAACGATTAGGCAGCAATAGTGGAGCCATCGTTCATACTCGATTCCCGATAAAAGCCGAATTTTGCCCTAGCAACATTGTTCATCGTGAAAATATAACGTACGAACGAATATACTCCGTTTCGCTCGTTCGGAGCATGCAATTATTTCCATGGCGAATCTACAACGTGTGCGTCGGCATTGCGGAGCTATTAACCGAGTAGACACGATTGCTGCCACGTCCATAGTTTACTCCTGTCGCAATCTATTGCCGAACCCTCAATTATATGCATCCACGCCATTGTTCCCCAACTATTTTGCATGTACCGGCTCGTTTGCATCGGTCACGCGATAATCATTCGTACTTTTCAACCACCCTGTACGTATGCTCAACTTTTCCCTCATTTGCAATTCTTCAAAATAAGGAAAGCGTAATTTTTTCTAAACTTCCAATTCAAACAACATTTTCACCTGGAACCTCGATCCTGCATCTGCATCGACAATACAATTGCAAACGAGAATAAAAGATATTAAAATTATACCAATAATTATTACACCTGAGAGATTCTTTCATATACATTTCGCATTTTTTATCATTCACACTTTAGTACATATAAAAATCTATACTTCCGTTGTAGTCGAAATTTATTTATTATTCCCTCTTTTGTACGCAATTTTATCCAGTCGGCTAAATAACCCATTTGCAATATTATTATCGCAGATGTTTCAAGAAGACGTTCAAAGAAGCTGAAAACGTTGTTTAAATATACAAAGCTGGTCCAAGGCCGTGTATGTGAAACGTATTGTTCCAATTATTACGTCTTCTTATTAACCGGATCGTCCATTTTCCGGTACACGGGGAGACCATGTTTGCTGTTCTACTTTCCGTCGTGCACCCGACGACCAACAAGTCGGAAGACACTCCAGAAACCTTTCATATTTCCTCGACCGTGTTATTCGAGTAATTTTTTTCATCCCACTCGTTTCCTATTCATCACTGTCAAGTTGGCTACAGTGGTCTAGCGTGGTACAGGTGGTACGCTCGACACGAGATGCACACTCCACGACGACGTATTTAGGTACGTCCGCTTTAAAGCTCCCAACAGCTTTTCATACTTTAACTGGAGTACCACCGGTTCTGATCACGTTTTGTTTCGTCCATTTAACGTCACTGTGCGGAAGTCAATGACTGTTTCTTGCATAATTGACACAACAGGGGACACCGCGATTTCGAGTCGTGAATCGAGCTTATTATCCGCGGCAAAACGTCATAAACTGTGATTCTTGGTCGCACTGTTTGCGCGTATATCGTGTATCACGGTTCGTGGGTCAGTTTAATCTTCAATTGTTGCAGGCTTGATATCCATGAATCTCGTGACAAAGCTGTGGGTGAGAAAAGCTAATGGCTCCTTTCGCTAGACACGGTGCATCGGATGCAGCTACAATTAACGACCAATTGCCGGGGAAGCATCAGTCGGAATACATTTAAGTTAACGTTAAACGAAAACACTTCGGGTGAACGTATCATCGGATGATCATCCGATAGTTGATACCGTTCGAAGTTCACTGGGATTGCAGCTAACCTCATCGTGTCAGTTTGTAGACAGATGAAGTTAGCTGGAATACTGACAGAAGGTCGAAACGCTTTTACGAAACGATACAGACTGTATCGAACTATAAGATCTTCGAGTCTCGAGAGAATAGGATGTTTCAAATACCATGGTAAATCTTTCAGATTCAATTCGTATCTTACTAGGGATCTCATTTGTCTAGGTTACGATAAGGTTTATAGATAGTTCTATTATGTAAATACAAGTGCCAGATCGGTTAATCTCGTGTCATCATTATGATATGCTGCAGATGACCGAGCGTCGATCGGTATCAAATGCCTCATAGTGATCATTGTCCTACACTGATCTGTCGTTAGCACTATTAATATAAGTATCTAATCCAGAATCAAACAATGTATGTATACCAAATTAATTCGTTACAAATACTAAGTAGAATAGTCTCCTCTTTGTAAACAATTTTTTTCCATTGGTTATCAAACACCTCGTAGTAATTATTCTACACATCTTTACCTATCATCAGCACCATCAACATAGGTGTCCAAGACTCGAACAATGTGCACTATATTAATTCGCTGCACTTAGTAAGTAAAAGGTATTTCTCATGCATCGATATTTTTCTATCAAGAGTTACATACGCGGTATACTGATATACCATTCCATACGAATATGTGTTTTTCCACATATTCTCACACGTTGATAACACCCAACACGAATGCACATTGCACCGCGAAAAGCATCCAGAAGAAACGGTCGAATCCTGAAATCCAAACGAAGAAACGTTCTTTAACGAAGAAACATCGTCCCAGACCGAACCATTAATTAACCTAAACACCGTCGGTACCTTCTAATCCACGCAATTACCCTAATGGCCGGCCGGAGAACCAAGAACCGCGGGCCGGTACCACGAATCGACCCCTAAAACCAAAGAACAGACATTTCCCGAATTCTCGGTCGCACGAAGTCAGCGAACGATCTTACAATTTCGCGAAAACTTTTTTCCCGCTGATGCAGGCGAAAGAAGTACCAGGGTACAAAGTAGACGACGTGCTTAAGGAATATCCCCGTCGGTCGTTTCACGACTATATAGATACTCTCTTGAGAAAATTGAAGCAGACGCGGGGACAGGTGAAGCGAGACCGACGGGGGAGAACGAAGCGAGAAAGGACGAGACGTTGAAACGGTTCCCAGTCGTTCGTGGTACATCAGACGGTGTGTTCCACCACCATCTAACCACCCACCCCCGTCAACCCTCTGGTCGTTTCTGTTACGTGGTAAAAAGGAAACGAGGTGTTGCCTTTATAGACCACCGCGCGGAAATGATGCGCCGCCAGTTGTCGAACCGCTGAACGTAAATCGAAATATTATGGGCACCCGTTGAACCTAATCTACATCCTTTTGCCGCTAGGAATTCCTTCGAGCTTCTCGGCTCGCGCGAGAGAATAGTTGAAATTGGAAAATATTTCAGCTGTCGACCGGCCACCGCCGTGTTTCAACGCGTTTGATTCGGTCTGTATTCATGCGGAATTAGCATTTATCGATTCGAGTTGGTAATGGGATTATATCGGGGGACGTTGAAACTTCGTATCGAAAGGAATAAAGAAGTGGAACATAAAAAAAAAATGTCGAAATTGCGCTAGCTTCCTCCTGTATGGACAGGAGTAATTAATGTATCGATCATGGTTTTCGATACGACGTGTATCTGAATGACACGTGACGACTGTCTTGAATGGATTATTTTTGTATTGCAGTAAAAAATTGAGATTATTCTTTGGGATAATGTAAATTTTCACACGGAAATATTATTGTATTTGTAATCACTTGAGGGAAAGTTCGTGAGAAAGATATTGGAGCGAGAGTCTGGCAAGAGATTGTGGAGTAAATAAAATTATCTTTCTACGTGGCTTTTTATTTCGTGAATGTACTATTTTCCTTGTTTGTTTAAATATGTAAGCTCCAAGAATCTCTCGTAGAATGGGAACCACAAAAATGGGTTATCACGTTTAATAAAAGTATCGAATCTCGTTTTCGTGGCTATCCAATCTTCCATCGCGATGCAAAAATAATACGTTGCGAATAATGATAAGAAACTCGACTTGGAGTATTTGTAAATGTTCCTCGCGAGTACGATCGAATTCTCGAAACGAAACGCGTGGAAATATTTCCCATCGTTCGAAGAAAATACTCTTCCGGATTCCGAATCCGTTAACCGGATTTCTATTCGTAAAACGATTTCGAGGATCGAACGCGACGGAAACAAATATAATTAAACGGTCGATTTGCTTGTATACGCGCACATTTAACGGGGTATCCTGTACTCGAACTTGTTCGTCTGGTTCGCGTTAAAACATCAGAAGTGCATCAAGCTGCGCGTGCCGGAAATTAGTTGGCGGGGGCTCTAATACTGATAAATCCGACGTAATTAGACGAGGCGAAGCGAGGAACGAAATTCCACGAACGGTAGACGAGCATCGGAAGCTAATTCGGTTAACACGCGAGAAACGCCGCGCGTAATTGTAACGAAATGGAATGAAATCGACTGTTCGTATTTCTCTTTTTTTTTGTGTGTTTTTTTTGTTTTTTTTTTTCAACGAGGAAAGGGGAAACATTTTTTTTTAATTTTATTTTATTTTTTTTCGTCGCGTCTACGGATCATCGATGCTGGAAACGTTTTTCCGGAAATACTTTGAGCGTACGAGGCTGACAGGCAACGGAATTTAAACTGACACGCGGAGAAAGAGGGAAACAAAGAGAGAAAGAGAGAGAGAAAGAGAAGTTTTTCGGAGGCCACAGGCACGTGAAATTAAAGGCGAAGGGAAAGCGTTTTACGGACCGAGCCGTACGTTAGACGAAAGCGAAAAAGTTTTCGCAGCGCGTCGACCGCAGGTTTTCCACGGACAAAGGCGTGCATAAATCCCGGCGCGAGATTCTCTGTAGCCGCGAGATAATACCTAAATAGGCAAAAATCTTGGTTTAATGATCCCCGAGCACGGAATATAAATATAAAAATCGTTGAAAAATGGAAACGACCGAATCGCGTATATTTAGGGGCGAGCCGAGTGAAAGAATCGAGATTAAAGCACGATAAGTTAATGCACGTCGAGCGGGGGAAATTTTGAACGACTTCTGACGATTATTCGCGAAAAAGTGAAGCGAAAATGCGGGATGAAATTTTTCCGCTCGAGGCTTTGTTTCCGTGGAAATTCAGTTCGAACATTTTCGGGGCGCGCGTGCGATTGATTGCGACTTGACATTGACGCGTAATCTATATTAACCGATCCTAATTGATTAAAAAATAGAAAGATCGACGTTCGCCAACGCGAACGAGAATAGAAATTATGATCAATGGACAGTAACGTTGGCCAAAGGGTGATCAATCGCACGTGTGCCCCAATAATTTTCAAAATCAATTTTCTCGAAAACGACGGCCTCGCGCCGAATCATTTATTGCACGTTTTCGATTCATTTTTTCGCGAAGATTTGACCCTGTAATTTTTTCGACCTCAAATGTAAAATCCTCCCCAAACGTTTACGAAAATATTCAGGAATCTATAAATATTGGATAATACAAAAAATAGAAACTTGTACCGATAAAAATCTATTCGCGTCGTTTTAAATATGAAAGAAAGTACTCGTCACTGTTGCACAGATTAATCATCAAGTATACGGGAATAGTGTAATAAATTACTCGAAAATGAGGAAAGTACATCGAGGGTCAAAGAAAAGGGAGAATCCCACCGAAGAAGGTATCGAGTAAAGTTGAAGAAAAATCCCAGTGAAATACGAGGAACAAAAGATGCAAATGGCGAGGAAGCAATCGCTACCAGGCCAGGGTAGTAACAATATCCCTTTGGACATTTCGAGTCAGCAATCCATAAAGTCGTTGGCGAATACGACAAGGAATAAAAGAGCCGTTCCGTAGCGAACGCTATCTGCGTTAGTCAATGGAAAAAGTTGTAACTAGTTGGCAAAGTTGTCGGCTTAAATGAGGCGTCCGTACCGGCTATGTTTTCTTCGCGCCATCTATTCACTCTTCATCCCATTTTCCATTGTTTCGGCGTCTTTCCGCTACTTTCTCGTTCTTCCGGGCGACGTTTTCCAAACCGTGACGTTTTCCTTCCTTCTTGTCCCAAAATTGTGATTAGAGCCCTCGTAGTTGGACGAAAAACAGAGGCAAACTCGTCTCGTCTGTAGCGTAAACTTCAACGCTTCGTACACATCTATTTGCGTTTGAGTTTTTTTCGTAAAATATAAAGAACGATCCTTTGTACCGCGGGTAGCTATAAAGGATGCATCTGCGCGGTGTGTACGAGCGTAATCCGTCTTCTTTTTTTTTTTTAATAAAATACGTTTTCACGGCGGTCACTGGTTTAATATAATAGAGTACTAAAATACTGGAATGTTTGAAAAATTCCGAGTTTCATCCAGAGTACTTTGCGCTCTCGAGTATAACGTGGGTACTAGTCTAAATCCCAGATCGTACGTGGCTCTGGTGGGTGTTACTTCCTTGCAACGGAAAGTATACTAAACCAGAGGAACCGAGTTCTATGCAGAAAAATGGTATCATTGTACAATTAGTTATTAGTTATATATTGTTAGTAGAGTTCTGAGGATCCACCGAGACTGCTAGGTCATTATCTGCGCAATGCTATTAGTACTAGAATCACTAACCATTCGCAGCTTTCGATCCACTTTGTTTTCTCATGGAGACTGTTAGTAACCCTTGCAGGTGCAGCCAAGAGAATCGATTTATAAGTGAGAAAAAAATAATTGTTAGGCTAGTCGATGGTAATACACGTACATCTTTGGAAGAGCAAGCTATTTCGTTCTCGCTCGCTTACCAAAGATGGTGAAATTCCAAAGTTATTTCCATTAAAGTGCAACTCATAGCCGATCGGAGATACCAAGTCGAGAGTTGGGACTGGATGAATTCAGGTCGAAAGTTTTTACGAGTAGCATCTTTCACGATGCTCCGAAAGTCATTATATCGCGTCATCTGTTCAGGCTCTAAAGATATCGAGGAGATCGTTGTTGGCCCCGAGTTCTCCGAGAACTCGAACTGCAATTCAGCGGGAACGAAATAATTATTCAATTTGTACAGATTCGGGATTCTTCGCATGGAACAGCTTGTCCAGCGTTTTTCACCGGATCGATATCAGCGTTTCTTTGGAGTTCGTGTTTCCGCGAGCGGGTATCAGACTTCAAGAAATGAGAACTTCCACCGATTCCGAGACACGGAACGCTGAACCCTCTGGAGACCTTTTTTGCGATCGACGTCGCAAACCTTCGGTGTGCGAACGCATGTGGAACCACTTTAAATACCATAAAATTAGCTCCGCGTCAAGCTAGGGACTCTGCAGATTCGTCAGTTCTTGCGCCAGTCGACGGTCATAAATTAAGAGTGTCATCGGTCGACCACCATAAAACCTTGCCTGTTTTCCTTCCAATATTTTATCTCTCCTTCTATGATCTTCTCACTTGCATTTCCCTCTCCCTGATCTCTCTCGAGATCTTCCATTCCACTTCCAATTTTGTTCAACGAGAAGAATCTTGATCAACTTTCCTTGAATTGTATTTGCGTCGAGTTCCGATAAACTCGTTACTCTACATGAGTTCATTTGTCGTAAAAAAACTGCTATTATTATCCTGTATCGACAATTTCCAATTTTGTTCACACCGACTCCTCAATCGATTACAAACGACAAGAGTTTGACTCACGAGCGATGATACCCAATGAGACGACTTTCGATCAGGTGAACCTTCAAAGATCATCCCTGACACTGGTTCAGGGGACGTCTACCTTCTAGTTTCATTCCTTCTCGAATATTATTCGCGTTGAGCTTGAACAAACTGTTGCCACTTTATATCACGTGCAATTTCATACACCGCCATTCATCGGTCACACAAGATTCATTTAACGCCGGACACGTGTCAATTATTACGTTCAATAATACACATTTGACCCAATTGACGACCCGACCGAGGACCTAAACCGTACCACGTAACATTTAGTCCTCGGGAGCCGGATTTGACACAAAACCTTCGTGAAACCGCCAAGATCCGTAATTAAGATCTTCCATCGTTCTACGGCGTCGTTCTTTCCGTCGTTTACGTCATCTCTCGTCGGACTAATTTGTAACGAGGCGCGATTTTGCGGCAGAAACGCGGAGACGTGGCCCGACGAAAATTCCGCGCGAATGAAGCAGACACGCGCAGTAATACGAGCACGGGAGGCAAATACATTATGCGAGGGTCCCTTGCACGCGATAATCTCCAGGAAGGAGGGTGCAGAAGGGAAAGGTGGCTAAAGTAAGGGAA
Organism: Ptiloglossa arizonensis; assembly: GCF_051014685.1. Taxonomy (NCBI): domain Eukaryota; kingdom Metazoa; phylum Arthropoda; class Insecta; order Hymenoptera; family Colletidae; genus Ptiloglossa; species Ptiloglossa arizonensis. Next base: position 13,089,406 of record NC_135054.1, read on the forward strand.
CAAGTAAAGTGAAAGAGCAGCCCTTGTGGAAGACCTCCGATGAAATTTATTCATAGTCGGGAGATTGTCGTCTTCCTTGCTCTCTTGCCTTCTGCCCGCGATTAGCCACGCCCCAACCCCTTCTCTCTCTCTCTCTCTCTCTCACTTCTACTCTCTCCTATACTCCCTCGCCCCAAGCCCTTGAGAGCCTCTATTTTTTACGTCGATGTCCCAAGGGTGACGGAATAATAAACGGGCGGCCACGTTTATAAACTCCCTGTCACAGCGGCGGAAAGTTTCCAGCGAGTTGTCCCTCGTTGTAGCGCGAAATTATGAATGGACGTTGAAGCTTCGAAGCGTAATCTATTTTCGTGTACCTAACAGCCAGCGAATGTTTTAAAACTTGACGCCGCGGAGGACTATGGAGAGCACCGTAGAACGAGCGATCGTTTAGGTAAGAAGACGCCGATTAGAATTTAATGCGATGGCTCTTTTTTGAATTTTTTTGAATTTTTTCAATTTTTCATTTTGTCTCTCTACGTGTGAACCGACTCGTTAAACTTTGTACCGTCTTTGACTTTGCAATTTGTGTCGTTTCGAGGCCAAAGAACACGTTCGATTCGCGTTATAAGGTTAATACCCGGTTACAAGAAACTTGATCGGATCTGTTCGTTTTTACGTATTCGAGTAAAAATTGTTTCATATATTTGGGTGGAATTATTTCATATATTTGGATAGAAATTGTTTCATACGACTAGGTGAAACTTGTTTCACTTATCCGGGTAGCAATTTCATGTATTCCAGTAGAAACTTTTTGTACCGAGTGGTCCAGAAAATTGGAATCAAACTTCAGGGATACGTGGTACAGAGCAGAACAAAAAGTTCGGAATAAACATGGATTCGTATATCATTAGTTTCGGGTAAAACATATTCAACTGTGACTCCATAACAACATAAAAGACTTTATTGCATGTCCACCTAGAATTTATCGAGTGAGTCGTTAGGTAGAGCAAAGAAAACATAATACGTACTAGTAATAACGTAGTTGTAGATAACCAATGTCATTTAATATCGGTAACAGACCTACTTTGTCAGTTTAGCGTTATCAGTTGGTATTATAGCGTTCGTGTGCGTGTTCAGTTATTCGTCGCTTTGCTTTTACATTCTTTGAATTATTCATACTGATAAAAACCTCTTAAGATGTCTCTCTTTCTCACTTTCTCACCATGTTTATTCAGACTTTTTGTTCGCTTAAACGAGTACCACGTACTCCTACAATTTAACCTCAATCTTTTAAAATACATACCCATGTATGTATCAGGAATGGTTTCACATATCCGGGTAGAAATTATTTCATATATTCGGATAGGATTGTATCGTCCGTTCGAGGATCGTCCTGCAGTTGAATTGTCTATTCGAAATGAATGTCAGTCCTGCTTTGTTCACGGATTAGGGAAGCACACCTCGTTAAAGGTGAGAATCGATGGGAACAGTTTGACTGACTGAATAGCAGCGGTGTGTTACGAACTTGAATCGAGAAGTTTCGATCTGTCACGGTGTCTCGGCGTCAAAGAGGAAAATAACTTTCGTCGCTGCGGAGTTAAATCGTAGAAGACGAGATTAGACGGTGGATCCATTAGTCGAATGAATGGAAACTTCTCTCTCTCTCTCTCTCTCTCTCTCTCTCTCTCTCTCTCTCTCTCTCTCTCTCTCTCTCTCTTCTAGTATCTCAGCTTCCGTCCTCGACGACTATCTCCGTTTTGTCTCTGCGCAACAGTGGAACAACGTGAGCTGCCGCCGCTCGCACAGAAGAATCCATGGAACACTGACTCATTCCGCAGGATGGAATAATTAACTCGGTTGAATTGTACGTTGAAAAGGTCTTGACACTTGACGGTTCAAGGCGATCTTGCTTTTAACGGCTGGCTCTTCGGTGTTCAGGACACAAAGATCGCCTTTTCGAGTGTCCCTCCTCCGGTGTTGCTACCCATGACGTCGATACAGGCGTTCATTAATTTCTTAGCGTCTAGAGATCCGTGACTCCTCGTAAGCGAAATACGACTTTTGTGTATCGGAGATTTATAGCTCTCCGAATAGATCGCACGTGGTAACACCTGGTCAACCGAGGGGAAGACAAAGCACTTGTGGAAATAACTTCTCGCGTGTACGAATAGAAAAAATAATGGAATTGCTTCTCTACGTTGAGAGTCACTTTTTAGGGCTCGAATAATCGTTCACACTTGGTACGATGCGTAAAGAAATAACGTTTCATGGTTCGTTTATCCGTGTGTACTCATTGATAAGGAAACAATAGCGAAACTACTTCTCTACGTTTAGAGTCACTTTTCAGAGCTCCATAGCTCGTTTAATGAGCGGTACTCTAAGTTAAGAGTCACTTTTTAGAATTTGAATAATCTTTCGTATTTGACACGAGCCAGTCAAAAAATAATATTCCATAGGTCATTTATTCGGATGGTAGTGCATGAACGAAGAAATAATAGTAGAAAAACTTCTCTACGTTACGAGTCGATTTGTATATCTCGAGTTATCTTACATATTCGTAATAGTACAGTTCGAGCAAGACTAAGAATTTCTTCAGCTTCGCACCAAAGCACGAATTTCCGTGTGTGGTGTAGCAAAGTTTCAAATTATCGAACCGCACCATTCAAGCTTAGAACGGGCTGTAAATACTAATTGCTCGCGAGCAAGGAAGAAACAAGCCCATCGCAGGTACTGTAATGCGTTTCTTCGTCGATACCTTTTTCAGCGCGTCGAGAGAACGAACGCCTCGAAGACACGTAATTTCCTCGGGTGTCTCGCTTCTTCAGTGTTCGCTCGCCTCCTCTGTGCCCCAAGCTCTCGACGCAAACGACGCTTTTGGGCCAACGTCTCTTACACATCGACAATCTGAAGTTGGCCCGAATCCTCTGCTAGTCCATATATCTTGTTGATGGATGCTGTTAGGGTCCGGCGATTGTGCGATTTACTCCTCTCTCGCTCCTTCGCTCCTCCACTTGTCTCTCCTCGATGCTAGACCGCTTGGTTATCCTTCACGATTTCCTCCTACGTTGTGTATTGCGCGCGCTCTCGTTGCTGAGTTTGCATTCCCATCAAAGCCAATTGTTCTTGGGTTTCCTGATAAGAGGGACGCGGAAGGGAACATATGTTACTGACAAACCGTTGGAGAATTTCAGTTCCCGACGTTTCGCACGAACAACTATACAAGCCAGAAATGGCCGAGGATGTGTGTGTATATACAACGTAATTGTTTGTGGTTTCTCTATGAATATTAAAACATTGGCGCGTTAAGAGCTACCTTCCTGCCGACGACGTTTATCGAGCACTGTTGGAAATAAATTGAACAGGAGACTTGAGACGCGAATTACTCGACGTCGTCTCGAACATTACGTACTTCTTCCGTAATGTAACAAAAATTTTTCTATTCATTTTCTGGGAACACTTATAAATTGACTTCTGCTACTTAGGGTATCCGAGTCGATTATCTCAATTGTTATCGTCTCCGTACAAATTCCAATTGAACAAGAAAGTTTGTAAATTTAATTTGCAACAACTTTTGTTATACAAATTTTCGTCCCACGATCAACGATAACCGAGATATCGCGTATATTATTCTTGGCCGCTAAACCGATATAAATTGGCTGTTGAAGGTCACCGAGACCCATCCCCACCACTCGAATATCTCTCCCTCTCTCGTCTATTCGGTCGTCTATTCCAGCACGAAGCTCCATCGTCCCGTAAGATACGTTCTGATCCCTAAAATTACTAGATAAAAAATTAAGATTCCTACCTCGTGTGAACGTACGACCGCTCTCTAGAAATTTCATCGAACATTGCCAGGATTTGCAACGTGGAAAGTTGTCGTCCACGTGCCGTGACGCGAATCTCGATAACGCGTTAAAATTAGGACGTGGAACTTCCACGCGCTGGAGCAGAGGTCAAAGCACCATCGTTCCGAATAACCTCTCCGCGAGGACCTCAGCGAGATACTACCGGTTGGCACGCCATTACGGCAGAAAACTCTTCCCACGCGTCGTAAAGGGGAGCTCGTGCGCGGAAGTCCCCAAGAATTTTCACCAGTGGTAGCCGACGAATCTGACGCGGCTGCGGAGGAGGCTGAGACCTTGGCCCGCGCGATAGCGACGCGGCTGAAAAGGATGCAAGCGAGGGACTGGAGAATCGTAAGAGAGACTTAACCCGACCGGGAATCCCCCCGTTCGCTACCCTACGACCAACGCCCGCCTCGAACGACGCTGGAAGATATTTACCGGCTGCGGACGTTGAGGATTGTGCGGGTCAGATACCGAGGGCGAAGCGGGTTACCGGGAAACGTAGTGGCTCGGATTATCTCGATCTTTACGACGTTACTTTTTGGCGAAGCCCGAGGGGAGCACAGATACCGGTAGCGAGCCACGACGACATCAACGCGACCGGGGCCCCCACAGTTCGAGAAGCAGAAAATCTTATGCCGAGCAGTTTCGTCCGACCAGTTCCTGTTCCGTAGCTGTCGATATGGAGACGACTGCTCAGTGAGATCCGGCTGTACGTAGAACGAGATCGTCTATACACAGCTACCGGGGAAAATGGGTTCCTCTTCGGGACGGAGTATCGTTAAACCGGAACGTCGATAACGGTTAACCGGTACCCGTAAATACGTTTTCAGATCTCGAGAGATTTCGCGAGATCGATCTAATCTAGACTATTGCACGAATTTTAGTTCGCGTCTCGAAAATTTTGAACACCGGATTCCTCGGTTGTTTACACCGGGCTGGTGTACTCTTCGAGATCTTGACGATCGTAAGTTAAGAAGATGAAGTATAGGGATCGGTTGGAAGACGTTAATTTAGTTCTAGAGTATCGAAGGGAAAAGTTGTAAAAAGAAATTGATGGTTCGGTTGGGATTTGTTAGTCGACGAGGACCTCGGACGTACCTTGCCTTAGACGTGATTGGAGTTTGATCGATCCTGGTCTCGGCAGGGAGCTAAAAATGTTAAACATGGCCAGAGAAAGTCACTGGAACTTGGTTTTAAAAAGTGGAGGAAGATAGCTTCTTCCACTCTTTGAAACTGAGCTTCAGTGTCTTTTTCTGGTTGTGTTGAGTATAGGTTACTCAGTGTATGAACGTTTGCACGATTTTACGCATCATTTGTCCTTGACACGATTGATATCGACGCCACGAGTCGTGAACATCGAAAAAGGATGAAACGCAAAACAGCCCTAAGGTTTCTAAAGCCTGAAGCTTCGCTGCGGGAATAGGTGTATTCGTTACGAGGAACTGGAACAATGTCGAGATTTTAATATAGCGACCTTTGCGACTTGGTGTTCGTTCACGGGCAGAACGCAGCGGGGAAAGCTGGCACAAGTGCTTACAAAGGAACACGATGCTTCCGAGGCACTGGATTAAAAAGCAGGGAAACAAATGAGAAGTGCTTCCAGCGGGTTGTCTGCATCTAGATAGCTGTTTACCCTCGATAATACCCCTGGGCTGTTTTTTTCCACCCACACCCCTCTATCCACGAGTCGAATGGTACGACTGTTGGCCATCGTGCTCGATGATCGTCCTTGGTAGTTAGGTCCGAGAACTGATTAATTGAACGCGTTTCTTTCGTTCCCTGGGATAACAATCGGACCGATCCAATCTCGTAAACACTCGTTAAGACAAATATGTATCAATTATTAAGCATTGTATCGAGGTATTGAGCAGGTATAGGAAAATTTTCGTCGGTTAGACTCTCGATTCGAGCGCGTATGGTTCGCGCATGCTCAGTACGCTCAGCCAACATGGCGTCTTCTCGTCTAATCTTCACATGACATATTGTATATTAAAATATTCTTCGTCAGATACACTTATCGATACGAAACCAGAACTGCAAGAAAAATAAAATGTGAACAATTGCGTAAAAACAAGACGTTGAGGTGTATCTATAAAAATTTCTTACAGCATCGATATAATTAAAACAAGTATCGTCGAAACCTCAATAAGACGGTAGCTACTCTGCTATCAGAGTTGACAGTATTGATAATTATTTGAATAAATCTCTACTGAAATAATTGTTGGAATATTTCTAACTATTTTTAACAATTGTCATTTCTCTACGAATTATTCGTTTCAATTCTAAATAAAGTTTTCCATCACGAGTTACGGCATCGTGCTATTTCCCTTCTGTATAATGAATTCGATAAATTTTCTTGGGATTTGCTGGCTCGTTTCACCGTTTCGCAAATAACTTCTACTTCCGTTCCTTAACGAGCTTTCAGGATCAACAAATTTGTGGGAAATCCCAGAAGCGATCGAGTTCGTCAGTTTCTCAAAGAGGGTAAGAAACCTATTTCGTTTTTCTAGAGGAAATCGACGTTTCAGGCGAAATTGCACCTTTATAAGAATCGCGAGACTCAGCGCGGAGAGGCATTAAAACAAGTTACCAGCTTTCCTCTTGGTGTCGATTTATCGACGAACCGACTTATTGCACCGCTTCGCGTTCATAAATCACCGTTGATCAACAATCCCGTCACGAGCACGAGCCATAAACCGAACTTCTTCACCGGGGGATTATTGTATCTCGAAACCAATCATGGACGAAACTCCGAAACTTGAAATCTAATCTCCTGAGTGATTCTGCATTTCGCGTTGGAATACTTTTATTCGATAGAACTCGTTTCACGCTTCCCTTTTAAGCAGGCAAGTCATATCTTCGACAAACAGAGAATTTGCATAGATGTGTCTATGTATACCTTTGTAACAATAGTAATTAATACTATTAAAAATAGTATTAATTTTATTAATATAGTATCTCTACAATATTAATAAATGACATTGGACACACTTATGCTAATTTTACGCTAGCAACTTTGTTTATTCCCCCATCTGTTCCTTTCAAACTTCCATTAAGTTAAAACTGGAACGGTGTATTAATATATTAATATTCTCTAACAATACTTTCCCAACAAAATCTCCAAGAATACATTCGCGAACAGTGTAATACTATAAACAAAAAACATCCCACGTTTCCGTCTCCAAGGAATAACCCCGAACTCAATAAACGACCGTCGCAAACCGAATTACAATAATCGAGCGGCGTTGATTGCGCTTAATTCCGGCGACGAAATTTTTAATCCCATTCGCGTAATCCATTAATTACTTAAGAAGAATTAGTCGATTAACGCCCGAGTTCGCCCAGGAGGACGCGGCGGCGTTCAAGTTATGCTCGAACTTCGGTACACTTTGCAACTAGCTCCAAACAAAATTTACGTCTCTCCACTCCGCTTCGAATGTTCAAACTATGGTGCTCGGGACGTAGCGGCGACACCAGAGACGCCGAGCGGCAAGCACTGAAGAATCTACCTTACTTACGATGCGTTCAGCGAAGGGGGCCCGTGTAAATACTTGCGGCGGAGTTCCTGACACCGGATGCGGAACGTGTGTCGGCCGACACGACGAGCCGGTGTAGTCTAATCTTACGGAACAGGGCACGGAACACGGTTCCGGATTAAAGAAGGTCAAACACCATGACTTACCGCGCGGAGGGGTGTAAAGGTTGCGCGGCGTAACTGCTTCGCGAGGACTGGTGGGATTTTGGCCAATTTTCCGCGCACGAGATATAACTTCTTGCACCGAATGCAAATTTCCTCGGTGTTAATTAACTATTCGGACAGGAAGGCCTCGAGTGAAACGAGGACCAAGGGCGAAGTTAACCGAACGCTGGCCAGGAAAGGAGGGGATCTGGGGGGGAGCGTTGGGGAGCAAGCGTCCACGGAGTGGTGCCCACCGCGCCAAAAGAGGGAATTCATAATTGCTCGAGCGGCGTTTGTTCAACCCGGACGTTCCCAACTATGCCAGTGGCTGTTTAATTCGATGGGACCGAAATCCCCTGAAACACGCCTTCAGCCTGTTAAACGTATTTCTCGGTTCAACGAAACTCCACGATCGAACGAATTCGTTTCGACGCCCGATTGTTGCGTTTCGCAGAAATATTTCGCTACGCCGGGAATTGTCGCAGAAACATAAATATAAACTTCGTTGGAAGGATTTACGGTACCACTTTCTGGTAGGGTAAGTGTGATTCTCGGACGGTGAGGTTAGGTTAATGGCCTGCAGCTACGACTATCTAACGAACCTAGCACTTTTACTTCTACGCGTTGGTTTTCAGTTTTGACGACACGAACGGTTGATTTAGTCACGGAATTTTTCTAGTAGCTGGAAAAATATAGACAGGCGCTGAACGGGAGTCGAAATTTAAATATTAAATCTGGGCGCCTTTAATTCTTTTCTGAGCACCCCTTCGGAAATTTTAGAGCTTCACTCGACAGATAACGAAAGAACAAATAATCTTAACATCTTCGGTGTTGAAGTTACAATAGGAACTCTCAGTGGACCGATTTCACAATCTATTTTTCACAACATAGAAAACTTACACAGAGAAGGAATGAATTTTATAGAATTGTCTATAAAAATTAGAAAGTCTTTACACCCGGTATTTTTTTTTTTTTTAAATCCAAGTATCTAGAATGATATACCCAGGCTCGAGTATGCTCGAGAACAGCTCTTCAAAGATAAAGTCCTATTCACAGGCCCTAAACATACCGGAGATTTTTAAAAATATATTTACAAAATCTAAAGATTATTCGTCTATTTATCTTTAGGCAAAGACGAAAAGAAAACAGCTTTCTACCCCCTGAGCAAGGTTGTTTAATATCGAGAAGGTTCAAAATCATATCCCACATCGACCATAATACCTCCCAAAATGATCGAATAAAATGAAGTAAACATCGATGAATGTACACAGCGATAACTCGTCGAGTTGTATAAAATTCTGGCTTCGAACACGGAAGTTTTAATTCATCACAACTCGGGTAAAGTCTGGCGGGAAGAAGTCACGGGATATAAAGAACCGCGGCACCATCGCGGCTGGCTGCCATTTTCGTTGATCAAACAGAACACGTTAAGCGCCCAAGTCACGACTAGGTCCATTAAATTCGTAAAAATTACTCCTTCACAGTTTGCCCGGAGCAAACATAGGGGAATATGATGGACGCTGGACGTCCACGAAGAACACGGGGAAAAATCCCCCGGCACGGCAGATGCCGGACGACGCGGCCAGCGCTAAAGCAAATCCTCTGATCGGGGGTATTTCAGTTTGACAAGCATCTGATTCTCATTGTAGACACGTTGCAGCTTCTATTTACTTGCAACGCGCGCAAACAGTGACGTGTGACGCCGGCACATACGCCTCCGACGAAGGAAACGCTCCCATCCTAGAAAGGCACACGTTCAATTTCGCGTACGTGCCTCGATGATTCGTTACCCGAGTTTGCGTTCAAAATTTATCGAACGCTCGTACCGGCAGCCTCTGAGTCGCAGCACGATAAAAACCTTTCCTAACTTTCGATATGCTCGACCAGTTGCCCCTACGTGTGCTCGAGTGCACTCAGGTAAATGAGCCGTATCGCGGTATATGCCATTGCAGTGCATGAAAACGGTCTCCTAAAAAATATACGAACATCGAGCTGCACGATCAACTTAAAACCGTCAACTTCGCCCCAATCGTATCTGATTGACCATTTTTCGTTTCCACGTTGCCAATTAGTGGATACGAGTTGACGATTCGTTGCGAGACTAGGATCCTCTTGGGTGTGTATGAGAAATCGGTCACAGTGACGCCATCTATGATTTGGTGACACTTTTGGCGGTAGCTTGTGCTTACTCGTCAGAAACCAGATTTTTTTTATAGGTAATATTTTCTTCCATCTCTGTTACTTTATGAGATGATTAACTAAGTATGATTACTTAAGAGGAGGATAGTTCCACCTCTATGATGAACAGCAACTGATAAGAAACAATATTCGTGTAAGATGTTTCAATGTTTCATCGAGTTTCATTTAACTTGACAATTTTGACTAAAGACTATGATCTACCTGGATGTGCAAAATGTTGGCTACAATGGCGCCATCTACTACTCATAATTGCTCATCCAACACCGGACCTTTTTCACACTCAACATTTTCTTCTATTTCCATTACTTTTTCAAACACTCAACCACGTATATCTACAACTTCCCACCTACTTTCCACCATTCTGACGAATATCATCTGCTGAAAAAAAAACGCGTGTAACATTATCCAAAGTTCTACGTTAAGTTTTACCAAACTCACTGCCAACTTGGAACAGAGTCCTGCATAGAAGCTCCTCGACAATTTCCTTCCATCTTCGCTATATTATTCAAACGTTTAACCAACCACACACACTACCCAAAACTCCAACAATAATTTTCACCCTCCTATTGAATATCAGGCGATAAACAAAAATACACGTGTAACGTTTCACAGTGCCTCATCCCCGTGGCCGTTTTCGTGAAAATAGGAGACCGCCATTTGTTGGGGATTCGTTCGACGAGTACCCCAGGCAGTGGTTAGGGTCTAGTGTATGTAATCCGGCGACTGATCTCCGTCAGACGCGACCCTTGATGAAACGCACGCGAATTAATTCCCCAGCGGTGTCTTCAGATTTAAAATTCATAATCCGGAAAATGCAAAGCCCGCGGATAATTTCGTCACCGCAAAACTGCGCGGCGGCGAGTCCCGGCCCAGCCATAATCTTCTTCTTAGCGCGAAGCGTGTCCATATGCCGCACTGCGCCACGGGGTAATGTTTAACAAAACGGTTCCAGCCGCGGGCCGGGAGATGAAATGCAAATTTATCGCCACGGGGAAAAATAAAAAATGGTCGTGGAGGTTGGCAACGCCGTGGGCGCCGAGGGAAAACGCAGAGCTTGGAAACGGGGGAGGGGAGAAGTGGGGGAGGAGAAAGGGGACGTAGAACGGGCGATAGAGGAGGGGAAACGGGGGACGAATAGGCCGAGAAAAGCAGAGAAAGAGCGGGTTAATGCCTGAATATTAATTATGGCGACCAGAGCCAGCGTTGCGAGTTGGCCAATGTTTTGTTTCCGGTTGTTTTGTTCGGTTTTGCCCGGCATCGCGACCGCGTGCACGTTTTACTCCTCCGACTTGCTAAAACCCTGAAGTTTCAGCATTGTTCTGTGCACGGTTGACCGACAAATTCGACTTTCGGGTACTCCCCTCCTCTCTCCAGCTCCCTACTCGTCCCGAGCGTCCCTCGTTGGAGTCAGTTGCAACCGCCAGGTTGTCAAATGCCACCGCGCAAACCGTGTTTTCTTGCGCGGGAAAACCCCGACTCGGAACGTCGATAACCGAGTGACTCGCGTTCAATTACCCTCGTGATGCCGCAAAACAGAGGGTTAGAAAGTAGCTCGAGTGTTTTGGACATTGCACGGGCAGATTGCAATAAAGAGTACGAGGTTAAGGGAACGGACGATACGAGCTCAAATTAGAACCTACAGTGACGAACCTAGCACTTTTACTTCTACGCGTTGGTTCTCCGTTTTCACGACACGAACGGTTGATTTAGTTACGGAATTTTTCTAGTACCTGGAAAAATATAGACAGGGGCTGAACGGGAGTCGAAATTTAAATATTAAATCTGGACGCCTTTAATTCTTATTAAAGTATAAAGTAAAGTTCGATTGTATTAATAGTATTATTTTAGAGGTTCGAAGGAAACACCAGGTATATGAATTTTCGTAGAGAATTATACAGGTTTTCGTATTTTTTTCATCGAATTTTGATTCATGTTTGATTATTGATAAATAAATTGTGAAGTATTTCAGCACGAAGGATTTGTTTTTTATCGTTGTTTAACTCGAGAGTGAAACGATTGGCGAGGAATATTTTAGCTACAATTTGTCGGTAAATGTGTCTCAGATTCTCGAGACAATAAGACGCGAACACGAGGAACCGTGGACAAAAACGGTCGGTTGATGGGTAAAGTTTAAATTTTATATACACTTCTTCCGTTGGTCTTTCTGATAAAACAGAGCTTCTCGAATTTTTCGCGTCACGGACCCCTCTCAGTAGCCAACCGAAAGCAAGGGTTACCTTTCCGAAAAGGAATACATTTGTATGCATTACACGTCTAACTCTAACGCTCGGAACAACGGCAGCATCCCGAAACAGGACAATGATAAACAGTTTGTCGGGCAATTTGGGAGATAGTCCAACATTATGACCGCCGTGATTAACATTCAAATGAACTGGAACAAAGTAACTGAGAATAACGAAGAAAGAAGGAACAATGACCTTGGTTAACTTCGAGAACCGTTCATCGAAGATGCAAGAGAATTCACAAGGGTGCCTAAACATTATACTAGAAGTGCCTAGACTCTACGATGGGAGTACCTAAACAATGTAGTTGAAGTGTCTAAACACTCTGGTGGGTACGACCACTCAACGACCTTGAGTGGACAATTGAATTCGATTCCATCCTACTTTCCCTCGCTCTTTGCAATCGATGTTTGTTTCTCAGCAAACGACAAAATTCGCACGTGTTCTAGGACCCACGTAGAGACTTCACCGTGACCTATTATTAATCTCTGCAACGTGATCGTCGTACCAACGGGACACCAAGACCTCCGTTTACGGCAGTAAAGCTGCGATCTCTATTATTATAAACGGAAACACGGGAAGCAACAACGTTAACTCGTGTCACGATTGATCCGGACAGTCCACGAGGCGCCAACGTAACGGCGGCATTTTTACCCGACGTGTCAAACACGGTTCCGCTTTGTAAATATCCCTCGTGACGGCCGAGTGTCGCAGAAAAACAGCATAATCCCTCCGAACAGGCCGGGGGAATTCCCTCGGTCGTTCCTAATGCGACCCATAAAAGCGGTCGTATGACACGGGAAGAGCTCGCATTTACAACCTCGTTTGTTGTACCGTCCCGCCCCTCTGGTCGGGAAAAGTGCGATTGTTACACTTATTTGCATGACAGAAGGGTAAACAGGGGTAACGAGATTTGCGGGCTGGACGTGCAGTCTTGACGCACGACGATTTCGGTTGTTCCTGGTTACCGGGGTGTTGGCCAAACATCGTGCTCCAACGCAACCCTGTATACACAAGGGAGATGGGCGAGGGGGGAGGGCCACGGCGGTGAGAACAGGGGTAGGAGGGTCCCTTTTAAAGTGACACGGGTGGAAAAACTTGTCGCCGTTGTTAACCCCCCTCCCCTCTTATCCTTGTGGCTCGTTGACAGCCTTAACGTCCTCGATGCTCCGTTTTCGTGACCGCCACCAGCATGTTAATGCTGGTACTACGGATCGGTCTTCAGGTGAGGATTAGAACCTACACCGCTACGTTCGATTGTATTGACAATATTATTTTAGAGGTTCGAAGGAAACACCAGGTATATGAATTTTCGTAGAGAATTGTACAGGTTTTTGTTTCCTTTTATCGAATTTTGATCCATGTTCGATTATGGACAAACGAGGACAATGTGCAGCGAATTCTTCGGTGGAAATTTTCTTCCCGATTTTTGAAACATTGCACCGATCCTATCAGATGCAACTGCATACTGACACTGTGCAGTTACCAAGGGAATAGTTCTGTAAATGTAGACCCCACCGAAACGTGCAACTTATTTTCTAAATTGTACCCTAGCTTATTGTTTAGAAAGATTTCCACGATTTTCTGTATCTCCTGTGCACCAGGTGCAACATGTTACAATTTATACTCCCTTCACTATTGGTATTGTCTAATCGTTCTGCCCCTTCTCTGTAGTGGATGTTAAAGTTCTCTAATTAATGCTCTCTAGATTGTTAGCACATCTCGCCTAATTTTCCAAATCAATCTAATAAAGTTTCGGTACACGTCAGATTCACACACCGACTCACCCCTTAGAATCACCCAGCACAACAAACGAAACATCCAGAACGTTCCACCGATCTTGAAAACAAGAGATCGGTTACATCCGCGTTAACTCGTAATGATACACCACGATTATTTCTCGTACAGGATGCATCTAGACTACATCCACTCCCAACGCATCGATCACAATTTCTCAAGACGATAGGAACGCTCCGACGTTACCAAAGATTCGACCCGGGTCAGGTTTACAACGATACAAAACGCGGCCAAGATTCCAGACGGGTAACAAAGATTCAACGCACGTCGGGTTACCAGCAATACAGTGTAAATACAACCGTTCCAAGATTTCCTACGGATTCACACTTGCGTAACCCCTTGGGTGCAACTGTTCCGAAACTTCGTAACAGTAACGGGAGGGCGTAAAAAGCCAAACAGAGACGAGAAGTGAGGCACACGTAACGAAAAGGGAACGAAGCTAGACACATGGCAGACGGAGGCGATGGAATAGTAGATAAAGAGACCTGGTGGGGGGGAGAGGCGTTTACGAGGGATTAAATTTGATCCCCGCATACTTACCGCAAACCTTTGTACACGGTGGGCCCGTGTCCGCGTGCAAACGCGTGTATGCGGTGGACCGCGATGAAGAATCTAAACATTGCGTGTACATCCGGTAGGGGTTTGCGGTTTTTCGGAGGGTGACGACGTCGCTCCGCGCTCACGATGCCACGCCACGAATTTCAAAGGGGAGGCAACGCCGCTACGGTTTCTTTCTTTCGCTTCTGTGTCCTTTTCTTTTTTGTTTTGTTTTTTTTCGCTCTCCTCCCCACCCCGTGTCTTTTGTTCGACCGATAGGTACGGATCCTACGTATCGTTTGCATCGCCCGTAGCGGCAGATCGTCGAGATTAACCACGACCAACAAT